>NC_143560.1:42187500-42890000 GCF_054136105.1 Typopeltis vanoorti
GAATCCTCTCTTCTGACACATTCTTGCTATTATGCCATTCAATATCACTGCTCTTCTGCTCAGCTTGACATTATCATACCTAGGCAACACATACACGCTATCTTTCCTCTCTGTGTCTTCTTTTGTACAGCCTCAAGCAAGAATCTAATATCTCTCGCTGCCCTATTTACACCACCACTCAAGTCATTTGTTCCCACCATCACAATCATCTCATCCACCCTTTCACCTCTCTTAATTGCCATAGCCACACTTTCTATCGTTCCTCCTGGCAAACACTCCTCACACATCCTATCTTGAACACCATGGATATTAATATTTAAATATCATAGTCTTCACATATCTGCTTCTTACCAGACATTTAAATATTAATCTGGTGTTATGGCTTTGCTACTGTGACAATTAAATACAACTGACATTTAAGTTCAAGTCAGCAGTTAAGAAATGGAGAAAGTATAGGAAGGTTGTTGATATTAAATGAAGAGTTGTAGGAAGACTGGAAGGCATCTCAACTATTGTAGACTGACTTAGGGCCTCATAAATAAGTAAATTACCATTTGAAACAGAGCTGAATTTTTTGAAAAAAGATCAGCGGTTGAAGTGAATGTGCTTGCCTAATACTGCAAAAAGTATTACAAATGAATCATTTTTATCCACTCACAGTGTATTATAGCCTCCATAGCTCAGTCAGTATAGACTAAGCCCTTTGGTTGGAAAGACCTGGGTTCGATTCCTATCAGTGACCTGAAGAACCTTTATTTGGTTTAACTGAAGATGTCTCATATGGAGGTAGGGGGTTTTTTCACCCAGAAACTCGGGTTTTTCGTTCCCCAGAACAAGCAAACTGCCCCATGAACCCACATGGATTGCAGTCATGAATATGCCCTGGCCATATGCTGGTCCCGAGCCTGGAGAAAATTGGGAGGGGGAAAGCAATGGTGAACTATCCTGTAAAAATCTCACCAGGAATACTTTGTGGGCAATGCCTACAAAGTCACCTAGGGTCGTAAACAACTGAAAGGAAAAACCAGGACAATGTATCACAATAAATCAGTGGCGTAGCTAGGGGGGTGCGGAGGGGACGGTCCACCCCGGGCAGCACTTTTCACGTGAGACACAATTTTATTTTTCGATGATTTTTCTATTTATGTTAACTTAATGATTTTATTATTTAATTAATAATTAGTTTTGAACAACTATACTTACAACTAAAATAAACATAAACATAGTGCTTAAATATAAAGAGCCAATAGGCTTCATTTCGGCAATATAAACATTATTTAAATTAAGGGGATATTAAATCCCACATTGTTTTAAAACCGAATAAGAAACTCAAAGATTGGAATCAGAGTTTCATGCCGAATATAGTAAACTATAAAAGTATCGGCGATTACTAGCGTGAGCTAATGCAAGTAGTCCTAGTACGTAGTACAATCTCGGGCAACTCACAGCAAAGGTGGTAAAGTTCTGATCGCTATTCTTGGTATTTTCCATAATGTAAAAACACATTTCCTAGGAAATGTATGCTGTTATTACATTATGGAGGGAGGTCACTACCCAGACCAGTTTCAGCCTTTTTTGAGGCTTCATCAGTGAGTAGCTAGACCAAATAGATATCAAAGGGTGTAGCGAAAAGAACTTATATTGCATTAGCTCACGCTAGTAATCGCCAATACTTTTATAGTTTACTATATTCGGCATGAAACTCTCTGATTCCAATCTTTGAGTTTCTTATTTGTTTTTAAAACAATGTGGGATTTAATATCCCCTTAATTTGAATAAACATAGTGTTTTAATTTCTTTCCCTACATCGTTTTGACTTTTTGTAATATTTTTGGTGTGTATTGAGAGGGGCGGCAAAAGCTCTAGCTATGCTACTACAATAAATCACCAAGCTTGCCATTCACACTCTTATGTTGAGTTGAATAAGAGTGTAAATGGCAAGCTTAGTTGCATAAGAATACACTGTGATTGGGTAAAAATGATTAACTTGCAGTACATGTCAAATACATTGCATGCCTACAGTAATTAACCTGCTACAGAATATGCATGTGAAGAAATTTTGCAATTTTGTTATCATTGCAGTTGTTGTTATAGACCTGGTAATGTGGATGGTGGTGATAGTGAAATGTGTAGTCAATTAGCCAAGCAAATAAGAAAAGGGTGATCATTATGGGTGATTTTAATTATGGCAATATAGACTGGAATGATGAGATAGCAACTGGAAGTAAAGAAAACAAGTTTCTTGAGTTTTTGAGGGATAACTACCTCAGACAGTATGTAACAGAGGGCACACGAGAATTAAGGGTCTTGGATTTGGTCATCTCATCAGAGGATGTAATTATAAATGAGGTGTCAAATCATCCACCAATTGGTGAGAGTGACCATGAAGTGATTACCTGGGTGGTTGCCAGCAGTGCAAGGACCCCAGTGAGAAAAGGGTATATGTGGAACTATAAGGTGTGTGGGGGGGTGATTATGAAGAGCTCAGGAGACAGCTTGTGGGTGTAGCGTGGAATGAGGAGTTAGCTGGAAAAGAGATCAAATGCGGCTTGGGGGATTTTCAAAAACTATCTAGTAGATGCAATGTCTGAATGTATTCCAAGGGTGAGAAAGTTAAATAAGGTAGGTGTGAGATGGATGAATAAAGAGATTAAGCATGCGATACAGAGAAAAAGGGCATTGTGGAGGCAGCATAAAAGAAGTGGAAATAACCAATTTCATGAGGTCTACAAAGACCAGGCAAAAAGGGTGACTTGGTTAGTGAGAGTAGCTAAAGAGAGGCGTGAACAGCAGTTAGCTAATGAAGCCAAAAAGAATCCTTGGGAGTTCTTTCGATATCTAGCCAGCAAAAGAAAGAATGATTATGGAAGGATGACATTGATTGGATAAAATGGTATAAAGACAGCTGTTGCAGAATATGTGGTAGAGATATTTAATGAGCAGTTCATAAAGATCTTTCAGTCTTGTGAATGTGACTTCATGGAGAAATTGAGAGCAGTTGATGATGGAGAGGAGAGACTGACTGTAAGTGAACAAGAGGTGTTTGGGGAGTTGAGTAAACTAGATGTAAATAAGGCTGTGGGACTTCATAATATATAACCGTGTATTTTGAAGGAATGTGCCAGAAAGTTGACACCTGCCTTGACATATTTTTTTAATACGAGTCTTGCACTTGGTCAAGTTCCTAAAGAGTGGAAGGAGGGCAAGATTGTGCCACTTCATAAAGGAGGTGATCGAACTCAAGCATCAAACTACAGGCCTATCTTTATGTCAGGTGTTGTGGTTAAGTTGTTGGAGAAGCTTGTGAGAACTAGGATCCAGATTTGGGTAGACAACAATGGTATAATCTTTGATAGACAGCATGGATTTGCTAAAGGGAGGTCATGTTTTAGTAATCTACTTACTTATTACAATAAAGTGACTGCTTCCTTGGACAGAGGAGAAGGATACACAGTAATATACTTGGATTTTGCAAAAGCTTTTGATAGAGTACCTCATGATAAGTTGACAGTCAAACTAGAGCAGATGGGGTTGGATATTAGATTAGTGCATTGGATTGGAGACTGGCTATCTGATAGGTATCAACAAGTTGTGTATGGGGGTGCAATAACCAGGAAAAGGAAAGTCACTAGTGGAGTGCCTCAGGGATCTGTTTTAGGGCCATTACTATTTAACTTGTAAATTAATGATATTGGCGAAGATTTGGATGGAGATATTCAGTTGTTTGCAGATGATGCAAAGTTGGGACGAACCATAAAGAGTAGTGAAGATGTTGTGGCCTTGCAAGAAGACTTGAATAAATTGAGTGATTTGGCATGGAAATGGGGGTGCGAGTTCAATGTTGCAAAATGTAAGGTTTTAAAATTTGGAAAACAAAGATGGGATGCAGAATTTATGCTTGGTGAGAATATATTGTTGTAGGTAGAGGAAATAAGAGATCTGGGGGTGATAGTGGATAAGGATCTAAAATTCAGGAGACACATTGCCAAAATTGTGAAGACAACACAAAGGCTTCTGGGAATGATGTGGAGGACACTGACGTGTAGAAGTAGGGAGATTCTTGTTCCGTTGTATAAAGCTTTGATTAGGCCACATATGGACTATTGTGCCCAGATAGTGTGGAGGTCACTGATGTGTACAAGTAGGGAGATTCTTGTTCTGTTGTATAAGGCTTTGATTAGGCCACATATGGACTATTGTGCCCAGATTTGGCACCGGGTTTTCAGAAGGATGAAAAGATGTTGGAAAGGGTCCAAAGGCGACTGACTAAGGTTGTTTCTGACCTCTGGAATGTTGAGTATGAGGAAAGATTGAGAAGATGTAATTTGCAGAGTCTGGTGGAGAGGAGGAAGAGGGGGAGATATGATAGAGACCTATAAGTTGGTAAGGGGTTGTTATTAGATCAATGGTGGAGAAGTTCTACAGAGAATAGTGGGAGATCAGGGGAGAATCCAGAGGTCATCCCTGGAAACTGTATAAAGAGGGTGTGAGTAGGGGAGTGAGAGGCAGGTTTTTTTCGTGCAGAGTTGTGAATGATTGGAATGCCTTGCCTGAGAGTGTGGTGTCTGCAAGGAGTTTGAGTGTGTTTAAGACACGGTATGATGAGATGTGTGTGTGATAAAAGGACCTCCCAGAGGAGTCTTTGACTCCATGAGTCAAAGTTATGAACTCACTGACAACCTGTTCATCCATCCTTGAATACAACTATGTTTTATAATTATCCAGAATAGTTATCAAATATATCTGGGTATATATAAATTTTGTTATGTCCTTTATGTTATATCCTTTTTTTGCTAATTCAGTTAATTTGCTATATTTCCTGCTAATTTAATGTATGTAATTATTTTCCTTAGCAAGAAGATGGAAAAATATTTCATGGTGTTGTTAGAGTTCACATGAACTTGTCTAGGCCAATTAATGTGATTGCAGGAACACGTCCGCCTTCTATTTATGATATCCTAAAGGAGGAAGATGACTGTAGAAAGACATTAACATCTTTCTATCTTCCTCAAGATACTGTTAAAGCCTTACATATAACCAGGTAAGATATCAAGTATTACAGGAAAAAAAAAAGATTCATAAAAATGAAATAGATTTTAAGAAAGAGCTGACTTTTTGACTATTGTTTAAAAGAATCATGTTAATGAAGCCTAAAAGACGTGTTCCTTTTATTTTAGTGAATATACATCAAGGGAAGTAATCAATGCCTTGTTAAAAAAGTTTAAAGTGGCTGACAATCCTCACAAGTTTGCCTTATATGAGCGTTCTGAAGAGAAAGCATCTGATCAAGGTAAATAGTTATTATAAATTTTGAATTTTATTTAAACTACTTACAAAACTATTTTACTAAAAGTGACTATTTTCTTCCTCTATGAGATCACAAAACCCATTTTAAGAGCCCCTTTCCAATGACTACAGTATCCTGCTTCACTTGAAACTCATTCAGTATCAGTGCACTTTCCATCCTTTTAGCGATGATTGCTCTCACTATGCAAAAAATTGTATAGCTTCAGTATAAGGATCCTATCAGCAAAAGAAGCAATAGCTTCTTTTGCTGACAGGATCCTTATGGAACTTTTAAGAATGATCTTTGCTCCAAATAACTGTCATCTGGTGAAATATCTCCCTTACATCTGTCTTAGTAGTTCCTATCACCATATTGTAAGTCTTAATCATGTTACCCCCCCCCCCTCCCCCAACCTATCAGGCTCAATAATTCATATTTCTTAATCTTTGAAATTCAAGTGACTAGCTTAATATGATATTGCCAGTTCAATACCTTGCACATTATAGGATGTAGAGCAACTCAATTTGGAGTAAGCTGCTCTCTGTATTCTATAAGTAGCTAATCATGAAGATATTTCACATGCACACTTTTGTTCCACCTTGTAGGGTAGAACTTGTTATTATCCTTCCCGCTACTGAAGTGATCCCTTATGATCATATGCCTGTCTGGAGGAATGATAAATAGTGTGACTATTGCAATTTTGCGAGGTGAAAGGGTTGATCAGATGATGATAGTGGGCACAAACAACTTGGGAGGCAGTGTGAATTGGGTGGCAAGAAATATGAAGTTCATGCTTGAGATTGTACAGAAGAAGACTGAGAGAGGGAAGATAGTGAGTGTGTTGCCCATGTATGATAATGCAGATTTGTGGAGGTAAGCATCAGTAATGAATAGTATAATAACCAGACCGTGTTGAAGGACAGGCTTGGATTACATGGATGCTTGGAGGGCATTTGAGGACAGAAAAAACTTTATGCGAGATGGCTTGCATTTGAATGAGGAAGGATGTAAGTATCTGTAGAGAATGTAATGTTGTACTCCAAACAAGTCAGTGTGTGTGTGTGTGTGTGTGTGTGTGTGTGTGTGTGTGTGTGTGTGTGTGTGTGTGTGTGTGTGTGTGTGTCAATGCCGGGAAACTAAAATTATCAGGGTGGATGATAGCAGGGTGGCCTCTTGTGGGAATACATCATGTAATGCTGAATCTAGAGGAGTTTGGAGGGGATAATGATAGGTATAGAAACAGTAACAATGCCTTGATTTTTTACACTAATGCCTGGAGTATCCAGGCATTAGTGTAAAGGTATTAAAATAAAGGAAATGAATTGGTGGTGCTGTTAGTATCAGCATGTCCAAAGATTATTGGGATCTCTTAGACATGGTTGATGGAAGATGATATACTGACAGGAATAGAAGTAGCAGAATAGAGCATTTTTTGACAGAATAGGTGCATTTGATAAACGTTTCACTGGCCTTACAGCTGGTTCAAACTGGTTGGTTCTTTTCAGAGAAAGGAAGAAACCTTAAGAGAGCAAAAACTCTCATTCAATACTAAGGAAATCAATATGTCAGGGAAATGTATTTTTCATAGTGAACTCTCAGTTGGTGCGTAAAAGTAATTATAAAGGAAGAGCCATAGGGCGATGTAAAGTTACATAGGTAAAGTGGATACTAGATCCAACATTACTTCAAGCCGAATGTTTGTAAGATCATGATAAAAGTTTAATGGAGTAAAGTGCATTAGGAAATGATTAAAAGAAGTATTTAATGCTTTCAATATTTTGTCTCAGTTACAGAGACATCATCAGGAAGTGCAAAATGAGACTTGGAACACACACAGACTAAGGCAGTACAAAAAATAACTGAAACACATGGAAGAAAGACTGAGTCCTAATTAAGTGGGGTGCCCTCTATGGAACTAGTAGGCAGCCTAGGATGTAAACTGGGATCTTGAAGTATTAGTATTTCCAAAAATATGGGAAATACTAATACTTTGAGACTAATACAACCACATTTATTCAAAATAAGCTGATTTTTAAGAGCAGCAGATTCTAAAAACAGTCTTTCTCTTCTAAATTTACTGTGGTGGAGCATGATGGTTTTAAAAGAGAAAGACTGTTTTTAGAATCTGCTACTGCTGCTCTTAAAAATCAGCCTAATTTAAATAAATATGGTTGCATAAATCTTCCCAAAATATGGGAAAAACTAATACTTCGAGACCCCAATTTACATCCTAGGCTGCTGACTGGTGTACATATAGGGCGCACTGCCTAATTATGACTCTAGTCTTTTTTCCATGTGTTTCAGTTAGTTTTGTATGGTCTTTATGTGTATTATGTCTCATTTTGTACTCCCTGACAATGTCTCTGTAACTGAGAAGAAATATTGGAAGCATGAAATACTTCTTTTAATCGTTTCCTAGTATTGTTTCACTCCATGAAACTTTTATCATGACTTCAACCTTTGTTCACCAATATCATTCATAGATTTCTTAGTTCCTCTACCTCCCAGAGTTTGTATGCCAACTCCTGTGCAATACGCTGCATTCTGTTTTTTCTGCCAAAGGGCCAGTTTTTTCACACTTGCACTGTTTTATCTTAGAATAGTAAGATTATCATTTTAGATCACCATATCAGTTTTTTTCTCTCTAACTTTCTTCTGACTTTGAATTATTATTATTATTACAGGCAACTTCAAGGAGTCCTTAGACTCATTGAGGGAGGTCCTAAACATGTCATCCAACATTTGTGCAAAATCTATCATTCTTTTCTTTGAACTCATTCACAGTCATGGTATCCACAACAGACTTGGACTCTATCCCACTCATTCACTGCTCTTCAAGCAAAAAAACTACTTCTAACATCCTTGCTAACTGCAATCTTACTCGATTTCCATGGATGGCCCCTAGTTCTCTCACCACCAGACCTGTTCTGAAAAATTTCCTCTGAATTAATCTTGTAAAAACCCCTTAGTAACTTGAACATATCACCCCTTTTCCACCTATCAACCATTTCTGTAACAACCAAATTTTCAACCTGTTCTCATAAGGTTCATTCCATAAACCTGCTACCATCTTGGTCGTATGCCTCCGGATCCTCTCCACCTCCTCCTCATCACCAAGAAACCCTGGTGCCCAGATCTGCATGCAGTAGTCAAGATAGGTTCTTGTCAAGGCTTGATGAAGAGGAACAATAACCTGCTCTTCTCTGCTCATCAATGTATTCTTCAGTAACCAAGTGATCTGATGAGTTGCTTTATCCACTTTTTCTCTGTCCCCTAAACTTTAACTCCCTATCCACTAACACTCCCAAGTCAATCTCTAGCTTCATTAGTTTTCTGTAGTACAGTTCTACCAATGTGGTATACAGCTGGTAATCTTTTCACCCCAAAATGCATAACCTTACACTTTGCTACATTACACTGACATCTGTATTAACTATTGCTCTACCTAACTTTGCATCATCGGCAAATAACTGAACAGTTCCTCTATGATCCTTTCCTATTTCGTTTAATGAACAAATTAAACAGTAGTGGTCTAAGAACAGAATCCTGTGGAACTCCGCTAGTCAAAGGCCTTCTTTTGGACTCTACTTCTGAATAAACTACTCTCTGATATCTCTACATCAACCACCCTCCTATCAATCTCACTACATTAAAATTCCATGTGGTATTTTATTTATGTGGTATATAAAGGCCTGTTAGAGGCCTTTGCAAAGTCCAGCAGTATCACTGTAAACCCATTACCTTTATTATCCAACTCTGCTGTCACTGTATTATAAAACATAAGCAAGGCATGATCTATCCTTCACAAAACTACCCCCCCCATACAATATCCCTTTTCCATCTATCCATTCCTATATTTTGCTCTTGACTGACTTCTCCAATACTTTGACAATAACTCCTGATATGCTGATCGGTCAGTAATTTGCTACATTAGTTTTGGAGTCTCCTTTGTGCAATAGCACTGTTTTCCCCTCTTTCCACCCCCTCACAACTAACACAGAACTGAGACTTAGATTAAGCAATACGGTCAAGGACACTAACAGTTATCTCACCACTTCACATAAAACTCGAGATGGTATACTATCCATTCCCACAGTTGTATTCACATTAAGGTTCTGTAATATGCTATGCACTCCGTTTCATTTGCCTCAGTTCCCGTATAAGCCTTTGGCTCTCTCATTTCTGCAATATCACCACCTAGATGATATACTCTTGCAAAGTGTTCACTTAGTAATTCTACTATTTCGACTGATTCAGTTACCTCCCTACCATTGGCATTCATTAAAATCATCCTTCCATATACATTCTTTCTTTTACTTGCAGTATATTCTATATTTTGCTCTTGACTGACTTTTCGAATACTTTGACAACAACTCCTGATATGCTGATCGGTCAGTAATTTGCTACATTAGTTTTGGAGTCTCCTTTGTGCAATAGCACTGTTTTCCCCTCTTTCCACCCCCTCGCAACTAACACAGAACTGAGACTTAGATTAAGCAATACGGTCAAGGACACTAACAGTTATCTCACCGCTTCACATAAAACTCGAGATGGTATACTATCCAATCCCACAGTTGTATTCACATTAAGGTTCTGTAATATGCTATGCACTCCATTTCATTTGCCTCAGTTCCCGTATAAGCCTTTGGCTCTCTCATTTCTGCAATATCACCACCTAGATGATATACTCTTGCAAAGTGTTCGCTTAGTAATTCTACTATTTCGACTGATTCAGTTACCTCCCTACCATTGGCATTCATTAAAATCATTCTTCCATATACATTCTTTCTTTTACTTGCAGTATATCGAAAGAACTGTTTGGGATTCTCTTTAGCCTGCATTGCTAACTTCCTTTCATAATCTGCTTTTGCCTTTCTTACCACACTAGTAACCCTTCTGGCCTGTGCCTTGTACTGTTCATGTGCCCTGCAGGTCACCTTTCTCCTTAAATTTCAATGATGATACTCATCCGTTTAATTCCCACTTGATTTACTCTACTGGCTCTATGCTGTCTGCCATTACCTCCCTCAAACACTCCTTTACCACTTCCCATGCACTATCAACATCCAGCCCTTGCAGTTTTACATGCCATAGCACTGATTCAAGCAATCTCCTAAGCTTATAATTCATAGGGATTAATTAATTAGTTAGTTGTAGCAGCAAAGAATTTGATAGAGTGAATTTTCTTACAATAGTATTGATTGATGCTATGGGGCTTTGGATGGTAGTTAGTTATAGTGTCTCAAGTACCTGGTTGGCTGAGAGATAGCATACTGTCCCCACTCTCCAATAAACACATCGTGAGTGGCTAAAATGGCTTGAAAAAGTTATGTTTGGTTTCTAGAGTAAATGTTTGGATTTTGGATATATGGAAGTAGAATCTGAGAGAGAGAGTTCTTCAGGAGATCTAGTGACTGGTAACATAAAGTTGTTAAAAGCTTTCTTGATGGACTCATTAAAACCATTTTTCATAAAAGCAGATTTGATATAATTAAATTCTTGCTGTAGAAGATCTTCAGTAAAATACATTATGAGCATGATGTAATAAGGTCTTAATGGTTCCAATTTTTGACTGGGATGATAAGTAGCATGGATATTAATAAACAGCATGTGTTTATTTTTGGAAAACTGAAAATTGTAAACTACATCCTACTGATGAAGTGATGTTTTATTTAGGTTTGGCCATAATCTCCATTTCCTAAAATAGGTGCTTAGCTAGATCTCTTGTTAATATATCATCTCTCACTTGTAGTCGTTGATTTTGACTTGCTATTGCCAGGTCATTGTCATAAGCAAACATTCTGGAGACAGTAGTAGGCTGATCACTAATATACACATTGAAAAGCAGGGGGACCAGTACAGAGCCTTGGGGGTAGACTTTGTTTAATCTATACGGCCAACTTACAACATACCTTTGTGAAAACCTGGAAGGCGCGAGTGGTGAGGCATTTGCTAAGAAGATAGTACAACTTGTTGCATGGTATTATACAAAATAACTTAAGAAGCTTTTCTTGCCTCCACACAGTGTCGTAAGTGTCTGGGAGGTCTACACATGCTATGTTTTCAAGCATTTTTGAAAGCATATTTCTATATGTGTTGTAAGAGTGAGCAGTCTAGACAGCTATGCCCTTGTCTAAACTCAGCCTGTTCTATGGGGATACGTTTTTTGATTACTGGGCTTATATGGTTATAAATGAGTCTTTCTATGATCTTGTAAAATATGCTAAGCAGTGATGTTGGATGCTAAACTGCCACTTTGTGGGCTCCTTCACAAAGCAGAGCAGGACAGGTGTCATAAGTGTAAACATGTGAGATAAATTTCAGTGACAGATAAAACTGTATAATAGGAAGACAACATTTAAATGGTTTTGATTTGAGTCAACTAAAGAGGCTGTTGCTGGAAGGTAGAGTAATAATTGCAGTGAGCATATGATCTATGGAAGTAAGAAGTAATGTGGAAAATCAGGAAAGCAGGCTTTAGTAGAAATTGAAGGAGTATTTGTAATGTAGAGGTGAGTAGTGTGAGTGAAGAGAATGAGAGAGATTAAGGGGATAAACATCCTTTGTTGTTTTATAGCCAGTAAGCGAAACTAAAGATCGACAACTACGATCTATGAGTTTCATGCCAAAAAACTTCGGTGAAGGCAATTCGAAGTAAAGGTAGAGCAAGCTCCCTCACTATTCTTGATATTTTCTCATAATGTAAAACACAGCTCCTAGGAGATGTAATACTGTCATTACATTATGAGGAGAGGTCACTACCCAGACCGGTTTCAACCTTTTTTGAGGTCTCATCAGTGAGTAAGTAGACCTGGAAGATATCAAAGCTTAGTGAAAAGAACTTGCATACCTTCTTCACTATACGAATGCCATAAAAGTGTAATTATATTTTATAGTTAAGATAAAAAGCCAAATGGCTAGTTTTCTGGCACCTTAATAGAAATTAAGGGGATAAACATCCTTTGTTGTTTTATCCCCTTAATTTCTATTAAGGTGCCAGAAAACTAGCCATTTGGCTTTTTATCTTAACTATAAAATATAATTACACCTTTATGGCATTCATATAGTGAAGGTATGTCAGTTCTTTTCACTAAGCTTTGATATCTTCCAGGTCTACCTACTCACTGATGAGACCTCAAAAAAAAGGTTGAAACCGGTCTGGGTAGTGACCTCTCCTCATAATGTAATGACAGTATTACATCTCCTGGGAGCTGTGTTTTACATTATGAGAAAATATCAAGAATAGTGAGGGAGCTTGCTCTACCTTTACTTCGAATTGCCTTCGCCGATAGTTTTTCGGCATGAAACTCATAGATCGTAGATGTCGATGTTTATCCCCTTAATTTTTATTAAGGTGCAGAAAACTAGCCATTTGGCTTTTTATCTTAACTATAGAATGAGAGAGAGTAAGAATACAAGATGGGCAGGGAAATGGAAGGGTCAGGGTGGACAGGGAGATGCTTATGTGAAACTATAGCTGCTTGATGCAGAAGTGACTTTGTGAGTAGACAAGAAAGGATTGAGATGGCCTTGAATGTGGGGGGGGGGGAGGATACTGGAAAAAATGGTTCTTTTTTATGAGAAATAGGATAGAACTGGGTTTTATTAGCATTGAAATTGATGAGGTTATCTGAACCCCATTGGAGGATGGCTTGGGGATCAGAATTGAGGGCAGTGGTGGTTGATGTTCTGTATATTGAGGTGAGTTGCATAGAGTAAGGTTTTTTCAAACGAAAGGGAGGAGTGCAATGTGCTGTTGTCTGCAAAACTGTGTATTGGGTTGGAGGTCAACTGAAGTAGGTCATTGATATATATCAGGAAGAGGGTTGGTGAGAGGACACAACCTTGTGGAACCCTGGCATTAGTTGAATGGTGAGAGGATAAGGAACCATCCACCATCACACAGTGTGTGTGTGTGTGTGTGTGTGTGTGTGTGTGTGTGTGTGTGTGTGTGTGTGTGTGTGTGTGTGTGTGCGCGCGCCCAGACAGAAAGCTAGTAAGCCTTTGTGCCAGACCTGGTCAAAAAGCTTTGGAGATATCAAGTGTAACCACTTGAGATTTGCCAGACTTTTCCATGGCATTTGTCCAGAGATGGGTGACATATGTGAGCAGATCTCCTGTTGATCAGCAGCGACGGAATCCATACTGGCTATAGTTTATTAGATGGGTGCCTTCTAGGTAGTGTAGGAGTTGGTAAGTGATAATTTTTTCCATTACTTTAGACAGAACTGAGGTAAGTGAGATAGGGCAGTAGTTGGATGGCAGTGACTTGACACCTTTCTTGGGAATGGGTTGAATATAGGCCAGTTTACAGGTTTGGGATAAACCAGTGGAGTAAGAGAGTATATATAGGTGACATAGGATAGGAGTCACTTCTGTTGCACAAACTTTCAGGACAATTGGAGAAATGCCATCAGGGCCAGGAGACTTTTTTGTGTCTAATTTTGACAGTATGTATTTTTCTGATCTGATCTTGGCAAAAGGATATAAGGGGCATTGTATGTTGGTCATCTATAATGGTTGGGGGGTGGGGGGACATTTACCATTGTCAGTTATGTATGCATTGGAAGCAAAGTGTGAAGCCAGGAGATTGGCTTTTTCTGTGGGTGATGATGCAATAGAGCCATCTGGGTATGATAAAGGTGGGAATAGTGTTGGGCAGAAGTTACGTCCAATTGCTTTGGTGAGAGAACAAAAGGCTCGGCTACCATTTGGACAGGCTGCTAGTTTCCTGCTTTTTGCTCTTTCGAACTCTGTTTTTAGAAGCATTGATTTTTTTTTTTTTTTTTGCATCTATTTTGGACTTCAGTATAAGCTCTAAAGGAAGTCTAAGCTCATAAGCTCTAAAGCTCTTTATTTGAGTCAGTTACGGTATGTTTGGTTTTTTGTTTGTACAGCCTTGGCACATTTTTTGAAGAAACAGGGTTTAGTTAGGGAATGGCAGTTCAAAGTAGTGTGGAAAATGTATGTTTCCATGCTGGCGAGGATTACTTCGGTGATAAGTTTGGTGGATATGTTTGGGTTGGAAGGCCAGAAGCAATAATTCAACCATGGGAATGTTGTATAGAAGTTACAGAGGTTGTCCCACTGGGCACTGTTATAATATCAAACTACTCTTGTATGGGAGTGGATGTGTAAGCATTGTTGCATGGGGGGAGTAGATGAACACTAGATTGTGGTCAGAATTACCTAGGGGACCCACTACTTTCACTATGTATTTAGAAGGGTCATTTGTGAGGTAGAGATCTAGGGTGTTTGCGAAGTGGTTCAGGTTATCTGGTATTCTTGTTGGCATATTCTTGTCTGAACAAGTTGTGTTGTGTAAAGTCATTAGTGATGGCAAATATTTCAGCATCTCTGCCTGCAATATCTGTACAACTGGAGGAGCTGGTGTTGTGTACATTAAAATATCCTAGGAGGATAATTTTGCTGTTGGAAAAGTGGGACTGGAGAAAATCAATTTTTAAGGAGAGGGAATTAAAGAGTTCAGAGTGGTTGGTTGCATTGTGGGAGCAATAGAGACAGCAAATGAATTTGACTGAGTGGGGAAGGGATATTTTCAACCAAAGAAGGTCAAAGTTGGGTGATTCTAAGTTAGGTGCTTTCTGGCAAGGTATGTCAGAGCAGATGTATGTGCAGACGCCACCCTTGGGTCAAAGGAGTTAAAGAGTGTGTAGTTTGGAAGGTTGAGATAAATAATATAGGCATAGAATAAGAGGCCATCCCTCAGAGTTTATAATGGTGTTGATTTGAGCAGAATTTTGCATAGAGAGTGATTGGAGTGAAATGCATTGTTTCAGAGTGTGGTGAGTGCAAAAACAATGAATGAGTACAAGGTATGGTACAGCAAAATGTGTATGTCTGTGAGCAAGGACCAAAGACCTCCCATGATGGATCATTGGCTCTGTAGAGGTCTATTGATGATCATAATTAATATAATTAAATTAAAAATGCCAAGAAATTATATTCATGTTTAATCCCTTATCCAAAGGGTAAGCAAACAGAGGATCTTCTCAAGAAAGTAATGACTTCAAAGCACACATCCTTCCAGGCATGTATGGAAACAGCCACTATCCAGTCTGGTTTCAATCTTTTTTTAGGTCTCATTATTGGAAGCCAGACCCAGAAGAGATACCAAAGTCAAAATAATGCACAATTCATTATACTTCCTATATATAAGTAGTGAAAAGGTGTGACACCTTATTATTAAAATACTCTGGATTAGAAAGACTAGTTGTAGAAATTTTTTTTTCACTTGGTTATAAATTAAATTTAAAATGCCAAGAAATTATATTCTTGATTAGTAGGACTACCTATCTTCTTTTCGGCAAGATAGCAGTCATTACCAAACATTGATCTCATAGTGCAATGCTAAGTCAGATTTTGAGAAAGGTTAAGTCGAGAAGAAAAATGTGTGAAGGACTTCAGATAACATTTGTTTTCATTTTTCATGGAAAATAGTAAAGGATGCTTATTTAAGAAAACTATACTTTATTACATAGTAATTATAATTAAAATTTTTTAAAAAACATTATTTCAAATTATAATTTTTAGTGAAGCTTCGGAGGATTCAGGATCAAGAGTATCCTTTAATACGAGAATTGATGCACTGTTACGAAAAAAAGCAATTTGTTCTGCAAGAAAATGAAACAGGTGATATTATGGTGAGCCATATACTGATTTGATTTCCTTAAGATTAGTTTTTAATATAAAAGTAAGACCATTGTGTAATTTTTCTTTAAATATATCTCAACTTTTCTTTAACCTTATCACAACAGTACTAAATATATGATTGTTGTGATAAAGCATGAAATGAAAATATTGTAATATCAATTTCTTCTCTATCTAGTTATTAATCTTGTGATATATTAAATACTCATCTAATTAACAACTTTTCATGTTTGTTGAATTCAGTTTCAGTAAAATAAAATGCTCCTGATGCATAAAATGTAGTTAAACAAGTATATGGTTGACCAAGTTTTACTACATTGATTTCTAAAAATTTTTTATGTCCATTTTTTTTTATCACTATTTGATCCAACTTACAAAGATCATTAGACTCATTAGAGAAGATCCACTCTTATGACCTCCTAAAAATTCATTCAAGATAAATGCACTATATGCAGTCTCTGATAGTGCACTCCACTCATTTTCTTTCAAAGAATTTTTTATACTTTGCATTGCATGCCATTCTTTTGATCGGCTTCAATGGCTAATGCCCAAGGATGGCTTCTTACTCCCTTTTAGTATGAAATCTCTACTGTATTTGTTTGATAAAATTCTCTCTCTCTCTCTCTCTCCAACTTGTATGTGTTTATCATAATAACCTTCCTTCCTTTTTTCTTGTTTACTAGTTCTGTAAATTATGCTGCCATTCGGAGGTTATATGCATAAGTAAGGTGTCCTTATTACCTCCAATTGGTGAAAGCGATCATGTGGTATTGACTTGGGAGGTTGCAAAATCTGTGGATTTTTCTGTTAAGAAGGGGTATATACGGAACTACAGGTTAGGCAATTATAACAAGCTTCGGAGTGAGTTTGCAGCCATTCCATAGCAGAACATATTGCAAGGGAAAGATGCTAGCAGCGCATGGGATAAAATCAGCGGGTATCTGAGGAAAGCAATATCAGATTGTGTCCCCATGGTCAGGAGGTCAAACAAGGCAGGCGTTAAATGGATGAGCAGTAGTATCAAGCTTGATCTGCAAAAAAAGAAAAGGTTATGGAGAATTTACAAGGAGAAAGGCGACCAGTACACCCATGAGCAGTACAAGGCTCAAGCTAGGAAGGTTACCAGCATAGTAAGAAAAGCTAAATCAGATTATGAGAAGACCTTAGCCAAAGAGATCAAGGGTAATCCCAAAGAGTTCTTCCACTATGTGGCAAGTAAGAGGAAGAATGACTTTGGAAGGATAACTTTAGTGGGTGCTGATGGTATTGAGGTGACAAAATCTGATGTAATAGTCGAGTTACTGAGTGATCACTTTTCAAAAGTCTATCACCCAAGTGAGGATATCTCTATACCTGTAGCAATACCTAATGTGAGAATTGAAGCTAAAGAATCAGAGGTATTAAATATATTGCAAAATTTAAATGCAAACACTGCTGTAGGCTTAGATGGAATATCAGCTCAGGTGTTGCGTGAATGTGCAAATGAATTGTCAACCCCTCTTACTTGGATATTTAATTTAAGTTTGAACTCTGGTATGGTCCCTAGGGAGTGGAAGTTAGGCAAAGTGGTTCCTTTGCATAAGGGTGGCTCTAAAACTGCAATAGTTAATTACAGACCAATCACCATCTCAGGAGTAGTGGTAAAAGTATTGGAAAAGTTGGTTAAAGACAAAATTCAAGAATGGGTGGATCAGGATATGATACTCTATAGAGGCCAACATGGTTTTGTTAAAGGTAGATCCTGCCTTAGCAATCTATTAACTATTCATAATAGAATAACATCTGAGTTGGACAAAGGAGCAGGCTACATAGTGGTACTTCTGGATTTTGCTAAGGCTTTTGACAGGATACCCCATAGAACACTGTTACGCAAATTGGAGCAGATGGGAATGGATATTAAATTGGTGATATGGATAGGAGAATGGCTCAGGGAGAGATACCATAAGGTGGTGTATGGAGGAGCCGAGTCCAGAATGAGGCAGGTGACCAGTGGTGTGCTGCAGGGCTCTGTGCTTGGGTCAATGTTGTTTAATTTGTATATAAATGATATAGGAAATGGCTTAAAGGGAGATATTCAGTTGTTTGCTGATGATGCAAAGTTGGGTAGCGCAATAAAAAATCAAGCTGATGTTGAAAGTTTGCAGGATGATTTAAATAAGCTGGTAAAATGGGCAAAAGATAATAGATGTCAGTTCAATGTGGAAAAGTGTCAAGTCATGCATTTTGGGATTAAAAGATTACCAGCTGTGTACTACATTGATGGAAAGCTACTCCAAGAGATTGATGAGGCTAGGGACTTAGGGGTGTTGGTAGATAGGGAGATGAAGTTCAGAGGACACATTGCTGTGTCCAAGATTGCACATAGGATTACTTGGTTGTTGAAGAACACACTGACATCCAGAGATAAAGAGGTTATTATTTCCCTTTATAAAGCATTGATACTTCCACATTTGTATTACTGTGCTCAGGTCTGGTCACCTGGATTCCTTGGAGATGAGGAGGCTGTGGAGAGGGTTCAGAGAAGAGTGACCAAGTTGGTGAGTGATATAAAAAATGCCCCCTACATTGATACATTGAGAGCTTGTGGATTGCAGAGATTGGTTGATAGGCGAAGAAGAGGGGCTATGATAGAAACATTTAAATTACTGAAAGGTTTTTATAGGATTGATGCAGGGGAAATGTTTGAGCTGTGTGATAGTGATGGAAGAACAAGAGGTCATCTCTGGAAATTAAAGAAGAGTGTGGTTAACAAAGTTGTCAGAACAAGGTTTTTTGCCTGGAGGGTGGTGAATGAGTGGAATTCATTGCCTGACTTAGTTGTGAGCTCTTCGCCTGTAAATAAATTCAAGAAGAGATATGACAGATATTGTTTTGCTAGTTTGGGTCTCCTGCGATGAGTCTACTGACTCCATGGAGATACCCATAATAATAATAATTTGTATGTTCTTGTAGCTGATATTCCATACCCTTGATATTGTTTTAGTTGTCCTCTGGCTTCAGTGTTTATTTCTGCTGAAATCCAAGCATTCATATATCCATACAGTAGTCTGTATACAGTCTCATCAAAGATATTATGCCAGTGATGGCCAGATGACATTATTCAGTCCTATCCAGTGAAATTATCAGTGCATATTTTGTATAATTGCTAAATTTTGTCTGTATTTTTATTATTCAAAACATGTTCCTTGTCTGTATAAAAAAATATGCAATAGATAATATTTTCTATTGAAAGACACACTATATTAATAATGCATTAAAACTTTTAATTATCCCTCTTCCAAATTGTTAATGTTTCACTTTTCTGTGTATACAGTTTGTATCCATAAGTCTGGTTATTAGCTCTACAACCACTTCATTGTTTCTGTCTTTTTGATTATTGGATCTCCAAACTACCAGTAACCAAATCTCTTAACCTAATTAGTAACTTTCTAATTGTAACTTACTAATAGTAACTTACTCCTCCTCTAAGTAAATATTATTTTTATGGCTATTTAGCCTATTTTTGTCTAGGAGTTCTCCTTTTATAATGATTTCATTGGCTTTTTACTCAAATTTTAGGTCATTACTGATGTTTTATATAGACAGTATGAAGAACACATAGGAGGAATAATTTGGACATACCTTTGTAGGATGTAGCTGACGGGCTTCTTATTCATCCCAGTGTATGCTGATATACATTCATCTGATGTTAAAGGAAGGAAGTATGATTGAAAGGAAAGGGGGTTGGAAATGTGGGGGGTAGAGAGATGTGGGAGAATTATTGGTGAGGCAAGAGGTATGTGAAAAATTTTGAAAAACCCGTTTTTTTTATTATTAAAGGTGGGCAGAGAATACTTTGGGAGGGGTTGAAAAATAGAAATTTTTGGGGAAGGAGGAGGATTATGATGGGATAAGATCAATGGTTGGAGTTATGGGGTGTGAGTCATTTTGACAGTGCATCGTCTTTGGAGCTTGTGGGGGAAGTGGAGGCTATGTCATGTCGGCTTGGTGTTTCTGTCTTTGGTGTATCTGCGTTGCCCCTATTGTCGGAGTTGTGACCTAATTTTTATGTTATGGCGCTTCCAGCTCTTGTAGATTATGTAGGGCCGGTGGACGTTTATTGAATTTTTGTTCGCATTTTATGGCTATCGTTCCTGATATTCTAAGCATTGTTTCGTTTTCTTGTATATCTGTTATTATGGCCTTGTCGATTTGTGGGGTATGTTTATGTTCGAAGGCGTGGACTGCTATTTCTGTTTTTCCTGTATTTTGTATCCTGTTTTTCTTTTTGGTGTTGCATTTTTTATTGTTTAAATGTTCAGGAATTGGGATTTTGCAGTCATGGAAGTGTTCGTGTAATCTTGCCCATAAAGATCTGATACTAGAACCTGTGTAGGTGACATTACAATCTTGTTGGCAAGGAAATTTGTAAACCACATTGTGGTGTTCTAGTATTTCTTTGTGATGTGAGATTTTGTAGGTTTTAGAAGTGTTGCCAATTTTTGGTTCGTGATGAACACCAGCTTATAGTCAGTGTGTTTAAAAATGTATTTGTATTCTTTGTATGTGTTCTGGGTGTATGGCAGTTTGATGATTTTTTGTGTTGGGAAGTTTGTTTTGGTTGTTGGATTGTTTTGACAGGTTCTTGCTGTTTTGTTGGCATAATTTATTAGCTGTTTGGGTAATTTCGATTTTTAAAAATCTGTGATAACTTCTTTATTTCTGTGTTGAGATAATTATGCGTAGTTGAAAACTTGTGAGCATTTATAAACTGGGCTAGGATGACTGATTTCTTAATTAAATAAGGATGGTATGAGTTAAAGTGGAGGTAGTTTCCGATATGTGTGGATTTGTGAAATATTGTCATGGCTAATCTCAGGTTTAGGAAATTGATGGATTTTTCATGTTCTGTTTCTATGGTGAATTTTAGTCTGTTACTGAAGTCGTTAAGGGACGCTTGTAAAATGGTGATGTTGGTTCTCCAATGCATAGAATATCATCCACTTATCGGCCATAAAAGATGACGCTGAGTAGGTGTGATTCTATGTGTGATAGGAATAATTCAGCTAATTGTCCGCTGATATTTTGGTCCATAAGGAGTCCAAAAATTTGGATATAAATGTTATTGTTAAATTTAAAGAAGTTTGAGATTACTAGTTTGATTAGGTTTATAATATCACTGGGTGTTAATTTTGTTCGTGAACCTAGGGTGTGGCCTTCTGTGAGTAGTGTGTGTGTGTATGATGTCTAATGTTCTGGAGATGTCTACGTTGGTCTATAGCGAAGTTGCATCCAATGAAGTGAGAACATCTTCTTGGGATAGAGGGTTTTTTATTTTTTGGAAAAGGTGGTCTGTGTTTTTTAATAATAGATTTTGACTTAGTAAGTAATGGTTTGAGTAGTTTGGCTATGAATTTTGATAAGGGTGATTGTGGTGGTGTTTTTGTAGACTATTGGGCGTACTGGGTAACCATCTTTGCGGGTTTTAATTTGTCCGAACAAATAAGGGGTATGTGTGGTGCAGTGTTGTGCTTTTCATTTTTATTTTATATTATTATTATTATGTGACACTTCCAGGGAGTCCAAAGACTCATCGAGGGAGAGTGTGGCAACAGCATCGAATGATTTACCACTTCCAACTACTAACCTTGCTCAAACTTGCTTAACTTTTTTCATGACCCATTAGTAGCAGAGGCTCTACCAATCGACCAACCTTTTTTGTCTATCTTGTTTTGATTTCTTAGAACGTGTAGGGTGTTGTTAATTTATTTTATGAGGTCAGGGGTAGGGTCATTTAGGACTTTTTGGTATATGTTTTGGTCATTTAAAATAGCTGCTATTTTGTTGTGGTAATCTGTTTGGTTTATGAAGACTATTGTGTCACCTTTGTCTGCTTTTGATCGTTATATTCAGGTTCTTTTTTTAATGATATAAGGGCTTTTTGTAGGTTGGGAGCAATGTTGAATTTTACTTTTATTTTGCTATTTAAGATGTTTATTTTCTGGAATATTATTTCTCATCCAATATGGCCATTATTCCCTGACAAAACAAGCCTTTCAAGATTAACAGAATCATGCTATCTTCCCCAGAGATTCCCATGATTATCACTTCCTTTCTGTTGCTGATTCTGATTTGGTGGTGAATAATTAATTGCTTGGTGTATGCAGCCACCTTTATTATTTTAGGTCCTGTATGTCTGTGTTTATAAAAAGCAAAAATTCCTAGCAGTCATTGGAACTTTGAATAGACACTTCAGTAAATAGATGCCTAGAACAACCCAAATAAAACTATATAAAATAATAGCCAAACCAATTCTGAAATATGGCAGTGAAACATGGACTTGGGGAGAACGAGATAAAAAAAACAAGTGGAAGCTGCAGAAATGAAGTTCCTAAGGCCGTTATAAAAGAATAGACTATAAAACAGGCTGTAAAAGAAGAGACAAGATAAGAAATGAAGAAATAAGCAAACAGTTATCCATAAGCATAATAGAAGACATCACAAACTATAGAAAGAACTGGAAAAACCACATAGAAAGAATGAATGAGGACAGACAGCCAAATATTGCTTGGAAATGTGAACCAAAGGGACACTGATCAAGAGGATGACCCAGGAGGAGATGGGCAGAAGACATTTTAAACCCTTGAAAACGTTACAGGCAAACAGTTGCCTAATACAGGAAGCCAAGAAGATGATGTATGTATAATTAAAGGACATCTCATTGTCTTCAAAGTCATGAAAAAAAAATGCTTCTGCTGCCATTCACTCCTATCCATTGCCATCCTTTTCATTTGGGTGTGATTGGCATTCTGATTTTCTAATCACTTGTTCCAGAAATTTCTGCCTTGTCCTTGCACTCTGTCTCTTACCCATCACTTTTCCTTCAAAAACCATTTTCAAGAAATTGCTGTACTGCAAAAGATGTCCTGTCCATTTTCCTCTTCTGTTTTGCACTGTGTTATTTTGATTGACTCTTACTCATTGGAATACTTCCTCATTGGTCACTTTTCCTGCTTAAGTTCAGTAAAACCGTATAACTGAAATGCTTCCAATCTTTTAGTGTGTCTTGTTTTGGTAAAATCCATATTTAACTTGCAATACTCCAAACATATATTTTTATGAATCTTTTTTTTTATAGTTTCAAATTTATGTTGGATAAAAATAAATATCTCATCTTTGTTAAAACCTCCATTGCCATTGAAATTCCACATGTTTTGTTTCTTTCCCTCTTCTATCATGTTCTGTTATATTTAAAACTTGAAACTTACAGTATGGTATCACTGTTCACTGAGATCTTAATGACTGGTGTGTTTCTACTTGTGACCAGGACTTTCTTTGGTTTTACTGGTATTTATAGTAATATTAATTTTTTTTTAAATTTTCTCATTAATCTGCAAAACATTTTGCATTCGTGTTTCTGAATCAACAATCACTGCAATGATATCTGTAAATCTAATCCAAGGTACAATATGACCATTTATGAGTATTTTTGACATTATTTCCTCTTTCATTTCATTTATGGCTTCTTTAATATATAAATTAAAAAGAAGTGAGAATAAGGAGCTCTTTTTATTTTAGTAGTTTTAGAATTCTTGCCTCTTCCAGTTCTAGCTGTTTGTTCTGAGTATAAGTTATATATAACCTTCCCATCTCTCCATTCTATGTTAGCTCTTTCCATACTTATAAACAATTTTTACCTGTCTTCTCAGTCAAATATCTTCTCCAAATGTACAAAAGCAATAGATGTCTTCTTTCCTACCTCCAATTTTTTTTTTCTGACGTTGGGTCCATACATGAGAAGTTGGTTGGTCAACTATTGTACATTAGCACTATATATGGGAAGAGAATTGGGAAACAAAAAACTTGTTCACATTGGATTTGAAGGCCTGTGTATTGTATTCTTTGGGCAACACATGGAAGAGAGGATTTTTTCACAATACAGCAGCAGCAGTAGGAATGAAGGAGGAGGAAGAGAAACTTATTCTATGATTATGGAGCTTGACTGTGAAGGGATATTGGATGGCAGCTGTACATGTTTCAATGGATTTGGTAGAGAGTCTGATAAACATTTACCATCTAAATATCTATAGAAGACATGCAGTAGACACTAGACACCTGTGCAAGAGTGGTTGGAGTGAGTTGGAAAGAGATGAGTCATTGAAATCAGATGAATCAGTATGACTGCTTTCTCCTATACTGCCTCAAGTATTTTTTGGGAGCTCTTAGGTGCACCTCTCTAGATGTGCAAGCAGTACTCAATGGATGGGGCAGATTTTTGATTTGTATGGGATTAAAAGCTGTTTGGGACAAAGTAATGCCTTGAACAAAAGAGGAATCCTCATTTTTTGGAATCCGAGGAAGCAATGGTTGTAATGTGTTTATGCAAAGAGAGTCTTTATGTCAAGGTAATCCCATGGAGAGAGAGAGAGATATCTTCTCTTTTCCCAGATTTTTCCTAAATCCAAAAGTGGGGTTCATTTAGGTTGCCTTATATTTATTTCTTACTCTGTTTTGTATTACACCCTCTGTCCAAAAAGAAACCGAACTTTTGAATAGAAAATAAAACACAGGCCAATTATTATTCAAATTATTTATTTCAATCAATATACTCTCCCTCAGCTTCGATACAGCATTTGGCACGGTCAATAAATTCATTAAATGAGTTTTTATATCAGTTTTTGGGATACTGTTGAGGGTCGTTGCTACTGCCGCTTGAACGTTTTCACTGGTATCATATCGCTTTCCTTTCATCAGCAAATGAAATCAGGGGAAGAGAAAGAAGTCACGGTGCTAAATCAGGTGAATATGGTGAGTGATCTAGCACGCAAATTGGATTTTGCTCAAAAACTGTCTCACAATGTTCGAACGATAAGGTGGTGTATTAACGTGCAAAAGTGACCAGCTGCCTGCATCACAATATTCATGCCGTATGCGATGAATTCTCGCTATCAATTGCTTCAAAACTTTGAGATAAAACTCACCATTGACCATTTGGCCAGGCGGAACAAATTCTTTGTGGATAATGCCCTTGGAATCATAGAAACAAATCAGCATTGTCTTTACTTTTGACTTCTTCAAGCAACTTTTTTTCGGATGCCCCTCTTCTGGTGGTCTCCACTCAGCACTTTGGCACTTTGTTTCTGGCTCATACTCAAAAGACCACGTTTCGTCACCAGTAACGATCGTTTCAAGGAAGTTTGAGTCCTTACGAGCGGTTTTAATGAGGTCCTTGCAGTGTTCAATTCGATACATTTTTTGGTTGTCGGTCAACTTGTGGGGAACAAATCACGAATTCAATTTACAAAAGCCCAAACTCTCAATCAAAATGTTGTGCACAGTTGATTTTGAAATCCGCATTCATCTTCAATCAATCTTGTGGATGATTTTGGGTTTTCTTTGATGAAATCATGCACTTTTTGGATGTTAACTTCACTCAGTCCAATTTTGGATATCCCGGCTTTTCATCATCCTCAAGCATCTCACGACCACTTTCAAATTGCTTAAACCACTCATAAACTTGAGTATGGGATAAGCATTCATTGCTGTATGCTTTTTGAAGCATTTGATGCATTTTGGTAAAACTTTTACTAAGTTTAACACAAAAGTCAATTGCAGCTGTCTGAAACTCATTTTCTGACCATTTGTCAAATCACTGTCACTGTTGGCACTATAACTCAGCTTCTAATGAAACAAATGTCATAAACAGTTGAAACAACACTAATGAAGGTTGCCGCTTTCTCGAACTAAAACATACAACAGGTGACACCACTAGTTTCTTCTATTTTTGAAATTTTCCGTTTCTTTTTGGACAGAGGGTGTATTTTGAGAATAACTTTTGAAGCATGTGACAAGAGATTAACTGTGCAATAATGTTTGCAATTCATACCTAGCTTTTTTTGTGTGTTTTTTCCTTTCATTGTTTCATTGGCAAAGTGCACTTTTAAAGTCTTCTTTTAAAATATTGTATCCTTTGCTTGAATCATATTTTTTGGCTATTACATTCATATGTAAATCCTGTCTGTTATACAGTTCTTCCAGATATTGCCTCCATCTCTTCCACTTTGAAATTTTTCACTTTGAAAATTTTTTGAAATCCACTTTGTAATATTATCTTTCCTTTATTAATCATTGTATTCAATGTCTTTTTTCCTTCTTTCATCACAATCTCCTGGCATCTTTTATGCATCAACTTTCCTTCATTCTACACTGAAATAATTCTCCTCCTTAATCTTACATATTCCTTTTTACACTTATTATTCTGCTTATTTTTGTCAATCTATTCATTTAATAATCAATTAATTTGTTATCCAAGGTGTTCTGGGCTCCCTATATAGATAATTGTCATAATTAAGCCAGGGACAATTATCGTCCTGCTGCACCAAGTATGACAAGACTGCATGTTCTCACAACACTTCACAACATAAAAGTGGCTGTATCCGAGGGTTAAGTAGAGAGCAGTCTTGTGTGAGAAAACTTGATCCATTAGAGGAGGCCCATTTCACACTATATCATCATCTTCGAACATGAGGAGTTCTGCTGATACTATGACGAGGAGTATGAGAGTGACTACTAGAATAACGTCTTTGTGGTGAGACGGAACCGTGATCTTCTGTTTCCTCCATAACCACCACCATACCAACTATAGGTCAAGGTCCAGGCTGGAAAGCTAATTCAAGGCCTCATCCATCACCTTGTGGATGTCCTGTAGGCCACCACCGTGAAATTGGCACCTTGGGCAGTTGTACACAATATGAGTAATCGTCTGAGCCACGGGAGAACAATTACAATAAGGGTGATTTGACAGCCCTCATTTATGTAGAAGATAAACAGGATCAGAACTAGTCAGGGCAGATGTGGCTATCTTCTACATAAATGGGAGCTGTCAAATCACCTTTATTGTGATTTGACAGGAAGCCGTTTGTTGGGAGATTGTTGCACCAGTATTCTCTCCATATGTCAGATATTGATGGCAGCACAGCTGAAGAGAGTTCGTCCATGGACCAGAGAGGCTTTCTAGATTTTAGGCGAAGACTAGGTGGATTTATGAGAGTCTGGTGTAGGGGTAGGAATGGGTTGCTCATTGCTTTATTAAATTCCTTAATCGAGGCGTGTCTTCTCTGTATGTGTGGTGAAGCAATGTTAGATAGAACAGGCAGCCAGGAGAGAGGGGTGCATCTCACTGTCCCACTAATTGTGCGCATGGTAGAGTTCAGCTGGGTGTCGATAATGTTAGTGTGTGTACTTCTTTCCCAGACAGGGCACAATATTCTGCTGCAGAGTATGCGAGGGCTGGTGCAGACGACCTTAGGACTTCTGCACCACAATGCCAGGTTGTTCCATCAAGCCTTGAAATGATGTTATTTCTGGTTTTAATTTTATTGGAGAGGTTGATGATGTGCCTTTTATAGGTTAGGCTTCTGTCCAGGCTCACTCAAGGTATTTTGGTTGAGGCTCGTGTTCTACCATTTTTCCACAGAAAGAAAGGTTGAGTTGTCGATTCGCTTCTGCATTGTACTAGTGAAATACTGAGGACACTGTTTTCGTTGGATTTGGCTTCAAGTACCACTGCTTGAAGTAATCTTCAGAGTGTTCAGGTCTGTATTCAAGGTTGATTTTAAGTTGGTAAAGGAGGTAGATTGATGTAAGATCGCTAGGTCATCGACGTACATAAACTTGCTTGATGAGGTAGATCATACACATAGATATTAAAAAGTATAGGGGATAACACAGAGTCCTGAGGAAGACCGTTGTGAAGGAATCTGGGCCTGCTCTTTTTTTCTGCCAATATGGACCCGGATCTTTCTGTTGGAGAGAATAGATTCAAAAAGTTGTAGAGTTTTTTTTACATTTTATAATATTTCCTAGTTTTAGGAGGAGGCCCCTGATCCTGTAGTGGTGCTACCATAGTATTCTGTAACACTCACTTGAGAGCACTTATGTGGAAATTATTATTATTTTTATCATCATCATCAGACTGTGGGGGTCAAACAACTCATTGCAGGAGGTCCTCCATTATATACACACAGCTTATCCTACTGTGACCTGAATGCATTCGCTGTCTCCATATCCACCACACTTCCAGGCAATGAATTCCAATAACCCACAATTTTCCACACAAAAAACCTACTCCTGACCTCCTTGATCACACCATCCTTTTACAGCATCCACGAATAGCCTCTTGTTCTTCTCCTGCATTCTATGAAAAATCTGATCCACATTAATCCAGTAATAACCCCTTGCCCTTCCTCCCTCCCTCCTTCCTTCTGTCCACTAGACTGCAGTTTGCATTTCCTTATTCTGTCTTAATACCCAGCATTCCATCTGGAATGTTGGGTATGAAGTCAATCGTCTCTGAACCGTTTCCAACATCTCTTTGTCCTTTTAAAAACCCAATCACCAAATCTCTATATAGTAATTCAAATGCAGTCTGATTAAAGCTTTATACAATAGAATAATAACATTCATACTAGTGCATGTCAGTGTTCTCTACATCATTGCCATAATATTATACGGGCGACTCCAGGGAGTCCTTGGACTCATCAAGGGAGGCCCTAAACATCATGTCCACACAACTATACGACATTCTCACAGTATCTATCATACCTTGCCTTGAACTCACTCACCATCATAGCACCCACAACAGACTCTGGCAGCTTATTCCACTCATTTACCACTCTAAAAGTAAAGAACCCAGCTCTAACACCCCTGCTAACCACACTCTTGCCCAGCTTCCATAGGTGTCTGCTAGTTCTCCCACCACCAGTCCTGATCTCAAAAATATCCTCTGAATTAATCCTATAGAAACCCTTTAGCAATTTGAATGTCTCAATCATATCTCCCCTTTTCTGCCTATCAACTAATTTCTGCAACCCACAAATCTTCAACCTGTTCTCATATGGTTCATTCCATAGACCCGCTATCATCTTAGTCACTCGCCTCTGGATCCTCTCCACCTCCTCCCCATCAAGGAACCTAGGTGGCCAAATCTGGGTACAGTAGTCGAGATGAGGTCTGATTTAGCTCCTTTTGCAATGTGCCCCCCCTAAACTTCATCTCCCTATACACCAACACTCCCAAGTCCCTGGCCACATCAATCTCCTGGAGTACAGTTCCACCAATGTGGTATACTGCTGCTAATCTTTTCACCCCCAAAATGCATAACCTTACATTTTGTCACATTAAATTGACATCCATTCTCCTTAACCCAGAACTCCAATCTATCCACGTCATCCTGCAAGATTTTGACATCTGCATTCACTATCGCCCTACCCAACTTTGCATCATCAGCGAACAAATGAACTGTTCCTCTTAGATCCTTCCCTATATCGTTAATGAACAGATTAAACAGCAGTGGTCCAAGAAAAGAACCCTGTGGCACACCACTAGTCAAAGGCCGTCTTTTGGACTCCTGAATAAACTACTCTCTGATATCTCCATCAACCACCCACCCACCCATCCATGTCACCAACCCTATATCCATTCCCATATGTTGTAGTTTACGGATTAGAATTCCATGTGGTATCCTGTCAAACACCTTTGCCAGGTCCAGCAGTATCACTGTAAACCCATTACCCTTATCCAGTTCAGCTGTCACCTTGTTATAAAACTTGAGCAAGTTACTGAGGCATGATCTACCTTTCACAAAGCCATGCTGTCCCCCATACAGTATCTCATTTTCATCAATCCATTCCTGTATTTTTCCCTTGACTACTTTCTCCAAGACCTTGACAACGACTCCTGATATGCTGATCGGTCGGTAATTTGCAACCGTAGTCTTGGATCCTCCTTTATGCAGTGAAACTATTTTCCCCTCTTTCCACGCCTTCGGGACTAAGCCAGACCTGAGACTCAGATTAAACAACATGGTCAAGGGCACTGATAATTCATTAGCCGCTTCATGCAAGACCCGTGCCGGTATACCATCCAATCCCACAGATGTATTCACATTAAGGTTCTGTAATAGACTATTCACCTCCACTTCATTCATCACAATTCCCATATAAACTAATGGTTCCTTCATTTTTTCAATGTCACCATCTGGATGATATACTTTTGCAAAGTGCTCACTCAGTAACTCCACTATATCGACTTATTCAGTGACCTCCTTACCATCGTCATTCCTTAAAATCATTTTGCCGTGTACAGTTTTTTTCTTGCTTGCAGCACATTGAAAGAACTGTTTGGGATTCTCTTTAGTTGCATAGCTAGTTTCCTTTCATAATTCGCTTTTGCTTTTTTTACCACACTCGTTACCCTTCTGGCCTGCACTTTATACCATTCATGTGCCTGCAGGTCACCCATTTCTTTAAATTCCCTCCACAGTTGTTTCTTTTTTTGCAGCTCAAGCTTAATGGTGTTATTCATCCATTTAACGCCTACTTGTTTTACTATTCGGACCCTAGGTATACAATCAGCCATAATCTCTTGTAAATACTCCTTGACCACTTCCCATGCTCTATTGACATCCAGCCCTTGCAGTTGTACATGCCATGGCACTGATCCAGGCAATCTCCTAAGCTTGTCATACTTGCCAGCACAGTAATTCCACATATACCCTGTCTTAATCGAAAATTCCACACCTTTAGCCACCTCCCAGGTCAAAACCTTATGATCACTTTCACCAATAGGTGGCAACATGGTTATATTCATTACAGTCAAATTCTAAGATGGGATTGGGTTACCAGGTCAAGCACTCTCACACCCCTAGTATTTTCAATTACATGCTGTCTCAGATAGTTATCCCTTAATAATTGAATAAAATCCATTTCCTTCCTCACATGTGTCCTCTCCTCCTTCCACTCAATGTTACTATAGTTGAAATCCCCCCATAATAATTACCATCCTTCCACTCATTTCATTAATTTGTTTATGCATACTATCTCCACCATCTATTCCATCACCTGGTCTATAGCAGCACCCAACTGTATATTTTATTCTGCCAGTCTCAATCTCACGCCAAATAGCCTCAAATGAGCTCTTTTCACTATCCTGCGATACAACTTCAATTCTCCTTGGCTGCAGTTCACCAGCTATCATCAATAACATCCCTCCCCCCATTTTATTCTCTCTGTCCCTCCTAAACACACTATAACCTACACATTCTAGCCCACTAACTATATCATCTTCCGTCAGCCATGTTTCACTAATGCCAATAACCTGTGGCCAGGAAGAGCCAATCAAGGCCAAAAATTCTTCCTTCTTGTTCTTAATACTTCTGGCATTAGGATACATGAAATGCAGTGATCCCTTTGTCCCACCCCTATCTTGATGCATTATTCTAAATATCGCATTCCCATTTTTTGTCCTTAGTACTGGCTCGGGTACATTATATACATTCTTACACTCAACTGTCTCACTGATGTCCGCATATCCCCCCCCCTTCCTTGGTACTTCTAGTTTCCCTGGTTCTACACATCCATTTTCACTTCATTCAGCAACACTTTTTCCAGTCTTCGCACACCAAATCCATTCAAATGCAGGTCATCCATCTTGTATAAATCCTTTCTCCCATCAAACTCATTCCACGCGTCCACGAATTCCACACCACACCGTCTGCATAACCTGCGCATAATGTCATTTGCGATTATGGCCCTCCTTCTAAACTCCTCTCTGTCATACCGTGGCAACAGACTCACCATTCTAATTCTGTCACTCTTTTCTTTTGCTACCTTTAACAATACTTTCAAGTCCTCTCTCATAAAAAATTTATCTCCTTTCAATTCATTTGTGCCCACCACAACTATCAATTCTTTCACCCTCTGTTTTTGCGCTCTAATACTCTTACTTACATCCTTAAATTTCGCACCCGGTAAGTACGATTTAGTTAAACTCGCATCTGTGACTCCTTTTAATAACGAGTCACCATACAACACTCTTTCCTTCATTTCAGAAACTCTCCCACTCTTACGCTTGTTTTTACTTTCAAACACTTGTTTATTTACGTTAGCCGAATCACTCTGGAAAGAGTTTTGCAGGTGCTCTAATTGCTGCTGCGCATTTTGTATCACTGCATGCAACCTAGCAATCTCACTTCCTACAAATAATTCCTCATTTTTTTTATCATTTAAACCATTTTCTCTATCTGTAAGTTGCTTTCACTCTTTCTTTGATCACCGCTCTCATTGCCATCTTGTACATTGCAATTCCCCTATCAAGCCACTATTTTCACTCACATTCTGGCTTTCTTCAACCATAACTGTCTCACAACCTGACACATACTTCAACTCCTCACTTTGCTTACACTTTCTGCACATTCTCCCACCACTATCACTTCCAATCCAGACTCCAGCCTTATTCGGGAATGCATACATATCACACACATCACATTGGACAAACTCTCTCGCATTACAGTTTTTGAACAATGGCGTCGTATTTTTGGACGCCATTATATTACGTCGCATTGGCGCCATATTCAAATCTATCAACGTATCGTTAAATACTAAATTAAATCACAGCATTCACACCAAAATCACACAGACACAACAAGCTACCAAAATTAGACAACATTACGTTATGATTTAAACCTATATTCTAATTTTCACTCAAAATTATACTTAGCTTTCAGGAGCTCTCTGAAAACACTACCGACCGTGTAGCCCTCTAGCGGGCTTCCGCCCACTGTGCTGTACTCACAATTTTAGCAAAATGTCCCTGAAATTTCAAGTCCCTATCCACCATCACCACTGGATCTCTCATCGCCTCCTCTTCTATGATATCCTCACCAATATTATACTCTGCATCCCATCCCATCTGTGCTTCCCAAGTTGCATTGAACTGGTAATCCCATTTATTTGTCCATTTGCAAAATCTGTTCAAGTCCACTTGCAAGACTACAGCATTCTTTCTACTCCTCATAGTCCTTCCCAACTTTGTATCATCTGCAAATAACTGTATATATCAGCATTCAAGCCTGTCTTAATGTTATTTACATAAACTTGAACAGACAGCAGTATCCCCGAAACAGACCCTTGGGGAATGCCACTAGTGACTTCCTTCTTCTGGGATATAGCTCCCCCCCCCCCCATAGACAACTTTCTGATACCTATCAAACAGCCAGTCTCCAATCCAGTGCACGAATGTTGATGTCATGTGGCAGTCAACCAAAGGCTTTAAAAAAAATCTAAATATACTACTGTGTATGTATCCCCTTTGTCCAGTGCGCCTGGTTATTATTATTATAATTGTTATTCAGGCCTTGGAGTCAGGAGACTCATCATGAGAGGACCTTCCTAGGAAACACAAAGTCTATCATACCACTCCTTGAACTCATTGACCTTTCTTGCTCTCACCACTCTATCAGGCAGTGCATTCCACGGTTCAGTCACCCTCCACGCAAAGAAACCACTCCTCACCCTCTTGCTTGCAGCTTCCTTTCGTAACTTTCAGGTATGGCCCCTTGTCATCGCTTCTTCTTGTCGTTCTACCAAGTGAAAAAACTCCCCATTGTCAATCCTGTAACTGCCTCTCAACAGTTTAAAAGTCTCGATCATATCACCTCTCCTTCTTCTATCCACCAAACTCTGCAGTCCACATTCCTTCAGCTGATCCTCATCACTAACATTGTACTACAGTCCTGAAACCATCTTTGTTATCTGCCTCTGTACCCTTTTCACAGTTAATTTATCCCCTTAAAATCCTGGAGACCAAACTTGAGAACAATAGTCTAAGTATGGTCTGATCAGAGTCTTATACAACAGGATGACAATTCTTTTATCTCTACAGGTCAGCATCCTTCTCAGTATTGCAGCAATTATCTGGGTTACCTTCACCACCTTTGCAATATGCTCCCTGAATTTCAGTTTTCTATCAGTTATCACCCCCAGATCTCTTGTCTACCGTACTTCCTCCAGTACAGCTCCTCCAATTGAGTATGCAGCCTTCCATCGATGTATCCCAAACTTCAAGACTTTACTTTTTGCTGCATGAAACCGACCCCCATTCATTTGCCCATCTGTCCAGTTTATTCAAATCCTGTTGCAGGGCTGCCACATCTGCACTATTACTAATAATCCTGCCCAGCTTCACATCATCTGCAAACAACTGAATATCCCCTTGCAATCAGGGGTGTAGTCGAGCCAGGGTGACGCCCTGGTACTTTTTAAAAACTATCAAAATTTTTTAATTCATTATAATGAATTATAAGAATTATAATAATGAGACATAATGCATTTCCAGCTTTTGGTCAAAAAACAGTAGCTTGCCGCTCTTGTCATTTTCTCTTCAGAAAACAAGGCAATCTCTCTGTCATATAGCAGTTGCAATAATAATAATAATAATGCTGCACTTCGTACTCTAGATTTTTGTTTCCAAGGTAGAGCTCTGGCACTATTTCTTTTAGGACTACACCCCGGCTTGCAATCTATTGTCAATGTCATTGATATAAAGGTTAAACAATACAGGTCCCAGTACTGAGCCCTGTGTAACCCAACTTGTAACCTTCTGCCTTCTTGATATTGCTCCACCATACAAAACTCTCTGCTACCTATCCCAATGGCTTTAACAGGCCTTTAAAGCCCACAACCTTCCAAGCATGCTTGGATTTCGTAACCGAAATACGAGGATATAATGGTCACTCCTATGCCTTAAGGTATTCTTGGCTGTATCCCTGTGTGTTCAAGGGGCCGGTTTGCCTGCTTGTGGGATGAAAAACACCAGATAAACTGGCGGAAAAAACGCTACTGCCTGCACCCAAGACCGGCTAACTTGGCTATGGCTGAGGAAGATCCTTCAGCTTCTCACGTCTCCGACGGGAATTGAACCTAGGACACTCCTTCCCCAGGCATATGGTTGCGAAGTGCAAAGCCACTAGGCTATCCGCGCAGACCAATTGACTAACCTGACATCTAAACCCATGTGCTGCAACTTAAGTGTCAGCTTATCATGTGGTACCCTATCAAATGCCTTTGCAAAATAAAAAAAAGGCAGTATATATCTTTCCCTCATCAACTGCTCTTGTAACTTTATTATAAAAGCAATCATATTATTAAAGGAAGAGCTTCCCCTTAACAAATCCATGTTGATTCTCACAGATAACATTACCCCTCATCTGCCCTATGCTGTATGTGGTCACTCACTAATTTCTCCAAGACCTTAACAACTACTGATGACACATAAACTGGCCTATAATTAGACACTTCCAGTCTGCTACCACCCTTATGCAATGTCACTATCTTACCTTCCTCTCATTCCCTGGGTACCTTTCCTGTAGCCAGACTTGCATTGAAAAGCCAGGTCAACGCAACTGTCAGTTTTTTACCACATTCTCTCAAAATCCATGGTGAAATACCATCCAGTTCCACAGCTTTGCTGACATTCAGAGTACTCAGTATTTGGAACACATTCTCCTCTAAACCTTGAACCCACCCTATCCCTCTAGTATTAAAACCTATTTCTCCAGGATGAAATACTCCAGCAAAGTGTTTACTGAACAACTCCACTATGTCCTCTGCATAAGTAACTCTATTCTCATTTTTATCCCACAATCATTCTTCCTCCTACTGGCCACATAGCTAAAAAATTCCCTAGGATTTTCTTTGGATCTTAATGCCAAACTCTTCTCATATTCCAATTTTGCTTTCCTCACCATACTAGTCACTGTCCTGTCCTGAGTCTTATATTCTTCATGAATCTGCTCTCCATCCCTCTCCTTATATCTCTTCCATAATCTCTTTTTCACCTGCAGTTCCTGTTTGATATTGTTTGTCATCCACTTTACACCAAATTATGTCAGCTTCTTCACTTGTGGAATACAGCTTACTATTGCTGCTAACAAATATTCCTTCACAATTTTCCAAGCACTAATGATATCTTGCCCTTCCAATTCCTCCCTCCATGGAACTTTCCCAAGTTGATATCTAAGACTATTATAATTACCAGCCTTATAATTCCACATACATTCCCTTTTCTTTGATACTCCTGCATGCTTATTCATCTTCCAAGTCAAAACCAGGTCACTCTCTCCAACTGGGGGGAGAGATGTCATCTCAGCTATAATCAGCTCTTCTGATGCTATGACCAAATCCAAAACTCTTGAACCTCTTGTTTCCTCTATTGCATGTTGCCTTAGACATTTGTCCCTCAAGAATTATAGAAATTCCATTCCTTTATTACTACATGCATTTTCCTCTTCCCAGCTTATACTGCTGTAGTTAAAATCCATAACAATCATTCTTCTTGCACTGGCCAAGCTCAACTGCCTAAACATCTCCTGCTCCCCACCCTCCGTGCTCCTTGGCTTGTAGCAGTAGCCCACTAAATATCCTGTCTTGCCCACCTCTACCTCACACCATATACTTTCAAAACCAGTAGTATCACTGCCTTCTAAAGCCTCCATCATCATCACTTATCATAAGCAGTACTCCACCACCACCACATTTTCTCTTCCTATTCTGTCGAAAAATGCTGTACCTGCTACTTCTATTCCTGTTATTATATCATTTTCCGTCAACTACATCTCAGAGATCCCAATAATCTTTGACCAGGCTGATGCTCTCAGCGCCACCAATTCATCTCCTTTATTTCGGATACTCCTGGCATTAGTATAAAGCATAAAAATGTCACTGCTTCTATTCCTATCATTATTCCCTCCAGATCCCACTGGACTCAGTGTTACTTGATGTCGTCCCCCTTCCCCCAAGCACCCATTCCCACAAGAGGCCACTCTTGCTACCATCCACCCTGGGAATTCTAGTTTCCCTGCATTGACACACCAACTCATTCAGAAAACAGCAATCTCTCCAGATGCCTACATCCTTCTTCATTCAAATGCAAGCAGTCTCTCACATACAGTTCTTCTCTGTCCTCAAAGGCCCTCCAAGCATCCACATATTCCAATCCTCTCTTCTGACACATTCTGGCTATTATGCTATTCATTATTACTGCTCTTCTGCTCAGCTCATCACTATCATACTTGGGCAACACACACACAATCTTTCCTCTCTGCATTTTCTTTCATACAACCTCAAGCAAGAATCTCAGATCTCTCGCCACCCGATTTACATTGCCTCTCAAGTCATTCATGCCCACCATCACAATCATCTCATCCACCCTTTCACCCCACTTAATTGCCATAGCCACACTGCCTATATTTCCTACAGGCAGACACTTCTCTGGCATCCTATCTTGCACACCACAGATCATCGAGTCTCCATACATCACAGCTCTTATCACTCTCTTCCTTGATTGCTCACTGCATCTCTAACTCTTTCACTCTCTGTTCCCTACTTACCTGCTGTCCTGGCATCACTCCATCCCTAGCTCCAGCACTCCCTTGCATTTTTCTCATTCTCTCTGACTGCATTTTCTCCTCTTCTATAGTTCCCATAATTCTCTCTCATTCCCTCTCTTCCCACACTTTCTATTCTCTCCTCTTCTATCATTCCCATACCCCCCTCTCTCTCTCTCTCTCTCATTCCCCCTCTTCCACTCTTTCTATTCTCTCCTCTTCTATCATTCCCAAAACTCTTTCTCATTCTTTCTCTTCTACTGCTCCTATTCTTTACTCTTCTATCATTCCCATACCCCCTCTCTCTCTCATTCCCTATCTTCTGCTGTTTCTATTCTCTCCTCTTCTATCATTCCCATAACTCTCTCTCTCTCTCACTCCTACTCTGATTTGCCTTGCATTCATTTCTTCCATTCGCCTAATCTCATCGTTCATATTTCTCATCTCATTCCTGAGACATTCCACCATCTCTTTCAGCTCATCTCTCTCTCTCTCTGCAAGTTAGCAACTCTTACTCACCATTCATCCTCCCAATCATAACCATCTCCGAAAACTTCACAATCGTTCAAGCCTTCTACACTCCCCACTCTTATTTTTTCATTCATATTTCGCTGCTCGTTATTCTCACCTATCACACTACTCGTGTCTTGAAAATCTCCCGCTCCTGATGCAATGAGGTTGGATATTGTAACATTTAACTCACTGTATTCCTTCCATTGCCTATATTTTCAGCATATACACACTTCCCCCTTCTCTCACCTGCCACATATCCAACTGCTGGGATGCATACACAAAATCCTTTATTATGTTACGCAAAATGGAGTCGTTGAATGGGGGGGGGGACTTGGTGACGCCATTTGTAATTGGAGCAGCAGCAGCAGCAGCCACCATCATTCAAATTGTGCTGAGGAACTATTACAACTAAACGCTAAATAATATGTTATATGCTCTACTGTAAGCTAATTTACTTACTCGATACTATAAATATAAACTATATTTAACTGTACTAAATAGCGAATAACGAAACTTATCTTTTCTTCCACCGTAGATGTCTGACTCTGACCTTGACTTCTCGGTAACCCAAAAATAACACAATATAAACAACAACTAAATTCCAAAAACAGCACCACTAAAGAACACTTGTATTACTGAGGGAAATGTAGCACAATTCGCGACAAAAATCATCACACTATACATCTTTAAAAAACACTTTTTTTTTTTTTTTTACCAGAGCTCAAATCCATCGCCATGTTCTTCAGCGACTCTAGCGCCACAGATTGCTAAAAGAAGATCTTCATTTAGCAAACCTGAGCTGTCATCAAAGAGAATGTTGTTGTAGTCAACTCAGTTCTGAATCCTGGTCATCACTAGCTTCTCTAGCACCTTTACCACAACTCCAGACAAACAGTTTGGAGTAATTTGAAGTTCTGATTGTTCTACTTTATGAAGCAGAACAATTTTCCCTGATGTTTAGATAATTATTAATATTAAAAGTACTTGAAACAGTTTCAGAACATAACCAATACATCAGAAATGACCAAATAGTTAATTGAAATAGTTCAGGGAAAATTGTTTACTTATATATGTAGAGCAAGGGGGAAAAAAAAACCTCATTAGAACAATTTGAATTGATTCTTGGTGTATTGAAATAGAGACTTTTATACTTCTACAGTTTGTAGAAGATTTGTTTTATTATATGGTTTTATTTTCCTATTAAATATTATAATAAAAAAAATTTATATTTACAGTGGGAAGCTTTTGCTTTGCCAGAGTTAAATAATTTTCTGAAAATTCTTGACCGAGAAGAAGAAGAATACTTGAATCAAGTAAGAACAAAATATCGCTTATTGCAGGATAAGATCAGAGAAGCCATGGACAGATTACAGCCACCGTCGCCATTAATTACCTGAGCATATGGAAGTGGTTGAGGATAAATTAATTCATTTCAAAAGCTTTTTCACTGACTGGCATGTAGATCACTGAAGATAACATATAGATCTTTCAGTACAGCACTGCCAACTGCTGTGAGGATAATGCCTTCTAGAATACAACAAGAGGTGTCATGCCCTTTACTTCAGAAAGGTTTGTAGAAGGTAGACGTTTACTGTATTTTGAAGTCAGTTTTAGTATGTTTATCTATAATATGCATTGCATATTCAATAGTTATAAAATTATTTTAATAAATTAGTGCACCTACCTCTGACAATAGTAATAGAGATGAAGTTCATCCTTTTAATAGAATAAAAATGTTACTTAAAGGAGAGAAATTTCTGAACATTCTGTTGGAACATCTGCCTAACATAATCTTCAGTAATATCATTGAGCACATATCTTGTTCAGATCAATCAAGAAAGTTTAATACGAAATTACAAAAATGGTTTTGTGCTCTCCCCCCCCCATACGTAAGTAGATTTATAGTATTAAATTAACTACCTGCACTTGATCTACACATTTGTTCTTCCAATTTTTGATTAAATAATGAGGCCCTGAATGATGTTTGGGTGAATTTTGTGCTGTCATGTTTAAAAATGTGCATTAACCATATAATGATAATTTAAGTGAATTCTTTTCAAAGAAATTCAGAAACAGAGATTCTCTACTTGTAAGTAAAATGTTTTGCAGCTTTTACTTTTTATTTATTTATTTATTTATTTATTTATTGTAATTAGTGAATATTCAGTTTTTTAATTTTTTAAATTGAATAATCTGCGTTGTATAGAACACTCCTGTTATTATTTTGTTATTTATATTTTTATTTTTTATTCATCGCCTAATGAATGGATATGTACATCATTTAAAAGAAAATTCTGATTTCATATTTAAAAAATGTTTTTTGTTGTAATATATCCTTTATCTGGGGAGGGAAAAAAAATAGACATTTGGATAATTCGCATTTCTTCCCAATGAATTCAGAATGATGGTTAATTTATTAAGTAATTATAGTTAATTCTTTTAGATTATAATTTAGAATATACTGTTGAGCCTTTTGTTATGTAGAGTATAACGAAAGGTCTTTTGTTATACTCTGTATGTTTAACTGTTGAAACTTCGCAGCTATAATATGTAATTGTAAAATCAGTTATTCCTTTTTATTATTATTTATGTCATTTTCTAATGTACAGGAGGAAATACAGTTTGTTTTATTACATATTGCTTGTGGTAACCAATATAATATGCATTGAAAATTTCCTAAAAGAACATTGCTATTAGACCAACATATATATTATACCTTTAAATTCACATTTTGGATTGCTAATGTGCAAATAATCAGAAAATATTCAGATAAGAAATTTGTCACATTTCAGAGCTCCTTGTCAGACTCCATTTTTAACAGATTAAAACAAGACCCCAGATTCCTTTCAGGGTCTTGTTTTATTTTGATGTATTAATATATCAAAGGATAACTTAAACTAAATATTGAATGGTTTCAGTTTATGTTGCCTATATGTTTCTGTAGTGATTATTCATATTAAAAGTTTTCCAGAATAACCACAGTGAAAACATTTTTTAGTTCTGCTAGTTTTGCATTCCTTATGGCACACTTTGTCAGAACTAAATACAGTTATAACTAGTATAACGTATAGCAAATGTATATCATTAGAACAAGCATATATTATTACGTGACACCTCCAGGGAGTCCAAGGACTCATTGTGGGAGGGCACACTACTCTACTTTATACTACATCATTCAAAAGAAAATATAATATTAGAACATAACTCCAGCCTTATGAAGAAAATGTTTTCTACCTATCAGAACCATATTCTCAGTTTCATATGGTGACCATGCAAAAACCTTGTCTTTTGAAGGATTCATAAATAAGTCGATGAACTTATTGCTAACCCCTTCCTTCTGTTCATGGTATTTGTTGCCAAACTGAAAAAAACATACTGTCTAAACAGCATTTGGACAGTCTGATATCAAGTGGAAAGCATTCCTATCCCTGGGTATGTTCATGAATTAGCTGACAATGTCAAAACTTACTAAAAGGTATGGTTCCAGTATCAGATCTTTGGTCTCTTATAATGTATGAAATTCTTGATCCTCTCACTTGCTGATGTGTGGGTGTTAAAGGTATATCTAGGTTGTGAACTGTAGGAGTGCCATATATATTCTGGGAAATATGGTATGCTTGGAGGTCAGATGATTTGTAACTTCCTGTAGCCAGTTGCTGGGATCCTAAATTTAGATTGCCAGTTTTATTATGAGTAAGCCACATTAGGTTAGCATTCAATAGAAATGTCAGAGTAACAAAGTAGATAATCTGTTTTCAACAAGTATTCACTGGTGCCCAAATCTACCATGAAGCTACCTTTATCAGATTAGAGCAGTACAGTAATCTGTTTATCTGATGAATGTGAAATGGGAGGAGGTTACTTGGTAGTGTTGATGAGTCTCTGGATGGCTCCTCAAATCTCTTTCTCTCTGTTTTTAATTGTGTCAACATTTGAGGTATTCTCAGAAACTGAAAGGAAATTCAGTCCCTTGGGTATATGTATGATGAGAGGTTAATGACTGCCCTTACCTTGTAACAGTCGCATTCTACAGCCTTTCTTTTCAAGTCCATAACCTGTCAGATTTCTTTAACTTTACTTTTATTAGTTTGTGATATTGGGACTGCTTTATTGGCAATGAGCATCGAGTCTATTCCTCCCAAATGCTGTGGTCAGCTTATTCATAAACATGTTCAAGGATGAAATCCTGTTGAAATACCATTTAGACAGTACATTTTTTGGGTTTGGTGACAGACAGAATGGAAGGTTAGCAATGGACTCTTAATTTCATTCCCACCTCGATGACTTATTTATGAAATACTTCAAAAAGACATGCTTTGGAGGGTAACCACTGAGAACATAAGCTCCAATATGTAGATAGCATTTTCATCATATAGGCCATGGTCTAAAGGAGAAGCTGGTGGAATTCATACACTTCTTATGAATACACTTCAGGGGTTACCCCCCCCCCCTCCATCCCTCTGTGTTTTATACTGGAATTATAAAACAATCATGGACATGATTGTTTTCTAATTGGACATGATTCTTGCAGTAGTCTCTAACCAAAATAAACTTACTTATGCTGTCTATAGGAAGCCAACACATATGCTACTTCCCACCACCATTCAGATTTCAAGTGATGAAGAGAAGACTCATCTGCTTGACCACCTGAGGCTTTCCTGGGTGTTAGTTTATTATAATTTTTTTTCCCTGAGGACTTAACCATTTTGTGTCAAAATTTCTCTAAGGTAGTCCAGTCCTTCATCTTCTTGATGCAAAAAAGGTTATGATCCTCTGACAATAAAACATCTTACGACAAACACCCGAGATCATGAAGTAACCAAGACTTCAAGGACGATTGAAGCAATACAGTGTGAAAGTGGCCTTCATATTCTCTATACCAAATTTCCACAGTTTCATAGCCACCTAAAAAAAAAAACTAGGAGTGTACAAGATCCACTGTTCAGATCTAGAGAAAGACAGATGGATGGCTCAGGTAAATCCACATTGGAATGCAGCAGCAATTGCATACAGACATGTAATGAAGCTTCTGAAATTATACACTGTCTTGCACAGTGTGATAAAACTCAAAATCTTATTCCAAACTATAGTTGGTCCTTTATCATAACACTAAGAATATTCAGAATACACAAATTAGTCTGCTTTCTGTGACAAGTGAAGGTCACCATGTTCTATGTCAACACACCAGAATAGTTACATTGGAATGCAACAGCAATTGCATACAGACATGTAATGAAGCTTCTGAAATTATACACTGTCTTGCAGAGTGTGATAAAACTCAAGATCTTATTCCAAACTATAGTTGGTCCTTTATCATAGACACTATGCCAGTCTTCTGTATAATGACTTATATGTGATGTAGGTTACACACACACACACACACACACATATATATCAACTATCAATCAACTAATGCCTGTTATTACCTTATAGGACAACCTGTGCTATAAAATTCGTGTCAGTTTGAGTGTATGATTGCATTTTATTTATGTGTGAAAGTTTTAAGAGTGCATAGCACATCAGTGCTTCTCATAATTGGTCCAATACAATTAATTGTAGGATAACTTTGAATACTTTAATTTATCAATTAATATAATTTTAAATATGGAAAGCATAAAGGTCAAATGAACAATAGCTATGCTTCGTGTGCACTGTTTATGTGAGAAGCACAAAGGGTTTACGCTTCATAGTGAGATTTGATTATCATTGGCAAATACTAGAGTGAGACATGGATAATTTAAATTTTGATACGATTTTTAAATACCATATAATATGCACAGAAATCGGAAAAAGTAATCACTTGAGAAATTATTATTTTTCTGGATTGAACCAAAGAAAGGTTGAAATAACTCATCTTACTTATTTATACACAAGTTCCAACCTCCTTCGACTATAATCAGTCATGCAATCCATGGAAGCTCTTGCAAAAAATGGGGAAACCAGACATTCAGTAGATCATCAATACTGTTTTCCATTGTAAATATGTGCAAAAAAAAAAGTTATAAAATATTTATAGAAAATTACTTGTCTGTATTGGTGTCCTAAACACGTCGGATCACTCTTCATGCACGCAAAACAGATGAAACTCATAAAACAAAAATAGCAAGTTATGACAAATGACAACATTCAGTTGGATTGGTTGACACAATTACCAATCACAGTCACTGATTTCTGGGTGCTATTGTCTCATCACACACACATACCCTGCCTCTCCTTCTGGGTGGTTTAAAACCACTGGAATGTTAAAAATTTGACCTGCTTCACCATCTGTACGTTCTCTTCAGAAGGCTCAGTGTTGTATTTGTGACTGCACACCTGGGCTATTAATGCAAATGTGATGCAATGTTATGCATCAAAAAGTGTCCTCTTCATGAGATATTAGCATATTGTGTTTAATTTTAGGAATCACACAAAGCCAGTAAACAGTTAGGGGAGTCTTTAACAGGAATAAATGCAAAAATATAATATCTGTGATATTGCTGTTCTGTGGGTGTGCATTGCACACATGCCTCTGAAATGTATTATTCCTAACAGGATATCATAAGGGACAATGCCTGTTATCATAAGGAATGAAACTTGCCATAAGGACTCATATTATAAAAAAGAAAAGAAAAAAAGTTTTTGTGGCTGTTCTGAGAAACTTTTCTATTTTGTGTTCAATCCTCCCCCTCCCCCCAAAGAATGAAATGGGAGAAAATCATGTTTTACTCTTTATCCTTTCCTTTTTACCTTTATATATATTATATAATAGTATTTGTTACTCACTAGCCATCTTATTAAATATTTTGTTTTAAAATTTGGTGCCTTAATTTTCAAAACTAATATTAAAAGATATGGAAATGGAACTGAAATTATTGTCAAACTGAATTTGCTGTTAGATATGGAAATGTAATTATTATCAAACTGAATTTTCTGTTTGAATATTTCTAACTGCACTGAATTATTAAAAACTTAAAACTGTTGTTTTTACCAAAACTTGTAGCTATTTTTCTTCTCCCTTATGAATTACTTAACTTCATTAGAAGGGAAGGATTAAGGAGGGGGGGGGGGGGGCTATTTTTGTATAATTCCTTAGAAATTAAGGAGAAAATAATCTGTATATGAAGGCATTCATTGGTATACGATATGAGATGTTATAAATTATACAATTGGTTCTTTAAATATTTTTTCCTACACTGTTATATAACTAGTATACTATGAAATTATAATTGCTATCTAAAGAATACTTATACAGCAAGTAAGGATATAAGCTAGTTATAACAAATATTACAAAAATTAAAATCACGTATGATATATGAAATTTTGTTTCATATAAATAGTTTTTCATTATATATAACTGTCTGTTTATTATCCAGTGGCTTGCATTTTCATTGCATTTTGAAAAAAAAAAAACAGATATAAAATATTTTATTTTAATATAAATCTTTTGTATAAACATAGACTGACTGCATTAGAAAAGACAGAAGGAGACTGTTATCACTCTGTACAAGTTTATGATGATAATTGTGTTTTTATAGGTATTATAACAACCTTTATTATTATTAACAGACCTTCATGGACTCGGCATATTCATCATGGGCTAATCTTCTCACATCACTCTCTTGCAATGCATTCATTTGTTAACTAATCACTAAAAAATGTACTTTCACTCTCTTGCTTACCACATTCTTATACACTAAGAAGGCCAAAGCCCATACGACTTTGATGGATAGCCAATTATTCTTCATCTCTCTCTCTCTCTCTCTCCCCCCCCCTCCCCTCCACTCTCTGAATAATTCCTTTGGTATTAATCTAGTAAAATGTCTCTTTTACTTCGACTATTCAACTTATAGGCTTCTTACATCGGATCCTACCCGGAGTCAATTGAAGAGACTTAATTCTCTTATAGATAATGTATCTACATGGAATGAAGATCAAAAGAAAAAACTTAAAACCTTCTTCGGTCGTCCACCTAGATTGTATGGTCTTCCAAAAGTTCATAAACCAGGCATTCTGTTAAGACCAGTCGTAGATTGTATAGGTTGCCGCACTTACAAAATCTCAAAATTTTTATCAAATTTACTCTCCTCTTCAACTAGAAGAACTTATATAAAAAATACTTTGGATTTCAAAAATAAAATTTCAGATCTTCATTTGGACGTTTCTGATATCATGATCAGTTTAGATGTTTCTTTATTTACAAATGTGCCTCTTTTGGAAAGCATTGAATTACTACAACAGGAATTTCCTTCAGACATTGTAAACGTATTTGATTTTGTAATAAATCCTGGTTATTTTTCCTTTAAAAATAAGTTGTATCAACAAATTGAAGGAACAACAATGGGTAATCCTCTTTCTCCTGCTATCTCCAATTTCTTTATGGAACATTTTGAACAACGTATCTTTGACAACATTTCTCCCAGACCTACTCATTGGTTCAGATATGTCGATGACATTTTTGCTTTATGGAATAGCTCTTCGGATGAACTTCAACAATTTCTCACTAAGTTAAAAGCATTTCATCCTAGGATCAAGTTTACCCTAGAAGTAGAATCAAATAAGCAGTTAGCCTTTTTAGATCTTCTAATTCTTCGCCAACCAGATGGTAACCTACATTTCTCAGTTTATATAAAGAAGACTCATACAGGCCATTATATCCATGCGGAATCTCATCACCATCCCAGTCAAACGGCAGGAACTATTAAAACACTGGTTCATCGGGCCCACTCCTTTTGTTCTTCAGACGATCTTTTACAGAAGAAATATATAACTTCTTCCTTTCTATCTAATAGTTATAAGAATTGCTTAATTAAAAGCACTTTGAGTAGTTTTAATATGTCTTCCTCTTCAAACACAGAAGAAATAACGTGCATTACAATCCCTTATGTACAAGGCATCAGTGAACGTATAGCAAAAGTTTTAAAACCACTGAATATATTTGTTGCCTTTCGACCATTTAGAAAAATCTCCACCTTTCTCACTTCTCCTAAGGACAAGCTTCCACATCTTAATCATCCAGGTGTCTACCAGATTCCGTGCTCTTGTGGATTATCTTATTTCGGACAAACGGGAAAATCTGCCTCTATTCGGCTAGAAGAACACCAATCTTATATTGAATACTTTAAACCTGAAAAGTCTGGACTTGCAGAACATGCCATCTTCACTAGACACAGAGTTCATTGGAGAAAGACAAGAGTTCTTCACAAAAGTCAGTTTCTCATGGAACGCCTTTATAAAGAAACATGTGAAACTCTACTTCATTCTCCTAACTTAAACAGATCCGACGGCTTACGTCTATCCCCTTTATAGGAGATAGTACTTTACAAATCAGCTAATCTTTCCTAACTTTTTATTGTATTGATTTTTTTATTTTTATTTTTATTATTTTTTTTATTTTTATTTTTATTATTTTTTTTATTTTTAGGAAAGTTATTGACCTTTTTAGTTATCTTACACCAGCTACTTAGGTGGCGCTTTTTAGAATTGTCAGTTATTGTTTAATTTGAGCTTAATGTACTGAAGATGCCTGTGACACACAGGCAAAAATTATACTATTAAATAATCTTTGTACGTGAGTTTTTTCCATTATTAATTTTGTATTGATATGTCTACTCACGGTATACTTCTTTTAAAACTTAGTAAAATTCTTTCTCACTAACTTGAATGGCTGTATCATATCACATCTCTATGCAATACTCTCTTAAGACTCCCTTGATACCCAACATTCCATTGTCTTGTATTACCATAGTTACTTATTTCTGAACCCTCTAGATCCATGCACATAGCTCAATTGAAATAATGCTAGCCTGTTTAATTTTCTGAAAGGGACCATTATTTATTGTAACCTCCCTAATTTTACATCATCACCAAAAAAGTGCTTGCCATCTTAGATTAGCCAGGGGAATTTTCATTTCTGCTTTATCCACCTAGCTTTGGGTTTAAATCTTGCTGTAGTATGGAGTTTTTTTTATGTATAGACAATTTTCATTGTCCAGTGTGAGACCACTCCCCTGCATATTAGAAGCCTGAGGTGGCATGAAAAAGTGTATTTCTTTGTTTCTCAAGTAACAGAAAACCAAACTATCTAAGCCTTAGCCTATCCATGTTATTAAATACATGATTATATTATTATTATCATTATTATTATTCAGGCTTCCATGGAGACAAAAGACTCATTGTGAGAGGTCCTTCCTAAGAAACACAAAGTCTATCAAGACTCATCGATGGGAGGTCCTCCCCTAAGAAACACAAAGTCTATCATACCACTCCTTGAACTCATTGACCGTTCTTGCTCTCACCACTCCATCAGGCAATGCATTCCATGGTTCAACCACCCTCCATGCAAAGAAACCACTCCTCGCCCTCTTGCTCACAGTTTCCTTTTGTAACTTCCATGGATGGCCTCTTGTCATCACTCCTTCCTGCTGTTCAACCAAGCGAAAGACCTCCCCAGTGTCAACCCCTCTAACCATAACCACCTCTCAACAGTTTAAAAGTCTCAATCATATCACCTCTCCTTCTTCTATCCACCAAACTCTACAGTCCACATTCCCTCAGGCAATCCTCATAACTATCTTTGTACAGTCCTGAAACCATCTTTGTTATCCACCTTTGTACCCTCTCCACAGTTAATTTATCCCCTTCAAATCCTGGGGACCAAATCTGAGAACAATAGTCCAAGTGTGGTCTGATCAGGGTCTTATACAATGTGATAACTCTTTTATCTCTGCAGGTCAGTGTCCTTCTCATTATTGCAGCAATCCTCTGTGTTACCTTCGCCACCTTTGCAATATGTCCCCTAAATTTCAGGTTTCTGTCAATCATCAACCCCAGATCTCTTGTCTCCCCTACTTCCTCCAGTATAACTCCTCCTATAGAGTACGCAGTGACCCATCGATGTTTCCCAAACCTCAAGACCTTACATTTTGCTGCATTATACCGACACCCCCATTCATTTGCCCATCTATCTAGCTTATTCAAATCCTCTTGCAGGACTGCCGCATCTGTATTATTACTAATAATCCTTCCCAGCTTTGCATCATCTGCAAACAAATCAATATCCCCCTTGCAATCCACTGATAATGTCATTGATATAAAGGTTAAACAATATAGGTCCCAGTACTGAGTGTGAGACCCCACTTGTAACCATCTGTTTCCTTGAAACTGCCCCACCATACACAACTCTCTGATACCTATCGGACAGCCAATCCTGAATCCAGTTGACCAATCTGACATTCAGACCCCTGTGCTGCAACTTAAATATCAGCTTATCATGTGACACCCTGTCAAACGCCTTCGCTAAGTCTAAGAAAATGGCAGTATATGCCTTTCCCTCATCTAATGCTCTTGTAACTTTATCATAAAAGGCTAGCATATTGCTAAAACAATAGCACCCCTTCACAAATCCATGTTGACTCTCACAGATAACATTACCCTCATCTGCCCAATGCTGTATACGCTCCTTCACTACTTTCTCCTAGATCTTACTAACTATTGATGACACACAAACTGGTCTATAATTAGACACTTTCAGTCTGCTACTGCCCTTATGCAATGGCACTATCTTACCTTCCTTCCATTCCATGGGCAACTTTCCAGCAGCCAGACTTTCATTGAAAAGCCAGGTCAAAGGCACTGTCAGTTCCCTAGCACATTTCCTCATAACTCGTGGTGAAATACCATCCAGTCCCACAGCTTTACTGACATTATATGTATTAAATATGTATGGTTAAAAAAAAAAAAAAATTAGTCAATGGATTCACATAAAAAAATTAGCTGAATATTTCCTTTCAAACCACATGATATATTATTACAAATAACTCAGAGTAGTGGAAAAAAACAGGAGGCTTAAGGTGAATGACTAAATTGAATTTAAATGTGAGCTTTTGCAATTAAATGATCCATAGTTTTTTTTTTTTTTTGTTTCACTACAACTGCTTCGAGGAACAAATGTTCAAACTTTCACAAAGTGTTGCTACAATATGTTCAGGAAACCCTCTTACATGGTGCAGTAAAAAATTTAACATGTATATCTTGAATTGTCTTCACATTTGCAGAAATGGAAGAGAATTTTTTTTTTCATTAGCTATAACCATTAAGTAGGAAAGATTCCTTTAAGTAAAATGACTCAATTCAATCATAAGGGGGATACTGTGAATTCTCTTCTACTATGAATTCATTTCCATGTTTTAGAGTTTTTAGGATGTCCAGCTTCAAAGATTATGAATCTTAGCTTATGTCTTTCATGTTTATGGTTTTCAGTGAATGTTAAATGTGGAAAGTGAATCATAATAGACAAGAAATTAGATTCTTGTTTTAATCCTTTACCAAGCTTATATAAGCAGACAAAGTTTGCATGTAAAATATCTTTACAACTAGTCTACTTATATATATATATAGCGAGAGAGAGGCTATTGACTTCACATCATTTGCCCATCATCAGTATCCCATAATGAAAACATACTTCCTTTCTAATAAATTTAGTTTAATCCTTTATCCAAGTGTAAGCAAACAAAGTTTGCGCCTGAAGTATCTTCAGGACTGAGGCAACTAGTGGTAAAGGGGGACCAAGCTCTCATCACTTGTCTTAGTATCTCCCATAATGCAAAGCACGTCTCCTTGTGCACATGTATAATACTATGCATTAAGGGAGGGGCCACCCAGACTGGTTTCGACCTTTATTGAGGTCTTGTCAGTGGGAACCAGACCCAGAGGTGGTGATATTAAGGTGGAAGTAATGGAGAAGTCATATTTACCTATACGAGTTGCCAAAAGGTGTCTCACCTTATTAAATTACTCTGGATTAAAGAAAGATGTTGGAAGTTTTTCCCCGCTTGGTTAGAATATAATAAATTTAGTTTAATCCTTTATCCAAGTGTAAGCAAACAAAGTTTGTGCCTGAAGTATCTTCAGGACTGAGGCAACTCGTGGTAAAGGTGGACTAAGCTCTCAGCACTTGTCTTAGTATCTCCCATAATGCAAAGCACATCTCCTTGCAGACATGTATATGTAAATATGACTTCTCCATTACCTTAGTATCACTACCTTTGGGTCTGGCTCCCACTGACGAGACCTCAATGAAGGGCGAAACCGGTCTGGGTAGTGCCCCTTCCCTTAATGCATAGCATTATACATGTCTGCAAGGAGATGTGCTTTGCATTATGGGAGATACTAAGACAAGTGATGAGAGCTTAGTCCACCTTTACCACGAGTTGCCTCAGTCCTGATACTTCAGGCGCAAACTTTGTTTGCTTACTTGGATAAAGGATTAAACTAAATTTCTTATATTCTAACCAAGTGGGAAAAAAAACTTACAAAATACTTCCTTTGTGATATTTATATTGCTATCCGGTCCAGCTCCCAATGATGAGCCCTCAACCTTTATTGAGGGCTCATCATTGGGAGCTGGACCGGATGATACCAAGGAGGCTAATCATGAAGACACTTCATGCACAAACTTTGTTTTGGCTTGGGTAAGGGATTAAAATAATATAATTTCTTGCCTGTTATAATTTACTTTGTAACCAAGCAGAGGAACTTTCCATGATTATCTCTGATCCCGAGTATTTTAATAATATGATCATACACATTTTAATATTTATATAACTTTTACATTGATTTGACCTCAATATCTTCCTGGATATTGAGGTTAAATCAATGTAGAAGTCAGCAAGTAACTCAGTAGTTAGAATTGAATAGAATACAGAAAATTGTTTGATGTAAAATCAGATGTACGTGGATGCACATTATCTCCTCTGTTATTCATCATCTATATGGATCACATTAGGAAAGAAAGTAGCATTAAACCCAATATTAGAATTGGTGATATCAAACTTAGCTCTTTTTGCTTTATGCAGAAATGTTGTAATGCTAAACTCTTCCAGTGCAAGTCTCCAGGATTCTCTGAGTAAATTGAATAATAGCTGTAACAAATTTGGCATGCAAATCAGCAATAAAAAGATCAAAACTATGAAAATAAGCAGGAATATAGAAAACTTCAGCTGCATTCTGAATGGAGAGCCTATAGAACAAGTAAAATATTTCAGCTATTTAGGCACAGTTTTTAGTGAAGATTGCAAACTAAATTGGGAAATAGACAACACAATAAGCAAAGCTGGTATGGTAGGGAGCCAGTTGAATAAATTTATATGGAATAAGAAAGAAATTAATTAGTCAAAATACTGAACTAGCAGCATACAAGACAGTTGATCAAACATTCTTAGAGAGTTCTTTGAAAAATTTGGAGCCTGAATAGATGGCATCAATGGCAGAATCATATTAAAAATGAAGACATTAGGAAGGAACTTGACATTGTTTGCATTCAAGAATATGTGAGCAGGACTAATCTACTATTGTATGATTACTTAAATAAAATGGGAGAGGAAAGGCTACCAAAACAGATGTTTGATGCCAAGATGGTAGGGAAAAAACCCAGAGGGAAGCCCAAGCCCTAGGTGGATTGATTCATTCAAAAGAGGCTTTAGGAAAATGAAATGTTAGATCCAACAATAATGGAGTGCTGACAAATAATAGACTAATTTGGAGGAAAATTGTTGATAGGAGATATTAATAATGTAAACTTAATCATGTAGTGCTATCATAGAAGCTATCATGGTGATTACCCTCAAGGGGTGCATATTAGGAAATTGGTGATGATAATCATCATCTTACTGGATCTAACTCCTACTGATGAGATCTTAATAATGGTTCAAGCCAGTCTGGGTAGTAACTCTTTCCATAATGCATAGCAGCATACTCATCTGAAATGAACTGCATTGTATCATGGGATACTAAGGCAATTGATTATAATAAATTTAGTTTAATCCTTTATCCAAGTATGAGCAAACAAAGTTTGCGCTTGAAAGTATCTTCAGGACTGGGGTAAGGTGATACAACACCAGGGCACTCCTTGCAAAGGTGGAGCAAGCTACCAACACTCCTATCTCAATATCTCCCATAATACAAAACACATCTCCTTGCAGATATGTCTAATGTTATGCATTAAGGGAAGGACCACAATCCAGACTAGTTTCGACCTCTTCAGTGGGAGCCAGGCCCAAGTGGAGATACCAGGCAGAAGCATTAGCAGGTCATCTCTACCTATAGGAGTTGCCAAATGGTGTGCCACCCTTTATTAATAAATTACTCTGGATTTAGAGAAAGATGTTGAAAGTTTATTTTTCACTTGGTTAGAGTATAATAAATTTAGTTTAATCCTTTATCCAAGTGTGAGCAAACAAAGTTTGCACCTGAAAGTATCTTCAGGACTGGGGTAAGGTGGTACAACACCAGGGCACTCCTTGCATAGGTGGAGCAAGATACCAACATGCCTATCTCAGTATCTCCCATAATACAAAACACATCTCCTTGCGGATATGTCTAATGTTATGCATTAAGGGAAGGGCCACAACCCAGACTAGTTTCCACCGTTATTGAGGTTTCTTCAGTGGGAGCCAGGCCCAGGTGGAGATACCAGGCAGAAGCATTAGCAGGTCATCTCTACCAATAGGAGTTGCCAAATGGTGTGCCACCCTTTATTAATAAATTACTCTGGATTTAGAGAAAGATGTTGAAAGTTTATTTTTCACTTGGTTAGAGTATAATAAATTTAGTTTAATCCTTTATCCAAGTGTGAGCAAACAAAGTTTGCGCCTGAAAGTATCTTCAGGACTGGGGTAAGGTGGTACAACACCAGGGCACTCCTTGCAAAGGTGGAGCAAGAACTAAATTTATTATACTCTAACCAAGTGAAAAATAAACTTTCAACATGTTTCTCTAAATCCAGAGTAATTTATTAATAAAGGGTGGCACACCATTTGGCAACTCCTATAGGTAGAGATGACCTGCTAATGCTTCTGCCTGGTATCTCCACTTGGGCCTGACTTTTTACCTGCTAAAAATATAAAAACAATTTGTGTGTGTGCATTCACCACCCCTATGCAATGGCACTATCTTATCCTCCTTCCACTCCTTTGGCACTCTTCCCCACATCCAGACTTTCATTAGAAAGCTAGGTCAGTAGTGGAAATGTTAGTTCCTTTGCACATTCTTGTAAAACATAGCAAACTTCCATCCAGTCCTACTGTCTTATTGACTTCTGGAGGACTTAATATTTGAAACACATTCTGCTCATGCACTTTTAAATCTTCCCATTCCCCTAGTAATAAAACCTACTTTTCCAGGATGGCATACCCTCAATAAAGTAATCATTAAACAAACTCCACTATGTCATCTGTATCAGTCATTTGACCCACATCTTCATCTAACAGTGTTATTCTTCTACAATCATTTCTCCTCCTGTTGGCCATAATGAAGATTTCCGTAAGATTTTCCTTAGATTGCAGGGCTAATCTCGTCTCGCATTCCAGTTTTGTCTTTCTTATTATTCTACTCACTTTCCTGCCTGGAGTATATTCTTCACACAACCAGCTCTTCACCCTTCTCTTTATACTTTTTCCTTAATCTTTTTTTTTTTTTCTTTTTCTTCTGCAGGTTCCTATTTGATTTTATTAGTCAACCACTTTACACCAAAACATATCTTTTTCACTTGAGGTATGCAGCTTGCCATTACTGCTAATTTCATTTGTTCCCAACCACTGTCTCCCCCTTCCAGTTCTTCCATCCATGGCATAACTATACTTTTTAAGGAAATTACAAACATATACTGAAACATATCTTACTATCTGACATCATTAAATTAAAATACAATTCTTAAAAAAAACTTATCAGCTAAAACTTAAATTTATAAATTTGTTTTTAAATGTTCATGAAAATAAAAACTTTTTGCTATGTTGTTATGAAAAGAAAGCAGATGACGAATAATATTTTTGCAGTCTTCAAAAGATAAATATACCAGTTGCTATTTTTTTATTTTAATTACAACACTTAATACTTCTGATATTTGGCAAAGTCAAATCACCATCATCAGAGAATACAATATGATACATGCACTCAGGCACTTCCACTGGATAAATGAGGCTGAAGTATCGCAACCAAAGTTGAACCTAAATTCCTAACTAGTGTGTCCCCTAAAAAAGGGCTGAAGTTCTGAAGATGAGTGCTTCTTCAAATTTGGGGCAGTTTCATGCACCCAAATTTGTTGAGATTTGGAAGTTTCTTAAGGCTGAGGCAGAATCTAGGAATAGCCTCTCATATTTCTATTTGCTGTGGTGGAGTAGAGTGGCCTTCTTCCAGTGTATCCTGGGGGTGGGTATACAAAGCATGGTGAGAAAGTTATGAGTGACCATAGTGGTGGAATGCTTTGAGAAGCACTCATCCTCAGAACTTCAGCCCAACAGCCAAGACTGCCCATTTTAGCCCACTACAGAATTTTTAGGAATTCAGTATCAACTTTGGTTGTCATGCTTCAGCCTCATTTACTCAGTGTTAATGCCTGATGATAGCAATTTGAATTTGTTAAAATATCAAAAGTAGTAATAATTAATCTTCAGTACACTTTATAATTTCCTTAAAAGTATGGTTATGAATAGCCATCGTATAAGCTATTGAATAGCCTGTGAAAAGAGGAGGATTGTTCTGTTAACGAATATAGAGAAATTGTGTCCACAAAATGTGGCAGTTGATAGTACATGTGCAGATTTTGAATCTGTGTGGTATGAAGTTGAAAGTAATAGGCTATTATATCTTTAGGATCATGTCATAGACCAGGGAATGTAGAGAATACCAATTGAGAAATGTTTAGGCAAATTGGTTGAGCATGTAAAAAGAAGGTGATCATAATGGGAGAACTAATTACAAGAATATAGAATGGAAGAAGAAAATAGTGTATTGGAACAAGGAGAGTAAGTTTGATGATTTCTAAGGGATAAATATCTTAAGCAGCATGTCACTGAAGCAATTAGAGGCTTTAGTTGTTGAAAGATTTTGTACTTGGCTAAACTATAAATTAAAGGTGCCAAGAAAATATCTTCTTGGTTTAATCCTTTATCCAAGTGTAAGCAAACAAAGTTTATGCATGATAATTTCTTGTCATCTTTAACTAGTAGCCTAACCAAGTGCAAAAACTTGCAACATCTATCTGTGATTCAGAATATTCAATAAGGTGATACACCTTTTCACTACTTGTATATGGGAAATAGATGACTTCTGCATTACTTCAACCTTGGTATTTCTTCTGTGTCTTGCTCCAACTGATGAGACCTCAAAAAAAGGTTGAAACCTGTCTGGGTAGTGGCCCTTCCCATAATGCATAGCAATATACATGTCCAAAAGAGTGTTTGTTTGCAGTATGAAATACTAAGGCAATTGATGTCACGTCATTACCCTATATATACAAGTAGCATACTCATGAAGATACTGCACATGCAAACTTTGCTTATACTTGGATAAAGGATTAAACCAAGAATATAATTTCTTGGCATCTTTAATTTATAGAGAATTTAGTGTTTTGGATTTTGTAATAGCTTCACAAGATATAGTTTGTTAATGAGGTATTGACAATGCTGCCAGTTGGTAAGGGTGATGAGGTACTTGTTTAAGACTGGATAAAATTTCACCATGGGTTTTGAGAGAATGCACTAAGGAAATGACAGCTCCATTGACCTGACTTTTCAATGAGTGTGGCCTGGGAAAGGTGCCCAAGGAGTGGAAGGAGGGTAAGATAGTGCCAGTGTATAAAGGGTGGAAATGTCAAACTATAGACCAGTTTGTATTTTATCAGTAGTTGTTAAAATTTTGGAGATATTAATGAGGGATCATTTACAGCATTGGACAGATAAGGATAATGTTATAGTTTGCCCACTGATTAGCGATCCTTCGACACTTCTGCGCATGTTAGAAAAAGGAGAATCCATTCCGATAATAGGGTAATCAGTCCGTATTGTGGGATGAGTTGTTTATTATTACCGGTCGGAAAATTAACTTCTCTTTTATGATTATTGTAGTTAACTATGTTGCTTGTATAACAGTTGGAAAATTTTACCTATAAAGCACGTGCTTTCGCGTATTGGCGACCAATTCAGACGTCCTTCATTTCTTTCTCAGCTTCAGCATGAATCGACTATTCTTGGAAAGACGCAAAGCAGGGACCTACAAACAGTGGGTGAACTATATCAGCATGGATTTATTAAGGGGTGCTCTTGTCTTAGTAATCTGATTGTCTTTTATAATAAAGTGACAAGAGCAGTTGATGAGGGAAAGACATGTTCCAGCATTTTTTATTTTATTTATTTATATTTTACAAAAGCATTTGATAGGGTACCCCATAATAAGCTGATATTTAAGTTGCAGTACATGGGTTTGAATGTCAGGTTAGCATTAATTGATGAATTGGGTTGGGCATTGGCTGTCTGATAGGTATCAGAGAGTTGTGTATGAGCAAACTATATCAAGGAAAAAAAGGGTCCCACAGGGATCAGAACTGGAACCTCTATTGTTTAATCTTTATATCAGTGATATTCACAGTGGATTGCATGGGGATGTTCAGTTGCTTGAAAATCATATGAAGGTGGAAAGGATTATTAGTAATAAGTGCAGATGTGGTAACCCTGCAAGAGGATTGGAATAAAATGGATAGATGTGAAAATGAATGGGGGGATACCAGTTTAATATCCAGCTAAATGTAAAGTCTTGAAGTTTGGGATACATCAATGGAAGGCTGCAGACTCTGCTTGAGAAAGTGGGGGGAGGCAAGGGATCTGTGGATGATGATTAATAGAAACCTGAAATTCAAGGAACATATTACAAAAGTGGTGGAGGTAACCCAGAAGATTGCAATACTGAGGACATTGACCAGCAGAGATAAAAGATTTGTCATTCCATTGTATAAAACATTAATCAGACCAGATTTGAGCACAGACTATTGTGCTCAAATTTGGTCCCCAGGATTTGAAGGAGATAAATTAACCTTGGGAAGAGTGCAGAGACAGATAACAATGATAATATCAGAACTGTACAATGTGTCAGTTATGAAGATAGGTGGAGGGAATGTGGCTGCAGAGTGTGGTAGATATAATTGAGACATTTAAATTGTCGAGAGGTAGCTACAGGGTTGACACTGGCATTAAGTTCTTACATTTGGCGGAACAAGAGGAAGAAGTGAGGACAAGGGGCCATCCTTGGAAGTTGCAAAAGAAAATCATGAGCAAGAGGATGAGGAGTGGTTTGTTTATATGGAGGGTGGTTGAACCATGGAATGCATTGGCTGGCGTTCGTGGTGAAAGCATGAATGGTGAATGATTTCAAGGGCAGCATGATAGGCTTTGCATTTTCTAGAGTGGGCCTACCACAATGAGTCTTGTGACTCCATAGAGGTCTTGAATCATCAGCGTAATAATAATAAATGGTGAGTGAAACAAGAAAAGGTTACTGCCAAAAAGGGATATATGTGGAATTATAAGATGATGATGAGATGCTCTGTAGTCAACTAGCATCGGTACATCGAGTAAATAGGCTGTGCAGTAAAGATGTTGATGGTGCATGGAAATCCATAAGGCAGTATCTGACACAAGTAATATATAACTGCATACCAAAAGTTAAGCAAGTAAATAGATTAGGAGTGAAATGGATGAACAGTGAAATCAAACAAACTCTGTTGGAAAAGAAAATGCTGTGGAGGAGGCACAAGACAATGCGATCAGATCCATGAAGAGTAGGTGCAGGCTAGAAAGGTAATGGTATGGTAAAGAAGGAAAGAAAAGATACAGTATGAAAGGAGATTGCCTGGTGAGGCCAAGGTTAATTCAAGAGAATTCTTCCACTATATGGCAGGTTGACACTGGTGGATAGTCATGGCAATAGAGTGACCGATTGTGAAGGATATATGGCAGGCAAGAAGAAGAATAATTATGGCAGGTTGACACTGGTGGATAGTCATGGCAATAGAGTGACTGTTGCGAAGGATATAGTGGAATTGTTGAATGAGTGCTTTATCAGCATGTTGACAGGTGTTGAATGGGTTAGATGTTAATAAGGCTTTGGGAATGGATGATATATCACTACACATTCTTAAGGAATCTGAAAAACAGTTAGTTATACCCTTGATCTGGTTATTTAATGAAAATTTTACAGCGGGTAAGGTTCCTTAGGAGTGGAAAGAAGTCAGAATAGTACCACTCCACTTTGCATCATCAGCAAACAACTGAAGATATCCAGTCAGTCCATATCATATCATTTACAAACAAGTTAAAGGACAGCGGTTCTAGGATAGAGGTTTCCAGTTATAGACTAGTCTGTGTAACTGCACAGGTGTTGGAGAGATTGGTTAGGAATAGAATACAAGATTGGGTTGATGGATATAAGATTCTCTATGATGGTCAGCATGGATTTGTTAAAGGGTAGGTCTTGTTTTAGCAATTTACTTGCATTTTATGATAAGGTAACAAGTGTGTTAGCCAGCATGGTTGGCCGAGTGGTTAGCGGGTTCGAATCCTGTCGTGGGCATGGATGGTTGTGATTGTCTTACAAACTTTGTGTGGAAAGGGAATCTGCAACCCTACCACTTATTCTAGCAGAAGACATCATTGCCAGAATAAGTGGTAAGGTTGCAAATTCCCTTTGAGGTACGGCAGCGACCATACGGCATCTACGGACATCAAATGTGAAAAAAAAAAGTGTGTTAGATAAGGGGGAATCATATACAGTGATATTACTGGACTTTGCAAAAGCATTTAATAGATTGCCACATGATAAGTGCTAAGTACAAGCTGCAGAGGGAATGATAGTATATTGGTTAGATGGATTGCTGATTGGCTCTCTGAATGATACCAGCAAGTTTGTGTATGATGGATCAGTGTCTCAAAAACAGAGAGTAGCCAGTGGCATGCCCCAGAGTTCTGTTCTTAGGCCCTGTCCTTTAACTTGTTTGTAAATGATATCATTTGGACTGACTGGATATCTTCAGTTGTTTGCTGATGATATAAAGTTAGTAGCACTGCTGATGTTAAAGGGTAGGTCTTGTTTTAGCAATTTACTTGCATTTTATGAAGGAGTGGGATTGTTGTTTTAATATTAATAAATGCAATTTGTTTCATTTTGAAGTGCAGAAATATAAGGCTGTGTACTATACTGACAGTGCTGTACTGCAAGAAGTGGTTAAGATTTGAGATTTGGGAGTGATAGTATACTGAAGTTTAGAGGGCATATTGCAAGTGTTGTAAAGACTGCATGTTATAGTTCTGTAATGAATAAGAAATACTCTAAGATGTAAGGATAAGGTGGTGGTTGTGCCACTCCATAAAGCACTGATCAGACCATATTTGGACTATTGTACTCCTGGGTTTCAATGTGATGAGGAAACATTGGAAGAGGGTCCAGAGAAAAGTGACTAAGACAGTATCAGAACTCTGTAATATTTGCTATGGAGAGAGGTTAAAGAAATGTGGATTGCAGAGTTTGGTGGATAGAAGGAAAAGAGGTGATAGAGACATTTAAGTTAGTGAGGTGATTTTATGAAATTAATCCAGAGGGGATTATAAAAAGAGTAGAAGGTGAGAGGGAAAAACCAGAGGACTACCTCTGGAAGTTGTGTAAGAGTTTGGAGAAAAGAGGTGTGAGGAGTCGATTTTTTACATGAAGTAGATTTTTTAATGCAGGGAGTGTTAAGCATTTTAAGATCCAGTCTGATAAATATTGAATGAACCTCCCACGATGAATCTGCCAACTCCATGGAGGGTATAATAATAATAATAATCGGCTTTACTACTAGAATTCCATCCATGGAAATTCCCAAATTTGCTTTTTTAAGATTATTATAATCACTTGCTTTATAATTCCACATAAATTCCTTTCTTCGTGACACATCTGGGTGTCTCTTCATCCTCCAAGTCAAGACTGCATAGGCATTATCTCCATCCAGGTCAAGGATGGCATCTCAATTACAATCAGATGCTCTGATCTTAGGACCAAATTCAAGTATTGTAATATATGTTGCCTAAGACATGCATCAGCTCTGCTCACACATTCCTGAATGTTAACAATGCTAAGTTCCTTCCTAATATCCTTCATTTTTAACGATTCTGCTCTTGGTGCCATCTGTTCATTCTCCTAATTTTTCACAGAACTCTCTCATCTATTATTATTATTAAACACCTCCAGGGAATCCAAAGACTCATCGAGGGAGGGCACCTGCTCTACAACTCTGTTTCCACCACTCATCCACCAACTGACTGCAACTACACTAATGCCATCTACCGCCGACCACCACTAGTATTTCCACAGACAATCACAAACATCCATGCCCATGGTGCGATTCGTACCCGCAGCCTTTTGGCTGGAGAGTGGATACGCTCTATGGTCCAGTCTTTTATTAACTGTTTTATTTCTAACTCAACTTTCAGATCCAAATCAAAATTTGTTTGAACATTGTCTTGTATATATCTAGTTTAGTATTTTCACTTATTTCTCTCTTATTCCACATAAATTTACAAATTTCTTCAGTTGACTCCCCACCATACCAGCTTTGCTTATTCTGTTATCCATTTTCATATTTAATTGCCATCTTTATTAATAATTGTGCCTGAATAGTTGAAATGTTTTATTTCTTCTATAAGGTTTATCATCAGGTTGCAGCTGATGCTTTGACAGGAACAGAAGTATACGGATACAGCACATTTTGAAAAGAAAAGAGTGTAAATGGATTGGTGGAGTATTACTTATAACATCCCAAACTAAATCGTACTTGCCGGGTGCGAAATTTAAGGATGTAAGTGAGAGCATTAGAGTGCAAAAACAGAGGGTGAAAGAAATAACAATTGTGGCTGGTACGAATGAATTGAAAGGTGATAAATTTTTTATGAGAGAGGACTTGAACGTATTGTTAAAGGTAGCGAAAGAAAAGAGTGACAGAGTTAGAATGGTGAGTCTGTTACCGCGGTATGACAGAGAGGAGTTTAGAAGGAGGGCCATAATCGCAAATGATATTATGCGCAGGTTATGCGGACGGTGTGGTGTGGAATTTGTGGACGTGTGGAATGAGTTTGATGGGCGAAAGGACTTATACAAGATGGATGGACTGCATTTGAATGGACTTGGTGTGCGGAGACTGGAAAAAGTGTTGCTGAATGAAGTGAAAATGGATGTGCAGAACCAGGGAAACTAGAACTACCAAGGAGGGGGGGGGGAGTGGATATCCAGACATCAGTGAGACAGTTGAGTGTAAAAATGTATATAATGTACCTGAGCCAGTAATAAGGACAAAAAATGGGAATGGGATATTTAGAATAACGCATCAAGATAGGGTGAACAAAGGGAACACTGCAATTCATGTATACTAATGCCAGGAGTATTAGGAACAAGAAGGAAGAATTTTTGGCCTTGATTGGCTCTTCCTGGCCACAGGTTATTGGCATTAGTGAAACATGGCTGACGGAAGATGATATAGTTAGTGGGATAGAATGTGTAGGTTATAGTATGTTTAGGAGGGACAGAGAGAATAAAATTGGGGGGGGGGGGTGTTGTTGATGATAGCTGATGAACTGCAGCCAAGGAGAATTGAAGTATTGCAGGATAGTGAAAGGAGCTCATTTGAGGCTATTTGGTGTGAGATTGATACTGGCAGAATAAAATATACAGTTGGGTGCTGCTATAGATGGTGGAGATGGTATGCATAAACAAATTGATGAAATGAGTGGAAGGAGAGTAATTATTATGGGGGATTTCAACTATGGTAACATTGATTGGAAGGAGGAGAGGACACATGTGAGGAAGGAAATGGATTTTATTCAATTATTAAGGGATAACTATCTGAAACAGCATGTAATTGAAAATACTAGGGGTGTGAGAGTGCTTGACCTGGTAATAGTATCTGAGAATTTGACTGTAATGAATATGACCATGTTGCCACCTATTGGTGAGAGTGATCATAAAGTCTTGACCTGGGAGGTGGCTAAAGGTGTGAAATTTGTGATTAAGACAGGGTATATGTGGAATTACCGTGCTGGCAAGTATGACAAGCTTAGGAGATTGCTTGGATCAGTGCCATGGCATGTACAACTGCAAGGGCTGGACGTCGATAGAGCATGGGAAGTGATCAAAGAGCATTTACAGGAGGTTATGGCTGATTGTATACCTAAGGTCCGAATAGTGAAACAAGGAGGGGTTAAATGGATGAATAACACCATTAAGCTTGAGCTGCAAAAAAAGAAACAACTATGGAGGGAATTTAAAGAAAGGGGTGACCTGCAGGCACACGAACAGTATAAAGTACAGGCTAGAAGGGTAACGAGTGTGGTAAAAACAGCAAAAGCCGATTATGAAAGGAAACTAGCTATGCAAGCAAAAGAGAATCCCAAACAGTTCTTTCAATATGCTGCAAGCAAGAAAAAAACTGTACATGGCAAAATGATTTTAAGGAATGACGATGGTAAAGAGTTCACTGAACCAGTCAATATAGTGGAGTTACTGAGCGCGCACTTTGCAAAAGTATATCATCCAGGTGGTGACGTTGAAAAATTGAAGGAACCATTAGTTTATATGGGAATTGTGATGAATGAAGTGGAGGTGAATAGTCTATTACAGAACCTTAATGTGAATACATCTGTGGGATTGGATGGTATACCGGCACGGGTCTTGCATGAAGCGGCTAATGAATTATCAGTGCCCTTGACCATGTTGTTTAATCTGAGTCTCAGGTCTGGCTTAGTCCCGAAGGCGTGGAAAGAGGGGAAAATAGTTCCACTGCATAAAGGAGGATCCAAGACTATGGTTGCAAATTACCGACCGATCAGCATATCAGGAGTCGTTGTCAAGGTCTTGGAGAAAGTAGTCAAGGGAAAAATACAGGAATGGATTGATGAAAATGAGATACTGTACAGAGGACAGCATGGCTTTGTGAAGGGTAGATCATGCCTCAGTAACTTGCTCAAGTTTTATAACAAGGTGATGGCTGAACTGGATAAGGGAAATGGGTTTACAGTGATACTGCTGGACCTGGCAAAAGCGTTTGACAGGATACCACATGGAATTCTAATCCGTAAACTACAACATATGGGAATGGATATAGGGTTGGTGAGATGGATAGCTGGGTGGTTGATGGAGAGATATCAAAGAGTAGTTTATTCAGGAGTAGAGTCCAGAAGACGGCCTGTGACTAGTGGTGTGCCGCAGGGTTCTGTTCTTGGACCACTGCTGTTTAATCTGTTCATTAACGATATAGGGAATGGTCTAAGTGGGACAGTTCATTTGTTCGCTGATGATGCAAAGTTGGGTAGGGCGATAGTGAATGCAGAAGATGACTTAGATAGATTGGAGTTCTGGACTAAGGAGAATGGATGTCAATTTAATGTGACAAAATGTAAGGTTATGCATTTCGGAGTGAAAAGATTAGCAGCAGTATACCACATTGGTGGAACTGTACTCCAAGAGATTGATGAGGCCAGGGACTTGGGAGTGTTGGTGGATAGAGATGAAGTTTAGGGGGCACATTGCGAAAGTAGCTAAATCAGCTCATCAACTCACTTGGTTGTTGAAAAATACCTTGACGAGCAGAGAAAAACAAGTTATTGTACCTCTGTACCAAGCCCTGATAAGACCTCATCTCGACTACTGTGCCCAGATTTGGTCACCTCGGTTCCTTCTTGATGGGGAGGAGGTTGAGAGGATCCAGAGGCGAGTGACTAAGATGATAGCAGGTCTATGGAATGAACCATATGAGAACAGGTTGAAGATTTGTGGGTTGCAGAAACTAGTTGATAGGCGAAAAAGGGGAGATATGATTGAGACATTCAAATTGCTAAAAGGATTCTATAGGATTAATTCAGATGATATTTTTGAGATCAGGACTGGTGGTGGGAGAACTAGGGGACACCCATGGAAGCTGGGCAAGAGCGTGGTTAGCAGGGGTGTTAGAGCTGGGTTCTTTACTTTTAGAGTGGTAAATGAGTGGAATAAGCTGCCAGAGTCTGTTGTGGGTGCTATGACAGTGAGCGAGTTCAAGGCAAGGTATGATAGATACTGTGAGAATGTTGAACAGCTGTGTGAACATGATGTTTAGGGCCTCCCTCGATGAGTCTAAGGACTCCTGGAGTAGCCCGTGGTAATAATAATAATAACATGTGATGAATTGTGTCCTCTCCGAGTAGAGAACTTGTAGGGAAATGGTTCTGATGGTTTTAAGAGCATATATTGTTTTCCAGAAATAGGCCCCATCCTTTGCACTAATTAAGCTTTACTACCTAAACATCACCAGCTCTTCACTTTCTGTATTCCCTTAATTCAATATCCAATTAAATATTCTCTCCTTCCCACTTTGACTCTTCAAATGGAAACTTTTCATGTAGTACTGTCATAGTGTCTTGAAGGTACATATTAAAAATTTGATGATGACGATATCTTAAAAACTGTGTTAAAAATACTGCCATTTATTATTACTTTGGATAAGTAATACTAACTTTGGCAGTTACTGAAGTCTCTTACCTTCAGTGGATTATAGACTTGTGCTGAAATTTAAAATATAGCATCTAGATAGTGCTATTCTCCATTTTGATTAAAATAGCTTTGCTTGGCTTGCTGAAGCCTGGTTGGCCGAGTGGTTAGCGTATCCACTCTCTAGCCAAAATGCTGTGGGTTCGAATCTTGCCGTGGGCTTGGATGTTTGTGATTGTCCCTGAAAATACTAGGGGAGTGGTGGACGGTAGATGGCGTTGATGTAGTTGTGGTTCATTGTAGTTGGTGAATTGTGGGTGGTGGAGATGGAGAGTTGCAGAGTAGGTGCCCTCCCTCGATGAGTCTTTGAACTCCATGGAGGTGTCAAGTAGTAATAATAATAATAAAGAGTTATTCAGAGATAAGGGATCCTAATATAGTATATCAGTTAATACATAACATATTGGATAAATCTATATGTACTAAAGGATTAATTTGTTTAATTTCAATTTTTAAAAGCAATGGCAAAACTATTTTAATAGATGACTATTTTCATAGATAAATTCCAAAAAAAAAAGTGAGAGTTGTCCATGCTATGATGTCAGAGTAGTCTGCATTATTTACTTTTATATTTTGAAGAGAAATGGAACACAACAGTGTATTTCAAATACACTTGCCTGATCATTATTTTGAGGAGTAGGCTGAACCTGTTTAATTTTTGCTATGATATGATTGGCTAGAAGTACATAGTGAGCATGATTTTGAAAGGCATTAATAATGTTAAAAATCACTATGATGATGATTGTGCAATAATAAAATAAATGCATATAAAATATGAAAAAAAATTACGACCATTGCCGATAAAATAGATATTCAATCAATCAAATATAACATTTAATGTATACAGAATCTCTTAGTAGTCTGTTCTCAAGGATGTCCAAGAAGATCTTGAAATTGGTGTACGCACTGTGACGGGTACATAATCCTTTTCCCTTGCTCTTAAGCAGTAGCATGACTAAAGTTTTAAATTTCTTCCTAAGATTGTTCTAGTTTCTGTGTTAAGTTATATGTTTGATACATTTTAGTTGACTTTTATGACAAGCTTGTAGCCTTACAAATATATAAGTGAAATATATTCTCTTTTGTATATTCTGATTTATGAGTGTTTTTAACTCTAGCTTCATAATAGAAAGAAGTCATAAAGAGCTCTCTTCTTATTTGAAAAAAAAGAATAATCATAATAAATAAATAAATATTACTCATAATGATTGTTTACTTACTGTACGACCACAGATGCAAGACCCCCTCGACACTTCTGTGCATGGCAAAAGAAGGCGAATTCATTACGATAACAGGGTAATCAATGCATTTCCTGGGATGAGTGTTTATTATTATAGGTCAGAAAATTAGCTTTTCTTTTATGAAAATTCTAGTTTCTAAAGTGGTAACTAGCTGGCTTGTTAACAGTTGGAAAATTTTACACACATGGTTTTGCATGTTGATGACGAATTCGTGCATCGTCTTATTCCTTTCTTCTTTTCAACATGAATTGACTCTTTTTTGCAATGTGCCAGACAGGGTTCTCACATCTGTGGTCAGACAATACATTCATGTTTATCTGGCTACCATAGCAGATTCCCCTGGATGGATAGTTCATCAAAAATTCAAGATCATATCTATGATACAATTAACAAACTGCACCATAGATATAATCAGTGGTGAGCTATTAAATTTTAACAAAGGGCTCGCATCATCGATCCAAAAAGAAAAAAAAAGCCTAACTTAGCTGTTATGATACTTATATTGCTACTTTGTAGAGCTTCTGACAGATATGATAATTCCTGTAGGATATCAATCATTAATGCTAGATCTTTTAAAAATTGAGAAGTTGATTTAAAAAGCTGTTATATTTATCGTTCAATGAAAAATGCTTGCATAAAGCTGGGTAATTTCTCCACAAAGCAAGAGCCATTCGTAAACTGCAAGCTGCCCATCGTGGTCTAAATACACGCCCGATCTTTAAAATTTCGATACCAAGGCCTTTTGCAATCGTATTTAATTCTCATTGATTTTTTTGGTGATTGATGATAAAAAGCATATAATTTATCCATAAATATTTCAAAATATTTTATTTCTTTAATGTTTTTTTTATCGAATCGTCTAATGCTAAGTGTAAACGATGAGCGCAATGCCAAATCACAAGGTCGGGAAATTTTTATGGAAGTTTGATTGCAATTCACCTGATTTGTTTCCTAACATTACACTAGCTCCATCAGAACAAAATACAATGAAATGATTTTTTATATAGTTATCATTGCTACTCTAAATCCATATGAATTTAGAGTAGCAATTATAGTAGCATGTATACATTCCATGATGGTATTTTCTAGTTCTACAAGATTATTAAACAAGAACAAGGGGCTCTCAAATTTTAGAAAAATTTAACAAAGGGCTCATGCGAGCTCCTTATAGCTCACCACTGAATATAATACTTATATATCTTAAAACTTGTTCATCTTTTGATGCCTAAATAAACACAACAAGTTTGTTTTGTAGACATTTCAAGATAAAGTCTGGGAAAGTTATAAAATGAATTTCCATTACACAGCTCAAAGAGATGTAACAACACTATCAGTCTAAATGCTTCTACTACCTGCTTTTGGAACCATTTATATATATATATATGTAGGAAGATTGATTTACTCAGTTAATATACATTTTCTTAAAAATATTGAATGACTAGAAACTGAGAAAAATGACAAAGTTTAATAGCACAACTAGATTCAGCTTGTATCGTCCTTCTTCAGGTGCACATTACAAAAGAAATAACCAGTAAAAAATAGAGGAAATAACTGTAAACAACACGGAAAGTTAGTGTACATATATATTCATCGTAGAAACGTTGAAGTCTGTGTATTCAAAACTGTTCTCTCGTTGGCTTCATTCTTGAGCGTATGCATGCATATAACATCTCGCGAATGCCAGTATTATATCAACAACCTGAGCTACGGTTGTAACTCAGGTTGTTGTTGGGGGTTGAGAATGATTTCTTTTGATTCTATTATCTTTCTTTCTAATTCATCCTGGCGACGGAAAATGTTATTAGACTTGTCCCATAGGACTGTATGGCTAAGGTTTTCTTCATTAGAATCAGCCGAGAACAGAACATGACTAGACAAAGCAATGGCTCGCATTCTCCTGTAACTGACATCTCTCTTATGTTCTTCAATGCGTAACTCGATTGATTTCTCTGTTTGGCATATCACAATTGCACCAAATCTGGTAAACACCGGAATATTTAAGGTCGTGATGTCTAGGTTTCAGACAGCTCACTAAGGTGTGGATTTTTGGAAGAGGAGTAAATAAAGTTCTTATGTTGTATTTCCTAAGAACCTTGGCCAATTTGGGTGAGACAGAGCTTATGTATGGTATAGAAATATTACCTTTCACTCTATTGGTCTCTTCATTATTGTGAGCAGGTGGATTTAATAGGAATTTGTCATTTGTTTTTTGTGAATAACCATTTAGTTGAAAAGTAGATCTGAGAAAATTGAGTTCTTTATTAAGTTCTATCTCATCATCAAGAAGAGAGCGAGCATGATGTCCTAGTGTAGAAATGATTCCAAACTTTTGAGGAGGATAATGATGGGAGTGACCGTGGAGATATCCTTTATATAATTATTCTTCCCGCGGTTAAAGGCAACGGCACAGTTGTTCTTAACATTGATGAATATCACAACAAGATGATGGAATTGTTACGGAGTGAACACTTACTCAATCCTCGAGAGATCCCACCCGTGAACTCCACAACCGGACCAACAACCTACTGAAAACTATCTCTGAACTACCTAGAAACATATGTCTTTCTCTTCGTTCTCTCCATCCACTTATTCTACGATTATATGGACTTCCTAAAATTCATAAAGAAAATACCCCACTTCGATCTATCGTAGAAGGAATTGATTCTCCAACATATAACCTTTCAAAATATCTGGCTAAATCTCTCAAATGTTTTTCCGGTCTTTCGTTAATAAAATAAACTCCGCAGATTTTATTTCATGTATAAAAGATATTATTAAGGAAGATAAAAGAATGGCTAGTTTTGATGTAGTCTCCTTATTTACCAATGTTCCTACGGATGAAGTTCTTGTACTACTCAAAGATAAATTATCTAAAAAGATCATGGCCTTACTTACTCATTGCATCCAATCAGGATACTTTAAATTTCAAGACACCATCTATAAACAAAATTTTGGCCTTGCAATGGGTAATCCGTTGTCACCTGTACTTGCGAACATCTATTTAGAAGATCTGGAAGTTAAAGCCATCTCTTCTTATCCTTTAAAACCAAGAATTTGGAAAAGATATATTGATGACATTTTCCTGATTTGGAGCCATGGCCGTGAATATCTCCTGAACTTCCTAGAACATCTGAAATCAACATCCGAACATAAAATTTACGGCTGAGTTTGAAGCTAATGGTTCTCTTCCTTTTTTGGACATCAAACTGACCCATTCCTCAGAGAAATTAAACATCTCGATTTACAGAAAAGCTACCCACATCAACAGATACGGGTAGCTTTTCTCTACAGTCACTCCCATCATTATCCTCTTCAAAAGTTCGGAATCATTTCTACACTAGGACATCATGCTCGCTCTCTTCTTGATGATGAGATAGAACTTAATAAAGAACTCAATTTTCTCAGGTCTACTTTTCAACTAAATGATTATTCACAAAAAGCAATTCACAAATTCCTATTAAATCCACCTGCTCACAATAATGAAGAGACGAATAGGGTGAAAGGTAATATGTCTATACCATACATAAGCTCTGCCTCACCCAAATTGGCCAAGGATCTTAGGAAATACAACATAAGAACATTATTTACTCCTCTTCCAAAAATCCACTCCTTAGTGAGTCGTCCGAAACCCAGACATCCCAACCTTAAATATCCCGGTGTTTACCAGATTTGGTGCAACTGTGATATACCAAACTTTTTCCAAACAGAAAAATCGATAGAATTATGCATTGAAGAACATGAGAGAGATATCAGTTACAGGAGAACGCGAGCCAGTGCTTCGTCTAGTCATGTTCTGTTCTCGGCTGATTCTAATGAAGAAAACCTTAGCCATACAGTCCTATGGGACAAGTCTAATAACATTTTCCGTTGCCAGGATGAATTAGAAAGAAAGATAATAGAATCAAAAGAAATCATTCTCAACCCCCAACAACAACAACCTGAGTTACAACCTTTCAGACTTTCATTGTGATATGATCAAATACTGGCATTCGCGAGATGTTATATGCATGCATACGCTCAAGAATGAAGCCAACGAGAGAACAGTTTTGAATGCACAGACTTCAACGTTTCTACATTGAATATATACACTAATTTTCCGTGTTGTTTACAGTTAATTCGTCTATTTTTTACTGGTTTTTGCTTTTGTAATGTGCATCTGAAGAAGGCTGAAACTAGTTGTGCTATTAAACTTTATCATTTTTCTCAGTTTCTAGTCATTCAGTATTTTTTAAAATATATATATAAATGTAAAATAAATGCTATTTCAAAGTAAAATGAAATTGTGATGGTAAAAAGGTCAGATGAACAAGAATTCATGCAAGAAAATATAATTTTCATCAAAAAATGCATTCTCTCTTTATAGTTATGAGTTTTTCTCCCCTTATTCTTATAGTTTTTTTTTTCTCCAATTCTACACATTGTTTTTGGCCTTTAGCATTATTTGTACCAAATATACTATTTTGAATCATGTTATATTTATATTTATTGAGGTTGTTTTGTTTTTAATAAAGTTTTAAATTGAAGCTGTTGATATTGTCTCATCTCTTTTCATACTATAGATGATCCTACATTTAGTTGCTAAAAATAAGATTTCTCTGGTAAAAATAATTACAAATTTAATATAATTTTCCCAAGTAGAAGAAAATGAAAACCTTGTATATGTATGTTTTATATGAAAGTAAATATTGTTAATATGGTGCTGTGAAGTAGAACCAAGATGTCTTTGTTGAGGGAGTTCAGTAAGTGAGATTTTGTTTAGTGCACTGTATGAGATATATTCATTGTGAAAGTTGAAAGTTTTGTGGAAAAAAGATGAGACTGGTGAGCAAATAAGTAAGAAGTGTTTTGAGAATGAGTGCCAGTTGTGTGGAGAGAGTAAAATGTAGATAGTGGAGTCTAGAAAATATTGACAGAAGTCTGGAAAATATTAGTGACATCACTATTATTGAAACTGCAGGTCAGGAAAATGAAGAGGACTTCATGGAAGAAATAGTGAATAGATTTCAGAAATATCAGGTGATTGATGGAGGTTATGAGGAAAAAAAAAAGCACGGGGTAAGAATCATGAGCACATGATTAAACTAGAAGAAGAAGAGTAAAAAGAAAAGTTTTTATGATGATTTTGCAATGAGAGTACATAATGAGAGTGTGACTAAATCTTCTTTTCCTTTTTCTGGTGCAAAAATTAATAATACTGTGTTAGTGATGTTGTCAGAATTCAGAAAGGTAAGGTGAAAGAACTAATTGTTATGGCTGGCACCGATGACTTGAAAGGCGAAAAAGTTTGTATTTGAGACGGTGAAAAAGAGTCATTGGCAGAAGCAAAAAAAAAAAAAGAAGAATGAGTAAAGATTGTAAGTCTGCTGTCCTGCTCTGATAGAGACAAGTTGAGGAGGGCAGTGATTACAAATGAATCAGTGCACAGGTTGTGCAGAAGGAATTGGTGTGGTGTTTGTAGACTTATGATGCTGTTGGACTGCATTTAAATGGATTCAGAGTTAGGTGTATAGAGAAAGCTTTGTTCACTTAGCGTGTGGAAGTGCAGTCAGGAAAACTAAAGGTATGGGGGTGGGTGAGAATGATAAAAAAAATATGGAATTTGGGGGCCTAAGAGGATAGTACAATTTAGCTGTACTAATGCTAGAAGAATCGGGAATAAAAGGAAGCGGTTTTCGGCATGGATTGGTGCTACCTTACCAAAAGTTATAGTCTTTAGTGAGACTTGAATGTGTGTGTTGGGGGGGCGGTGTAATATTTATAGGGAAGATAGAAAAAAAATATACTGGGGAGAGTAGTACTGCTGAATATCAGATGAACTGCAGCCAAAAAACATAGGAGATCAAGTAGATAGGCATGTGGGTAGCATTTCATTTGAAACAGTCTGTTGTTCAGAAATAGAGGAATAGGACAAAATATATAGATAGTTTTTGCTGTAGACAAGGGATAATCTGGAAGACATACATCAACAAATTAGCACAATGAGTGCAGCTCAGATAATTATCATGAGGGACTTTAACTATGGAGACATAGATTGGAAAGAAGAAAGATCACACAGTAGGAAATAAATGAAATTTGTTTACCTACTAAGAAATAATTACTTGAAACAGCATGTGATGGTTGAGAGTGTTGGATCTTATCATAGGATCTGTCCATAATTAAGGTGATCTCCTTCTCTTCCGTCTAAGACGGGTTGAGTTTTCTCTTGAGAAGGATCTTCCAGTCTTCTCTATTCCTCGCTGTTCGAAAAAGTTCCTTATATGTTCTTTATTAATTTCAGCTAGGTAATTCTGTCTTCCGGGTCTTCTTTTTTCAGTTGGAAAAGTAATGATCAGAACATTAGGAAGTCTGTCTGCGTCCATGCATACAGTGTGTCCAAACCATCTCAGTTGTTTTCTAATTTTTTCTATTATTGTCTTTTTATACAATAGTTCTTGTCTGACTGATGTTTGTTTTCTTTTCTATCCAACTTGTTCTATTTATTTTTCTTAAGCATTTCATTTCAAATGCCAGCAGTTTTTTCTCCTCTCTTTTTTTAATTGTTCACGCTTCTGCTCCATAGATGACTGTTGGTATAATTATTGCTTCATATAATTTGATTTTGGTTTGCTTAGATATCTTGTTTGTTTTCCAGATTTTCTGTAATTTTCCCATGGTGGTCCATCCTATCGCTATTCTGTGTTTGATTGTTTTGAGTTCATCTATTGTTTCTGTTAGTTTTGATCCAAGGTATACGAAGTTGTCTACTTGTTCTCTGTTTAGGGTGGCTGAGATGGTAGTTCCATTCCTCCCTATTTTCATCACTTTTGTCTTTTGTATATTTATTGTCATGTCATATGTTTTACAGGTTTCGTTTAGCTTGCTTATCAACTTTTGTAGTTCATTTGGGGTTCTTGCAAGAAGGACAAGATCATCTGAATATTTGATATTATTTATGTTTAAACCATTGACATTGATTCCAGGCTCATTGTCTATTGCCTTCTTTACAACTTCTTCTAGATATATGTTGAATAGGCATGAGAATAATGGGCATCCTTGCATTACTCCTTTTTGGATCTGTATGGGTTCCGTTGTGAGTGTGTGTCCTTTTTAATTATTGCATAAGGTGATTATTGCCTCCAAATCAGGAGTGTGGTCATGCAGTCTTGACTTGGGAGGTTGCAAAATGTGAAATTTTCACTTAAGAAGGGGTATATGTGGAAGAACTACAAGGCAGGTGATTATAACAAACTTAGGAGGCAGTTTAAAGCAGTGCAATGGCATAAAAAGGATGTTGGCATTGGATGAGAGATAGTTAAGTGATATCTGAAGGAGGCAATATTAGATTGTATAGCTAAATTTAGGAATATAAATCAGATAGAGGTAGGAGTTGGATGAGTAGCATCATTAAGCAAGAGCTCCAATAAAATGCCCAGCCTGGTTGGCATATCCACTCTCCAGCCAGAAGGCTACACGTTCAAACCCCACTGTGGGTATGGATGTTTGTGATTGTCTGTGAAAATAGTGGTGGTGATGGCATTGATGTAGATGATGTAGTTGGTGGATGGAGAGTTGAGTAGGCATCCTCCCTCAGTGAGTCTTTGAACTCTTTGGAGGTGTAACATAATAATAATAACAAAATGTTGTGGAGGATATATAGCTGCAGCATGGCCATCCACAGAGGGGGTGGGGGACAAACAGGGCACTTGCCCTCTCTGGGATCTACTTGTGAAAGGAAAAACAACCAAAAATTATTGATTAAGGACTAAGTGATCCGAAGCTCATGAGCAGTCAAGGCTTAGTCAAGAAAAGTAATAGCATAGTAAGAAAGCAAAATCAAGTTATGAGAATAAAGCAAAGGATATAATACAAAAAAGTTCTTTTGCTATGTGGGAGATAAAAGGTAGGATGACTGTGAAAGGATAACTAATGAGAACAGATGGTAGCATCGTGACAGAAGCAGATGAAATAGTCGAGTTCTTGAGTGACGACTGTGCAAAGGGTCTGTCATCCAAGTGAGGATATTGCTGTGACAGGAATAGATATTGATGAATTGGAACACTTACAATTGTAGAGTCTCAATGCAGTGGGAATGGATATGAAAATGGTGATAATGATATGAGGTTGTGGTTGATGAACAAATACTAAAGATGGTATATCTCTTGCATATCCTGAGAATGTACAAAGGAATTGGCAGTGCCTCTGTCCAGGCAGTTTAACCAAAGTCTCAGCTCTGGTGAAATCCCAAGGCAGTAGGAGGAGGACAAAATAGTTCTATTCCATAAAAGGAGGTGCTGAGATTGCAGTAACAAATTATAAACCACTCAGCATCTTGGGAGTGGTGGTAAAAGTATTACAAAAGTTGATAAAATACAGAATTCAAGAGTGGATGGAGGAGAAAATAATACTCTATGGGGATCAGCATGGCTTCGCGAAGGATAGTTCATGTCTTAGTAATTTACATTCTATAATATTCTATAATAGCAGTGGCTGAGTTGAATAAAGGGAATGGCTACATGATGATACCACTGGGATTTTGCAAAGTTATTTGACAAGATATCTTATGAACTCTGTTACACAAATTGGAACAAATGAGGATGTATGTGAAACTGATTATATGGTCCAGGGACAGATACCAAAGAGGATTATATGGAGGAGCAGATTCCATGAGAAAGCAGGTGACTAGCAGTGTGCTGCAGCATGGCCGTCCACAGAGGGGGGGGGGGGGGGGACAAACAGGGCACTTGCCCTCTCTGGGATCTACTTGTGAAAAGAAAAACAACCAAAAATTAAATCAAAATTTATTAATTATTTGTCTCCAAGCTTTGCCCCCCCCCCAGAATATTTTCTGCAGACGCCAATGTTCTGCAGGGTTCTAAACTGTTACTGTTTAATTTGTATGTAAATGATATAGGAAATGATTTGGAGGAAAATATTGAGCTGTTTGCTGATGATGCAAAATTGAATATCAAATAGTCATGACATTGTAGAGAGCTTGCAGGATGACGTAAATAGATTGACAACATGGGCAACAGTTAATGTGGAAAAGTATCAAGTTATGCATATTGTAATGGAAACATAAGCACTGTACCATATCGATGGAGCTTATACTTCAGGAAAGAGTTGGTGTTTAGAGGGCATATTGCTAAGGTAGCCAAGATAACTTGTTTATTGAAAAACACACTAACAAGCAGAAATTTATCATTCCGCTTTAAAAAGCTGTGATATGGCTACATCTGGATTCATTCCTGTGCTCAGGTCTGGTCATCTGGGTTTCTTGGGAATGAGAAAAGTATAGAGAGGATCCAGAAACAGGTGACCAAAGATGGTGAATAGTCTGTAGAACTCAATCTATGACGATAGATTGAGGGTTTGTGGATTGCAAAAGTTGACTGATAGGTGGAAAGGAAGGGATATAATAGAAACATATAACTTACTAAAAAAAGTTTTATAGGATTGGTAAAGACAAAATATTTCAACACTTAACTAGAAGAGATACAACAAGGGGTTATCCATGAAAATTGAGTGAGAGTGGTTATCAGGGGTATGAGGACTAGATTTTTGACTTGGAAGTCCAGTATGTCGAACCATTTCATGGATGAGTAATAACAACAGATGACTTACACTTCTGCAAATTAAAATAACGAGTACAGAGTATATAAAGGAGTGAAAAAGAATTGTGTGCTCCTACAAAACTAGTTTCATTTGTTCCATGCTGATATGACATGTTGACAGGAAATAAATCTTTGCACCCATTATGTCAAGTGATGTGAGACAGTGTGGGGAGCATTTTCTTTGTACACAGTGAGATCCTCCGAAGCTGTCAAAGCAATATAGAATGCTGCAGACGAGGCGAATTCAGAAGGCATTGATCGTTTGGGAATAATTCTAGAAACATGACTTTCCTCTGCAGTGAACATAAATCAAGCACACAAAATGTGATTATTCCAGGGAAAAGGGTTACATGTATTGTGATTTACCAGTTCGTTTGTTTGTATAGAGAAGCTTCAAACATATTGAGAAGCACCGCTGAAATACCGAGAGTACTACTAATCGCAATACAAATCAAACATGAAACGAACCGCTTGAATATTAAAACATGTACACGCGCACAAGTATTTGTTACACGTGTTGAAGTGAAAAGCTTTACGAATCTAGCATCCATGGTAGGGGAAAAAATCTAGAATTTATCTACAAAGTTTGAAATCGGAAAGGCGTGTGAAGTGTTTTTTTGCGAACCCTGCCCAAGAGGTTATAAAACTTATAGTGCATCAGTATTACATCGGGTGAAGTAATGTAATAGTGAAAGGTATGAAAACTCCCAGTTCTAGAACAAATAAGAACAAAATTGGAAGTATTACAATATAACTGTCGTGATTTTTTTTTTTTTTTTTGGCTATTCTCCAGGACAATGCTACTGAAAGAAACAAAGATTATTTAGAGTTAGAAACGCCCTGTGGTAAGAGAGAATGCAGAACTGCCATTCATTTATTTTCTTAAGGTTGAGACCTTAAGAAAATAAAACAACATAGGAGCATATGTAGCTCAGTTGATTTAGTGCTGAGGAGTGTAAACACCGCTCAGCACTAAACTGTTGAAAGAAAGAGCGTCACGAATTCAGTTCTAGTCGCCGACTAGAGGAACTTTTTCTAAGCCTTTTTTTCGACCGGATCCCGAGTTAGTCGATCACGGGCAAGCGTTTTTCGTCCCTAAACTCAAGAAAATCGACCATAGAAACCGCACTATTTTCAGACAAAAATATTGTTAGGGTTAGGTACCAGGAGATGGCGGCACTTGTTAGCCGTCTCTTCACTCGTGTCGCTTAATTAATGACAGCCCTGTCTGAGTGGCTACCAGTGGAGATTGAACTGCCCACTCAGTCTCCAAAAGTTAGGACTAAAACGACCTCTTACTCACTACTACTCCTTATACGGGAATATCATATCCTTCCCAATATCATTAATGCACACATTGGACCAAGCATTGATCCTTGTGGTAGACCACTGGTTACCTTAAATCTTGCAGACTCAAATTCTCCGTATATCACTTTTTGATGGCAGTCAGTCATCCTCTTATCCACGCTAATATTCTATAACCTAAATCCAAAATTTATGCAAGTCTTCCATGTTGTATTTTGTCAAAAGCCTTAGCAAAATCCAAAAGTATCATGGTGTATCCATTTCCCTGGTCTAACTCAGTGGTAACATTATAGAATGTAAGCAAGTTGCTAAAGCATGCCATTCCTTAATAAATCCATGCTGTTCATTGCAAAGTAAAGATTCACTGTCAGCCTATTTCTGAATGCAAGCCACTAATTTTTCTAAAACCTTTACACCACTCCTGGGATACTAATTATTCAATAGTTGGATACATTGTTCTTCACACTACCCTTCTGCAATAGGATCATGATATATTCCTTCCACTCCTGTGGAATTTTTCATGTATTGAGATGCGAAATTATAGTTCTAATCAATGGACAGCCTGTTCATTATCTAGCAACAATGCTAGTATCTAGTCAGTTCCTGTTTTCGAATTCTAATTCAGCTCTTGCAAAAGTTCATACAGGAAAGAAACACTGGCATGTGTGGTAGTATAGCATATGTGGTGGTTTGCCGAGTGATTAGCGTATCCGCTCTCCAGCGAAAAGGCTGTCGGCTCGAATCCTCGTGGGCATGGATGTTTGTGATTGTCTGTGAAATACTAGTGGTGATGGTCGGCGGTAGATGGCGTTGGTGTAGATGAAGTTTAGTAGAGTGGTGGAGAAGGAGAGCAGGTGCCCCCCCCCCCCCCTAATAAAATATTATTTGTATAAAATATTATACAAATAATATTTTATAAGTATATATGAAAATAATCAAATACAAATAAGATTAAATCATGAGCTATTATATACGAGAGAGATAAAGCAAGAAGTCCGACAGGAATGTCCCCTCTCAGAAACTGTTAATATCTACCTAAATGAAATAATAAAATGGAATAAAAATTTCCATCAAGATATTAAACTTTCTCCTACTGTGAACTTAAACACTCTCCTTTTTGCCAATTACCAAATAATAATTATAAATTCTGAAAATACCTTACAGAAAGCTATTTTAAATTACTTAAATATAAAGAGCCAACAGGCTTCATTTCGGCGATATAAACATTTAAATTAAGGGGATATTAAATTCCACATTGTTTTAAAACCGAATAAGAAACTCATATGATCGGAATCAGAGTTTCATGCCGAATATAGTAAACTATAAAAGTATCGGCGATTACTAGCGTGAGCTAATGCAAGTAGTCCTAGTACGTAGTACAAACTCGGGCAACACGCAGCAAAGTAGTAACATAGGCTTAAATAAACCAAGAATCAGTAATAGAAAAAATTAAAAAATATAAACAAATGGATGGAACAAGTTCAAAGAATGAAAATAGAAAGATTACCAAAACAAGCCTTAAAATACAAGCCATTATTTTAATATTGGGTAAAGTTCTGATCGCTGTTCTTGGTATTTTCCATAATGTAAAAACACATTTCCTAGGAAATGTGTTTTTACATTATGGAAAATACCAAGAACAGCGATCAGAACTTTACCACCTTTGCTGCGTGTTGCCCGAGTTTGTACTAGGACTACTTGCATTAGCTCACGCTAGTAATTGCCAATACTTTTATGGTTTACTATATTCGGCATGAAACTCTCCGATTCCGATCATTGAGTTTCTTATTTGGTTTTAAAACAATGTGGGATTTAATATCCCCTTAATTTGAAAAATGCTATTTTAAATCTAAATGAGATAGCCAGATTATGGAATTATATCAACAGAAAAAAAAAAAAAAAAAATGGCCTTTAAAGGGCAAGATCCTGAAAACTAAAATAGTAATAGATAAGATTTTAGAACAGGTGAATTCATTTACCTACGTAGGTTGTAAGATTACGTATTAAAATGAAAAAGATATAAACCTAAAAATTGCAAAATACTTAAAAATGAAGTTTATGAGAAAAACTGCAAAGTATACTCTATTTGATCACAAAAGAAATGAAGAAATTATGAAAGAATCGAATCAGTAATAGAAAAAAATTAAAAAATATAAACAAATAGATGGAACAAGTTCAAAGAATGAAAATAGAAAGATTACCAAAACAAGCCATTATGAAAAAGAAAACCAAAATGTCTTAAAAGATTCAACGACAACTTCTAAGGCTGGAACAGGCCATACTAGGCCTAAATCCTTGATAGGCATGATGATCACAATTATAAAGATAGCGTTTTAATAAAGAATATGTAAAAACCCGACTTGCAAATTATATTACACTTTAAAACATTGGGTAATTTTAACAAATTAAAAGTCCTGCTGAAAAATGATAAACTTTTAAATGCAACAATACATTGCATTTTAATTAAAAATAACAAATTTAAATGAAAAAAATATTAAATAGATGAGCAAAAGACACATACATTTCATGTTTTCATATTCAATTTCAGTCCCACAGGAAAGAGGCTGCACATCTGATAACAAATCAAAGCTATGTGGGCAGCCTGAAGAGAAAACTTTAATCCATTGATATGCAATGATACTAAGTTTCGTATTCAAATAAGGAAATTTCTTTGTAATAACCAGTTTTGCTTTTGCTTAAAATGGTTCCCTAGCATTGACTTTTTTTAAATGCGTAATAGCTACGTAAATAATACTGAATCACGAAAAGTTACTTTTAACAAAAAGGAGAAAGAATTGAATCAGGTATGATAGTGCATAACGATAACCAAGTAGGTAAACTGATTTAAAAAAGGTACTGTGTGGTATGGCGACTCAATTATAAAACAGGAGACTGATGACCGTTTAACTATAGGATATTTCAAATTAAAGTACTCCTATTTAGAGCAATCCGTAGAGAACCAGTAGTCGAAATAAAGAGGCTGCACATCCGATAATTAGAAGAGTAACCAGTCGCTCATTTTCTATTAAATGAGCTATGTATTCACCAAATCTTAACCGTGACTTGGCTTACTTCCAAAGCAGTATATCGAGATTTGAAAGAAAATTCTTACGTCATGTACGAAACCTTTTTGCAGATCAGTTCCACTATAGACAATGTTGTATGGCAGCATCAAGTATTGGTCTTGCACGAAGGCCAACACACACACATCAAACGCCTCCAATGAGCACCCTGATCTCCTTGCAGAATGTCTGATGTTTTTTTGTATCATTTTATGAAATAAGTGGAATAAACATAGTCGCATACCATCCGGTCCACATTAAGGCAATTTTTTCTCACTCATAGTATCATCTTTCCCCTCTCGGTCATTCTTACAGTAAAAAAAAATTTATTACAGTCATCTGGTTAGGGCAGACGAAATACCACCACATTTGAGGGTATTTCGTCTGTTGGTGTTCTGTACAGATCGCTGTGAACAGAAGTATAGGCAGCCCTCGGTTTACGCCAATTCACAATAACGCCAGTTGCCTGCACGTGCTTTCTTACTGTAGTGTGGTTGACTGAGAAACAACGCTAGCAGGCACTCTATTTGAGTGTTTACTGAGTTACTACGACGTATATGTATCAAACCTAGTTTTAATGTTGAATCTACCTAATTGTTCTATTTATTTTTTTTTTACATACGTACGTATTTAAATTGATCAAGTACATAATTACATACCATGTCTGATAATAGAAGTGCAGAAAAATTAGCAGAACTTGGTGTTAAGAAGGCGCGGAAATCAATCACACTTGAAAAGAAGATGGAAGTGATTCGAAGAATGGAAGATGGGCAGACACGTGCTAATATCTGTAGAAGTATGAACTTACCTCCATCGACTGTTACTACAATTATGAAAAATGCAGATAGAATAAAACAGTCTGCTCAACAATCTACAGCAGCACTAAATGCAAAACATGTTAGAGCAGGGGTAAATTTCATGAAAAAATGGAAAAATTATCATTATGGGTGGATGACTTGAATCAGATAAACATTCCTCTGATGCAGGCTGTTATAACTGAGAAAGCAAAAAACATTTTTTGAGGATCTTAAAAAGACAGATGGAGGCGAAGGTTGGTTCATGAGATTTAAGTCTCAAAGTACCACAGTGTCAAATTATATGGTGAGGCGGCAAGTGCAGATGTTGTGGCAGCTTTTCCTAAAGAATTTCAAGACTCTGTAGAACAAGGAAGTTATCCTCCTGATCTCATTTTTAATGTTGATGAGACTGGGCTCTACTGGAAAAAATTGCCTTCACACCTTCATTTCCTGTGAAGAACGTTCCGCTCCAGGTTTTAAAGCTGCCAAAGATAGAAATGCTTTTGTTGGGTGCAAATGTCTCTGGAACTTTGAAGCTTAAACCAATGTTGGTGTACCATTCACAGACACTGCACCTTCAAGGGTCTAAAAGTCATACTGCCAGTCTATTGGAAATGGAAGAAGAAAGCTTGGGTTACACAAGACGTTTTTATAAATTGGTATGCAAATTATTTTTGTCCTACCGCGCTTCGCTTCTGTAAAGAAAACGATTTGCCAGCCAAGGCATTGCTTCTCTTGGATAATGCCCCTGGACATCCTTAAAACCCTGCTGAAGTAAGAACACCATTGAATGTCAAGGTTGTTTACAAGCCTCCAAACACATCGCTTTTGCAACCGATGGATCAGGGTATTATATCAATCTTCAAAGCTTATTACCTCCGTATCACATTTATGGAAATGGTAAGTCTTGGACACTTCAAGAAAAACTACTGGCAGTCATTCGATATTTTGAAGGGCATTAACAACATCGAGGCAGCTTGGAACGACGTGTCAGCAAAATGTTTAAAAGGAGCATGGCGAAAACTTCTTCCAGCATTTATGCACGACTTCGAGGAATTAGAGCAAGAGGAGAATATTATTGAAGTTGTTACCAAGCTTGCGCGAGAGGTGGGATTGTTCGATATTACAGCTGAAGATGTGGCAGAAGTTTTAGACAGCCATGATAAACCGCTTTCCAATGAAGACTTAAAAGAATTAGCCGAACTATTAAGTCAACATCCAAAGGAGAAAGAAAACAAAGGTCCTCTGAGAGATATGAAAACGACCGTTTACAGCATATCCTTGCAAGCATAGAGACATTGATGAACTCTGCGAAATGGGTATATAATTTTTTTTTGTTTTCGTTATTAATACTTTTATTTTAACAAATATGTGTGTATGTATTATCAAATCTATAAATATGATGTCACACATACTTCATGTGCATATTTTTTGACCGCACGGAACATAATTTTATACCTCCCATTAAAATTGGGTTCGTTTTACGCCCGTTTTTTCAGGAACGGAACTGCGGCGTAAACCGAGGGCTGCCTGTACTTTAATTTGAACATTCTGCATATTCCCATTTACTCCAACTTACGTACATTTTATGTGCGATATTCTGTCAAAAGCGTTTGCAAAACCCGACAATATTATGGTATAACCATTTTCCTTAACTCAGCTGACACTATAGATAAAATTTTATAAAATGTGACAAAACTACTAAGAACCCACCTTTCACAAAAGCATGTTATCTACGAGAATTATTACTATCCACTAATTTCTGAATTCCATGTTCAACTTTTACAATACCTTAACCATCACTCATGATACTCTGGACTTCCTTGCCCTCTATCCCACTGCCTCATAACTTGATAAAAGGAACTACCAATTTAATTGTAACACGAATTAACATGCCATCGAAACCCACGGCCGTGTTCACATGGATGTTTCAACATATTGGGCACCTCTAGTTCATTTACCTTTATTACACATCCATGACTGCAGAATCTCCAACTTGTAAAGTGATCACTTAGTAAACAGTGGTATAGCTAGAGCTTTTACCGTCCAAGTCGGTCCCTGAGTTTGCCACCCCGCTTAATATAAACCAAATATACTAAAAGTAAAAAAAAAAAGTTAAAAAAATTGACGTATAGGGAAATAAATTAAAACACTATGTTTATTTTTGAAAGTAAAACTGTAATTTCAACATTTTAAAATGTTATTTTTCTTGTTTTTCTGTTAGCAAAATCAATGACATTGGCAAAGTCTATTTCATAATAATGTAGGTAATTGTTAATTTTATTTAGAAAAACTCCTCTCACAACTAGCAACACTTACAGCAATTGCGAGGAAAATTCGCAGTATTACAATATTTGGAAATGAGTTCGAGACTGTATTTTAGAATTAACCGCAAAAGTTAAAAATGCTGCATGGGGCAGATCCCCCCCAAGCTACGCCTCTGTTAGTATCTATTTCTTCTGCTGCTTCTCTCACCTTCCCACCATCAGCACTGATTAATATTATCCTTTATACTCACTACATAAAAAAACTGATTTCTTTTGGTCTGCCTAGCTGGTTTCTCTCGTTCTAATCCCCCCCCCCCTTCTTGCCATTTCATTCTGTTTAGAGATTAGAATGTTGGCAAAGATAATATTGGTAGAAAAATGCTTTGTGTGGGGGAGGGTAGCAGAACTGGGTTTTGCTAGTACTGCAAGTGACATTATCTGAATCCCACTGGAGGATGGCTTGGAGATCAGAACTGGAGGTTGATATTCTGTAAGTTGGTGATTTGTCATATGAAAGGAATGGAACGTTCACCCACTCCCTGTGAAAATATTAGGTTGGTCAACTGAAATCAGTCGATACAGAAGAGGATTGGGTGAGAGAAAATGTGTCATTCAAAGTGAATGACACATTTTATGAACAACTTGATGGCTTAGCCATGGGCAGTCCCTTATCACCTCCCTATGCTGATCTGTTCATGGAAAAACTAGAAGCTGACATCCTTTCCAAATTTAACCCAAAGCCAGTGGTTTGGTGGAGATATGTAGATGATGTTTTCATAATTTGGAGAGGCACAGAAACAAACTTATTTGAATTTCTTACAAAAATAAGTTCCTTCTACCAAGAAATATAGTTCAAGTTAGAGCTTGAAAAGAATAGCCAATTGCCTTTTCTAGATACACTAATCAAGAAACAAGAGGATGAACAAATCCAGCTCACAATCTATCGAAAAGCCAACACACGCTGGACGTTACCTGCACTTCAAATTGACTCGCCATATTGCACAGAAACTCAGCATAATACATATGCTTAAGAATAGAGCAACCAACATTATCATCTCTTTGATGAACTCACTCTCATATCTCAGACCCTAGTAAACGACGGTTACCCAAGAAATATAATCGAAAAGATTCTTCATAGAAACCCTCCACAATAGCAACCTTCTGTCACGCAATATTCATCGTCCATCATCATTCCTTATGCAGGCTCAGTGTCAAAAAAATTACCAAATTCAACGTCAGAGTTGCTCTCAAACCTATTAAGACAATACGCCATATTTTAAGATCAAAGGACATTAATGCCTTCTTCAAATATTCTGGTGTATACAACATGGAATGTCGTATACACCAGCCTTATGTACTTTAATCTACAGTTAGTTCCTGTAGATTAAAGTACATAGGGCAAACATCGAGAAGCCTGGAAATTTGAAAAGAAGAAAATGTAGGAGATGTGAACAACAAACAGAACAGATACTTCAGAATTAGTCCATCACTTCTCAATTTCTAACCACACCATTGACTGGGATAAAAGCTCCATGCCCTATATTAGAAGAGGATTTCTGATGTAGAAACTTCAAAGAAGCCACTGTTGTACTCTGCTCTGGAGAAAATCAAAACAGAAATCAAGAAATGATTTTGAGACATCTGGTAAAGCCTAATAAGTTCGCTCAGCTTACCAGAATTTCATTTCGCTAAAAACAATGACTGATACACCACGTTCCATGCTTATATTATGTGTCAGTTTAATTTATTTGACTGTGTTACTCCATTCTTTTTTTTTACTAAAAAACGTTAGTTCCTTGTACCGTTACACAAAGAAGCCAGACGGAACTGCTGGTGAAACTTGTAGACAATTCTTGTATATATTTTACAAAAATCTCTGGTCAACTAATAAAGCCTATTTAAAGTTCCAGTTTAATAGTGTCATTTAATTTCAGCACCAACTCTCCTTCTTTGCAGTTAATGATCTAAATGTACTCTCCATTTTAGCATTTTTCTTAGTGGTTTTTGTAAAGGACACCCTAGTTCTCTAATAACCAGCTTGGTTGGCTGAATGGTTAGCATATCCGCTTTCCAGCCAAGAAGCTGTGGGTTCAAATGTCATGAAGGACATGGATGTTTGTGATTGTCCTACTAACCAATTACAAGAATTTCAGTGCTCTCATCCTGATCTTTCTAGTGGAAACTGGTGAATCAGAATGCAGCTTTGATCCCAGAAATATCATCAGGTACAATCATTTTGGACTGACAAATAAAATAAAGGACTGAACAAAACTAATAACAGCATTAAACAAGATCAGATGGCTTTCTCTCAATTGTGCATACGAGCTTGGCCTGACCTAACCTTCACTCAGATTTTTTTTTTTATGATGCAAAGACATCAAAGGTCATACATACTGTGCCAGTATGTATTACCATATGTACTGCTGTGACCTGTCCTGGCACAGTATGTATGACCTTTGATGTCTTTGCATCATAAAAAAAAAAATCTGAGTGAAGGTTAGGTCAGGCCAAGCTCGTATGCACAATTGAGAGAAAGCCATCTGATCTTGTTTAATGCTGTTAATAGTTTTGTTCAGACCTTTATTTTATTTGTCAGTCCAAAATGATTGTACCTGATGATATTTCTGGGATCAAAGCTGCATTCTGATTCACCAGTTTCCACTAGAAAGATCAGGATGAGAGCACTGAAATTCTTGTTTTTGGCCTTGGTTGAATTGTCTACTGCTGACAATCAGATCATTGTGTTTGTTAGTGCTGTCAGGGAACAGCTCTCTTTTGCAGGAGAAAGTTTCATCAATAGTGTTAAGGTACTGTTTGAGGTTTTCAATGCATTCTCCTAAGTTCAGAAGCTGCTTCACTTAAGGAGACAGTGAATAAAGGAAAGGCTGGTTGAAGTTAATGAGCAGTTTATGTGCTGATTCTTCTATTGAAGTTAATGAGCAGTTTATGTGCTGATTCTTCTATATTTATGCAGCCAGCAGAAACAGAAATCAGAACTTTCTTCTCATCAGCAATATCTACTTTGCAACTGCTGCACTTCACTGGCAAGTCCTGAAGTGCTCTACTGTCATTGCTGCTATTTTTGCTTCACATGGTAGGCATAGTGAGCACTTGCACATGGCTGATATTTAATTGAATAAATAAACTGACCTGATGTACAACCATAAGTACTTAGTGCATCAAGCCAGTTTATTTACTCAATTCTACATCAACCATATTAAACATTAGCATCACTAAGTATTCAGCTCCTTAGTACCTGCTGTTGTCATTTCTCTTTATTAGATATTTTGGAGAGAAAACACTTAATAGCAATAAAATATGGGAGCACAGATTCAGACTGATTTATGTGCGTGTGTGCGTAATTCAACAGAATGTTCTTAATACATTACGTAAAATTAAATGTACTGTAAGCTGACCAAGTGAATAGAATGTCTACTCTCCAGCTTAACAGGATGTGTATTCAAATATTGGCATAGCATGGATGTTTGTGAATGTCTTTAGATGAAATGGTTTTCAATGAAAGTCTCCAAAACTGGGTGATGCTAAAAACCTTTATTTTTCCAATGCTGATTCACAGCCTTTAAAGAACAGATTATTATAGCTAAAAACGGCAGCATATTAACATCGTTTGTGTGTGGGGGGGGGTCTGATTTTCTCTTATCACATAAGTGCTTTCACTGGAGGGAGAAGAGGAACGAAAATGCAAATTCTCACAATACTGCAAAGCTTTGATTTAAACTATATTTACTGATATATAATTTAAAAATTTTCCCACAAGCACTTGAAATTATCACATATGAGAAGCAGTTGTGAGATATATACTTGGTGTGTTTGTATTGCAGCAAAAGAAAAAAAAAAAATTATGTAGGAAGAAGAAAAGTATATTTTCTTTAAAAATTATGTATTCAACATGAATGTATAACATTCACACTGTTGAAAACATCATTTGCATATTTATTCATACTAAGCTCACACATGTGAGCCAGTATGTTCTGAAGAGAGAGAGTGCACGTGCATTATTCAACACCTACTAAATGCTACAATATAGCATATCACATCTTTATTTTATGTGTATATGATTACTACAGGAAGAAGCTGGTTTCAAACCAGAAAATTGTAATAATGGAAAACAAAAAAATGTTAAGTGAGAATGCAACATTTATAAGACTAGTCAAGGAACAGGAGCAACACTAAATGTATTTGTTTTAAATAATACATTTATCAAAGAAGGTTACTAATACCTTTAAATGCAATCAATATGTAAAATATTGCTTAATCTTTATAAATATACAGCTAAAAAAAAAACTGAGTGCACATAAAATTAAACAATTATAATATCTTCAGCTATCCATTAAGACAGTTTGTAATTCTTTAGAAATAAACAATTTCAACATTAAGCAAAATAAGTACAAATACTAAATAACTACTGAATGTGATACAACTTTATTTACTGTGATTAATTTTTTTTTTACTGTGATTAAATAAAGAAAAATATTTCATGGTGAGGAAATTATACCTACAATGAAACATTCTCAGGATTTTAATTCATTTTCATAACCAAATTTGTTTGCATGATCAAAATTAACCTAACACATTGTATGGATGCTATTTTTCACTGCTATGCATTAAAAATAATTGTTACACTGTCAAAAAAAAAAAAAATCGTATCAATGATTTAAAAAGCACAGCTGCAATGGTACCACTCAGAAGGAAAAAATTAACAAGTAGGCAAAATACCTTCACTCATATTGGTCCCTTGTAACAAATCCACACAGCCACATTTGTTCTTCCCAACTGAAAAACTGCTAAGCTAGGTTTTCCAAGTTTTATTGAGCCTAAACAAAAATTCAGTGATGTCCAGGAACAGTTACAAAATTTTCTTGTTTTATATCAAGTCTGTGCATTCCCACAAATTAAAAGTCCTATTAAATAAGTGAATTTATGATGAAGAACCATCACAGTGGAAGGCCCCCAGCCAGGCCCCCCAGTAAGATGAATCAAGGACAATACACTGTAAAAGCCAATCAAGACATTTAATTCAATCAGCTTTACTTTGCTTTTGAGAGTTCATTTGACAACCAATCAAGACCTTCATAGAGTCCATGTCCTTGTGTTGCACAAGTTGCTTGAATATACCACTAAAAGAGAAATATGAACTTAAAATTAATATCTACAAATAATATTATATTTTTATCTTATAAACAGGATATAACAATAAATCGTATTTTTAATACAGAACTTATATAATTAAAATGATTATACAGAATAAGAATTATTCTAGAATTACGCTTATTTTAAATTTCTGTATTATAAAATAAAATTTACTAATTCCTTAAAATTGACAGTTTATAGTTCTGCTGAATAAAAACATGCACGTTAAATATAAATTACTTGGCTATCTCATATTATCCAACAAGATGCTCCAGTTTTTTTTTTTTTTTTAAGATTCTGCAGTTTGTTTTTTTTTTTTTTTTTTTTAAGATTCTGCAGTTTTTTTTTTTTTTTTTAAAGTGAATTCTAGGATAAAATAATAATACAAAAAAGTAAAATCATATGCTGTGCCTGAATGAGATAGCTCCACTAAAGGGAAAGGGCAGAATAATAATAAAAAATTAACAGGGTTGTTAGTGTTATGTGTTTATGAGAAGAGTTGCATGGGCTTTTTCTGAATGAACTTCCTCAATATATAAATTAAATGAAAGGAATGTACAGACACAAGTACATTTATATAAAAATAAATGTTTACAAAATATAGCTGAAAACAGAATTAAGTTACAGTAGATTTTGAGACTAAAAGTCTTGTTCTTTCACTTACACTTATAAAATGATTAACAGTGTAATAAATTAGTCCCCAGCAATTTTAGAATTGCAATCTTCATGTATGTTCTGTTATCCAATAAAATGAGAAATAGTTCAAGAATCTAAAATTTGCTTACAGAATGGTTTAACTGACAGTGGAAGCCACACTGTCTGAATTGATCATCCTGTATAATTCATGAACAAGAAAGAACTCCTAATCTCAGACTTAGGTGACTAAATCAGAATATTATATCTCAAAATTATTCATCTATGTGAATCAGTATAAAGGAAAATGGCTTTAAGCCTTATGTTAAATCTGGAGATATTTGAATGAATTCTTTACATCAGGTATGTAAATCCAGTACAAGTCTTCAGATCTTTCACTAAATTGAATGAAAGCTGAATAAATTATCATAAAAATCAAATTTTCTACTATTTAAAAACAATTTTTAGTGAACACTGCAAATTAAATTTGGAAAAAGATAACAGAATAAGTAAAACTGATACAGTGGAGCCAGATGACTAAACCTACAGTTGGAGAAAACGGTTGTCAAAAACTTGAGACCACAGAGTTTTGGGACAATGAAGGTATTCGAGAGAAAGTTGACACTGTTAGCATTCAAGAATGCACAGTTAGTTTAAGGAGGCATGTCACTTAATCAGAATGGGAGCAAAGGTTAGCTAAACAGGTACTTGAAGACATAAAAGACAGAAATATAATATCCAACAATAATGAAGTCCTGACAAAGAGCAGACTAATAAAGAAAAAAAAATAATTAGAAGTCAGTAATAATGCATGCACATCCTATGAGGAGTCCCTCACGATGTGACAGTGCAAAAGAAAAGGAAGCCCGCATGAATGTTAAGGCCCAGGACGGAAAAGCAGTCAGTATCTGTGTAATATGCTCCAAGCCCCGGAAATCCTCCACGATGCGACAGTGCTAAAGAAAAAGAAGCCCGCACGAGTGTTGAGGCCCAGGACGGAAAAGAAGTCAGTGGAACCAGATAAGAGATGAAAGAACCAGTTCAGATATATGTGTCAAGAGAAGAACTGTGAGTAAAACCTTTATGTGTATGTTTAACATTGCAGAAGACTGACTGATATTCGGCAGGACATTTACAAAGTTAAATTGTGATTATTTGTTCCGAACTGAAGAATAATTGGTATAATTTAGATATGAGAAACTTGTTGATTGAAGTATATATATATATTGCATGAACAAATTAGTATTGGGATGAGATTATAGATTGGTGTATGATAGTATTGATGTATGTTTTAATGTGTGTACAATTATTGAGATATTATAATTCTTAGACTTTTGACTCTCATTAAACAAAAAAACTATTCATTTATGACACTGTAATTGCATCATACTTTTAATAAATATGTTTGTTATGTTAAAGAATGTGTATTCACTGATCCTTAATCCAATGCACTGTTTCTAAACAAAATGCAAACCTGTGAGCGAAGTTAAATAAGAGCCATGACTGTCAATAAAGCCTAAGATAGATCTGGAGAAATTCTGCAGGTAATCTTAATTATATTTAATACCCATAAAGGGGAGTGGCACAGTCATAACATTAAATAAATTTTCCAAGGTATTAGAGATTAGATAACCTGTAGTAACTTAAGTAAACGTGTATAGAGCATAAAGAAAATAATACAGACTTACACTAACAACTGTGACCCAGCATATCTAATAGTTGCCAGATGGGTGACCAAGTTTAAAAATGGGCATCCTGAGACAACAGATGCCCTCAGGTCAGGAAGACCTTCCACAGCAATCATGCCTACATGCCATAATCCTTGATGATAGACAAATAGCCAAAAAACATTGCAAAGACTGAGGATGCCCAGGGAACGAGTTGGGGTCATTATCTACCAACATCTGGAGATGCAGACGCTCTCAGCAAAGCAGATCCCCAAATGTTTGAATGCCAACCAAACGAGAACATATGCTGTCCATCAAGGAATTTTGGGGTGATTTTGAGAAATCAAGCTCTTATTGCGACTGTTGACGAAACATGACTTCATCACTATGACTCAGAGACCAAACATTCAATAGAGTTGAGATACAAAGGTTCTCCACAGCCAAAGAAGTTTCGAACCCAAAAGTCAACAGGGAAGGTTCTTGCCATTGTCTTTTGGGATATGGTGTAATCCTTACCAAGTACCTCAAAAAAGGTGACTGTTACAGCAGCAGTTTATTCAACAGCTCTGAAGGAATTCAAGGAGGTACAGAAGGAAAAACCATGGGAAACTGAACAGAGGCGTGCTGCTTTTTGCAGGACAATGCACTTGCTCACGAAACCACCCAATACACAATATACAACTTGAGGTTTCGATGTCTGTGTCACCCACCCTATTTACCAGATCTGGTCCCATCTGACTATTTTCTATCACCAAATTTAAAGACACACTTGAAAGGAACAAAATTTACCACGGATGAAGTCACATCTGCCCACTGAGGGAGGACTGGTTTGCGCAATAAGCGAAAGACTTTTTTCCTCTGAGGATGCAAATGATGCAGCAGCAGCGTTGTAACATGCGTATAACACTTCATGAGGAACATGTAGAATAACGTGCAAGTTACATAGTTCTACCTATGTAACTTACACGATTATCAACTTTTCAGCACAACCTCATACTATACATGCATTTGAAAATGATTGCAACAAATTTTTAAATGTATAAATCAACTTTTAATAGTTGTAATATTTCGTTTGTCAGAGAAATCATTTGGGATATGCTATGAAAATTATAACACACAAAAACAATGAAGCTACACTAGAAGCCTAAATCCTAAGATGGGTACTCCCTCTAAGACTGGTAGCTGTTTCTGATTGGAATTGGTAACAGATTTCAAAAAATCTAGTTTCCAATTTTCCCCCAATTTTAGATTACATGCAAGGTGGATACAAGGCAAATTTTAGTCAATCTCCCTGTTTGTCCATAAAACAAGTTATGGGCACACTGGAATATCTTCTAACATCCACCTTATACATACCCAAAACAGAAGGAGAGGAGATGACAGGAACTGGACAAGGGCAGTCAGCTTCATGAAGTTTGAAAGTAATCAAGATATTTCTTTCAAGTTCTGCATTTTTAAAAAAAAATTTTTTCTGAGGTATAAGGAAGAGTAATAGCATTACTGTAATTTGTATGTTGAGAGGGGATGTGAGGTGATTGATTGGAGGAACAATTATTTTGCTAATATTTTACCCACTAAGAAGGTATGGTGGATAAAAGAGAGTTTAGTAGTGAAGGAAGCCTGGATGAGAGTTTGGAAGCTCTTAACAAAGGTTTCATCATACCATATTGTTGGGAGAAGAAGTGAGAAAGCATGTATATTCATGTGTGTGTGTGTGTGTGTGTGTGCAGGTTTTTTGTAAACTGTTGGAAAGATGTGATTAGACTTTGTATCAAAAAGATTCACATACAGTTTTGTTTTCTTTTTCCATGGTGAACTGGATTCTAGGGTGCTCAGCTAATCACATAGGTAACACAGTGTGTCAGCTACATAGTCAAATGGAAAACATATCAATGTATCTCAGCCAAAAAAGCAGAACCAACAGCATGTTTTCTGAAATGCTTCATAGAGAATATGGCTAAGGAAGGAGTGTGGACAATGCATTATGTACCTATATCATTAATCCCAAATTTAACTTCCTCTCTTCCATCAATAAACTTAACTTTTACTATAAGCTGATTTATTTAAAATAGATTCCATAATTGAAAATTCAAAGAAGCTTCCACAGCTTAAGTCAACATGGCATATGATGCTGAATAAATGGGTGAATGTGATAGTATCTTGCTGGTTTCATCATAATTTGGTTACTTAGTTTAGTTTATAAAAAGAAACTAGGCCATGAGTTACATATATGCCTGTCAATTGCAAGTTTTCTCCAGGCTGTTTTTTTATGTGATGTAAACTGTAGTATACATTCAGATAGGTAAGGTTATGCATTTCTGTTGATACACAAACAATGGCTAGAAGCAGTTTTTCAGATTAGAAAAATCCAGAATCCTGAAGTCAAGAGGTTGGTCCTAAAAATGCTTCCATTTTCTGTACTGTGAACTTTACTAGCCATTTAGACATTTGGTCAGAAGAAAAAGAACTGAGTTATTCCTTTACTTCTGACCACTAATTAAAATGCACCCATTTAATAATACATCATAATATTCCTGATATGTACCTTAAGGGAAGTACAGCATATTATTATTATGTGATACCTCCAGGGAGAAAGACTCATTGAAGGAGGGAACCTACTCTACAACTCTCATCTCCACCATTCAAATCCACCAACTACAGTGAACCTCATCATCATCTATACCAGATGCACTTACTCACTCCCCACCATCAGTATTTTCACATGCAATCACAAACATCCATGCCCATGGAAAGATTCGAACCTGCAGCCTTTTTGGCTGGAGAGTGGATATGATAACCACTATATTATGATAGTACCACATGAAAGGTTATAACATTAGTAACTTCCTATTAACAATTTTCTTTCAAATAATTTTTTTTTTAATCTGTCAGGACTCCAGTATTATCAGATTTTATATTTTGGTCTTGCTCAAGATCTTTTTCCTGCCATCCTAAAAAAACACTTTTTGCAAACCTTTCCTCGACCAGTCTGTTTAAGTGATCATACTACTTGAGATTAGCTCTGCTAACACATTCCTGAATGTTAACAATGTCATGTTCTTTCCTAATATCCTAATTTTAAATATAATACTGCCACTGATGACATCTGTTCATTGCCCTAATCATTCCATGCCTGTGGGCTCCAGTCTTATTTCTAAACCAGCTCTTGATCCATGAATTAAAATTGGCTTAACCATCATGCCATATAGCTAGTTTATGCACCTACATAGCTGACGTCTTATTTATTCGATAGGCTCTCAATGCTTCAGCATATTGTCATTGTCTTTTTTACTGATTTTCATACCAAATTTATTACAGCAGTTATTCAATTTAGTTGGAAAATCCTGCAGACTCAAACTCCTAAATAAATCAACTACAACATCTACACGAAGTAAAGAACTGAGATTAACATTTCCTGCAGACTCAAACTCCTAAATAAATCAACTACAACATCTACACGAAGTAAAGAACTGAGATTAACATTTCCAACGTTGGTATCTAGTTTAATGCCACTTTCCTTCATAAGGTGATCCATATAGATGAATAACAATGGAAATAATTGACTTACCATCAAAACCATCTTTCTGTACCTTCAATTCTAATTGCTGGCTCAACTCAAATATATACGGCTCAATAAAATATCCCATTTACACCATATAATTATAATGTTTTGAACAGTTTTTTTCTTGGTACCTCTTCATATGCCTTTTCCAGATCTACAAAATTTAAATGCAGATCCATGTTATATTAACCTCATATAATTTCTTAACTATTGGTCTTAAAGTAAAAATTTGATCCTGACAACCCCTTTTTTGTTTGAACCCAACTTGTTCTTTTCCAAGCTTCTGTTCACAACAATTTTTATTAGCCTTTAAGTATGCTTGCATAATTCTCATCAGGAACATCCAATAGATAACGTACCAATTGCATACTGATAATCCAGGTGTACAAATCTTGTCATTCTCCTATGGAGCTTGAGCAATTGTGGGAGGAAGACAGAAGGTCCATACTTAAGTTTTATACATCTGGAAAAGGTACATGACAAGGTGCCCAGAGAAAAGCTTTTCAAAACACTACAATTATATGGGGTAAACAGAACATTATTCAAAGTAATACATAGTGTATATTTAAGATTCAAATCAGCAGTTAAAATTGAAGGAAACACAGGAAGATGGTTTGATATAAAAGCGTAAGACAAGGGTGCACATTTTCTGCACTGTTATTCATCATTTACATGGATTGTACTATGAAAGAAAGTGGTATTAAACCTGATATGAAAATCTGAGATATTAAATTTAGCCCTCTGCTTTATGCAGATATAGTACTCCTAAATACACCCAGTGCAAATCTCCAGAATTCTCTAACTAAATTGAATAACAGCTGTAACAAATTTGGAATGAAAATCAGCAATAAAAAAATACCAAAACTATGAAAACAGGCAAGAACATAGAAAACTTCGGTTGCATTTTCAATGGAGAGCCTATAGAACAAGTAAAATATTTCAGCTATTTAGGCACAGTTTTAGTGAAAATGGCAAGCTAAATTGGGAAATAGACAACACAATAAGCAAAGCTAGTATAGTGGGGAGCCAGCTGAATAAATTTATATGGGAAAAGAGAGCAATTAGCCAAAACACAAACTAGCAGTATACAAGACAGTGTCCAAACTAATTTTAAGTTATGGATAACTTAAAATTGGTTATTATATATGGATATATAATAACCAATTATGGATTATATATATATATGGATATCCGCGAGTTGGGCTAGAAATAAAGCTTGATCAAAGAACTAGAGATCACAGATATGAGGGTTCTGAGAAAAATTAGGGAGTCAACAGATGGTATCAATAGCAGAATCATATTATGAAAGAAAGTGGCAAGTTCAGTGGCGTAGCTAGAGCTGTTGCCGCTCGGGCAGTCCCTGAGTTTGCTGCCCCTCTCAATAAACCCCAAAAATACTACAAAAAGTCCAAATGACGTATAGGGAAATAAATCAAAACACTATGTCTATTTTTGAAGTAAAACTTACAATTTCAAATTCGAAAATGTTATTTTAATTGCTTTTCTGTTAGCAAAATCGATGACATTGGCGAAGTCTATTTCATAGTAATGTACGTAATTCTTAATCAAATTTTATTTAGAAAAACTCCTCTCAAAACTAGCAACACTTACAGCAATTTTGAGGAAAATTCGCCGTAGTATTACAATATTTGGAAATGAATTCTCGAGACTGTATTTTAGAATTAATTGCAAAAGTTCAAAGTGCTGCCCAGGGTGGATTTAGTGCTAAAATCAAAATTTAACAACATTGCTTTGACAGATTTTTATAAATTTCATTTGGTGGAAGAAAAATATACAAATTTAAGTGCCTTTTCAAGAAAAATCATTTGTCTTTTTGGCAACAAAGTGTGAACAGATTTTTTCGAGGATGAAATACAATAAATCAAAAATTCTGACAAGAATAACAGACGAAAACCTTGAAAATTCTATGCGATTATCCTTAAGTAATATTAACGTCAATATTGATAGTCTCTTAGTTGAAGTACAAGGCCAATTTTTCATATTAAATTGTTATGTCGTTTATTATATTATAAAATTTATGTAGAGCTTTATATCAAACCATTATATTATATATAAATTAAATATGAGGTAGCAACTTGTTTTAATTCATTTAATAATTTGGTCCAGCCCTTGACTCAGAGACAGAATGATAATTTGGCCCCCAAACTAGGAAAGGTTGCCTATGCCTGCTCTAGACCATATACATTACTAATGTTTTTATATTTACATTTTTTATAAGTGGAAGTCACATAAAAAGCACCGACTCAGTGCATGACTTCTGCTGGGTATTCAATTTTAAGAAGTAACTGTTATAACTGTAATGTTCACATACTTTCTGAACCTTTTTTAAATAACACATAATTCTTTAAAGTGAAAAAAAAAAAAAAATTATTTTGGATGTTAACATATGACAAAAAAAATTAGAGAACTTTGTGAAGAAAATTTTGAAATGAACAAGAAAAAATATTGACATTCATTTTAAAAATTTTTATGGAATTTACAACCGTGTTAAAAAACTTTTTTATTATCCCGAAGTTTCGATCTTCACATCAAGATCATCATCTGGAGCATACATAAGTATACAGAACAAGCTGAGTTACATCATTAACTGTAAGCTAGAGAAACAATGATTTGATCACATGTTATTCTACTGGCGTGACCTCTGCTGGAAAAAAAAAATTGTCATATTTTTAGTATTACAATTCTTATTTTTGATTTACAATACTGGATTTTCTACAGTCCTGTTTATAGTTGTTCTTGGTGAGGAAGGTTGAATATATACCTTCCATATGTTTGGGATTTTTAAACCATCATTGTTGTTCAGATTGGGGTGGTTGCTGATAATCTCACAGGCTTCCTTGAATTTCCGTTCATGCCATGTTCTAGTGTGATGTAGACAGCTGGTGGTTTTCCAGTCAGTTCTGTGCAAGGTATTCAGGGCATGATCAGAAAGGCCAGCTTCACCATAATTATTATATTTAATGTGTCATTTATGTTCTTTTTGTCTAATAGGAATAGTACATCCTGTTTCTCCTATATATGGTATGTTGCAAGTACAATAAATCCGGTATACTCCAGGGTGAGCTAGCGGAGGGAGTGGGTCTTTGGATGAGTTGAGTAAGTTTTTTAATTTTGGAGGTTTAAAGGTGGCTTTGAGGTTGTACTTTTGTAGTACTCTGTTTATTTTGTCTGATATTCCTTTAATGTAGGGAATGGTTATAGTTTTACTGTAGTCTGGTTTGTCTTTGTTTTTTATTGTGGTTTTGTAGAGAATTTTGTTTATAGTATTTTGGCTGTATCCATTTTTTTTGTGGGTTATTACTGATAATTTTAAACTCGTCTTTCAGTGCCTGTTCACTGGAACAAATTGTCTGAGCTCTGTTTTTTAGCGTGTTGATTACACCTAATTTTTGTGTTGGGTGGTGGTAGGAGTTTGTGTATTATATATTATCCCGTATGTGTCGGTTTTCGATAAAGAATGAAGGAAAGATTGCCCAAGGGAAGACATGTGACAAGTGTATCTAGAAACGGAAGTGTGTTGTGTTTTTCAATTTCAATTGTGAACTGTATGCGTTTGTGTTGTTTGTTTAGGTGGCTAAGGAATGTGTCTAATGTCTGGCGGCCATTGGACCAGATCGCAAAAACATCGTCAACATATCTAAGCCAGACTTTGGGTTTTAGAGGGGAGGAATCTAGAACAAGTTGCTCAAAATGTTCCATGTAAAAGTTAGCAATGGGGGGGGGGGTAATGGCGAGCCCATGGCTGTACCTTCTTTTTGTAAGTAGAAGGCGTTTTGCCATACAAAATAACCCGACCGTAATACATGCGCAAAAAGCGCAGTCATATCTGGAGGGAATTTGTTTTGTAGGAGACGGATTGTGTCATTGATTGGGACATTCGTAAAGAGGGCAGAGACGTCAAAACTGACCAATAAATCATCTTTTTTCTAATGTCTTTGATGATGTTGATGAAGTGTTGTGTGTTTTTGATATAGGAAGGGAATGACCTACCAACTCCTTGAGTGTTGCCGCTAATTTTTTGGCTAAGTGATACGTCGGGCTATCAATTCCTTCAACGATAGGTCTTAGCGGGGTGTTTTCTTTATGAATTTTTGGTAGCCCGTAAATTCTAGGGAAGCGCGCGTAATGAGGGAACAGTTTTTTTATTGTATCTTCGGGCTATGTGGTAATTGATTTAAGTAGTTTCTCCGTTTTGTTTTTTGTTCTGTTAGTTGGGTTGTAGTTAACTAGTTTGTATGTGTTATTGTCAAAGACCAGCAGATTCATTTTTTCTATATAAGTGGTATGGTTTAAAATGACAGTGGCATTTCCTTTATCGGCTCTGGTTATTACTATGTTCGGATTTGTTTTAAGTGATTTTATCGCTGTTAATTCGTGTTTAGTTATGTTGCTTGTTATTGTTTTGTTATGGTTTAAAATGTTCGCAGTTTCTATATGTATTTTGTCTGCTATGTTATTAGGTATGAATCTTAGGCCTCTTTCCATATTACAAATAACTTCAAGTTTGTCTACCGTTTTTGGTGCTATAGCAAAATTTAAACCTTTGTTAAGTATAGAGATTTCGTCTTTGTTTAGAGCGTGGTTAGATAGGTTAATTATGTTATTGATACCTGTGGGTGATTGGTGGCTCCTGTTGTTTCTTGCTTCTGGTTGGTTGTTCTTGTTCACTGTGGCAAACTTTGAATATGGCGGCTGGTTTTGTCGTTCTTTTAGTCTTTGAAATTTGGAAATTAGGTTTTCTTTCTTCGTTTGTTGGATGTGGTTTGCTGTGTTGTCTGTAATCCTTTCTAGGATTATCCAGATATCTGCGTTTAAATAGCTAGACAGCTCCGTTTTTTCTTTTAGTAGCTGGTTTTGTGTAGCTGCTAGGTTCTTTCTGGTAGCTTGGATCTGCTCTCTCGGTAGTGCTTTCTCCATGCGGTGGTATATTCTTTGTGCCTCTGTTGAAGTAAATTTTCTCTTTAGCCTGATGCAGTTAGGAGTGATATCGCTGTCCCTACACCATTTTAAAAACGCCAGTCGATTGATCAAATTTGAAACTTGGATCTTCAGCTTACCGTATTGGTTACATCGCTTGTGGGTCGAATCTCCATGAATTATCGTACTCCTTTCTTTTAGGGTTACACGATGATCAGCATTCATTTTAAAAATTTTTATGGAATTTACAACCGTGTTAAAAAACTTTTTTTATTATCCCAACGTTTCGATCTTCACATCAAGATTATCATCTGGAGCGTACATAAGTATACAGAACAAGCTGAGTTACATCATTAACTGTAAGCTAGAGAAACAATGATTTGATCACATGTTATTCTACTGGTGTGACCTCTGGTGGGGAAAAAAAATAAAAATAAATAAAAAAAAGCATACCATAAGAATTGTAATACTAAAAATATGACACCAATTGTTTCTGAAAGAAAACCATCTAAAAGAATATTTATTCCTGCCATTGTAAAAATAGAATTTAGCTTGATGTAAAAGTTTTTATTTTATTTTTATTTTTTATTTTTCCCACCAGAGGTCATGCCAGTAGAATAACGTGATCAAATCATTGTTTCTCTAGCTTACAGTTAATGATCTAACTCAGCTTGTTCTGTATACTTATGTATGCTCCAGATGATGATCTTGATGTGAAGATTGAAACGTCGGGATAATAAAAAAGTTTTTTTAACACTGTTGTAAATTCCATAAAAAATTTTAAAATGAATGCTGATCACTGTGTAACCCTAAAAGAAAGAAAATATCGACATGCTTCAATACGAATCTGATAAATGTCTTGAATGCTTTATTTCTGGGAATTTTAATTAACACAATGGATAGCCTAATTCCACTAAAATGATAATCAGATGGAATCACGAAAAATTTGAATAGCAAACAAAAACTATACTCATTAATTTATGCAGCAGAGTTAAATAACACAAATGTCTTCTATGGAAGAACTTACTCTTCTGTTCCTGAGCTGATTCAGTCCTAGTTTATCCGTTAGCTCACCTGCATTCATAGCATTTGGTAAATCTTGCTTATTAGCAAATACCAACAATACTGCATCTCTAAGTTCGTCTTCATTTAACTAGGAAAATGAAGAAATATATATATATATTTATTTATGGACATATACACTGTAATTATTGAAATCTAACTGATGGAAAAGATTAAGTACATAAGAGAACAGCACAATTAAAAAATATTCTAAACCAACCAATACCAAGAAAAAAAAATTCTTAGTTCCTCTTTAATACTTTCACTGTATCAATGACATTTGATAAGTCTGAACTCACTTCTAATAAACTACATATAATGTGGTATGAATAATGTTTTATATACCTTAGAGCTATTTTAAAGAATCTTGATTAAACAAGATACACTATTTCAAAGACTTTTGATCAACTATGATGTTTTTCATACCTGTTTTTGCTTGGATTTGCTTGTTTACTCAGGAATTATAAGATAAATCTTAGCATATTAAAAGTTTTTTTTTTCTTTTTCTTCTTGATGCTCTTTATTTTCCAAGTTTGCAATTAATGTTGAAGTATCATGATTTAGTGTAACTAGAAGATAATCTATTTTCCCCATCAAATTCTGAATGCATAAAATTATTTCAGTAAATAACTTTGCTAATAATCATGTTATTGAACTAATGTTATGTCTCTTTTCCTCAGGTAAATAATGGTAGCATTTTCACCACCCAGTGTGATGCCATCAATACCTCACTTAATGAAGAGACCTATAAATCATGCTTGGGTCTCTGTCCAATCTCTCCACAGAGTGCAAAATAACTTGCAATAAGTGAGATCTACAAAAATCTCACATGTAAAAGAAGTATCAATAAATATAGAGTAGCTATGATTTAGAAGCAATCACATAGCTAATATTTTTAACTGCTGAGAACTTAAATATCCTATGACATAGCAATAGCAGCTTAGGAACTCCAGCTCAAATCCTATGTTTTCTTTAAGGAGATAGTGTTTGTCAGTTTATGTAAAAAGATGCAATTGTGCACCTATCCAATTGTTTTTTTTTTTTTTTAAATATAATGGAAGCCTACAATGTGAAAGAATAAAACATCTCAATGAGATGCTGATTAAGCTAACAATCTTGTTATTTTTTATTTATTTTTCTATAATGAACAATTAACAAAATGGCTCCTTTTCAACCTCTATAAAGATTATTAACATTACTTTCAGACATTGTCAGCATCCAGGAATGCATTAGCAGAGCTAATCTGAGGTGGTACGGTCACTTAAATAGAATGGGCAAGGAAAACGACCCAGAGGAAGACCAAGGTATAAGTGGATTGATACGGTACAAAGTGCCTTAGACAATAGAAATATAAGATCTGATAATGTTGGAGTCTTGACAAGTAAGACTGATTTGGAGGAAAATTGTAGATAGGAAGTTAGTAATGATGTAATTTTTTTCATGTAATACTATCATATCCTGTACACCCCTTGAGGGTACACGTCAGGAATTTTAATGATGACATTACTTTCAACAGAACTGTTTAAAAAAAGTAGAACGAGTGCAGGCCCTACTTATTACTGCATGGTAAGATTGACAAAAGAGCTATCATACTAGTATATTAAGTTGAACTTTTCAATTCAAGAAAAGAATGACTTATTTATAAGAGAGTTCAGATCTTAAACAGGTGAAGAATAAATAGAATTTGTTCATTTTTTTTAAAATCATTTGACTCATGAATTACATGCTAGTGAAGTTAAAATTATTGAACTATAGTTTTGTTGTTAAATTCCAAAGTGTTATACTGACCACCAATGATTTCTCATACAATCTTATCTGTCAAAAATTAGGATATTTACTGCCACTAAAAGACTACGCATTATTAAGTACAGTAAGGCCCCATCTTACAACATTTTGCTTTATGATTTGCTCATGTGATGGTTCTGGTGATATGACATCCGTGAATTAACGTGTAGTTTTCATGGACTGTTTACAATGTTGCTAATAATAATCAGTAACAGCACTCGCTTTCAATGTAAAGATTCATAAATGTATTACTACTGAGATTAAAATGATTAAATTTATTGGTGATGGTGTATCAAACAACACAATAGACCACAGGCTACACTTACCTTGCACCACAAAAAACAAAGATAAAGTTGTTAGTGAAGTAAAAAGTGCTATGCTAGTTAATACTAGTTATTACTAAGCACGACAATCTTACTGCTCAAATGGGAAAACTTTTTTTTTTTTTTTAAATCTAAGAGATGTTTAAATGATTATCAGAACTGCAAGTGATAGCAAATGCTACAAAATGTGGTAAAGAAACTGAAATGTCAGAATCCTATTTTTCTAACTTAAAGGTCTTGCAAGGAAAGGAAAGAGGATCTTTTTACATGGGTGTGTTCATATCTTGCACATTCCTAATCTTTTTCTTCTCTACTAAATCATAAAAGCGAACTGAGATTTTTAAGATTTTCTTAAAAAAATAAATAAAATAAAAATAATCTTTATTTACTTTTACTAGCATTCATGGCCTTAATAACAGCATAAGCAACATGCATTACCATCTAAACCATTTATTTCTAATCTCAACTACTGCTTACCTCAATTATCTGAATTGCACTTCATTTCTTCTGCCACTTGTATATCTGACAAAAGAAATCATGAAGTGCAATTCAGATGACCAAGGGAGACAGTAGTTGAGATTAGAAATAAAAGGCCTGGTTTAGATGAATGGTGATGCATATTGCTTATGCTGTTATTAAGGCCACGAATGTTAATAAAAGTAAACAAAGGTTATTTTTTTTTTTAAGAAAATCTTAAAAAAAATTTCAGACTGTTCCCTTTTATGATTAGTAGAGAAAGATTAGGAATGTGCAAGATATAAGCACATCACCCATGCAAAGAGGATCCCATTTTCCTTTCCTTGCAAGGCTTTTAAATTTGGAAAATGCACAATAAATCCCTCACCATCCATGTTTTGTGTTTAATTTGAAGTGTACAAAAATGCAACTGTCAATAAAAGTTTTATCCAAATTGTCCCCCCCCCCACTTTTTTTTTTCAATTTTTTTTTTTATGTGGCTCTCACCCATGAAAGATTTACTCAGGACACTAGAGTACATTCATAATGTGGGTAGGTTAACGATTTTTTTAAAATAAATTTTTATTGATTTTGTATTTTTATCTAGTCTGGAAACCAAGCTCTAGAGACCAAACATGGAACATTTTTCAAGCCACATCAGGCTCCAGAAGTGGGAGGGAGTGATATCACACCAGGCAATGAAATTCATCCCCCACCTAAAGACAATCAAACATCTATGTCCACTGTGGGATTCAAACCCACAGCCTATTGGAGAATGAGTATGTTAACCACTGACTCAATCAGGCCAGCAAAAGTATTTCTGCCTTAGAAATACTTTCTTTTCTAATGGAATCTCAAACACCACAGAGGCTTCTATATAATAACAATCTAATGTGAACTGTAAAACCACCTCCTGCTTGTCCAGCCCATCTTCTAGAACATATTGACCTTGTTTTAAATAGTGGTTATAATTCACAGTAATGCATAGCACAGTGGACATGAATGCAAAACCTATACTGTTCAAAATTGTCAAAAATGCATTTTTAATCACATCACAATACTTATTTTGCATGACATTCACTTAGCTAAAGTGACCATACAAACAACTGAGACTTCATTGCAATGCTATGTAGAGCAATTTATTAATTATTCTATTTGATGTTATCTGAAAGTCTCATCAAGACCCCCTCTAAGAGAAAGAATCAGAACCAAACTCATTTTGATTGTTCTAGATTCTCATCAGAACTTATAGAAATAGTATCAGCTCATTCTACTCTTCAGGGTCTCCTCAAAACTCATGAATTTTTAGAGCAAAAAAAAGACATCAGTTTATATAAAAAAATAAAATTAAAAGGTATCTTAGAGCTCAACGTGGTGCACTATAGGTTTACATTTTTTTTTTTTTTTTTTTTTTTTTTTTTTTGTGTGTGTTTGAGAGTTGCATCAAATGTTACATGCACAAAATTTGATAAAGCTATTTTATACAATTTGTATATTAACTGTTTTCCTTAATGATAATTTACTTCACACAAAAATGCATGTTAGTAACATGTGTATATGTCTTCTCAGAGAATCACCAAACAGCCTTCTTGGAGGAAGACCAAAAATAACTTCACTACAGTCTAAAAGAAAGGCCATCATAATTGAGCTTCAGAGATATGAAAGAAATAGCTAGAGATAGAGCCAGATGAGAAAGATAATTATTTTTATAGCTTGACCCGCAATTGCTCATGTTCAAACCGTTCGAGACTACTACTACCTGTAAGATGCATAAGGCAGAAACAATATTTATGACAGCAAATTTATGAGAGACAGATCAAGCAATAAGAGTACCCTCTTATACACAGTATCAAGTATCTGATGTACCAAAACCCTCCTTAAACAAGTTTCTAAGAAGCCAAGTTACTTGGCAATGACAGGAAATTAACCCTAACATGAAAAGATGGGACAGGATTGTATATAATTTTGATATCACTGATATCTTAAATGTTATCCGAGAAACTTACTACTGTTATAAGAATTACCAAATTTATTGCAGAAATGAAATAAATTTATCTCTGTGTTCAAAACCATGTCAAATAAACTTGCCTGCAGTCTGAAAAGAACTACTGTCATTTCACACAAATTGGTGAAATCTATAATGTTGGCAAAAAAAAAAAAAAAAAAAAAAAAAAAAAAAATGGAGTAAACTGAATGCACTACATTTCTGATCATGTTTAAATTAAAATAACATATCACGTTCATTAACTGTTATAGTATACAGGGTGATCATAATTAAAGAGGAGTGTTCAGAGCACTGGAGCAAAAAATGTACTGGACGAAATGAAATCAAACTTGGAGTAAGTACACTCTGGAACATAAGATTTTGATTTACAGAAAAAAAAGAGGGGAGGAAGTACAAATTTCTGCCACCAGTAGACAACTGGTGCTAAAATCACGTGATATTTGCATAATCTCAATGTTTCTACTGACAAGTTGGTGGATACAAAGAAAACTGAAACGGATGCACAATCTGAATAAGACTGATGCACTATGAATCTCACCTTACCAGAACGTGCATTGTTAGTCAAGCTTTATTATCAATGTGGTAAATTAATGCTACACTTCAGGAATGCTGACATTTGAAAGATAGGAGAAAAATGTCCAATGACAATAACAAATCTTAGAAAAATGATTCTGATTTGAAAATGGTGTATCTTTAGTAGTGAGGCCAGGATAAGGGTGCAAATGGATTATTCCTCAACAAGTTGACTAAGTTACAACTGCGATAGTGGAAAACAGAATGAATAATGCACAAGGGTCCAGCAGTGCTCGGGCAATATCAAGGCAACTAGATATAACATACGGAAGATCCTGCGTCAAATGATGAGGGTTTCCCCCTTACAAGATCTCCCATACTCAAGTTTTGCTTTATGGTGATGTGGAAACCTGATTGCAGTTTGCCCTGATGTTCTTAGCTCGAAGGAGGTGGATGGATGCATGGCCGTGGAATATCTTGTGGAGTGACGAGGCACATTTTTATCTGAGCAGTAATGTTAACTCACACAATTGCAACATTTGGGCTGTGAATAGCCCTTATGTATTCTATCAAATAGCTTTACACTCACCAATAGTCAGTGTGGTGTAGACAGAATTTAAGATTTAGTTTTGCATCTTTTTTTTTTTTTATCGATATTAATTTAAAATTAAGAATTAACCACTTGAAATGAACAAAAACAATGTTTTCATTCTTCATTTGCAACTCCAGCATTATTAAGTATGGAGGAGGAGTGGAATGGACTGCTCTTAATAATGCTGGAGTTGAAAGTGAAGTATGAAAACATTGTTTTTGTTCATTTCAAGTGGTTAATTCTTAATTTTAAATAAAAAAAATAAAATCCCAAACATCCTAGATGGCAATAGTCTATTGATCTTGATAATATCCTTCCTACTACACTAAAAACTTGTGCTCCAGAATAAACATCTATCCTATGTTATCCTTGATAACATAGGATAGATGTTTGTTTTTAGAAAAAAAAGATGTTTCCTACATGGAAATAAGTCTATACTCTCAGCTAGATCAAAAAAAGCCAAACTATCAGCCAATTCTTTTCACTTCAGTTTTTTCAGAAAAAAAGCTCATCATCTAAGGTAAGCAGGCTAACTACAGATCTCATTATGATGTTACCACTATAATGATTTTTTTATAGTTTTATAAAATATCAGTTATGCACATCTGGACACCAGCCATGGAAAGTGTTTGGAAACTCATGTGACAACTTTTCTTCATCATCATCAAATTCCTGCCATGTACAGGTTATGATAGCACCACATGAAAAAATTACATCATTACTAACTTCCTATCTACAATTTTCCTCCAAATCAGTCTGTTACTTGTCAAGACTCCAACATTATCAGATCTTATATTTCTATCGTCTAAGGCACTTTGTACCGTATCAATCCACCTATATCTTGGTCTTCCTCTGGGTCGTTTTGCTGCCAACCTAGAGAGAACACTTGTTTTGCTAATCTTTCTTCGCCTATTCTGTTTAAGTGACCATACCACCTGAGATTAGCTCTACTAACGCATTCCTGGATGCTGACAATGTCAAGTTCTTTCCTAATATCCTTGTTTTTAATATGATATTGCCATTGATGCCATCCGTTCACGCCAATAATCTTTCTCAGGACTCTCATATCTGCTGTCTCTAGTCTTTGGTCAAGTGGTTTACTTCTGACCCAGCTCTCAGATCCATAAGTTAAAAAACTGGTTTGAACACTGTCTTGCATACGGCTAATTTAGTGTTCCGACTAATTTCTCTCTTATTCCATATGAATTTATTCAATTGACTTCCCACCATACCAGCTTTGCTGATTCTGTTGTCTATTTCTATATTTAATTTACCATCTTCACTAAAAATCGTGCCTAAGTAGATGAAATGTTTTACTTGTTCCACAGGTTCTCCATTCACAACACAGCTGACATTTTCAATGATTCTGCCTATTTTCATTATCTTTGTCTTTTTATTGCTGACCTACATACCATATCTATTACAACAGTTATTCAATTTAGTCAGGGAATCTTGCAGACTTGTAGCGGATTTGTTCGTCCACATAAAGCAAAGAGCTGACATTAACATCTCCAATTCTGATATCATGTTTAATACCACTTTCCTTCATAATGTGATCCATATATATAATGGATAACAGAGGGGATAATGTACATCCTTGTCTCACACCAGATTTAACATTAAACCATCTTCCTGTACTTCCTTCAATTCTAACTGCTGACTTACAACTCAAATAAAGACTAAGTATTGCTTGATATAATGTCCCATTGACACCATATAACTGTAGTGTATTGAATAGCTTCTCTCTTGGCACCTTGTCATATGCCTTTTCCAAATCGACAAAACTTAAATACAGATCTTTGTTATATTTCTATGCTTTCTTGACTATTTGTCGTAAAGTGAAAATCTGATCCCGACAGCCTCTATTTTGCATGAATCCAGCTTGTTCTTCCACAATTCTTCTCAATCATTTCTCAAGTATACTTGTATAGATTTTGCCAGGAACACTTAGTAGGGAAATACCTCTGTAATTCTCACATTCAGTTTTATTTCCCTTTTTACATATGGGTACTATGAGAGCTCTACTCCAATCATTGGGAATTAATTCCTCTGTCCAGGCTTTCTGAACTATGCAGTACTGCCACTGTAAGACTTATACCACTATACTTCAGCATTTCTGATTGAATATCATCTATTCCTGCTGCCTTTCCACATTTCAAGCCACTGATGGCTTTTTTTTTTTACTTCAAGTATGGATATGTATTCCTGACTGCATGCCTGGTCAGTGTTTTTTACCACTGTGCTGTCATCACTGCTTGTTTCATTTAGCAGTTTTTCAAAGTAATTACTCCATACTTCAAGGATATCTTATTCTCCCGTTTTCATGTCACCTGTTTATCTCTAACTCCTTTTACAGCACTCTATTCTCCATTCCTAAGCTTCTTAAACAACCTCCAGAATATTTTGTCACCTTCTTGATAATTATTTTCTATATTCATGCCAAAGTCCTCCCATGACTTTTGTTTAGCTAGTTTTACAGTGTTTAGCATTCTTGTATTTGTCTCTGTATTCTCTAAAAGAACTTACAACTCAAATAAGGACTAAGTATTGCTTGATATAATGCCCCACTGACACCACATAACTGTAGCGTATTGAATAGCTTCTCTCTTGGCACTTGTCATATGTGTTTTCCAGATAGACAAAACTTAAATACAGATCTTTGTTATATTCCCATGCTTTCTTGACTACTTGTCGTAAAGTGAAGATCTGATCCTGACAGCCTCTATTTGGCCTGAATTCAGCTTGTTCTTCACCAAGCTTTTCTTCCACAATTCTTCTCAACCGTTTCTCAAGTATATATACTTGCATAGATCTTGCCAGGAACACTCAGTAGGGAAATACCTCTGTAATTCTCATATTCAGTTTTATTTCCCTTTTTATATATGGGTACTATGAGAGCTCTACTCCAATCATCAGGAATTCGTCCCTCTGTCCAGGCTTTCTGAACTATGCAGTGCAGCCACTGTAAGACTTTTATACCACCATACTTCAGCATTTCTGGTCGAATATCATCTACTCCTGCTGCCTTTCCACATTTCAAACCTTTAATGGCTTTTTCTACTTCAAGTATGGATATGTATTCCTGATTGCATGCCTGGTCAGTGTTTTTTACCACTGTGCTGTCATCACTGCTTGTTTCATTTAGCAGATTTTCAAAGTAATTACTCCATACTTCAAGGATATCTTTTTCTCCTGTTTTCATGTCACCTTTATCATCTCTAACTCTTTTTACGGCACTCTTTCCTCCATTCCTAAGCTTCTTCAACAACCTCCAGAATATTTTGTCACCTTCTTGATAATTATTTTCTATATTCATGCCAAAGTCCTCCCATGACTTTTGTTTAGCTAGTTTTACAGTGTTTAGCATTCTTGTATTTGTCTCTGTATTCTCTAAAAGAACTTACAACTCAAATAAGGACTAAGTATTGCTTGATATAATGCCCCACTGACACCACATAACTGTAGCGTATTGAATAGCTTCTCTCTTGGCACTTGTCATATGTGTTTTCCAGATAGACAAAACTTAAATACAGATCTTTGTTATATTCCCATGCTTTCTTGACTACTTGTCGTAAAGTGAAGATCTGTTCCTGACAGCCTCTATTTGGCCTGAATTCAGCTTGTTCTTCACCAAGCTTTTCTTCCACAATTCTTCTCAACCGTTTCTCAAGTATATATACTTGCATAGATCTTGCCAGGAACACTCAGTAGGGAAATACCTCTGTAATTCTCACATTCAGTTTTATTTCCCTTTTTATATATGGGTACTATGGGAGCTCTACTGCAATCATCGGGAATTCGTCCCTCTATCCAGGCTTTTTGAACTATGCAGTGCAGCCACTGTAAGACTCTTATACCACCATACTTCAGCATTTCTGGTCGAATATCATCTACTCCTGCTGCCTTTCCACATTTTAAGCCTTTGATGGCTTTTTCTACTTAAAGTATATATGTATTCCTGACCATGCCTGGTCAGTGATTTTTACCACTGTGCTGTCATCACTGCTTGTTTCATTTAGCAATTTGTCAAAGTAATTACGCCACTTCAAGGATATCTTTTTCTCCTGTTTTCATGTCACCTGTATATCTCTAACTCCTTTTACAGCACTCTTTCCTCCATTCCTAAGCTTCTTCAACAACCTCCAGAATATTTTGCCACCTTCTTGATACTTATTTTCTATATTCTTGCCAAAGTCATCACTTTTGTTTAGCTAGTTTTACACAGTGTTTAGCATTCTTGTATTTGTCTCTGTATTCTTTAAGAGCACAAGCTGACTTATTTGACAGGAACTTTTGATATGCTTTCTTCTTTTCCTTCACTGCCTGTTTTACTTCCTATGTTCACCACGGAGTTCTAATTTTTCTATCCTTGCAGACAACTTCACCACATGCCTCTCTAGCTAAATCAATCAGGGCTTTCTTCAAGGCTTGACACTGAATCTCCAAGGTTTGATTCCTGTTCTCAAACTCTTTCATTTTTTCTTCAATAATCTTTGTGTATTTTAGTCTACAGTTCACATCTGAGAGCTGCTCAACTTTTATTCACCTTTAAAACTTTCTTACATGTTATTCTTTTCAATATGAAATTCAATTTTATCCTGCTCAAGACTAAATAGTGATCACTTCCAATTTCAAATCCTCTGTACACTCTGGTGTCCTGCACTGGGGAGAAAACATCAATATCAACAATAACATAGTCAATGAGACTTTTCTTTTTCCTTGCCTCTTCTCTCCATGTGAATTTGTGCACATTTTTATGTTGGAACATGGCGTTAGTAATAACCAGTCCATGTCCTGAGCAGAAATCCAACAGATATTTGCCATTATTATTAGCTTTGCTCTTTTCTCCAAATTTTCCCAAAATATTTTTGTATGTCTCACAATCATTTCCTATTCTGCTGTTTAGATCCCCAACAAGGACCAACTTTTCCTTTTTCACTGTGCAGTTGCTTTTTCTAAAACATCAAAAAATTCCTCCACTTCTACCTCAGAACCTTCTGTGGGACCATAGGCACAAATAAGTCTCATTGTCCAGTTCCCCATTCTCATATTTGCCCACATTACTCTACTTGAGACTGCCTGTCATTCAAGAAGATTAGCCTCGTATTTTGTGTTGAATACTATGGCTACTCCACTCCTTCTTTTCCTTGATTGTCATTGCCTTTCTTAACATTTGAAAAGAATCTGATTGGATCTGGCATAGAGACTACTCACAAAATTTCAATCTTCCTTTGGTCTTTCATTATACATCATGATAGAACATCCTCTTCTCAGAACTCAGAGGCTTCAGACTTTCATTCACTCTTCCTCCTGTACATAAATGCCTTCTCTCACTGGCTCCAAATTCCATTCAACTATGCAGATGATATACTTCATTCCTCTTTCATTGACGAACCTCACGGTCCATCATCATTTGATGCTTCAAGATTGTTTATAACCAATGTGTTACTCTAAATATTGCTATTCTTTAGTGTGGCAAGCAATGCTTATGGACTTTAGTGTTACGAAGTCCCATTTTTTTCTAGGAAAAAAAAAAAAGGATCTCACTTCAATCTCCATACTTTTGATAATATCCAATTTTCACTTAACTTTTTTTCTTCTGTCTAGTTTCATTATTACTTATACAGAACACCTAATGACTCATATTACTTAATCTCATCTTAAGTAAACCATCTATGATGACCAAATAGCTTTGTTTCATAGAAATTTAATGTAATTATAAGGTGATTAACTAAACTTACAGACTATAGAGTACAGTTCTTAATCAGCTATCAGCTAATGCCTATTTGTTCCCATATAGGGAGTAGGCGGGACCGTTTACCCAATTTAACTTTTGGAGACTGAGTGGGCAGTTCAATCTCCACTGGTAGCCAATCAGAGAGATAGCTGGCCCGAGGCTATCACTGATTCATCAGTACGCAGTGAAGAAGGTGGCAAGCTAGTGCCGCCATCTTGTGGTCCCTAACACAATATTTTTTAATGTCTGAAAATAGTGTGGGTCCGACGGTCGATTTTCTTGAGTTTCCAGGAGAAAAAAATCAGTTAGCCCGTGATCGACTAACTCGGGAACCGATCGAAAAAAGGCTTAGAAAAATTTCCTCTAGTCGGTGACTAGATTTAAACCACCAAATCCTTTCTTTGTGCAGTCAAGTGCCGTAGAGTGCAAAACGCCACTTCTACTGAGCTACACAGGCTTAAAGTATAGTTTAAAAAAAAAAAAAAAGCAACTGATGATACATGAACAAAGGCTTAAGTTACTGAGATATGATGCGAGAAAATGGGATAATCAGGTCAGAAGACACCAAAAATGGCTATGGGGAAGAGCAGAGAGAAATTTCCAATGAAATTAACAAGAATGATGAAGACTGATCAAAGCCTTCAGTAAGTTTATGTTCTGACATTTAATTTAAAAAGATGTCTCCAATCTACTGATTTATACAGAACAGGAACATGGAATGCAAGTATGTATCAAGGAAAGCTGCAACTAGTAAAGAGAAATAAGAAGAACAAGATTTTAGATTAGTAAACTTAGGTGGACAGGAATGGATCAGTTTGATACTAAAGATTTCAAGATCTATTGCTGAGGACATGAAGCTTTTAGAAGAAATAGAGTGGCAATCAAGAAAAGAATTATGTTTTAGGTTTCAACTGTTTGACAATATGAATCAGAATAAAGGCATATCCCTTGAATGTCACACTCACAGGTGTATGTACCCACTACCCACTACTGTAAGTGAAGATGAGAGTAGAAGAATTTTACAGCAGATTGTAACAAATAGTATACAGAATTGATTAGACATTTTACATTGATTTAAGGTGACTGGAATACAAAAGCAGGAGAAAAAGAATGAAGCTGGATCAAGGATGTTGGAGTTGTGCAGAGAACAGTTTCTTTATTGCAAACACTTGCAACATAGAGAAAGCTGTACACATGGATATCATCTAACAGTTAATATAGAAATCAGATTGCATTGCTACCAACAGAAGGTGGAAAAGAGTTATCAAAGTAGCAAAATACTACCTGGTGCAGATTGTGAAACAGATCATGAATTCATGTATTGATAGCCAAAGTTAAATCGAAATTATGGACTAAGAAACAAAAGGACTATCAAATTTGATGAAAATTGTATAAATGAAGTTTTTAAAGTAGAAGTTAGAAAGAAATTAAAAAAGTTTAGAAAGAACAGGAAGACAATTAGAACTGGGAGAAGAAACAAAATAAGCAGCAATAAAAGTAAAGAAGATTCTAATAAAATCAACGAGAAAGATTATAAATGGCTGTCAGAAGCAGCTGTTCAAATAGAACAAAGAAAAATGAAACTTTAAGAGGGAAAAAAAAGTTTACACAGTTGAATGCAGATTTTCCAAGACAGGTTAAGAAAGAAAGAAAACAAAAGAAATATCTTAATAAAAAGGTGTAGGAATGTCGAAGAAAGTAATATTACAGGTAAAACAAGATCTAGGGAAAAAAAGTTTGATGGAAGAAGTGAAAAAAAAAAAAAGATGCAGAGGATTTGAAGGAAGATCAAATTCCTAATATGTACACTCAAGTGGTGTACAGGATATGATAGTACTACATGAAAAACATTACTAACTTCCTATCTACAATTTTCCTACAAACTACGATTCCAACATTATCAGATTTTATATTTCTATCTTCTAAGGCACTTTTTACTGTACCAGTCCATCTATATCTTGATCTTCCTCTGGGTATTTTTCCTGCCAACCTAGCAGAGAACACTTGTTTTGCAATCTTTCCTTACCCATTCTCTAATTAGGTGACCATACCACCTGAGGATAGCAGAGCTATCCTCAGGTGGTATGGTCACTTACAGAATAGAATACAAGAACATCAATCATACATTCTTTACAACAAATCCGATAAGTCTGGATTGGTGCAGCACGGGATAGAGACAAGCCATTCTCTGGTCCAGGACTTGCCTTCGACACAGATGTCAATATAAATTCGAATGCCTATTCAAAGAGAGTGCTGAGGCCTTACTTCAATGCCCTAACTTGAATTGAAATGATTGCCCATCCTTGTCAAAAAAATATGGGAAAGTTTAATCTGGATAACACACTAGGTTTTTTTTTTTTAATTGAGATCTAATTCCTACATTAAATTGAAGTCAAAAAAATATGAGAAAGTTGAATCTGGATAACACACCAGAATTTTTTTTTATTAATTTTTATTGAGACCTAATTCCTACATTACTCTAATGTTTTATCTTTAATTGAATTTATAAATTAAGATTATTATATGAAATTGTGAATTAATACCTATAATTTATTCATCACTCTGATGAAATTTACCAATCTTTAGTGCTTAGCAATGTAACATCACGCGGTGTTTGTCAAGCCACTGAGGATAGTCTATTGATTTCAGACTGAAATATTTGGCAAATATTAAAATATTCTTGTGTTAACGTGTTTATATTTCTTAATTTAATGCCACAAGTATCTCTCAAGAATAGAATTCCCACATGGGGAAAGCTTTATAAAAAAAAAAACGGTAAACTATCTGTAATACAAGGTAAACTACAAGCAAGGATCATTTTTCTAAAAAATGCTGCGACAATCAGATTATTCCTAACTTCGCTAAGTTTGAAGAAACCATTAAATCTCCTGGAGCTCATAAAATCTACAGTAACACCAGTTTAGCTTTAATTCGTAATCAACTCAGAGCAACTAAACATGATCTTGCTATTAACATTTGTCAAGTTGCTAATCTCCACAAACTTAGACCCACAACTCTCCAACATAGTTCTTAATGTGGCTAAACACTCTATACAATGTTCTTTTAAAAAACAGAATCGACATCTAAACCACAAATTCGATACCTTTGTTTCTAGACAAATCAAGCCTTTCCATGTTCCAGATAATTGGGTCGTCAACTTGTCCGGTCACCCTTTAACGAGTAGTGAAATACTCACCTCCTCAAAAGGACATGATTTTGCTACAGTCCCTAAAAAGATTCCTTATTTAGATTTCCTGTTTAACATTGAATGGAACCTAAGTCATCTCTCCAGTGAAAAGACTAATTCTCCACACCTAAAAGTTGCTTTTATGCTACTTAAAGTCAAGCTTCCTCTTCCAACATATCTCCTTCTGAAAAGAAAGCACTACATTCCTTAAGAAGCAACCGTCACCTTGTTATCATCAAAGCAGATAAACGAAAAGTGACAGTAATTATGGATTCCTCAAATTACAGAAGAAAAATTTCTCTTTTACTTCGAGATCGCTCAACATACCAAGAACTTGATCACAAATCCACCGACAGGCAACTGAAGAAATTAAATTCCCTTCTTGATGAGGTTAAAAGTTTAGATGCAGACACTATAGAAAGGTTAAAAACACATTTTGCAAGACCTAGATTTTATGGTCTACCAAAAATTCACAAGACAGACATTCCTCTCCGTCCTATAGTTGACTGTATTGATTCACCTACTTATCGCATAGCCAAATATTTAGTGAAATTATTGAAATCACATATAGGCAAATCACGCTCTTTTTTGAAAAACTCTTCTGATTTCTTAAATTAAAAAACATCTCATTACAACCTACTGATCTTATGGTGAGCTTCGATGTAGAATATATTTACCAATGCACCTTTCAAAGAGATCTTACATTTACTGGCTGACACCTTCCCACAAGATATCGTAAAATTATTTGATTTCGTGATGCACTGTGGATATTTCTTGTGTCAAAACAAATTCTACAACCAAGTGGAAGGAACGGCCATGGGAAGTCCACTTTCACATGCTCTAGCCAACTTTTATTTGGAACATCTAGAATACTTCCTTTTTTCATCTATATACTCTCAACCATCCTTTTGGGTTAGATATATAGACGACATTTTTTCAGTGTGGCCTCACAACAGATATTCCTAACCATCCTTTTTAGCCAAAATCAATTCTCTACACCCTCGTATTAAGTTGACCATGGTGATTGAAAAAGACAACAAGTTATCCTTTTCAGACATCCTTCTCATCTGCTCACCTTCAAGTATTCTGACAACAACAGTTTACGGAAAACCCACTTTTACTGGACGTTACATACTCAAACAATCTGCCCATCATCCTCATCAAAAAACAAGAATTATAAAATGTTTAATTCGCCGAGATAGAACTAATTGCTTAACTCCCCATGAATTATAGAAAGAACTTTCAACTATCAAACATCACATGAAATTAAATGGTTTCTCTGAAAAGACTACACAAAACCTGTTCGATTCCTACAATCCTATCCAGAACAACAAAGAATCAATACATCGAATTCCAATTCCATATATTTCTGGAATCTCTGAACCAATTTCAAGAATTCTGAAGAAATATGATTTAACAGCCACTTATATCCTTATTAACAAAATATTCTCATATTTCCCTTCTTCTAAAGATAACCGCTCAACTATGTTGCTGCCTGGTGTGTATATATCAAGTTCCTTGTAACTGCAATCTGTCATACTTTGGACAAACCGGACGCTCTATAGAAAAAAGAACATCAATCGTACATTCTTTACAACAAATCCAATAAATCTGGATTGGCGCAGCACGAAACAGAGACAAGCCACAATATTCTTTGGTCCAGAAGTCGCCTTCTACACAGATGTCGCTATAAATTAGAATGCCTATTCAAAGAGTGCCGAGGCCTTACTTCAATGCCCTAACTTGAATCAAAATGATTGCCTATCCTTGTCAAAAAAATATGGGAAAGTTTAATCTGGATAACACACTAGGTTTTTTTTTTTTTTTTTTTTTTTTTTTTTTTTTTTATTGAGACCTAATTCCTACATTGGTCTAATGTTATCTTTAATTGAATTTATAAATTAAGATTATTATATGAAATTGTGAATTAATATCTATAATTTATTCATCACTCTGATGAAATTTACTTCTCTTTAGTGCTTAGCAATATAACATCATGCAGCTCTTTCTACTTTTGAATGATCAATTGTTTGTATTCCACCTTGTAAAAACTGTTCCTATCAAGCCACTGAGGATAGTCTGTTAATTTCAGACTGAAATATTTGGCAAATACTAAAATATTCTTGTGTTAACATGTTTATATTTCTTCACCATATAAATCTTTACTTGCTCTATAAGTTCAGTGAGAAAGTAGTTAACATTTTCCATATTCATTTTTTCACAGTTTGTCTTGCTTTCTGATTTTCATAGCAATATAACGAAAGCATACTGGAGACTCGCACATGAATTTATTTAGGAGAATACTAACTCCAGAAAGTAAAGAGATGGGTTCATCTTCGCTTTCAATATCAAATTTCAAAGTAACTTTCCACAACATAATTGCAGCATTTTAAAGAGTTTCTCTTGACATCCAATTATATGCTTTTTCCATATCCAAATAAAGTTCCTACTTCCTGGTGAAGTAGTCAGTTTGTACTCTTAGAGAATACAGAGACAAATGTAAGAAAGCTAAACACTATAAAACTAGCCTAAACAAAAATCATAGGAAGACTTCGGTAAGAAACAGAAAATAAATATCATGAAGATGGCAAAATATTCTGGAAGTTGCTGAAAAAGCTCAGAAATAGATGAAAGAGTGCTTCTTTAAAAGGAATTAGAGATGATAAAGGTGACATGAAAACTGGAGAAAGATATCCTTTATGTATGGAATAATTACTCCGAAAAATTGCTAAACGAAACAATCAGTGATAGCACAGTAATAAAAAAAAAAAAACACCCAGACATGCAATCAGTAATACATATAGATACTTGAAGTAGAAAAAGTCATCAAAAAGCCTGAAATGTGCAAAGGCAACAGGAGTAGATAATATTTGACCAGAAATGATTAACTATGCAGGTATAAAAGTCTTGCAGTGGGCACAATGTACAGTTCAGAAGGCCTGGAGAGAGGGACAAATTCCAGATAATTGGAGTAGAGCTCTCTCATAATACCCATTTACAAAAAGGGGAAATAAAATGGAATGAGAGAATTAGAGGTATTCCTTACTGAGTGTTTCTGGTAAGATTTATGCAAGTATACTTGAGAAACAGTTGAGAAGGATTGTGGAAGGGAAGCTTGGTAAAGAATAAGCTGGATTCAGACCAAATAGAGGCTGTGAGGACCAGATTTTCACTTTACAACAAATAGTTGAGAAATTTTATGGGAATATAAAGATCTGTATTTAAGTTTTGTAGATCTGGAAAAGGTACATGACAAGATGCCAAGAGAAAAGCTATTCAAAACGCTACAGTTATATGGTGTCAATGGGGCATTATATCAAGCGATACTTAGTCTGAGTTGCAAGTCAGTAGTTAGAATTGAAGTATAGAAAGATAGTTATATAAAATCTGGTGTCAGCCAAGGATATACATATCCCCTCTGTTATTCATTATCTATATGGATCACATCATGAAGGAAAGCGATATATTAAACCTGATATTAAAATTGGAGATGTTAATCTAGGCTCTTTACTTTATGTAGATGATGTTATACTTTTAAATAAAACTGGTACAAGTCTGCAAGATTTCCTGACTAAATTAAATAACTGTTGTAATAAATAAAATCAGCTAATGCCTTTTTATTCCTATATAGGCAGTAGGCAAGGCTGTTTTTAGCCCTATCTAACTTTTGGAGACTGAGTGGGCAGTTCAGTCTCAACTAGTACCCAATCAGAGATAGCTGGTCCAAAGATATCACTAATTAAGCAGCACGCAGCGAAGAGACGGCTGAACAAGTGCTACAATCTCATGATCCCTAACACAATATGTTTAATGTCTGAAATAGTGTGGGTTCAATGGTCAATTTTCTTGCGTTTACGGGATGAAAAACTCCACTTTCCGGGAGAAATAACCGGCTTCCCATGCCAGAGATCGACTAACTCAGGAACCGGTCGAAAAAAAGGCTTAGAAAAATTTCCTCTAGTCACAGACTAGATTTGAAACCAAGTCTTCCTTCATGTGGCCAAGCGCCGTGGGGTGCAAATGCCACATCCACTGAGTTACACAAGTTGTAATAAATTTTGTATGAAAATCAATAACCAGACAAAGATGAAAAAAGGAGTAACATTGAAAATATCAATTGCATCATGAATGGAAAACCTATAGAACAAGTAAAACATTTCAGCTACTTAACCACAATTTTTTTAGTGAAGACAGTAAATTAAATATGGAAATAGACAACAGAATCAACAAATATAATAAATTTAGTTTAATCCTTTATCCAAGTGTGAGCAAACAAAGTTTGCGCCTGAAAGTATATTCAGGACTGGGGTAAGGTGGTACAACACCAGGGCACTCCTTGCAAAGGTGGAGCAAGCTACCAACACTCCTATCTCAGTATCTCCCATAATGCAAAACACATCTCCTTGCAGATATGTCTAATGTTATGCATTAAGGGAAGGGCCACAACTCAGACTAGTTTCGAACTTTATTGAGGTCTCTTCAGTGAGAGCCAGGCCCAATTACCCCAGTCCTGATACTTTCAGGTGCAAACTTTGTTTGCTCACACTTGGATAAAGGATTAAACTAAATTTAATATACTCTAACCAAGTGAAAAATAAACTTTCAAAATCAGAATCAACAAAGCCAGTATTGCAGGATGACACCTGAATAAATTTATATGGAATAAGATAGAAATTAGTCAAAACATTAAATTAGCTGTATACAAAATAGTGTTCAAACCAATTTTAACTTATGGATCTAGATTAGAAATGAAACACTTGACCAAAGACTAGAGACCACAGATATGAGAGTCCCAAGAAAGATTAGGGGTGTGAACAGATGGCATCAGTGGCAATATTATATTAAAAACAAGGTTATTAGGAAACAACTTGACATTTAGCATCCAGGAATGTGTTAGCAGAGCTAATCTTAGGTGGTATGGTCACTTAAATAGAATGGGAGAGGAAAGATTAGCAAAACTGAGTAATTAAGAAAATAGATATAGAAAAGGAATATGATATGCTAAGAAAAATAATCCTCGTAATTCCACAATTATATGGTGTAAATGGGATATTACATGCAGCAACATACAGCTAATACTAAAGTTGAAAGCAAACTATAGAATTAATACTGTAAGATGGTCTAATGCAAAATCCAAAGACAAGATTTTTTAATTGAAGTACAGTAAAACCCCAAAGTTACACGATAGGTGGGACCAACAAAATGCGCGCAAGTCAAATTCACTTAACTCGGGGTATAATTTTGCAGGTAATTTATATATACAAACATACAATTGGGACCAAAGGTTTACAAAAACACCTATTGTTTTAAGAAATATAAACATAACTGTAGTTTTTCGTACATAAAAAAAAAGTTATTTCGGTGTCGATGGTTTCATAAAATCAAACAGATTTGTCCGACGGCATAATGTCTTTTTCTTGTCACGCAAAATTTCTTCATAGCAAGCTAATGATTTTTTATTCCTTGCTTTGTGGCTACAGTTCGTTCCTCGTTAGAATCTATGAACCTTTTTTTATGATTGTTCTTACTGTGGATTCCTGTAGATCGAACTTCTTTGCTACTCACAAATTTTCATCCTGCCTTCAAAATCCTTAATAACGTTGAGTTATGTTTCCAAAGTCAATGTTTTTCTTTTCTTGCTCGCTGTAGAAGAATTGGACTTGCTTCTTTTGGAAGACATTTTTTATGTGATAAAATTTTTATCAAGAACATAACATTAAACAATTGCAAGGTTTGTAGACTATAAAAATTGTGTATGAATGGAGACCACACGAAACACGTCAGTGCTTGTTCACAGCATGTGCAAATCTGGTGAATGCGGCCGGCACCTGAAAGATACGACTAGTGGTGCGGCGTGAAGCGGGACAGGAATATATGTACATATAAGAAACCACATAACTCCAGATTTGCGTAAGTTGGGGTATGACTGTATTTCCCCTTATCATTCATATAGATCACATTTTGAAGGAAAGTGGCATTAAGCCTAATATCAACATCCGAGATATTTAAATCAGCTCTTACTTTACTTTATGCAGATACTATACTCCTAAGTAAATCTAGTTGTAGTCTTCAGAATTTTTTTTTTAAAAAACAGAATAACATATATAAAAATTGGACGAAAATTAGCAATACAAGCAAAAACTATGAAAATATGCAGAGATATGGAAAACCACTGCTGGATTCTCAATTGAGAACCTACAGAAGAGTAACATACTTCAGCTATAAGTAAAATTTTTAGGTAAGATTACAAAATTAAAGTTGACAATGCTATAAATAATAAAGCTAGAATGATGAAGAGTCACCTGAATAAATTCAGGTGAATATGAAGGCAAGACACCAAACTAGCAGTATACAAGATGGTGTTCAAGCCATTTAAATTTATGGATCTGAGAATTTGGTTAGAAATAGACAAAGGACCACAGATACAAGAATTCTAAGGAAAATGAGGTGAGTGAGGAGATGGCATCAATGGTAGAAGTTTATAGAAAAAAGGATATGAACTTGACAACATCCAAGAATGTATGAGTAGAACTAATTTAAGTTAGTAATGATCATTCAAATGTAATGAGAGAGAAAAGAGCTAACAAAAAACAAGTTTGAAGAGTGGGGGCAGAAAAAAGATACAGAAAACAAACTGGGATCTAGGTGGACTGATGCCTTAGAAAACCCATATCTACTCACTCAACAAAGACCAGTGAAACAAATGGTGACAACTTCCTATTTCAAATGTCCTGTGCACTTGTGTCCAGAACTAGCATAAAGATATCACTATTAAAATACCATATTTTTTGCCTTATAAGATGCACCGTTGTATTGGACGCACCACATTTTTCGTGTCGAATTTTTGGAAATAAAATATTCTTTGCAATATAAGACGAACAAATTATGCATTAAATTTGTGTGAATATTAATTTTTTTTAAAAAATTTTATATTTTTAATACATGTATTATCAGTTTATTTTCATGTCTGCATGGTTAGCCTAGTAGCTATGCGCTTCGCAACCATATGCCTGGTGAAGGAGTGTCCTGGGTTTGATTCCCGTCACTGACGTGAGGAGCTTAAGGATCTTCTTCAGCCATAGCCAAATTAGCCGGTCTTGGGCATAGACAGCAGCAGCCCCCCCCCCCCAGTTTATCTGCAGTTTTTCATCCCGCAAGCAGGCAAACCAGTCCCATGAACACACGGATCTACAGCCATAAATATTTACCTACCCCCCCCATGAGGGGGCTCAACTCGCCCCAATAGGGACGGGGAAGAAAAGAGAGGAAACTCCATATGAATAAATAAAGTTTATTTTCATTATATTTTTTGTTTTTGCATGCATGCATTGTAGAATCCATGGGTTATAAAAAAAAATTAAATAAACGAATGTATTGATTACTAGTTGAAATGTGACCGTTAACAACTGTGCAACTATTTAAACTGATCACGCTTTACAGACAAGCGATGCCGTTCTAACTGCACATATGTTAAAAGCACATCAGTGTATAAGAAGCACCTGTTTATAAGATGCATTCTAATTATAGGACACATCCTATTTTCAGATAAATTTTAGGTACAAAAACGTGCATCTTATAAGGCGAAAAATACAACGAGTCTTATTGACTTATTTTTTGAGTCGTTTCTCCATGGAAATTTGTGCACATCTTTTTTGTTGGAACATAATATTAATGACCAGTTCATGTCAGGAACAAAAATCCAGCAGTGTTTATGATTATTAGCATTAGTTTTGCTATTTTCTACAATTTTTCCCAAAACATTTCCTACACTGTTTAATCATCAGTAAGAACCATCTTTCCCTTTTTATGGCAGCTGCCTTTTCTAATGACTCATGAACAACATTGATATGGTGCTTTCCTAATTCTTTTGCCAGTTTCACTTCTTTTCACATTAATACTTTACGAGAGTGGTCTGAAAAGTTCCCGGCCTAACAACGAAAAAACAAATTCATAATTTAAAAATTTTTATTTTTCGACATAATCTACCTTAAGACTAATACGTTTATTCCAGCGATGCTCCAGTGCCATTATCCCGCCCCTGTAGTGATTCTCAGTAAGACATGCAAAATACCTCTCTACAGCTGCAATCACCTCTTGATTTGAAGATAAACCATGACCAGCAAGGAAGAGTTTTAGTTTTGGGAAGAGATAGAAGTCAGAGGGAGCTAAATCTGGGGAATAGGGTGGATGTTCCAACAATTCATAGTGCAGATCCCTTAATTTTCCCATTGTCAAAACACCTTTGTGGGCAGGTGCATTGTCCTGATGAAGGATGATTTTTTTTCTTCTGCAAACCAGATCTTTTCTCACGAATTTTTTCATCTAGTCTGGTTAAAAGATCAGAATAATATTCCCTGGTTATTGTTTTACGTTTTTCAAGATAATAAACCAAATGCCTTTAACATCCCAAAACACCAATGCCACGACCTTTCCTGCTGATGGAACTGACTGTCTTTTTGGCACTGAACAACCAGCTTCTGAATGGTGCTTGGATTCTGGCGTGTAATGATGAATCCAAGTCTCATCCATAGTAATAAATCAATGCACAAAATCAATTTTATTCTTGTTGAAACACTCCAAGCACTGTTTAGAGATTTTCATGCAAGAACGTTTTTGATCTGCTGCGAGCAAGTGCAGCACCCATCTTGCGTAAAGCTTTTTCATATGCAATTCTTCATGCAAAATATATTCTACACATTCTTTTGAAATGCCTATAGTCTCAGCAATTTCACGTGCTATGACTTGCCAGTCATCCAATACACAATGGTGCACTTGATGCTTTCTGTGTTGTTGCACTTTTTTGGACGTGGATCATCTTCAAGGCTGATATGGCCACGTTGAACCTCGGCAGCCCATTTCTTAATTGTCGAAAACAAAGGAGAAGAATGCCCATAAACTTTTATGAACTTCAAATGAATTTCTTTTGGCATTAAACCTTCTTCTAGAATTTTATAAAATCACGATACTCAATTTTATCCATTTCAAGGGATACAGGCAACACTTTTGCTTCAGACAGCTGTACAAAACAAACTACTTGATAGAATGACTTGCAATTTCACATGGATGTTTATGACAGATGTACCAACTTAGAAGAAAAAAAAAACTTGCCAATAGCGTTGCCATTTATGGTCAAGGCCGAGAACTTTTTAGCCCACCCTCGTATATGTTGATGGTGCCTGTGTTTAAATCTATCAATGCTGACTTTGCTCCTACTGCTGCATGTGTCACCAAATGGAAGCAACTTTCATTGCTGTTATGTATTTAAATCAGTAATACTCATGTGTTACATATAAATTAAGAAAAAGATGAGAATGAAGGAGAATGCACAGAAGCTAATATGTATGTGGTGGTAAATTCTGTAGTACATGTACTAATTTGACCACAGTGCTTGTAGAGTTGGTTTGCCTGCACATGTTAACACAGAGGAGAAAAAACTATCCTTTTGTTAGTTCATAATAGACAAATTCATTTTTCCATGAAATGAAACGTTACTAAATAACAAATTTACAAGGTATGTAACAAACAGAATATTGTTTGTAGTTTACTACAAAAGTTTGCTTATAATACTGGAAATTATGTCCACTGACATTAGGCTAAGAAATTAAACGAATAGTAAGATGTATAGTACTGACCATTTTTTGAAGCTCATCCTGTGCCTCAGGAATTCTTTCTCTATCATTACTATCAACAACAAATATCAGTCCCTGTAAAAGATTTTTTTTTTTTTTTTTTAAAGATATAACAACATAAATTAGAATATTTATTCAATAGTGGATTAAAATAACCAGAAGTAGAGGAATAACTTTTAAAATTAATTTTATAATAATGTAATGTTTCTTTTTATAGAGAAAAAAAACTTCTGGTTTGCCACAAATGTAGTCTTCATCGAAAATGCACTTATAACATTAGCTTTTATTTTAGTTTAACCCCTTAACATATCAATTAAAAATCAGAAAGCGGTCGTTTTTCTGCCAATTTTTTGGGCGAGGGCGATTTGCTGGATCAAATTCATCATTATTTGAAAAATAAATGAATTTGTGCAAACACAAACAAAATAGCCGATACACGGCGTTGGCAACTTTTCTTGGTCTGAAAGGAAATAGGCACAAGATTGTCTAGCGTCTATATTCGATTGTATTTATATGTGAAACCAAAATTTAAAATCAATTTTGGTGCAATAAACAAAAGACGTCTTTGTATGTTAAGGGGTTAAGATCAGTACAATATGCGACCAACCAGACCATTTTAATCACTTATTTTTCAAACACTAATTATCAAGGCAGTTTACTTCTTTTTTGGCCATTATATATAGCCAAGTATAGAAAATGAGTGATCCTTGCCATCATGTCAGTAATGAATTACATGGCATCAAGTCACTTGCAGTTGAAAGAGCACCACTTTGAAGAAATTATGTTAAGTTCTACATTTCTTTGTGAAAGCCTGCAATTTTGTATTTAAGTAATTTACAGTTCATTCAGAAGAAAAAATAAATAAACTCAGGTTTCTTAAATAGGTCTGAATATCATTCTATATTTCCATAAATAGTTCAGATAAAGTGCTACAGTATAACTGGCCTGCATGAAGCATAGTAAAGTTTCACTTTTTATACAGAAGTGAAATTTATGGCACATAATTGGCAATTCCTTGAGTTCATGTCACTGCCACCAGATATGAATTTGTTTCTCCTGGTGTATTTTTTTTCCCCACCTAGAGAATAGTTTGGTACTGTGAATTTTCTTTAAAATAGCATTGATGTTATGGTCTTTGTGTTAGAACTTTTTTTTTTTGTAATTTATTATAGTGAATTCATTATAACTATTTGAGTCAAGAATGAAATAAATTTTCTAACTGTTAGGTGTTAAAATTAAAATCTAAATTCATGATTATATGATAAGTATATAATCAACATTTCAACATCACTGCTCATTTATACAATAATATTGGTATCACGTTAGTTCATGAGATGCAGGGTAAATGGGAAGCAGAAGTGTAAAGTACATGTCAGGCACCATCAACTGCAATCTAGCAGTTTGTTTCAATCTCATTTTTCTGATTGAGAGATAGAGAGGAAAAAAAAACAAAAAAAAAAACACTATTTTAGTCTAAATATACTGGGGTAGCCAGAAAAACCATATCTCTAAAATATACAAATAATAGGCCTGTTTGGCTGCATTTCAGTAGTTCTTTGGAATGGTTTGATTTTCTGCCATGGAGAGGTTCATGTATTGTGTGTTAAGCTTGTGATTTTGAAGTTTCGCATAATGACAACAATGCCCTCACATAAGTGGATAATCATGTTTAAAAGCCTAAGGACTTACAGTGGATGATCAAATTATTAGAGCCACAGTGCAAAAAAGGTATTTTGTGAGTTTCAAGTAGAAATAAAACCATATTGCCAATGTTTTTACATCAAATTGTTTTTATTAAAATTAGTCCTCTAATGATACATTTAAAAAAGTAACGTATGCTTATATAATTAAAGAGAAATGTATATAGAAATAATTATGAGGTCAATATTTGATAGCGCCGCCTTTTGCTGCAATTACTGCTTTGATTCTTTTGGGCATACTTTCTATGCATTTGGTGCAGTTTAATTTTATTGATTCATTCCTGTGCCACACATCAATCAAACGCTCTATTAATTGGCATTTGTTGGTGACAAGTTCCTTGGAAATTTCTCACTTCATTTCTCAAAGGTTTTCAATGGGATTGAAATCCGGTGAATTTCCAGGCGAATTTCAAGGTCAAGAACCTTGAGTTTTTTGGTCATTCAGGAATTTTGTTACCTTTTTTTTTTTTTGCCTTATGGCAAGGAGCAGAATCATGCATGAATATGAAATTGTTATTCAGGAACCACTCCTTTAGCCAATCTTGGTCTCCAGTACCTTGATGTATTGATCCTGCTTCACTGTTCAAGCCCAAGTCCTTGATGTGTTGACAAGCTGTCATTGAAGATATCTTAATGCCAGCATCCTGCATCATTTTTGTAAGAACCCTCTGAGGTGCCTTCCTGTTTTCCACACAAATATCTCTAATTTTTCTTTCGTCCCATGGGGTGGTAATTTTTTTTTTTTTTTTAATTCAGCCCACTGATGCTCTTAAAACATTAGCAATTGATGCTATCTTCCTTTGAGAATGTTCAGTACTCATTAAGAGCATTTTTATGTCTGAATTTTTCATTGGAGAAAAATATTTGGCCATGGTAAACCATGGTAAAAATACACTGTCAAGAAAATAATAAAAAAAATCATAAAATAACACAATACAACTTATAAACCATATACAAATCTTGAAATAAACTACTTACGGTCAGAATATTATAAGAAAATTCCTTAAGTAATTAAAATGCTTAAATAACCTCAATAACTTATAAACAAATGCAACTGAACAAGTTGTGTTTGTTTATAAGTTATTGATGGCTGTCAAGCAGAGAATCTAAACACAAAATTGTGTATGTATGACAGGTTATGAAGCCAACAGTATAGCATTGTCAACTCTATATTTAAAATGAGTAAACATAATTATTTAATAAAAAAAAATGTAAGGAACTCTGTGTAACCAGGTTTTCGTTTATTATAACTGGTTGAAGTATAAAACTGTTACTGTAATTTATGGAGGTGGCTCTAATAATATGATCACCAACTGTAAACCCTTGAAGATCCTTTCCATTCTTTTGAGAAAAAATGTTGGTAGCACAAACCCTAATTACCATGAGGAAAAGCCTTGTCACTTCTATATGAAACAGCCTAATTCATTCAAATGAAAAGTCCTTAGAGGTTCTTCAACACATCCTAGATTGGGGAGTAGCCAAGAACCATACCTAAGTAAAAAAAAAGTGAATGACTGAATGAACGAAGCAGCATAACTTTTGAGATTAAAACATCAAGCCTAGAAACCATAAAAGATATCCAAGAAAACCCAACCTTCCTAAGATTTCTTTGAGCTTCAAGCCATCTATCATTGAGCAGTTTCTCCTCAACAAGAGATATTTTTCTCAGTCATCACACTTCCACAGGCAGACCATCATGAGAATCATCTTCTATGCTCTCTCTCCCCACAAGCAAAACTGTTTAGCCCATTCCTTCATGGTGGAATATGAAGCTTCCCCATAAACACCATCCAATTGCTGTTTGATAGCACTTGGAGAAAGCCCTTCTTTGGCGAAAAACTATCACAGCGCAGTACTCAATTTTTAACATTACAGCACTTAACACGCCATGTGTTAGTCAAAGTGACTCAAACTGAATGACGCAGTTAAAAAGTTGATACTGGTACACTAACCTCCCCATAGATGGTGCTATCTGTCACACATTGAGTTTAAAAAAGGGCACAAATTTTGTATGTCAGGCTGGAAACATACTAAATATCAATGTGATGAATGGATATATATAAAAAAAAAAAAAAAAAAAAAAAAATTAAGCCAGGAGATAGGATTTCTCATCAACAGGTTAAGGTGGTACAACACCAGTTGTACCACCTTAACCCAGTCCTGAAGATACTTTCAGGCGCAAACTTTGTTTGCTCACACTTGGATAAAGGATTAAACTAAATTTATTATACTCTAACCAAGCAAAAAATAAACTTTCAACATCTTTCTCTAAATCCAGAGTAAATTATTAAAAAAAAGGGTGGCACACCAATTGGCAATTCCTATAGGTGGAGATGACCTGCTAATGCTTCTGCCTGATATCTCCACTTGGGCCTGGCTCCCACTGAAGAGACCTCAATAAAGGTCGGAACTAGTCTGGTTAGTGGCCCTTCCCTTAATGCATAACATTAGACATATCCGCAAGGAGATGTGTTTTGCATTATAGGAGATACTGAGATAGCAGTGTTGGTAGCTTGCTCCACCTTTGCAACTAGTTGCCCTGGTGTTGTACCACCATAACCCAGTCCTGAAGATACTTTCAGACGCAAACTTTGTTTGCTCACACTTGGATAAAGGAAAACTAAATTTATTATAAAAAAAAAAAAAAAAAGGTTGAACAAGTTACAACTTTTGGCAAGTGACCACAAAACCTGACTGGCATTTAGACATGGTGAAATGTTTTCTGCTTTTTTTGGTATTAATTAGAAATTTAAGAATATAAATCTATATACCATCCTATGTGGTTAAAAAAAAAAGTGAGCCTTATAAACTGAAGGAGCGATACCAACTTATGTAGAACATTTTACAAAAACTTTTTTTTTTTTTTTTTGCAAGATTTGAACCCACATGCAGTGTTTTCTTACCAACTGCAAAATCAGTTTTGGATTTGCTGATAATCTGCTTATAATTATTTCAAGGCTTAGTATAAACAGAAAAAAAGACTTATAAAAGCTAATTGCAATATACCAGATTCCTCTTTTTAAGATCCTTGACACACCTCTTAGAAAACCAAGGAACTGATGAAAGAGAATTTAAAGTGGAAATGAGAATGAATGGTTCTCTAATAATGATGTAGCGATACATTCAGTACAAATACTGCAGTAAAATGTTCTTCAACTAAGTATGGAAAAGATAGAGCCTAAGTTTCATAGGACCAGTATTATTTTGAGTCCATCACCACAAACAGTAAAAGCACAATTCTTGTAGAAAGGCTTATACACTAGTTAAACATGATTATTAAATACTTAAGGAATTGACAGCGTATACTAGAAATATAAATTAAATCAAACTTTAATATATACTTTCCAATATTTCGGCAACGTCACGTTCCCATCTTCATGCGAACTTAAGATAAAGACACGTACACATAAGTACTACACAACAATAAATGAAAAACGAAACGAGGAAGCTACTGTTTTCCTAAAGTCCTGATGGTGCTTCCTGGCAGGCTAATATTAGATGTTCTTGGACTTTGTGCCAAAGTTCTTCTGATGTATGTTTCCCAAATTTGGGACAGTCTCATGCATCCAAATTTGTTGAGGTTTGGCATGTTCCTAAAGACTGAGGCTGATTCCATGAATAGTCTTTCATATTTGAACTTGCTGCGGTGTATTACTGTGGCTTTCTTCCACCTTATCCTGTGGCGAGTATCCAGAGCATGGTCTGCAAGCCCAGAGTGGCTGTACTGGTGAAATCAGATGTAGTCCTTGTATTCTGAGATTCTGATATTTGCTTTCCTGCCTGTTTGGCCAAAGTAGGACAATTTACAGCTGCAAGGGACCTGGTATACTAGACCAGGTAGGTCTAAGGGAAGTGGTTGGTCTCTAGTGGAGCAGATAAGGGATGCCAATTTTCTATATGGTATTTCTATATAACAAGAGGTCAAGTCATGTTTTTTAGGATTTTGATTTTTTCCGAGGTGCCTCGGATGTAAGGATTGGTGATGGATTTAGAGTAATTTTTTGTGAAGGGGGAGGGGGGGGTTTGGATAACTGGTTTTAGTATTTTTTGGATTTTTTTTTTTTTTTTGGAGGGGGATACCATTGGCTGAGAAAGTGTTAAGGATGTGATTTAGTTCAGTGGTTAGGGCTTTGTCATTTGAACAGATTAGTTTAGCCCTGTTGAATAGTGTCTTAACTCCATATTGTTGTGAGGGGGGGGGAGGATTGTTGGAGAATGTATCTGCCTGTAACCTCAACAAATTTGGATGCATGAGACTGCCTCAAATTTGGGAAACATACATCAGAAGAACTTCAGCCCAAAGGCCAAGAACACCTAATATAGCCCGCCAGGTGGCACCATCAGGACTTCAGGAAAACGATAGCTTCCTCGCTTCGTTTCTCATTTGCTGTTGTGTAGTACTTGCGTGTATATCTTTGCCAAAATATTGGAAAGTATATATTAAAGTTTGATTTAATTTATATTTCTAGTACAGGTATCCCTCGATTAATGCGGTTAATTAATCCCTCGATGTTACCGCGTATATCAAAATCGCGTTAATCAAATACAATAATCAGTGGTAAAAAGTACAATTAGTCCCTGATCGATTACTGCACTAATAGTTCATTTTATATGGTACTCTTTTAAGAAAGATAAAAAATGAATGCAAAGTAAATGTTTAATAAATGCTTGTACCTACATTATTTACTGCAATTTTTTTATCAAAAGAAATTACCAAGAGTCGTTTGAACAGTTTTACTTTTTTTTATCGACATAAATTCTATGATAACAAGCAAAATGACTCTCCAGACCTCGGCAAAAGGGGTGCTTAAGGGTCAAAGCTGTATAACTGAGAGGAGACCTCCACATAGCCTTTAAAGGAATGCGGAGAACCGACCAGGGCTTCTGACCTAATGTCCAATCCTCACCTTCTCGTGGTGCACCCTGTTGGGTATCTACTTTGATACTGAACGAACGAGGATGGGCTGGCAATTTGGGATTTAGCCGACCAAATTGTATTCTTATTGGTTAAACAAAAATAAAAAAATGATAGTACAACATGACAAAATTTCATGCCGGCTGGGGAGTCGCCGGTTAAACAAGGCCCCTGTTGTTTTCGCCAGGGAACCAGAGCGAACAGCGAAAAGTCAGCTACTGGAACAAATCTGAAAACAAACCCCAACTCAACATCACCAGAGTTAAAGATCGGTACTATCAACGTAAGAAGCCTGAATGGCAAAGAAATGGAGCTAGCTGAGGAATTAGATAAGTACCAGATCGACATAATAGGGGTGACTGAAACAAAAAAGACCAAAACTGGTGAGATCTTTCTGAGCAATAAATACAAAATGTTATATTCAGGCAATGACAATCAAGGAAAAGAAGGAGTAGCCATAGTATTCAACACAAAATACGAGGCTAATCTTCTTGAATGGCAGGCAGTCTCAAGTAATGTGGGCAAATATGAGAATGGGGAACTGGACAATGAGACTTATTTGTGCCTATGGTCCCACAGAAGGTTCTACTAAGGTAGAAGTGGAGGAATTTTTTGACGCTCTAGAAAAAGCAATTGACACAATGAAAAAGGAAAAGTTGGTCCTTGTTGGGGATCTAAATAGCAGAGTAGGAAATGATTGCGAGACATACAAAAATATTTTGGGAAAATTTGGAGAAAAGAGCAAAGCTAATAATAATGGCAAATATCTGTTGGATTTCTGCTCAGGACATGGACTGGTTATTACTAACACCATGTTCCAACATAAAAATATGCACAAATTCACATGGAGAGAAGAGGCTAGGAATAAGAAAAGTATCATTGACTATGTTATTGTTGATAGTGATGTCTTCTCCCTGGTGCAGGACAACAGAGTGTACAGAGGATTTGAAATTGGAAGTGATCACTATTTAGTCTTGAGCAGGATAAAATTGCATTTTCATATTGAAAAGAATAACATGTAAGAAAGTTTTAAAGCGAATAAAAGTTGAGCAGCTCTCAGATGTGAACTGTAGACTAAAATACAGAAAGATTATGGAAAAGAAAATGAAAGAGTTTGAGAACAGGAATCAAACCTTGGAGATTCACTGGCAAACTCTGAAGAAAACATTGATTGATTCTGCATGTGGTGAGGTTGTGTGCAAGGATAAAAAAAATCAGAACTCCCTGGTGGACACAGGAAGTTAAAGAGGCAGTGAAGGAAAAGAAGAATGCATATCAAAAGTTACTGGCAAATAAGTCAGCTTTTACTCTTACAGAATACAGAGACAAATGTAAGAAAGCTAAACACTGTGTAAAACTAGCTAAACAACAGTCATGGGAGGACTTTGGCAAGAATATAGAAAATAAATATCAAGAAGGTGGCAAAATATTCTGGAGGTTGTTGAAGAAGCTTAGGAATGGAGGAAAGAGTGCTGTAAAAGGAGTTAGAGATGATAAAGGTGACATGAAAACGGGAGAAAAAGATATCCTTGAAGTATGGAGTAATTACTTTGAAAAACTGCTAAATGAAACAAGCAGTGATGACAGCACAGTGATAAAAAACACTGACCAGGCATGCAGTCCGGAATACATATCCATACTTGAAGTAGAAAAAGCCATCAAAGGCTTGAAATGTGGAAAGACAGCAGGAGTAGATGATATTCAACCAGAAATGCTGAAGTATAATGGTATAAAAGTCTTACAGTGGCTGCACTGCATAGTTCAGAAAGCCTGGACAGAGGGACGAATTCCCGATGATTGGAGTAGAGCTCTCATAGTACCCATATATAAAAAGGGAAATAAAACTTAAGTGAGAATTACAGAGCTATTTCCCTACTGAGTGTTCCTGGCAAGATCTATGCCAGTATATTTGAGAAATGGTTGAGAAGAATTGTGGAAGAAAAGCTTGGTGAAGAACAAGCTGGATTCAAGCCAAATAGAGGCTGTCAGGATCAGATCTTCACTTTACGACAAATAGTCGAGAAAGCATGGGAATATAACAAAGATCTGTATTTAAGTTTTGTCGATTTGGAAAAGGCATATGACAAGGTGCCAAGAGAGAAGCTATTCAATACGCTCAGTTATATGGTGTCAATGGGGCATTATATCAAGCAATACTTAGTCTTTATTTGAGTTGTAAGTCAGCAGTTAGAATTGAAGGAAGTACAGGAAGATGGTTTAATGTTAAATCTGGTGTGAGACAAGGATGTACATTATCCCCTCTGTTATTCATTATCTATATGGATCACATTATGAAGGAAAGTGGTATTAAACCTGATATCAAAATTGGAGATGTTAATGTCAGCTCTTTGCTTTATGCGGATGATGTTATACTTCTAAATAAATCCGCTACAAGTCTGCAAGATTCTCTGACTAAATTGAATAGCTGTTGTAATAGATATGGTATGAAGGTCAGCAATAAAAAGACAAAGACAATGAAAATAGGCAGAATCATTGAAAATGTCAACTGTGTTGTGAATGGAGAACCTGTGGAACAAGTAAAACATTTCAGCTACTTAGGCACAATTTTTACTGAAGATGGTAAATTAAATATAGAAATAGACAACAGAATCAGCAAAGCTGGTATGGTGGGAAATCAATTGAATAGATTCATATGGAATAAGAGAGAAATTAGTCGGAACACTAAATTAGCTGTATACAGGACAGTGTTCAAACCAGTTTTAACTTGTGGATCTGAGAGCTGGGTCAGAAGTAAAACACTTGACCAAAGACTAGAGACCGCAGATATGAGAGTCCTGAGAAAGATTAGAGGCGTGAACAGATGGCATCAATGGCAATATCATATTAAAAATGAGGATATTAGGAAAGAACTTGACATTGTCAGCATCCAGGAATGCATTAGCAGAGCTAATCTCGGGTGGTATGGTCACTTAAATAGAATGGGAGTGGAAAGATTAGCAAAACAAGTGTTCTCTGCCAGGTTGGCAGGAAAATGACCCAGAGGAAGACCAAGATATAGGTGGATTGATACGGTACAAAGTGCCTTAGATGATAGAAATATAAGATCTGATAATATTGGAGTCTTGACAAGTAACAGACTGATTTGGAGGAAAATTGTAGATAGGAAGTTAGTAATGATGTAATTTTTTCATGTAGTACTGTCATATCTTGTACACCCCTTGAGGGTACATAGCAGGAATTTGATGGTGATGATGACCTCGGCAAAAAAGCAATAAAACATATAGAAAAAACACTGGAAACATAATACATGATGGTACAAATTAAGTGGATATTGAATCCAACGTTATTCCATAGCCGAATATATAGAAACTAAACGTTTCGACGGAAGCAAGCATAACCAACCTTACGCCCAACTGTAGTAAAGGTGGAGTAAGCTCCAGATCACTTTTGCTTAGTATTTTCCATAAATGTAAAGCACATCTCCTAGAGGAGACGTATGATAAATAAGTCTTTGGCTCTCTATTTCAGTAATACATGAAGGTTTATTTATTTTCAATTACAATCTAAAAATTATTGGAAAAAAAACCATACTATACTGACATCGGAGGTCGCGGTATCTCTCAGATACAGTTTACTGTCAAATATCACAAACCTTTACATAACATGTGTTAAACCAAACTGACAAAAAACAGTGCGGAATATCACTCGTAACATATGAATGCACAGCTATTCATGACCTCCAAGCTATACACTGAATTGTGTGAGAATATTTATATTAAGCATTTTGCTTCCATCTGTCAGATCAGCTGCGAGCTCCTCAGGGTTAAAGGCATTAATCAAAACTCTTGCCGAGTATATCAAGGGATTGCTGCAATTAATTTCGCAGCGATAATCAAATCCACATTAAGCAAGGGATACCTGTATACGCTGTCAATTCCTTAAGTATTTAATAATCAGTAAAAGCACAAATGTTCATAAACTGAATGTCCTCACAAATGTAATAAAATAGTTACTCGAATTATCCTATGGAAAACAGCACACAGGATTTATTCACATTTTGTATTAAACCTAAAGCACATATTGGAAACTATAAAAATGAAAATTGACAATTAGTATTTAAATTTGAAAATGTTCTATTAGCTAAAATTAATGCCACTTATCTGAAACCTTCATAATGAACTAAATGTGTTGTCTGTAGCATTAAAATTAAAAAAACATAACCTGAAAATAGTCACCTTTATGACTGGTAGCCTCCAATTACAAAGACATGAAAGCTAGTCTGGAGGGGAGAGGCACACCTAACATGTTCAGAACAGATGTGCCAATCCCTGTCCATGGCAGAACACAGGGCTGTTCACCACTTATCTCCTTCCATTTTTTTTAGAATTAGTCAACTCAAACTAGAAATTTAGCTGCCTGCTGAAGTTTTCAGTTTTTTTGTTTTTTTTTTGGTAGAGAATGTACATATTTAATTCATTATGAATTACAGAAGCACATTTAAGCTAATGTAACATTCAAAATTTAAACATTAATTCTGGATTTTTAGTTTTTATAATTTCAGACTTTTCTTTATTATGTTTCCCTATTACTGTTTGCAATTGTACTTTTCATGTTCTTTTGTTTATGTACGATTTTCCTGCTAATGGAAAACACAAAGCGAATTCCTTCACATTTGCTATAGCAAACCTCGCACTATAACATACTTTCTCAGTCCCTAGGGATTCAGTGTAGTAAGTATTTACTGTAATGCCAGAATATGTGGATGTGAGTAGCTGCATAAATGTTACTCTATGGAAGAAGAAATCAGCACTAGATTGTGATCTGAATTTGCTAGAAGACAAACAACATTGAGGTATATATACTTAGAATGGTCACTAGTGAAAAAGTGAAAGTGTTTGGATAGTGGTAGTTATCTTGTATCCATGTTAACAACCTGCATGTAATCACTGGTGACAGCGATACCAGCTTCTTTCAAATTCTGAGCATCACTAGCTCCTGGAACAGTGGATCAGTGGCACACTCAGGATTTAATCTTGGAGGGGGGCCAAGCACTCAAGATTTAATCTTGGAGTGGGGAGGGGGTGCGAGATGAGTACACGATTTGAGAATACACACTATGCATTGCATACGAGCTACGACTGAACATCTGCAGTGATTGCCAATACATGATACCAGTGACCTCCATCTCCTCTGTCCCCACTCAAGCAAACGAAGTAGCGCCCGAGCACTTTGTGTTCACAGCGGCCAGGATTTCCAAGTGCAATAGGGTATTCCCACCTTATGTGACCGCTAATTCATAAGTAGCATAGAAATAGAAGACACGACACAACATAAATTTTTTAAAAAATTAATTTTAATTAGGAAAACATTTTTGAAAATGTTTCTAGTGTGTTTTTCCTTTTTCTTTGGGGGAGTGCAGCACCAAGGGGCCCAGCACCCCTTCCTGGGTGCGCCAATGGTGTGGATGGAAAAGGATAGCCAGCCGAAGTTTGTATCAAAGTGTTTACGATTTTTTAAAAATTTAAAACTTTTTACAAGTTTATAATGCTTACCAAAGCCCATTGGCATTTTATTAAAAAGTTGGACTGGAAAAAAAAGTCAACGTGTAAAGAAAGGAAATTAAAGGGCTCCAAATGGTTAGTGGCCTTAAGAAAGTAATACACAATAAATAGATTAGAATGGGATAGAGATTTTTAGCTACAGATGGTCAAAATTAGGAAATTTAATGGTATAGCAGAGGTAAACATTTGCACAAATGCTTGAGACAAAGTAAAAGCATGGCGTAGTTAGAAGAAGCAAGATAAGAAGTGCTGAAAGAAGAGTTATTTGAGGAAAAATAAATGGGTTTTTGTAGGCTAGAAATGAATAAAACATCACTGAAGGTGGAATTAAGACCACTGAACTTTGGGAAGTGACTACAAAAGATTTGAGAATTCAGTTGTTTTTTTGCATGCAATTAACTTAATCTATTTCTCTTTGCTTTCTGTGGTTGTTTAAATCAATAGCAAAAGGAATAAACAGCAATGGATTCTTAATTATGCCAATGACATAGAGAACTTTGTCCAACTCCTCTGAAAACTGGCTTTGGCAGCGCTCTCTCTCACACATACCATTATTCTGCCTCTCTCTCTCTCTCTCTCAAAGCACACATGGCAGAATAATGGCAGTAACATTATATTTGCTAGCTAACCTGAAAGCATCAGATTTGGTTCCGAATACTATTTAGCATAGTCTAAAATAACTGTTTTTAATCTGTTCCAGTGAAAAGAAAAAATGTTGGAGTGGAAGAATTTCTGTTCTAGAGGCTATAAACTTTTTGGTCACTTCTAATTTCTTCTAGTCTGGGGTTTAATGCTTGTTTTAGTTGGACAATACATCTGGTGAAACAAATGAAGTCATGAATGTAATGGTACCAAACCCCAGGCAGAGAATTTGGTTGCTGCAGAATGACTGGACTTCACTGAAGTTAAGCATACTCCACACCAATAACTAAAACATCAGGCCCATTAGCGTTAGACTGAGGTTTAGCTCTAGGACAATGCAATCATGCATAATCTTTGCTATCTTGAAAAGGCATATTCAGTCCTTTTAGGTCATTTCTCTTTCACTCTCCACCAATCGAGCTTACAATTGAGATGCATTTAGTTTTGTAAAACTATTATTTAAATGCATCTCCAGTGAATTCAAGGACTCAGAGGGATCATAGTACCATAGAGACATGAACATCTATGTTAATGATAAAAACTGTATGGTGTGATTATCTGCAAGCAGATTTAAAAAGCTTGAGCTGCATTGCATTACAAGTTTTCACTGTAAAAGGTTGAAACTATTTAATTTAATGATATAAAATTTTATTTAATGTATGGCACAAAAAACTAACAAAAAATGAAATACTGCTTGCCTATGTAATGGTTATTTACCTGCGTATTTTGAAAATAATGCCTCCACAATGGCCTAATTTTATCTTGACCTCCAACATCCCATACAGTAAAACATATATTCTTGTATTCGACAGTTTCCACATTAAAACCTAGAAAAATTTATGAAGCATTAAAAAAAAAAAAAAAAAAAAACTGAACAAAATTTTTTCTGCACAAATGCAATTCTAAGCATTTAAGTTATTTATCAGTTTAATTAATGTTCTTCATGAATATTTAGTATGTTAAAACATGTAAACTGTGAGCTATGTTCCATAAGAAATGAAGTAAAACAGAGGTTTGTATGCCTACGTAAAGTTTCTCAGAGGGCTATTGAACCCGTGTTTATTCATGTGAAGTATTTATTTTAGTAAGTGCAGGCTAGATAGCATCTTTATACAATAAAGATGACAATAACTTGAAAAGAGGAAAAACAAAGAATGCTTTGCATTCAAATCAAATTCTGAATTGTAAAGGAACGTAGATGCAAATCATCTTAAAATAAGGCTTAAGTGCAATCAAATTAAGTTTATTTTCCGGCCATCCCAAAATTAAGTATAAAGAGCATCTCATCTACCACTTTCCCTTCTGACTTGGGCTGCTTAGTTCTGCCTCTAATAATCGACTGGCTTTTTCATCTATAATGTGGGTTTAGAAATGCTTCGTTTCCAGCATCTTAAACTATACTGCAATTCCTCTGTTCGGTAGTGTTAAGAAATCAATTTGCTGGTCAAATAATTGATGGTATGATTAACTGAAGGTATAGTTATTTGAAGGTTGGATAACTAAGAAATGATTGTAATTATATGCATTAATTTTAAGACTTTTTTTTTTTTATTGATAAAGACTTCATATATGTACAGTTAATTCTTATAATAATAAAGATGTTAAAGTTCTATCTCGTTTCTATATAATTAATTTAAACACACACAGAAATGGTTGGTAAATATCAGTCACTTCTCACAATTTAAGTGGAAGCTTTGATTTCTGATTCATCCTTGGAACTAATAAAAATGTCCAAACTAAGACTACAATTTTTTTGTATGATTGAAAATTGCAGTCTAACTGCTTAACACATTCAGTGCCACTGATACTTTAAAGCATGAAACCAATATTTGCATATATTCTACTGTTGCTTCTAAAACTCACATATTTCTATCTACAAAATTCAGTCTGGTCTGAACAGTTAAATCATATGGATGTGTAGGCACTATATCAAAGTCATTCTGAATGGTCAGGGGAAATTCTGCCATAAACGAATAGCAGCGAACATGTTAAGCTGCAGTTTGAATACAGACAACAGCAATGAAATACAATCAAAACAAACATGCAAATTTTCCCAGAAGAGTTCTACACAGAGAGACTAATTTTTGATCCCCTCTTTCAATGAGTACAAATTCTGTTTTGCTTAAAAAGTGCAAAAACTATACCAGTGTAAACCTTTGATCTTATTTCAAATTTATTCTTCGGTTTATGAGGGGAAAAAACAAAATACAGTTCGATATGTTTTTAGATATATTTTACTAAAAAGTGAAAATGCGCATTATTCATTTTGTCAGTCTGCATGTGTAAGTCATTACCGAACTGAGTCTGGAGATTTTGAAATACAGAATTTGGTATCCTCACAGAAAATTGTGAACTAAATTTTGCTTTTATCAAAAATGTTTTGAAATTATATTATAGCTTAATATTAACTCCATTCTGTCTGGCTCAAATTCAGTAAAGTTTTGATATTTGCTGGCATGGTTGGCTGAGTGATCAGCATATCCACTCTCCATCCAAAAGGCTGCAGGTTTGAATCCTGCCATGGCTGTTTGTGATTGTGTGTGGATATGCTAGTGGTGGTGATGGGCAATAGATGTTGGTGGAGATAGAGTTGTAGAGTAGGTGTCCTCCCTGGAGATGTCATGTAATAATAATAATAATAAATAATATTTAGGAGTCATGGAAGCAAAAGCTAACTGAAAAGAGTGTCACAAAGTTAAAAATTTCTGAAAAGAAATTTTTAACTTTCGTAACAGAAGGATGCACACCACCACCACTCTTCATTTGACTATTGAAATATTTAACTGAACTCTTTGTGTCAATGTTATACTATTAAAATAAATTCACACGTTATCAGGACTAAACTGAATAACTGATGAAACAATCTTGTATGAAGATCAGCAATGAAACAGAAAGGAAGACAAAACATTCTCAATGGAAAACTTATAAAACTAGTGAAACACATCAGCTAATTCAGCTGAACTTTCAGTGAAGATGTCAAATTAAACATGGAAATAGATAAAATTAGAAAACCGGTATGGTGGGAAGCTGGATGATAAATTTATAGAATAAGAAAAATTAGCCAAATTACTAATTTAAAAAAAAAGCCTTTAATTCCCATACAGGGAGTAGGCAAGGCAGTTTCAGCCTTAACTTTTGGAGGCTGAGGGGGAAGTTCAATCTCCACCAATAGCCAATCAGAGATAGCTGGCCCAAGACTATCACTGATTATATACTGCATTCAGTGAAGATAGGCGAATGAAAAGTGCTGCCATCTAGTGGTCCCAAATGCTGACACTATGTTTACTCTGAAAATGATGCAGGTCATATGGTTGATTTTCTTTAGTTTATGGAACAAAAACCCACTTGTCCATGCCAGAGACCTACTAACTCAGGAACCAGGCGAAAAAAGGCTTAGTAAAAATCCCTGTAGTCGGCAACTAGAATTGAACTTATTAATATTAACTCCATTCTGTCTGGCTCAAATTCAGTAAAGTTTTGATATTTGCTGGCCTGGTTGGCTGACTGACACTCTTTGGATGATTTAGTGCAGTGGAAGGCACATGCAATCTCCAATGAGCTACACAGGTGCCAAATTACTAATGTTCAAATCAAGTTGAACTTATGGATCTGAGAGTACAGTTGGGGGAAAAAACTGTTGATCAAAGACTACACTGCAGATATCAGAATTCTGAGAAAAATTTAAGGGAGTGAAAAGATGTTAATTGCAGAATTATATCAGAAATGAAGATAGATCAGAACAATTATCCCCACCCCCAAACTTCCACAGTGCACCAGTTTTTTTTTTAATGTTCTGTGCTATTCTATTTTCTATCCATTCATCATGTTGGTCATTAATGACCCAACACTACAGAACTTGCTTTAAACATTGTAAGTTATATAATATTTAAGACTGCAAACAGCATAATCAAACAGCAAATTACACAATAACCACAGTAATTGACTTTAATGAAATGAAAGTACAGATATTTTGCACTGAAAATAACAGTACATCATCAGTGCATAGACAGTACATACAGCAATCAGTGGTTTATCAATAAAAAACTGTTGCAAAGTGCTACAAATTAATATTAATAAATAATATTAAAACTATTTCTGATGGATATGTAAAATAAGACTTTTGAGAGAGACAATCGTTCCAATTCAGCCGATGTAAAAAGGCTTCGCAACTTTCTTTGATAAAGCGTTAGTATTTAAAATTGCTATGGAGAAGACGAGCTTCATCCTACTGGATACTGTGTTTAGTGTCAATACTATGCTGTGCAGACCAGACTCTTAAGGTTTCATGCATTCAATATAATACTAATGTTCATTAATTATTTTTTCTACAGAATGGCCTGTCTGCCAAATATGTCAGATTATTTTAGCAAGGTATCTGGTAAACACCAGCTAATGATACAGCTGATAGTTTGTCTTTTGTAGATGGCAACAGATAAGAAATTTTGTTGATAGGAAAATGTGGGAATAAGGTGATACTTCAAAATTCTACCAATCGGTTCAGATATACCAGAAATATTAGGGATTAGAACCCTGCAGTCTGTTGAAGAATCCTGAGGTGTTGGAACATAGGAGTGAATTATCTGCTAGATTTGATTAGGATTGTAACCATTAAATTCCATTAAAGTTTTGACTGGAGTTCTTGTAAGCTTGAGGGAGAGGAGCACACATTATGTGCTCTATTAATTGGACTTGATAACACCAATTTTTTTGAGAGGTGTGATGAGCAGACTTTTTGATGAATGCATCTGCCAGTAAAGGCAGATTTTTGATAAACTACCAGCCTTTTTTTTTCTGTAGTGAATTGAATGTGTAGATTATAATAGATAATAGTAATAGGCTATTGATCTGTTGTAGGAAAGTGGCAAGTTCATTTTCAGAATGAGGTCAAACAACAAAAACATCAACATGAATCAACCAATGAGAGGGTTGGGGATGAAAGGATGAGAACAAGTATCTTCCAGATGGTTCAAAAATAGTTTGCCAAAGGCAGAGACGGACACGATTACATAAATAGCATGATTATCAAGAGTAACATAAATCATTTAAATCAATATGCATTTTGTAAGTAATATACGTCGCAATGCATTGTGTTAAAACATGATAAAAATAGGTATGGTTTATAAAAACTACGGGCACAAAATATTACAACTTTTATAGTAGTTTTCTGAAATTTGGAACTGATAACTGTCAAGCATAATTGCCTTATGGTTGACAGTTTGCCTTCTATCTTTTGCAGTTCACAAAAAACATTTCCTTTTCATTTTTGTAAACTGAAGATAAGCTGCAATCCTTATCTTGGCATTGCATTACATACACAACTTATCTGCTTACTTTTTTATAATAAAGTGACAAATGCGTTAGATCAGGATGTTGCATATACAGTGGTATATTTAGATTTTGCAAAGGCATTTGATAAATTGCTACATGACAAGCTGGTAATTAAATTGGAACGGATGGGACTGAACAGTAGATTAGTTCGCTGGATTGGAGATTGGCTGTTTGAGAGGTATCAGCGAGTTGTCTATGGAGGAGTGATATCCCAGAAGAGGAAAGTTACGTGGTGTACCTCAAGGGTCTGTTTTGGGTCCATTGCTGTTTAATTTGCATGTAAATGATATTTGGAGAGGTCTGAATGGTGATATGCAGTTGTTTGCAGATGATGCAAAGTTGGGGAGAGCTATCAGGAGTAGAGCAAATGCTGTAGCTTTGCAAGAGGGCTTGAATACACTGGCTGAATGGGGATGTAAATTCAATGTTTTAAAATGTAAGGTTTTGAAATTTGGGAAGCGGAGATGGGATGTAAAGTATACAATCGGTGGAAATATCTTGGATGAGATAGAGGAGATGAGAGATCTGGGAATGATTGTAGACAAGGACCAAAAATTTTGGGGACACTGAAATTGTGAAGACAACACGGCAGATAATGGGAATGATGCTGAGGACACCGACTTGTAGAAGGAAGGATGTTATGGTCCCTTTGTATAAGGCTTTGATCAAGCCACATATGGATTACTGTGCACAGATCTGATCACCAGGTTTTCAAAAAGATGAAGATGCATTGGAAAAAGTTCAGAGGCAATTGACTAAGGTGATTTCTGGTCTCTGGAACGTAGAGTATGAAGACAGATTGACGAAATGCAATTTGCAGAAATTGGTGGGTAGAAGGAGGAGGGGAGGGGGATATGATCGAGACATAAGCTGTTAAGAGGTTATTACCAGATTAATGTCGGGGAGGTTTTGGACAGAATGGGTGAAGATAGCAGGAGAACAAAAGGTTATCCCTGGAAGCCGTATAAGGAGGGTGTGAGCAAGGGAGTGAGAAGTTTTTTTGCATGGAGAGAACAGAGACAGTGAATATATTTAAGGTGCAGTATGATAAACTGTGTGTATAACAGTGGACCTACCACGATGAGTCTTTTGACTCCATGGAGGTTTTTATAATAATAATAAACTGCCTTTTAAGTTCAACAATTGAAATATCTTTTATACTGTTGAATGTTTTTCATGCATTTATCAGAGATGTACTGAGGAAACTGGCAAACTCACCTTGAGTTGAAAAGACCTGATAAAGGTTCAAGTCTTAGATGGGATTCAAATTCAAGTTCATTACAAAACCAGTTTGTGATGAACCAACCATTCATTTATAACCACTTATGCTCAAGAAAAAAAGAAACAAACTACCAATGTTTAAATCCTTGGAAGCAGTTTTCCATAATTGTCCTTGGTTAAAAAAAATTCTTTTCAGGATTCTAATGATCTTTCATAGCTCTAATATATATTTTCATTTATGCTTTCGTTCTCAATGGCACTGCAAGTTATTCTATTATATATGCTTTTGCTGTGAAAACAGTGATGGGAAAAAGTTAAGAAAATAATACTAGGGGATTCAATGATTCATAGAGTAAAAAGCAGAGATGTCTTTAAATAATATTGGCTGGGAGGTACTTTAGAGTGTGTGTGACTAGAGCTATAAATAGAGGTGAGAACGTAGATGAAACGATTGTAATAGTTGGGACGAATGATTTGAGAAGCAGTGTAAATCACGTGGCAAGAGATTTGAGGGAGATGGAGACTATCAGATTTAAGAGTAAGAGTGCTAAGATAGTGTGCTACCTAGTTATGATAGTGGAGAATTGAGAAGGGTAATGATGATGAATGAAATGGTAGCTAGAATGTGTAGAAAGAGAGGGCTTGAATATGTGAATGTATGGGATGAGTTTGATGGGAGAAAAAATTATATGCTGATGGTCTGCCTTTAAACTAGTACAGGAGTAAATGTTTACAGAAGTTACTGTTTAATGAAAATGTGTGGGTATTAGATCAGGTAAAAGAGAATTATCAGGATGGAAGGAGGGGAAAATGATGGCTGTCAAAAATAACATCAACAGGGAGGCAGGAAAAAATGGAAAATAAAGTCTAAATCTTAAAAATACCCTCCTCAGTTTATATACCAATATGAGAAGTATAATGAATAAATCAGAAGAGTTTATAGCATGGGTGATTATAATCCAGCCTCAGATAATAGGTACATTAGAAACATGTTTGACAGGAAATGATATCCTGACTGGAATTGAAGTTAATGGATATAGTATTTTTTTAGAGAAGACAGAAATTATAAAAAAAGAGTGTATTACTGATGATAGCAAATGAGTTGTGTCCATGTAGGTCTGTGAAAGTAGAGGGTATAAATTAGTGATTTTGAAAGTGTTACTAGAGAGATTTTGTTGGAATGTATTACAAACCTGGGAATAATGAACAAGATAAGAAATGCATGGGCAAATTAGTTTAGCTAGTGAAAAAAGCATTGTAATAATAGGGAATTTCAATTTTCAAAATATAAATTGGAAAGAAGTAGTTTATGGAAGAAAGGAAAGAATTTGAGTTCTTAAGGGATCACTATCTCATATAATTGGTGATGAAAAGAACTCATGGGCAAAATGTACTGGATTTAGTGATAATGTTCATCATCATCAAATTCCTGCCATGTACCCTCAAGGGGTGTACAGGTTATGATAGCACCACATGAAAAAATTACATCATTACTAACTTCCTATCTACAATTTTCCTCCAAATCAGTCTGTTACTCGTCAAGACTACAACGTTATCAGATCTTATATTTCTATCGTCTAAGGAACTTTGTACCATATCAATCCACCTATATCTTGGTCTTACTCTGGGTCGTTTTCCTGCCAACCTGGCAGAGAACACTTGTTTTGCTAATCTTTCCTCACCCATTCTGTTTAAGTGACCATACCACCTGAGATTAGCTCTGCTAATGCATTCCTGGATGCTGACAATATCAAGTTCTTTCCTAACATCCTTGTTTTTAATATGATATTGCCATTGATGCCATCTGTTCACGCCTATAATCTTTCTCAGGACTCTCATATCTGCAGTCTCTAGTCTTTGGTCAAGTGTTTTACTTCTGACCCAACTCTCAGATCCATAAGTTAAAATTGGTTTGAACACCGTCTTGTATACAGCTAATTTAGTGTTTTGACTAATTTCTCTCTTATTCCATATGAATTTATTCAATTGACTTCCTACTATACCAGCTTTGTTTATTCTGTTGTCTATTTCCATATTTAATTTACCATCTTCACTAAAAATCGTGCCTAAGAAGCTGAAATGTTTTACTTGTTCCACAGGTTCTCCGTTCACAATGCATTTGACATTTTCAACGATTCTGCCTATTTTCTATTGCTGACCTTCATACCATATATATTAACAGTTATTCAATTTAGCCAGGGAATCTTGCAGACTTGTAGCGGATTTATTTAGAAGTATAACATCTTCTGCATGAAGCAAAGAGCTTACATTAACATCTCCAATTTTGATATCATGTTTAATACCACTTTCCTTCATAATGTGATCCATATAGATAATGAATAACAGAGGGGATAACGTACATCCTTGTCTCGCACCAGATTTAACATTAAACCATTCCTTCAATTCTAACTGCTGACTTACAACTCAAATAAAGACTAAGTATTGCTTGATATAATGCCCCATTGACACCACATAACTGTAGCATATTGAATATGCTTCTCTCTTGTCACATGCCTTTTCCAGATCAACAAAACTTAAATACAGATCTTTGTTATATTCCCATGATTTCTCCACTATTTGTTGTAAAGTGAAAATCAGATCCCGACAGCCTCCCTTTTGCCTGAATCCAGCTTGTTCTTCACCCAGCTTTTCTTCCACAATTCTTCTCAACCATTTCTCAAGTATACTGGCATAAATCTTACCAGAAACACTCAGTAGAGAAATACCTCTGTAATTCTCACATTCAGTTTTATTTCCCTTTTTATATATGGGTACTATGAGAGCTCTACTCCAATCATTGGGAATATGCCCCTCTTTCCAGGCATTCTGAACTATGCAGTGCAGCCACTGTAAGACTTTTATACCACCATACTTCAGCATTTCTGGTCGAATATCAACTACTCCTGTTGCCGTTAATGTTGGATAATGTAATTGTCAACAACATAACATTTCCACCAGATGGTGACAGTGATCATGTAGTCCTGACCTGGGAGGTGCAAAAGCATGCAAAAAGTGGAACTATATGGCAGGAGATTATGGAAAACTCAGAAAACAGCTTTGAGTTCTATGGAAAAAAGAACTTGAAGGAAAAAAAGATTAATATGGCATGGATCACAGTTAAGAAGTATTTGATGATGGCCATAACCGACTGGGCCAAAATCCAAGAGAATTAACAAAATAATTGTTAAATGGATGAATAGGGAAATTAATCATCAATTCCAGAAGAAGATTATATATAAGTTTTGAAGACATTAACAGTTATATGAAATCTATAAAGTGCAGACTATAAAAGGTTATACTTTGTCACTCTATAAAAGAGTGACAAAGTATAACAAGATAGGCAAAATTAGATTATGAGAGAAGAGACTAGCAAAACAGGCTAAGAAAAATCCCAGAGTTTTTCTGTTATGCAGCTAGGAAAAGAAAGAATGATTGTGAGAAGATAACTCTGCTGAATAGAGATGGCACAAGAATGACCATTTTGCTAAGGATTTTCATACTCGCTATTCTAAGAAAACAGGAAGTTGAGGAATCAATACTTCAACCCAGTTCCTTGCAAGTGAATGAGATAGAAGTCTGATTGTTTAAGTCATCTTGATGTGACTAAGACTATTGGACTAAATGGAATTTCACGTGTTATGAAATAAGGAGCTGACAATTCCGTTGTAGGTTTTTCCACTTGGTTATACTATAAATTAAAGATGCCAAGAAATTATATTCTTAGTTTAATCCTTTATCCAAGTGTGAGCAAACAAAGTTTGGGGATGAAGTAATTTCAGGTGGGAAATGCATGACTTCATATCACTTGCCTTAGTATAAAGCTCGGATAAAGGATTAAACCAAGGATATAAGTTCTAGGCATCTTTAATTAATAGTATAACCAAGTGGGAAAACTTCCAACATTTATCTCTAATCCAGAGTATTATAATAATACGGTTTGACACCTTTTGGCTACTTGTATGTGGAAATATGACTTCTGCATTATTTAAACCTTGATATCACCTCTTGGTCTGGTTCCCATTGATGAGACTTCAACCCTTCCCATAATGCATAGTATTATACATGTTCATGAGGATATGTGCTTTGCATTATGGGATACTAAGGCAAGTGATGTGCAGTCATTAGCTTCTATATACAAGTTGCCCAGTCCTGAAATTACTTCAGGCGCAAACTTTGTTTGCTTACACTTGAATAAAGGATTAAACAAAGAATATAATTTCTTGACATCTTCAATTTATATTTATGAAACTTCCGTTGTTGACTCAATTGTTGAATGAGAGTTTAGTGTCCTTAACAATCCCTAATAAGTGGAAAGAAGGCAAGATTGTTCCATTGCATAAAGGTGGAAGCAAAACATATGTTTCAAATTGCAGACCAGTTTGCATTTCTGGAGTGGTTGTTAAGAGAAGAGATTGGTTAGGAATAGAATACAGGACTGGTGGAAAAGGAAAGGATTCTGTATAGAGGTCAATATGGCTTCGTTAAACGGAGGTTTTGTTTTACAAATTTGCTTACATTTTTGTAAGCAAATTTGGTGATTTTGCTTACAAAGTCATCAAATAATAAGGTGACCATAATAGTCACCTTATTATAATATCATAATAAGGTGTGACTGCAGTTCTGTATAGGGGTGATTCATATAGAGTAATACTTCTGGATTTTACAAAGGCATTTGACAGGCTACCACATAAACTAGTGTATAAGTTATGCCAAAGGATTGGAAAATCAGTTGGTTGACTGGATAGCAAACTGGCTTTCTTATCGATATCAAATGGTGGTGTATCAAATGTGACGTACCATGTCTCACAGGAGGAGAGTTACCAGTGGAGTCCCACAGCATTCTGTTCTAGGACTACTGCTGTTTAATTTGTTTGTTAATGATATTGCCAGTAGTATGCAAATTGATATTCAGCTGTTTGCATGTCATGCTAAGCTGGGAAAGTTATTAGGAATGATGCATATGTACTGGTGCTTCAGAGTGATTTGAATTAAGTGAATATGTCAATTTAACATCAGTAATGTAAGGTTTTGCACTTTGGGTCTCAAAAAAAATTTGAGTTATTTGGTTTGATCTTTTATCCAAGTGTAAGCAACGAAGTTTGCGCCTGAAGTTTTTTCAGGACTGGTGCAACTCATGGCAAAGGTGTTATAAGTTCTCATCACTTGCCTTAGTACCCCATAATACAAAGCACATTTCCTTGCAGACATGTATAATGCTATGCATTAAGGGAAGGGTCACTACCCAGACTGGTTTCAACTTTTATTGAAGTCTCATCAGTGGGAGCATCAGACTTCTCCATTACTTCCACCTCAGTATCACCACCTCTGGGTCTGGCTCCCACTGATGAGACCTCAATAAAGGTCGAAACCGGTCTGGGTAGTGACCCTTCCCTTAATGCACAGCATTATACATGTCCACAAGGAAATGTGCTTTGCATTATGGGATACTAAGACAAGTGATGAGAACTTATACCACCTTTGCCATGAGTTGTCCTGAAAATACTTCAGGCACAAACATTGTTTGCTTACACTTGGATAAAGGATTAAACCAAATATATAATTGGTAGCATAGCCAAGCAAAAACTCACCATCAACAATAATTATTATTATTCGTGACACCTCCAAGGAGTCCAAAGACTCATCGCTGGAGGACACCTACTGCACAACTCTCCGTCTGCACCACTACACGAACCTCTACCACCAATCAACATCAGCGCCATCTACTGCTCACCACTACCACAGGTAGTATTTCTTGTCTGTAAATTGCGTGTGTTCTGAAGACCCAATTTGTCTGTATGCAGGATGAAAAACCCGAGTTTCTGGCAGAAAAAAACCCTGCTGCATCCGTGTGAGATCGACTAACTCCCCATCGATTGAAAAAGTCCATATAAAAGATTCCTCCCGTCATGACGAGAATCGCACTCAGGCCTTTTCCAATCGAAGGGCTCAACGCACCGCCGTTCTTCCAATTGCGCTACGGAGGCATGAAATGTAATTATAATTACATTTCACAATGGATGAACACCATAAAAAAATGCACACAACGGAGCATTAACAATGAAATGACCAACTTAGACCTAATTTTTTTTAATTTCTATTATATTTTCATTTTTTTCCCAATACATTATTTAAAAGTAACTTGTTCACAACAGAACTGCTCAAAATTAGAGGACTAAGAGAGACTTAGTCCTCTAATTTTTATCACCTTACATAAAATAAATTTTTAGTAGTTAAATAGTCATTTTCATTGGTTTATCATTAGATATTTTGTTGTATTGTATCATCTATCATTCCCACGGGGTTTCTGTATAATGTAGTAGTTGCTGCTGTTGCATCAGCATTTTGTACTTAGATCACCAGGGATACCAAGACACACACTAAAAAAAAAAAAAAAATAATAATACAGCAAATGTTATCAGAACTTCACAACTGGCACATACTCGTACAAATAAGTGACCAAAAAACCATTGTATTAATTGCTCTAAAAGTATTGGACAATGCTAGTTGTTGTGGTCATGTTCTGTAGCATTATATGTCATATTCTGGTTGTTAGGTTTCTAATGAAAGAAGACCAAACTTGGTGTAGAATTAAACCTTGTGTTACTGTGTAAGGATTTGAAGTATTATGATATTATGAGGCTTTATGATCAATAAATATATGGCATTTCTGTTTCTTACCAAACTACCTGGTTAAGAAATCATGTATGGAAGGCTAATCTGTTCTCAACATTGTATGTGTTCAGGTGTGTCAATCTCCCCAGACCTGTTTGGAGGATGTAAGCACCCTTAGATCTTATACATTGGCAAACGGCTGTTTAAGTTGTAATCATGAGACAACAGTGCAACTTTGTAACATGATTACATTCTGAAATCTTGTTTATGTAAAGGAGCTGTTGGAGGTATATTAAGAATTTTGTTAATTGTCTTCAAGTTTATACCCTATGAGGGTGAAGAAAATCCACTGTGTCATCTCTAGGGACACTGGTGAATAGACTGACATCTAAAGTGGCTAGGATATCTGAAGATTTTATATTTAAATCCTTTACCCCAGTAACATGTAAGCTATTTTTCACATATTATTCAGTCCATCCTATATGTAGAACTATCAGGTTTGATGGATACTTTGCTAAGTTTGAGGTCATGGAATCTCTCCCATCTATAATGTGATGTTAAGGGAGTATCCCGTTTGTGGATTTCTGGTAATCCATAAAGATTATATGAACAGTTTGCACCCAAAATTCACTCTAACTAGAAGATGACAAAACTTACGAAGTAAATGAACAAAAAAAAGATCAATCTTTTCAGAATATCTACTGGAACTGGAAGAATTTTACATGATGCTTCACACCACCACCATCCATTACAAAAGATAGGTATGATTAAAACATTATAAGATAGAGCCTACAATATTTATTTCCAGTACATGAAAAAAAAGGCCAGAGTGAAAAACTGTGCTATCTGAGACTCATCCTCAACGGGTATAAACCAAAGACGATTAAAATTCTTAACACACTTTCAACTGCTTCTTTACATAAACAAAATTTCAAAAATGCAATCATGTTACCTTACATCAAGAATCTTAAAGTTGCAGCCCTGCTTTGTGATTATAACATTGAATTGGCTTTTTTTGCCACTATATAAGATCTCTTGGTTCTTACATCCTCCTGTAATTCCAGAAGTTATTGCTTCTTGTGGCATTTGCATTGTAAGCCAGACAGGAAAGTCTAAGGAGATATGCATGTCTGACACATGCAAAGATACTGATGAAAGCAGCAGTGCAAATCAGGATTAGCCTTCCATACAACAAACACAGGTCACCAAGTAGTTTAGTAAGAAACAGAAATGCCATATATTTATTGATTATAACTGTTTTACAAGAAAGTTCCAATAAGACTCAATTGCTTCAGATCCCCAACACATAATTTTAAAAAAAAAAAAAAAAGCTTAATCCTACACCAAGTTTGGTCTGCTTTCATCAGAAATTAACCATGAATCTGGAATATGACTTATGCTACTGAATGCTTCAGTAAGAACTAGCACAGTTCCAATGCATCTATAACAATTAAACAATGGTTTGCTGGTCATTTGTTTGTATGCACTAATTGTGAAGTTCTGATAACATCTGTTGTGTAATTAATTTTTTTCTAGTTTTTATATAAGTTTTGGTTATCCCTGATAAGTCGAATGACAAAACTTGCTGGTTATATTGTTTATTTTATTAACACAGTTATATGTTATGAAACAAGTGGTCTCAATACCAAAAATTTATTTAAAAATACAGTTAATATTAAAGAAAACTGTTGACAGAAGGGTATTAATAACAAATCTAATCATGTTACACTATAAATACCTGTGAGTAAATATCGGGAATTTGACGAATGTCAGTCATCAAACACACTAATAATTCAAAGATACATCATGGCTATGTTCTTTGTTCACTTCCAAATAGTTTTAATGAGTAATACTAGAAACAAATGTGCAGCAATTTTGCTTCTGGTATTATGTCACTGTGTTAAGTTTTGAGCTACAGGTATTCAAATGTTCACTAAATTATTCATATATAATGCTACATTAAGACTGGAGCAGGACTGTAGGAAAGTAACACCAGCAGGAAGAGGTCAAGATCTTTGAAAATATTAGATTAAAAAAAAAAAGTACAAGCCATTAGGAAAAAGAAAACCAGGACGTCCTCTTAAACGATTCAACAATGACTTCTAAGGCCGGAACAGGCCATGCTAGGCCTAAATCCTTGATATGTATAATGATGATGATGAAAAAAAACAAAAAAAAAAAACTGTTAAACCCAAAAAGGATATAGATGCATTAAATTCAATAAGTATCATTTACTCGAGAAAATCAGAACACTTAACTGGAAATTTTCCAAAGGTTGAAGAAAACTGTCCCTCTCTTCAATATCACATATTAAAGAAAAATTTTATTTTAATTTAAAATTTCCAGGTGACATGGATGAAGAAAGAGGATCTAATGCTCTGTGACAGAGAAGATACAAAAATATCAAAAATGTTATACCGCTTAAAGGTTATTCTAATTATATATATCTTAATCAGATCTCAAACTATATGCAAAAAACTTTCTACATCTTTTTCTCATCCTGAGATTTTTATTTAATAAGGTCAAAGCACTTTGTGGCAACTTGTATATGTAAAATTTATAAATTCTGCATTACTTGGCATCTCAGGGTATGGCTCCCACTGACGAGACCTCAATAAAGGTCAAAACCAGTCTGGGTAGTGGCCCTTCCCTTAATGTATAGCATCATACATGTCAGCAAGGAGATGTGCTTTACATTGCGGGAGAATACTAAGGAAAGTGATCAGAGCTTACTCCACCTTTACCATGAGTTGCCTCACACCTGAAAATACTTCAGACGCACTGTTTGCTTACTTGGGGAAAAAAGGATTAAAACCAAGTTCATAAAATTGCTTGGTATCATTAATGTATAGCATACCAAAGGTAAAAAATTTTCTATATGTAAGTTATATTAAATTCGCACACAAATGAAGTGTATCTCATCAAATTACTGACATGTACCCTCAAAGGGGTGTACAGGATATGATAGTACTACATGAAAAATTTACATCATTACTAACTTCCTATCTACAATTTTCCTCCAAATCAGTCAATTACTTGTCAAGACTCCAATATTATCATTATCAGATCTTTTATTACTATCTTCTAAGGCACTTTGTACCATATCAATTCACCTATATCTTAGTCTTCCTCTGGGTCGTTTCCTTGCCAACCTGGCAGAGAACACTCGTTTTGCTAATCTTTCCTCGCCCATTCTGTTTAAGTGACCATACCACCTGAGATTAGCTCTGCTAACGCATTCCTGGATGCCGCGAATGTCAAGTTCTTCCCTAATATCCTCGTTTTTAATATGATATTGCCATTGATGCCATCTGTTCATGCTTCTAATCTTTCTCAGGACTCTCATATCGGCAGTCTCTAATCTTGGGTCAAGTGTTTTACTTCTGACACAGCTCTCAGATCCATAAGTTAAAACTGGTTTGAACACTGTCTTGTATACGGCTAATTTAGTGTTCCGATTAATTTCTCTTTTATTCCATATGAATTTATTCAATTGACTTCCCACCATACCAGCTTTGCTGATTCTGTTGTCTATTTCTATATTTAATTTACCATCTTCAGTAAAAATCGTGCCTAAATAGCTGAAATGTTTTACTTGTTCCACAGGTTCTCCATTCACAACACAGTTGACATTTTCAATGATTCTGCCTATTTTCATTGTCTTTGTCTTTTTATTGCTGACCTTCATACTATATCTATTACAAGAGCTATTCAATTTAGTCAGAGAATCTTGCAGACTTGTAGCGGATTTATTTAGAAGTATAACATCGTCTGCATAAAGCAAAGAGCTGACATTAACATCTCCAATTTTCATATCATGTTTAATACCACTTTCCTTCATAATGTGATCCATATAGATAATGAATAACAGAGGGGATAATGTACATCCTTGTCTCACACCAGATTTAACATTAAACCATCTTCCTGTACTTCCTTCAATTCTAAATGCCGACTCACAACTCAAATACAGACTAAGTATTGCTTGATATAATGTCCCATTGACACCATATAACTGTAGCGTATTGAATAGCTATTCTCTTGTCACTTTGTCATATGCCTTTTCAAGATCTACGAAACTTAAATACAGATCTTTGTTATATTCCCATGCTTTCTCGACTATTTGTCGTAAAGTGAAGATCTGATCCTGACAGCCTCTATTTGGCCTGAATCCAGCATGTTCTTCACCAAGCTTTTCTTCCACAATTCTTTTCAACCGTTTTTCAAGTATACTTGCAGAGATCTTGCCAGGAACACTCAGTAGGGAAGTACCTCTGTAATTCTCACATTCAGTTTTATTTCCCTTTTTAGATATGGGTACTATAAGAGCTCTACTCCAATCATTGGGAATTCGTCCCTCTGTCCAGGCTTTCTGAACTATGCAGTGCAGCCACTGTAAGACTATTATACCACCATACTTCAGCATTTCTGGTCAAATATCATCTACTCCTGCTGCCTTTCCACATTTCAAGCCTTTGATGGCTTTTTCTACTTCTAGTATAGATATGTATTCCTGACTGTATGCCTGTTGAGTGTTTTTTTACCACTGTGCTATCACTGCTTGTTTCATTTAGCAATTTTTCGAAGTAATTACTCCATACTTCAAGAATATCCTTTTCTCCGGTTTTCATGTCACCTTTATCATCTTGCACTCCTTTTACTGCATTCTTTCCTCCATTTCTAAGCTTCATTAACAACCTGCAGAATATCTTACCACCTTCTTGATATTTATTTTTCTATGTTCTTGCCAAAATTCTCCCATGACTTTTGTTTAGCTAGTTTTACACAGTATTTTGCTTTCTTACATTTATCTTTGTATTCTCTAAGAGTAAAAACTGATTTATTTGCCAGGAACTTTTGATATGATTTCTTCTTTCCCTTCACTGCCTCTTTAACTTACTGTGTCCACCATGGAGTCCTGATTTTTCTATCCTTGCAGACAACCTCACCACATGCCTCTCTGGCTGAATCAATCAGGGTTTTCTTCAAGGCTTGCCACTGAATCTCCAAGGTTTGGTTCCTGTTCTCAAGCTCTTTCATTTTTTCTTTAATAATCTTTATGTATGTTAGTCTACAGTTCACATCCGAGAGCTGCTCAACTTTTATTCGCTTTAAAACTTTCTTACATGTTATTCTTTTCAATATGAAATTCAATTTTATTCTGCTCAAGACTAAATAGTGATCGCTTCCAATTTCAAATCCTCTGTACACTCTGGTGTCCTGCACCAGGGAGAAAACATCACTGTCAACAATAACATAGTCAATGAGACTTTTCTTATTCCTTGCCTCTTCTCTCCATGTGAATTTGTGCACATTTTTATGTTGGAACATGGTGTTAGTAATAACCAGTCCATGTCCTGAGCAGAAATCCAAAAGATATTTGCCATTATTATTAGCTTTGTTCTTTTCTCCAAATTTTCCCAAAATATTTTTGTATGTCTCACAATCGTTTCCTACTCTGCTATTCATATTCCCAACAAGGACCAACTTTTCCTTTTTCATTGTGTCAGTTGCTTTTTCTAAAGCATCAAAAAATTCCTCCACTTCTATCTTAGTAGAACCTTCTGTGGGACCATAGGCACAAATAAGTCTCATTGTCCAGTTCTCCATTCTCATATTTGCCCACATCACTCTACTTGAGACTGCCTGCCATTCAAGAAGATTAGCCTCGTATTATGTGTTGAAACTATGGCTACTCCTTTTCCTTGATTGTCATTTCCTGAATATACCATTTTGTATTTATTGCTCAGAAAGATCTCACCAGTTTTTATCTTTTTTGTTTCAGTCACCCCTATTATGTCGATCTGTACTTATCTAATTCCTCAGCTAACGCCATTTATTTGCCATTCAGGCTTCTTATGTTGATAGTATCTATCTTTAACTCTGGTGATGTTGAGATAGGGTGTGTTTTCAGATTTGTTCCAGTAGCTGACATTTCGCTATTTGTCCTGGTTCCCTGGTGAAAACAATGGGGGCCTTGTTTAACCAGACGATGCCCCAGCCGGCATGAAATTTTGTCATGTTGTACTATCATTTTTTATTTTGGTTTAACCAATAAGAATACAATTTTGTTGGCTAAATCCAAAATTTCCAGCCCATCCTCGTTCGTTCAGTATCCAGGTAGATACCCAACAGGTTGCATCACGAGAAGGTGAGGATTGGACATTAGGTCAGAAGCCCTGGTCGGTTCTCCGCATTCCTTTAAAGGCCATGTGGAGGTCTCCTCTCAGTTATACAGCTTTGACCCTTAAGTACCCCTGAAGTATATCTGCCTGGATTAAATAAAATTTTTGGGAACAAGCTTCATGCTCTATTGAACTTAATCTGTTCATTTATGCAACGATTAATGAATATGAATTTGTCACATTTGTAAATGGTACATCAAAAATGCACTATTTCCCATTCAGAAGGTATAAACTTTCTGCAATTATGCAGGAAAAAAAAAAAAAAAAAAAAAAAAAAAAAAAAAAAAAAAAAAAAAAAAAAAATCAGTCAGGTCTATGAACAACTAAATCAATTTTTGGTGTGTTAATTTTTAATAAGATAAAAACTTGATGGTTAGCTATAAATTACTTGACTAAATAAGAGGAAGAGAAGAAATAAATGAAACAAATTATAATCTCCAATGAGAATTCTGAGTTCATCAAATTCCTGATATATATCCTCATGGGGTGTACAGGATCTTATGATAGTATTACATGAAAAGTTACATGATTACTAACTTCCTATCAACAATATTCCTCCAGTTTAGTCTGTGATCTGTTAACATTCTAATGTTATCAGATCTTATACTTTTTCTAGAGCAATTTTACTGTATCAATCCATCTTCATCTTGGTCTTTTTCCTGCCAAAGAATACTTCTTTAGCTAATGTTTCCTCTTCCATTTTGTTCAAGTGTCCATACCACCTAACACATTCTTGAATGCTAACAATGTCAAGTCTTTTCCTAATATTCTCATATTTAATATGATACTACCACTGATGCCATCTGTTCAGTGCCCTAATCTTTCTGAAGACTTATATCTGTGGTCTCCAGTCTTTGATCAAGAGTTATGAATCTGAGAGCTGGGTTAGCAATAAGTTAAAATTGGTTTGAGCACTGTCTTGTGTACAGCTAGTTTAGTGTTTTGACTAATCATCATCTTCTCCCTTCTACATATTAGGCCTGTTGAACTGTTACAGACCTATCTTAAGCCCTTCTAAGTCATACCCATTCCGAGGATAAGGTAACTAGTCCTATGCTGTAGCTGCGTGTTCACGCGCCCAGTTGCCTGCTTGCAGGAGGAAAAACCCTGCTGTCCACATCCAAGACTGGATAACTTGGCTATGCCTGAGAAAGATCCTTAAGCTCCTCACATCGGCGACAGGAATCAAACCCAGGACACTACTTTCCCAGGAATATGGCTGTGAAGCGCATAGCCATAGGCTAACCGAGCGGACATGTGTTTTGACTAATCTCTCTCTCTTATTCCATATAAATTTATTCAGTTCACTTCCTACCATCCCATGCTTTGCTAATTTCACTGTATATTTAGAAATTTACTTTGCTATCTTCACTAAAAACTGTACCTAAATAGCTGAAATGTTTTACTTGTTCTACAGGTTCTCCATACAGGATACAGTTAATGCTTTCAATGTTTCAACCTATTTTCATTGTCTTTGTCTTTTTAATGCTGAATTTCATACCCAATGTATTACAGCAGCTCAATTTGGTTAGGAAATCCTGCAGAATTGTCCAGGATTTATTTAAGTATAACATCTGCATAAGAGATAGAACTGAGATTTTGATATTGGTTTAATACTGCTTTCCTTCATGATGTGATCCATATAGATTACAAATAACAGTGAAAATAATGTACGCTTTTTTGCACACCTGACTTAATATCAAATCAAGTACCTCCAATTCTAATTGCTGATTTACAACTCATATAGACTATGTATTGCTTGATATAATGTCCCATTTACACCATATAACCAAAGCATTTTGAGCAGATTTCCTCTTGGCACCTTATATGCCTTTTCCAAATCAACAAAACTTAAATACAGATCCTTGTTATGTTCCCATGATTTCTTAATTATTTATCTTGAAGTGAAAATCTGATCCTGACAACCTCCTCTGTTTGGCCTGAACCCAGATTGTTTTTCTCTCAAGAATACTTGCATAAATCTTACCAGGAACACTCACTAGAGAAATTCCTCTGTACTTTAACCATTCAGCTTTATTTCCTTTTCATAGATGGGTACTATGAGCACTCTACTACAATCATCTGGAATTTTACCCTCTGACCAGGCCTTCTGAATTATGGAGTGTAGCCACTGTAAAACTTATACCTCCATAATTTAGCAGTTCTGGTCAAATATCATCTACTCCAGCTGCCTTTCCACATTTCTGGTTTGTGATAGCTTTTTCTACTTCAAGTATAGATATATATTCCAGACATTCTTGTTGAGTGCTGTCACTACTTGTTTCATTTAGCAATCTTTCTGAGTAATTCCTCCATACATCAAGAATATCTTTATTCAGTTTTCATGTCCCTCTTTGTCATCTCTAATTCCTTTTATAGTACTCTTTCCTCCATTTCTAAGCTTTTATAGCCTCCAGAATATTTTAACCGCCTTCTCGATATTTATTTTCTATGTTCTTACCAAAATCTTCCTATGACTTTTGTTTAGCTAATTTTACATAATGCTTTGCATTCTTACATTTTTCTCTGTATTCCCCAGGAGCACAAGCTGACTTATTTGCCAGGAACTTTCGATATGTATTCTTCTTTTACTTCACTGCCTCTAACTTCCTGAGTCCACTATGGAGTTCTGATTTTTCTATAGTTGCAGATCACATGCTTTTCTGGCTGAATTAATCATTTTCTTTAGGGTTTACCAATGCATCTCCAAGGTTTGGTTCTTGTTTCTAAACTCATTCAGTTTTTCTTGAAATGTTAATGATAAAAATTCAAAAATAAGTTCAGAAGTAAGAGAGACTTCAAAAAGGCATTAGACAGTTTATGGTGAAGACAGGGAAGAGGATTTTTTTTTAAGAAGGGAAAAAGAGACTGAAAAATTGCTTTTTTTTCCCCAGCATCATTTTATTAATAATTCATTTTTTTATTACTCTATTTCAATGTTTATTTTATATTATAATTTAAAAAAATTAATGGGGTTTTTATTAACTAGATATTTGTCTTTTCATTCCGATTTGTTTGAAATTAGTGATTACTCCCCACCCTCCACTTCCCAGTCAACGCACAAAGTTAGGTTAATTACTAGTTACTGCCTACAGATGTTACAATCATCTAATATTCAATTCCCTTGTCTAAAGCTTAGAAAGGAATTACTTGTTGGAAATAAGCTGTGGTCATAATAAACTGGAGAGTTGGATGCCACCTAAATTCATTGTATATAAGTACAGCTGAACACACAGGCAGGTGTGAAAAAAAATAAAAAAATAAAATAAAACAAGTAAAGCAGACAAGATGGGAGGAGGAGGAAGTTACATGTGCATGTGAATGAAAAAAAGCAATCCTATCTGTGTCACGGAAATATGTTAAAGATACTGGTTTAGTCAAGGAACAGAAGTGATGAGTCAGAGTATGGTCCTACAGATCAGTCTTTTCTAATCGTGGAATTGATATTTGATGTGGGATTTTGTGAGGATGAACTAGTTTTCTGACAAGCATAAACCTAAATTACACATATTTCCTAAGTGGTATAACTTGGTTAAAACTTGTAGTTTTAACCAAGTTATAATGGCAAAGTGGTAAAACTTGGAACTAAAGTTACAGAGGAATTCATACCACTATCAACCCCAGATGGAAAGGGTCCCTTGGTGGAAGACTGATCACAAAATGGTTTTTTAGAGAAAGTAATATAATTAAAAACTGCAAAAAAAATTCTTTACCTATTGTAGGAATTGTTGTAACAATCTCTCCTAATTTCAGTTTATATAATATTGTTGTCTTTCCTGCAGCATCCAAACCAACTGAAAAAATAAATAAGCATTAAGAAATGTGATTAGCCAACAAATTATAGATAAAACAGAATGAAAAATTCCTTTACTTGTATCTATAATATTACTCAACAAAATAACATATGCTTGTACGCTCCTCACACACTATAATCAGTTAAATTTTTAACCGATTTTTAAATTTTTTAAACACGATAAATTGTTAGCAATGTAATCTTTATATTTCCATTTGAATGAGTGAATACAAATTTCAGAATGTGATTAACAGAAGTCACATGGTACATACAATCCCTCCCCATTACTTTAATTGTTGGTCACGTCCAATTTCACAGCTACTGCATTATTAGTTCTAATTTAAGAGATTCGATTAATCTCAACCTCAGTTTCTGTACAGCAGTATCAGGATGGGCTAATGACCATCACCAACACAGAACTAATAGCAGATATGATTTGATAAAACCTAATGCTCATGAATAATTGTCACCTCACATCAATATACAATTTCTGATACCTCAATCTTTTCTAACAGATGGTTATCTTGTTTAGCCCTCAATCCTTATGACCAGAATTTGACAAAATATTCAAAATCTTACTCACCATGAAACAGTACTTGACCAAACAATCCCCCCCACACGCACTTTTTTAAAAGATAAATCCTAACAAGTCAATAGGGGTTCTTTAGAGTGATTAGCAATACATTGTCATTGTTTGGAGAACATTTTAATTGTGTGAAAACCATTTCAAGAAGTTGAACAGCAAAAACATTGATTTTTGGATAATATAATTTGGTGTTGATTTTTGTCACCAGAATGACCTTTATATCACTTTTTTCTTTTTTAAGTTAAAAAAAAGAAAAAGAAAAAAGTTCTATTTTGTCCAGTCTGCAGCTATTGCCACAGGTAAGTAAATTTTAAGCCATGCTTATGTCATTTTTGTGAATAAAATGTAACGTTGCATACCATATACTAAAAGCATAAGGGCAGCCTAAAGATAACTGAGTCACAATCTAGAAACAAAATTTTTGAAAAGAACTTCAGACCTCTAGTGAGCAGGATGGTGATTTTACATCAAGATGAAAATCTTCTACTGCTTGATAAATACATAAACCTGCAGTGGGATTCCAACAAGGTCAGATTACAGAAGAAACAGTTGAAGTCAGTTCAATGATATAATATAGCAAACAAGCTAGCAAAGCTTTCAAATATCTTGACAATTATGTGCTATGCTATATTTCAACATAGGAAATACTGTTATCCAGATGTTAGTGCTATGCTGAGAAGCAGTAGCAATATGAAAGTTAGACTAATTGCTCAGTGACAACATCACCTTTGTCTCTGGCAATAAAATCTTATTACTTGGTCTCCCACATCTGTAAATGCTGTACCATGTTGGCCTGGTTAGTTTATCTGCTCTGCAGCCAGGAGATTGCAGGTTTGAATCTTGCCATGGGTATTGATATTTGTGATTGTGAAAATACTAGTGGTGGTGATAGGCAGTAGATGGTGTGGTACGCTGTAGTTGAATGAGTGGTGGAGACAGTTGTAGAGTAGGCGCCCTCCCTCTATAAGTCTTTGGACTCACTGAAGGTGTCACGTAATAATAATATATACATACTACTCAGTTTCCTTGCGCTAGTAACACATTCTGACATACACATGAATTAATGAATGGCAGCAACAGGTTTATTATAGCTACATCATTCCCATGCATTCTCAAAATTAATGATTTGAGAATGTGAAATTTGCCATCTCAGTAGCTATTCTTAAATTACATTAGTTGCTAATACACTTTGGCTATAACTGAAGATGCTAAAAAATATGAAGACATAAGCTATTTGGTTGAAAAAAATTAAACCAAACAAGCAAAGAAATAATAAATATGAAATAAAATAAAATAAATTTTATTTCATATATATATATATATCATCAAATTCCTGTCTTGTACCCTCAAGGGGTGTACAGGATACGATAGTACTACATGAAAAAAATTACATCATTACCAACTTCCTATCTACAATTTTCCTCCAAATCAGTCTGTTACTTGTCAAGACTCCAACATTATCAGATCTTATATTTCTATCGTCTAAAGCACTTTGTACGTATCAATCCACCTATATCTTGGTCTTCCTCTGGGTTGTTTTGCTGCCAACCTGGCAGAACACTTGTTTTGCTAATCTTTCTTCGCCCATTCTGTTTAAGTGACCATACCACCTGAGATTAGCTCTACTAACGCATTCCTGGATGCCGTGAATGTCAAGTTCTTTCCTAATATCCTCGTTTTTAATATGATATTACCATTGATGCCATCTGTTCACGCCTCTAATCTTTCTCAGGACTCTCATACCTGTGGTCTCTAGTCTTTGGTCAAGTGTTTTACTTCTGACCCAGCTCTCAGATATATAAGTTAAAACTGGTTTGAACACTGGCTTGTATACAGCTAATTTAGTGTTATGACTAATTTCTCTTATTCCATATGAATTTATTCAATTGACTTCCCACCATACCAGCTTTGCTGATTCTGCTGTCTATTTCTATATTGAATTTACAATCTTCACTAAAAATCGTACCTAAGTAGCTGAAATGTTTTACTTGTTCCACAGGTTCTCCATTCACAACACAGTTGACATTTTCAATAATTCTGCCTATTTTCATTGTCTTTGTCTTTTTATTGCTGACCTTCATACCATATCTATTACAACAGTTATTCAATTTAGTCAGAGAATCTTGCAGACTTGTAGCGGATTTATTTAGAAGTATAACATCATCCGCATAAAGCAAAGAGCTGATATTAACATCTCCAATTTTGATATCATGTTTAATACCACTTTCCTTCATAATGTGATCCATATAGATAATGAATAACAGAGGGGATAATGTACATCCTTGTCTCACACCAGATTTAACATTAAACCATCTTCCTGTACTTCCTTCAATTCTAACTGCTGACTTACAACTCAAATAAAGACTAAGTATTGCTTGATATAATGCCCCATTGACACCATATAACTGCAGCGTATTGAATAGCTTCTCTCTTGGCACCTTGTCATATGCCTTTTCCAAATTGACAAAACTTAAATACAGATCTTTATTATATTCCCATGCTTTCTCGACTATTTGTCGTAAAGTGAAGATCTGATCCTCACAGCCTCTATTTGGCTTGAATCCAGCTTGTTCTTCACCAAGCTTTTCTTCCACAATTCTTCTCAACCGTTTCTCAAGCATACTTGCATAGATCTTGCCAGGAACACTCAGTAGGGAAATACCTCTGTAATTCTCACATTCAGTTTTATTTCCCTTTTTATATATGGGTACTATGAGAGCTCTACTCCAATCATCGGGAATTCGTCCCTCTGTACAGGCTTTCTGAACTATGCAGTGCAGCCACTGTAAGACTTTTATACCATTATACTTCAGCATTTCTGGTCGAATATCATCTACTCCTGCTGCCTTTCCACATTTCAAGCCTTTGATGGCTTTCTCTACTTCAAGTATGGATATGTATTCCTGACTGCATGCCTGGGCAGTGTTTTTTACCACTATGCTGTCATCACTGCTTGTTTCATTTAGCAGTTTTTCAAAGTAATTACTCCATACTTCAAGGATATCTTTTTCTCCCGTTTTCATGTCACCTTTATCATCTTGCACTCCTTTTACAGCACCCTTTCCTTCATTTCTAAGCCTCTTCAACAACCTCCAGAATATTTTGCCACCTTCTTGATATTTATTTTCTATATTCTTGCCAAAGTCCTCCCATGACTTTTGTTTAGTTAGTTTTGCACAGTGTTTAGCATTCTTGCTTTTGTCTCTATATTCTCTAAGAGCAAAAGCTGACTTATTTGACAGGAACTTTTGATATGCTTTCTTCTTTTCCTTCACTGCCTCTTTAACTTCCTGTGTCCACCAGGGAGTTCTGATTTTTTTATCTTTGCAGACAACCTCACCACATGCCTCTCTGGCAGAATCAATCAATGTTTTCATCAGAGTTTGCCAGTGAATCTCCAAAGTTTGATTCCTGTTCTCAAACTCTTTCATTTTCTTTTCCATAATCTTTCTGTATTTTAGTCTACAGTTCACATCTGAGAGCTGCTCAACTTTTATTCCCTTTAAACTTTCTTACATGTTATTCTTTTCAATATGAAATTCAATTTTATCCTGCTCAAGACTAAATAATGATCACTTCCAATTTCAAATCCTCTGTACACTCTGGTGTCCTGCACTAGGGAGAAAACATCAATATCAACAATAACATAGTCAATGAGACTTTTCTTTTTCCTTGCCTCTTCTCTCCATGTGAATTTGTGCACATTTTTATGTTGGAACATGGTGTTAGTAATAATCAGTCCATGTCCTGAGCAGAAATCCAACAGATATTTGCTATTATTATTAGCTTTGCTGTTTTCTCCAAATTTTTCCCAAACATTTTTGTTTTCCCAAAACACACACACACACATATATATATAAAACTTATTTTCCAACCTATGCAGTCTAAGTTCAGATGCGGTCAGTCAGATGCTTCATTAAATATGAAGCCAAAAAAAACTAAAATTGAACACAATACTATGTTAATTTAATTTTCTGGACACATTTAAGACTAAAACTTAAATTTTTGGGAGAAACTACCTTACCATATTCCAAACAAGATCTATATCATTATATATTGTCATACATGCTTTTTATACATAATCAACTGCTACATATGAGAGATCACAAGAGCCTGTAACACAACAGCAGCAAGTGTGGAAGTGATTAGGGGGAATCTTAATGCCTTTCTTGAAGAGCTGATGGTTGTATTAATTAGGAGAGGGAAAAAAATATTTTCGAAGGCTGTTCCAAAGAACAAGAGACATGTGGAATAGAAGTGAATAGGAAGATGGCATGATAAGTTTGGAAATGAACTGTGAATAGATAAACCAGCAGTTTATGTTTGATTAGAAGGAGGAGGAAAATGATGGCCTATCAAAAAAGTGGGCAGATTTGGACTTATAATTTACAGGTAGAAAGTGTTTAAAATGAAAAAAGACCAAGTTTTTTTTTCTGGGTGGAGGGGAGGGGGAGGATGAGGAGGATTATGGATGTAGTGTGTTTATGCAAGGATTAGCTCAATCTAAGAATCTTGGGGGTAGATTCTAACACCAAAAGTAAACAGGAACAAACTAAAATATTTCATCCAAGAAAAGGATGGAATCGGTTTGGGCAGTATTAAAATTCCCTAGATTATCTTCACTCTCCCACTTGAGTAAGGAGATAACTGTTTAAGATACTGGATATGAAAGATCTAAAAGTATTAATCATTTGAGAACAAAGTTTTTCAAATGAAGATGAGGAATGGAATGCACTATCATCAGCAGAACTATGGATAGGATTTATGGTTAGTGAGTGAGAGTGTAAGAAAGGAGAGTGTGGATGAAAGTACAGTCCTTAAGTAGTCCAATAATAAATCTGATGAGAGGAAACTGGACACTCGACTCTAAGCCATGGGTCGGGAACCGGTGGCTCCAGAGCCGCATGAGGCTCTTGGCTGAACAAAGTGTGGCTCTTTTATATTGAATTAAATGATACATAATTAATACAAACAACTAAATATTGTTTTTTGATAGGGCCTGTTTGTTATCTTTTTCATATTGGCTGTAGACATTGGCTAAAAAGTCCTTGAGCTCAAATTTCAAGGGCTTTGCCATTGGAACAAATAGCCCTGGTCCAGTAAGTGTTTTAAGATGCCAATATTGTTAGGATGGATGATGATATCGTTTATGTAAATACCTTCCTGTATTTGGTGGTGGGTTTTCTGTAGATAGGAAAGGATAATGAGCCATGTGGAAGTTAGAAAATTTGTATCTAGAAAGGGAAGACAGTTTTCTTTTTTCCACTGAAGTTTATTTTAGGATGTTGGCTGTTAAGATGTGCTAAAAATGTGTACAATGTGCCTAGGCCATGATGCCAAATTGCACACACATTGCCAACATAGCAGAGACCACTAGTTTAAGCATAGTTGTGCTGAGTGCTCATTTTTCAAAATGTTCCATGCAGAAGTTTGCTAATGGGGAGGAAAGAGGGGAACCCATACCAGTCCCATCCAGCTGTTTGTATATATTTCCTTTCCAAAGGATATAACAAAAATAAATGGTGAATTTAAATAATGTGTCAGAAGGGAAATGTGGCTTAATGACATCAAGAATCTCTGCCAAAAGTAAATTGGTGAACAATGAAGTAATGTTAAGTAATGCTACTCACGCTAGAGGCTTAATGGAGTGAAACAGCACTGAGAAAGGGTTAAAAATATTATTTAATTCTTCTAATGTTATTTCATCTCAGTCACTCAGGCATCAGGAAGTACAATGAGAAAACACACACAGGCAACATAAAACTAAGTGGTGGTACCCTCTGTTGGCACATGTTAATGGCCTAGGATGTAAAATGGAATCTTGAAATATTAGTGTTACCCATATTTTGGGAAGTTTAATGCAACCATGTTTATTTATTTAAATAGCTAATTTCGAGAGAGCAGCTGCAGATTCCAAAAATACAGGTATCCATTGATTAACGCAGGATTTGATTAACACAGTGAAATTAATTGTGACAATCCCTTTATATACGCTGCAAGAGTTTTAATTAATGCGCCTTTAAATTGGCTTGGGTTACCCAGAGCCTATTTTTGTCTGACAGTTGAAGCCCACTGCAAGAAAAAGAACTTGCCTTTCAAAGCTCTTTCGCTTTTAGATAACATGCCTGGTCATCCAAATTCTCTTATGATCTGTGTGAGAATGTGAAAGTTTTATTTTTTCCACCAAATACAACATCATTGCTACAACCCATGGACATGGGTATCATTACAATTTTAAAAGCCTATTTTCTTAAAAAGACATTCTCAAAGGTAGTAGAAACAAACAACAACAGGAGAAAATGCTCCAAGGATTTTGGAAAAATTTTAACATTAAACACACAATTGAAAACATTCATGACTCGTGGCAGCAAGTGTTTTCTAGCTGCATGAAAGCTGTTTGGAAAATCTTTTGCCAGAATGCACTAATGACAGATGGTTTTCGGAATCCCATGAATGACGTGTTTGAAGAAATCATTGCAATTGGTGAAGACCTTGGTTTTTAAGGTGCTGATGCAGAAGATGTTAAAGAATTATTGAATTGAAATTCGAAAGATTTCAGTGATGACAACAATCTTCTTGAAAGTGAACAACGCTCATATGAAGACATGCTTACTAAATAACTTAAGGAAATTACAACATACAATAGAATATACATTAAAATAAACTTTAATATATTTCCAATCTTCAAAGGAACTTACAATAAAGACACGTGCATGCAGGCACTAAACACAGTAAGTGAGAAACGAAGCGGGAAGCTATGGTTTTCCTAAAAGTCCTGATGGTGCTTCCTAGGGGGCTATGTAGGTATTCTTGGCCGTTGGGCTGAAGGTCTTCTGATGTAAGCCTCCCAAATTTGGGACAGTCTCATGCAACCAAATTTGTTGAGGTTTGGCATGTTTCTTAGGGCTGAGGCTGATTCCATGAATAGTCTTTCAAATTTGAACTTGCTACGGTGTATTATTGTGACGTTCTTCCAATGTATTCTGTGGCGTGTATCCCGATTATGGTCTGCAAGACCATAGTGGCTGTACTGGTGAAACCGGATGTAGTCCTTGTGTTCTGAAATTCTGATATTCGCTGTCCTGCCTGTTTGGCCAAAGTAGGACAACTTACAGCTCCAAGGGACCTGGTATACACCAGGTAGGTCTAGGGGGAGTGGTTGGTCTCTAGTGGAGCAGATAAGGGATGCCAATTTTCTATATGGTCTGTAACAAGAGGTGAAGTCATGTTTTTTTAGGATTTTGGTAATTTTTTCCGAGGTGCCTCGGATGTAGGGAATGGTGGTGGATTTAGAGTAATCCTCGTTGTGAGGGGGAGGATTGTGGTTTACTGGTTTTGATATTTTGTGGATTTTTTTTTTGGGAGGGGGGTAGCCATTGGCTGAGAAAGTGTTGAGGATGTGATTTGAACAGATTAGTTTAGCTCTGTTGTATAGTGTCTTAACAACTCCATATTGTTATGAAGGGGGATGGTGGGATTGTTGGTGAATGTATCTGCCTGTATGGGCAAGTTTTCTATAAACCGAGAAAACCAAGGTTCCATCAGGTTGGCAGGTGACTAGTGTCTAGAAAAGGGAGGCTGTTGTTTTCCTTTTTCCAGGGTGAACTTGATTCTGGGATGTTGGTTGTTTAAGTGTGTTAAGGAGAGGAGTGTATCAGAGCCATATGAAGACAACAAACAAATGGAATGTGAAGATGAGGTTCCAAAGAAGATAACAATCAAAGAAATGGATGGAATATTTTGCAGTTTAGAATCGCTTAAGCAGCAAGTAATGGATATGGATCGATTTTAATCGAAGAATGCTTGTTTGCCAATGTCTAGAGAACAATTTTGCTTGTTATCGTAGAATTTATGCTGATAAGAAAAAAAAAACTGAAACTGTTCAAACAACTCATAACTTTTTTCGATAAAAAATTGCAGTAACTAATGTAGGTACAAGCATTTATTAAACATTTACTTTGCATTCATTTTTTATCTTTCCTAAAAGAGTACCATATAAAACGAATTATTAATACAGTAATTGATAATACGAATTGTAAATTTTTACCATTGATTATTATATTTGATTAACACGATTCTGATATACGCGGTGACATCAAGGGATTAATTAATTGCGTTAATCAAGGGATACCTGTAGTCCCTCTTAAATTTACTGTGATAGAGCATGCCGGCCTTTTTCCAACTGATTCTATGAGTCATATCTAAAGCATGGTCTGCAAGACGTGATTGACCACATAACTTCAGATGTATTTTTTGTGTTCTTCCATGCAGGTGTTGGTTGATCTTCAGTAAAAGATGTAAGAGTAGCAAGTGTTGCAAATACATTTAAGACTGGCTATTATTTCTGAAGTGTCTCAGACACAGGGGACAATAGCATTACTAAAATCTTTCTGAAGGTCAAGAATTGGGGAAGGACTGATTATTATTATTATTTTTTTTTTTTTTTTGATACTGTGAGAACTATAGCAATTTTTTGGTGTATGTGAATTTCTGCAAAGAGGACTCACTAAAACAAAGGTTATGGGCTTCATAGGTTTGTGTTTTAATACTATCATCTTGTTGAGGAAGTCTTGTAAAGAGACTAAATGATGACTTCTAAGGCCGGAACAAGTCACTATAGGCCTAAATCTTTGAAAAGCGTGATGATCTTGTTAAGAGGTTGGAGGAGAGGAATGGCAAAGTTTGTGAATGTATTTGCTTGTGTGGGTGGGCTTCCTGTATATTGAAAAGGACAGGTTACAATTACAAGCATTACACGTTGGTGTTGCCAACGTGTCTAGAAAGACTAAACTATTATTAGTTTCTTTTTCCATGGTAAACTGGATTCTAGGATGACGAATACAGTATCCATAATTTAGCTTCAGAAATAGCTAACTTTCTTTTTTTTTTTTTTTTAGGTCAGCAATAAAAAGACAAAAGACAATGAAAATAGGCAGAATCATTGAAAATGTCAACTGTGTTGTGAATGGAGAACCAGTGGAACAAGAAAACATTTCAGCTACTTAGGCACGATTTTTACTGAAGATGGTAAATTAAATATAGAAATAGACAACAGAATCAGCAAAGCTGGTATGGTGGGAAATCAATTGAATAAATTCATATGGAATAAGAGAGAAATTAATCGGAACACTAAATTAGCTCTATACAAGACAGTGTTCAAACCAGTTTTAACTTATGGATCTGAGAGCTGGGTCAGAAGTAAAACACTCAACCAAAGACTACAGACCGCAGATATTAGAGTCCTGAGAAAGATTATAGGCGTGAACAGATGGCATCAATGGCAATATCATATTAAAAACAAGGATATTAGGAAAGAACTTGACATTGTCAGCATCCAGGAATGCATTAGCAGAGCTAATCTCAGGTGGTATGTTCACTTAAACAGAATGGGCGAAGAAAGATTAGCAAAACAAGTGTTCTCTGCCGGGTTGGCAGCAAAACGAACCAAAGGAAGACCAAGATATAGGTGGATTGATACGGTACAAAGTGCCTTAGGACAATAGAAATATAAGCTCTGATAATGTTGGCATCTTGAGAAGTAACAGACTGATTTGGAGGAAAATTGTAGATAGGAAGTTAGTAATGATATAAATTTTTCAGGTAGTACTATCATATCCTGTACACCCCCTTGAGGATACATGGCAGGAATTTGATGATGATGATGATGAAATAGCTAACAACATTAGGCTTGGAATCGCCAGCATTCTCACCCTTCACCTCCTAAAATAAATTATTATTTTACACCTCCAGGGAGTCCAAAGAGTCATCGAGGGAGAGTGTGCCAACAGCATCGAACGATTTAGCCCCTTCCGACTACTAACCAAGCTCAAACTTATTTAACTGAACCATTAGTAGCAGAGGCTCTACCAATCGACCAACCTTTGCCGGTGCTCTTGTCAATTCATTTCCGTCAAGAAACCATGCAAAGATAGCAGTATAGCCATCACCACAGCTGGCAAGTGGAGTGCTACTGTTATTCTTAATATCAGTGAATACAACAGAAAAATAAACATCATTCTCAGAGACTGCTCCACCTACAGATCTTTAGATTACGATCCTACTAAATCTCAGATAAAAAAAAAATTGAATCTGCTTAAAAAAAAAAAGTGTATTTCTAACCTCTTGAAATCACAAAAAAACCCTCAAAACTCTTCAGTTCTTGTCCTCTCGAACCCCCAGATATACAGATTACTAAAAATACACAAACCAAATTACCCCCTAAGACCTATAGTAGATACTACAGATACCTATGCCATAAATTTGCAAAACAGCAAGCTCTCTTCTCCCCCCCCCCACTGGTCACACCAGTTCTTAAACTATATTTTAAAACTTCTATTGAGAATTTAACACTAAATAATACAGATATTTTGTTGGTTAGCTTTGATATCACCTTACTGTTTACCAATATTTCCTTAAATGACACCTTATTGCTTATAAAGGAAGTTTTCCCCTCCTGATATTACTGGAGAGCAGTTTTCCTCTGCTATTCATTCCAGACATTTCTTTTGGAAGCACAAAATTTATAAACAGAGGATACCTCTATGGGTTCTCCCTTTTCAACCCCCCACCTTGCCAATTTTTTATGAAATATTTTGAAAAACAAGCTCTTGACTTAGCCCTTCTCAAACCTATCTGGTTAAGATACTGTGCTACCACAGATGCGAGACCCTTCAACACTTCTACACATGACAGAAGAAGGTGAATCCATTCCACAAATAGGGTAACCTATGCATTTCATGGGATGAGTGTTTATTATTATACTTCAGAAAATTAGCTTTTCTTTTACGAAAATTCTAGTTTTTAAAGTGGTAACTATTTGGTTTGTACAACAGTTAGAAACTTTCATGTATAAAGCATGTGATTTCACGTGTTGGTAACAAATTCATACATCGCCTAATTCCTTTCTCCCCTTCAACACGAATTGACCCTTCTTGGCACATTGCCAGCCATGGGTCTTGGATCTGTGGTTGGACAGCATGTAAATGATGTGTTCTCCATTTGGTTTCATGGTACAGACACACTCATTTCTCACTTCAATATTCTTCCCCACTGAATCCAGTTTACCATGGAAAAGAAACTAATAATAGTTTAGCCTTTCTACACACCTTAGTAAAATACCTACCCAATGGTAACCCATCCTTTTCAGTACATAGGCAGATACATTCAAACTTTCCTACTGAAGATCAGCTCCCTTCCTCTCTCTCTCTGTGCCTGGATCATATAAAGTTCACTGGATCCTGCAAGTTGGCCTACTATGGAGTCAACTGGAATCTACAGCTGCTCTCAAAAATCAGCTTAATTTAAATAAATATGGTTGTATTAAACTTTCCAAAATAATGGAAGCACTAATACTTCAAGATCCCAGTTGACACCCTAGGCCAACAACAGGCACCTACAGAGGGTGCCCCACCTGGTTAGGACTAGTTTTTGCCCACGTGTTTCCCTTAGATTTGTGTTATAAGTCTTATTGACAATGTCTCAGTGACAGACGAAATATTGGAAGATTTAATATTTTTAATACTTCCTCAGTGCTGTTCCACTCCATTAAGCCCTTAATATGAGTTTCTTCCAGCAATTAATGCATGAAGTAATTAAAAACAATCATGTCAAGATTACATTTTTTTTTATTCATTTTAAAGTGCAGAGAATTTTTAATAAAAGAAGAATTGTTCATAAGGGGGGAAAAATTCATTTGGATAAATGTTTGGCCAGTGTGTGTGGAGGTGGCTGTCTATGTCAACTACTGAACTAAAGGAGTTATTAGGTTTGTGAATTTTGGGAACCTCGTAACTGGGTGGGTCTGACATGATAAGGTTTTAACTTTTTGGTAATTTCTTTGGGCCAAGATGTAGCTTTTTTTTCTTTTGAGATTTGGTAAGATCGCAATCAATAATCTGGTAAGTAAAAGAGTCCTTGAGAAGATTTTTTTTAATAATATGTCTGGTCCGTAATAGGCGAATTTTCTTTGTCTGCTTTAGTTATATTTTTTTGTTCCTGCATTACAATGAGTGCTTAGAAGTTGCTATAAATCCAAGAGACTATTTTTATAATTAGCATGACCTATGAAGCACCTCCCCCCAACCTCAACAAATATGGTTACATTAATTTGACACACCTGAGAGACATTCTACAACCGAGTAATCAGACTTCCCCAAATTAACTTTACAGTTATCCAGCCCAGAGAGGGCGCCTTGTTAGGACTAACTTTGTTTCAGATGTTTCTAATAATGCTTACATTATTTACAATAATTTACGTTATTTACGTAAACGATACTTGCATTATTTACACACTCTGAAAATGTTGGTTAGAAAACCAGCAAAATTAGTTTCAATAAATATATTTTTTTATCTGTTGGTGTTGCTAATAATGAGGTGCTAATAACAGTATCCAAGCCTCTCAATACATATAAAAAGAATGTTTTTATAATCTTTTTGGAAAAAGATTCTTACACCAAATAATAATCAAAATACACATTTATTTTATTCTGGGCTTCCATATTTAGGATATGACATAACATTTGATATAGATAATGATAGAGATAATAAGTTATACTGTTTTCAAGCAATCTGCAGTACTATAAGACAAACAACAAGGCAAAAGAAGGAAACAATTAAAATTTTATAAAGTCATGGCAGTACCAAAAATACTATATGGGCCAGAAAGTTGCATAGAGAGGGGGGAAAAAAATGAAAGTAGAATACAAGCAGCGGAAAAGGAATTGCTTAGAGCAGTTAAAGGATATACAAGAATGGATAAATGTGAAATAATAAGAATTACAAATACCAGCAATAATGATAAAATCAAAGAACATAAAAGGAGAAAATATACACAAAGAACGAAGGAGGAAAGAGACATAGGAAGACCTAGAAAGAGAATAAAAATAGTCCTTAGAATGCCAAAACAGGGTTTTAAGCCTCTATCTTGAAAGATTTATTTTATTTATTTTTGGTGTGCAAGATGTAAGTCAGTTCTCGTGTGATCTGACTATGATAAATGAAGCCATTAATGTGGTGAGTAAAGTCAGTAATGCAATTTCATTTTTCACTGATTGGAGTTTCGTATACGCGTCGATACTTATTTACACGTGTGTAAATAAGTTAGGCCTAATTTACACGTGTGTATAACTACCATTGTATTGCTGGTAAAGACGTAACAATTTAGATGCTAGTTTCATTTTTACAAATAAAAAAAAAAAAATTTAAAAAAAACTATTTACTAAATTATGAAGATGGAGGCTCAGCAGATCTGTTTAAGAAGGAATAATCACCATGTCAATGTACTAACTGCTTTTAATGAATTAGTTTTTACTGAAACTTTTATAGATGTGACTTTAGTATGTGAAGGTAAGAGACTTAAAGCACACAAAATAGTGTTGTCTGCATACAGTTCTTTCTTTTATGGAATATTTCTTGAAAACTCATGTAAATATCCAGTTGTTATTCTCAAAGATATAAAATACACAGATTTAAAAATGATAATAGATTTTATGTACAAGGGGGTGAAGCGATCATTTTGCAGGACCAATTTGCTATGCTGCTAAAAGTCTGAATGTTGAGATCTGTATAGAAGTTGCACAGCGGGATACTTCCAGTATTGATATTCAGGAGAAGAGTGAACATGACTCAAGTAACCAGGCCTTGTTACTTGCTGAGGTGCAACCAAAAAAAAAAAACAGCACAGAATTGCCACCAGTAATTAAGAAGAAAAGAGGAAGACTTCGGAGTAGATATCTTTGTGGTTATAACAGTAAAGGCATGAAGGCCAATGTGTCATCAAAAATACCAACAGGTCAATAAAGTCGTTCACAGGTGAAGGAAGGTTAGAACTGTCAGGAACTGATTATCCATTAAATGAGATTTCTGTTTCTAATTCAAATATATATATATATATATATATATATATATATATCCTAGTCCAACTTAGAACTCATTTCCATCTATACAGAGTTCGGTGTTGGTAAAAGGATTACAATAAAGTAAAGATACAGTAATAGAAATTGAGGAATCACAGGCGGTGAAAACATCTTTTGACAGTTTGCTCTAAGATTCAATGTTAATCCCAGTAATGAATACGATGCCTATTCTTAATACTGTTGAGTTAATTGAAACTCACTAAAATAACATAGAATCAGGGCCAAGTACAGATAGCCAAATATTAGTTCCTTGTTCTGTATCAACCTGAATTACCTACTTCTTCTCAAGTTGCACAAAGTATGATAAAAGATATCGGACCTGGTGTCTCACTCTCATTACCTGGAGCTACAGTTTCACCTCCTTGTCCAGTTCTTCACATCAAGACAGTAGATCCATGATGATGATGTCTTGGGATATCCAGGTTTACTGCTGTTAGGCCAAACATTCATAAAATACATGATCAGCAGCTTACACTACAGGATCCAAATGTCGCTCAGGAGAAGGAAAATGGGTCAATTAATTATCCTTGGATACCCTCGTCAGAAAATCAGTGTGAGGTCTGCTGTAGATTCTGAGTAACCAAAAATATCCAAAGACATAATATGAAAATGTCAGACAGGAATATATATATCGGATGCAGACATGAAAGCAGAATTGATGATGAGGCAAGAGAACTGCATGCGAAATTAAAAGAATTACAGACATACATGGAAGAGTGAAAAAGAGTAGAAGGAAAGATGGCCATGCGAAAGATATATTGAATGATTCGAGAGTGGCTCTATTATTAGAGCCACTCTCTTTATTCCATTATTAGAGGTGTGGTGAATGAGAAGATGCATAAGGTTTGCTTTCCTGGTGGTAGAATGGAGAGAGAGTGATTGAAGCGTTGGACATGAGGAATAAGAGAGCACAAGAGTTGGTGGTTGTAGTAGGAACAAATAATTTGGATGGAAACAAGGAAAATGCCAGATTGGATACAAGGAGATTATTAAAGAGAGTAAAAGAGTTGCCAAGGTATGATAGTGATCAACTGAGGAGGCGTGCAAAGATTATGAATGATATGTTAGCATGGTTATGTGAGGAGAATGAAGTGCATTTTGTGAATGTGTGGGAGGAATTTGAGGGATGCATGGAATTGTATGAAGAAGATGGGCTGCATTTAAATGGTTTTGATGTGGCTGGAGAGATTGTTACTGGCAGAAGAGGTAATGACTAATGAATAGATCTGAGGTGGTGCAAAGTGATACGAAAGAACAAAAAAGCAGGATAGGGAGAGGTTTTTGCTCACTTGCAAATGAAGAGGTGAATATTATGAATGAAGTAAATGAGAGAGTGGAGGTACAACACAAACAGGGAAATGGGGGGAGTCAGGATGGACGGAGAGACACTTTATGAAACATGCGGAATGCTGAACTCAGAGGTAAATGTGTGAGCAGGCAAACACAAATTGAGATGGCCCGGGATGGGTGGGGAGAGTTTAGGTGTGAGGAAAGTTGTAGAATTGGTGGTAATATAGAGGAAGTGACTGAGGAAGGTATTGAAGAGTCACATCATAGGAGTGACGTTCGTAGGACTTGTGGAAGCAGTAATGATTTCTTATGTTTACTCACTAATGCTAGAAGTATTCGAAATAAAGGGAATGAAATTCTTGCTTTGCTCAAGTTTATTCGCCCCAAAATTGTTGGTATAAGTGAGACGTGGTTAGATGACGATGACATCCTGACAGGAATAGAGATGAACGGATATGATATTTTTTGTGAAGATAGACGGAAGAAAGGGAGGAGTACTGTTAATGGTAGAAGATGAGTTGTGCCCATCTAAGGTGGATTTGCAAGGTGCAAATAGTGGTCACAGTTTTGAGGTGGTATAGTGTGAGGTAGAAGTAAACAGGATGAAATATTTAGTTGGGTGTTGCTATAGACCTGATAATATGGAGGGTAATGAGAAGGAAATGTATAGGCAAATTGGCCTAGCTAGCAAGAAACGAGTTATCATTGTGGGCGACTTTAATTATGATAATATAGACTGGAAGCAAGAGACTACATCTGGGGATAAAGAAAATTAATTTTGGAGGTTTTTGAAAGACAATTACCTTAGGCAGCACGTAACGGAGGGTACACGATGATGAAGAGTTACTGGATTTGATCATCTCATCAGATGATGTTATTATAAATGAGGTATCAAATCTTCCACCAGTTGGTGAGTGACCACGAGGTGATCACTTGCAGGGTTACCAGCCATTCAAGGATATCTGTTAGAAAGGGATGTATGTGGAATTATAAGACTGGTAATTACAAAAAGCTCAGGAAACAGCTTGCGATAATAAATTGGAAAGAGGAACTGGATGGAAAGGATATCAATGCTGCTTGGGCCATACTCAAAAACTATTTGGTGAAGCAATATCAGAATGTATTCCAAATGTTAACAGGGTAAATAGAGTAGGTGTAAAATGGATGAATCAAGAGATAAGGTATGCAATCTGGAAGAAGGTATTATGGAAGAAACACAAAATGAGTATTTATAACAACCAGTTGCATGAGAAGTACAAAGAGCAGGCAAGGAAGGTGAATAGCTTGATAAGGGTAGCAAAAATGCAGTATGAATAGCAGTTAGCTAAAGCAGCCAAAAAAAATCCTAAGGAGTTTTTTCTATATGTGACCAGTAGAAGAAAGAATGATTATGGTAGAATGGGATTGATTGGTGAAAATGGAGGAATGATAACTGCTGCAGAGGACATAGTTGAGATATTTAGTGAGCAATTTATAAAAGTATTTCATTCTTGTGAATGCGACATCATGCAGAACTTCAAAGCAGTGGGAAAGAAAGAGAAGGAACTGTTAATAAGTGAAGGAGGTATATGAGGAATTCAATAGACTTGCTATTTCACCACGTGTTTTGAGGGAATGTGCCAGAGAGTTAACAGCTTTTGCATATCTTTTCAACTCTAGTCTCTCACTGGGTCAAGTTCCAAAAGAGTGAAAAGAGGGTAAAATTGTTTCAATTCATAAAGGTGATAAGAGTAAGGCTTTGAATTATAGACCAGTGTGTGTGCCTGAGTTATGGTTAAGGTATTAGAGAAGTTAGTTAGGACTAAGATTCAGAATTGGGTCGACAAAAGAAAAATATTCTTCTGCAGCCAGCATGGATTTACTAGAGGAAGATCATGCTTTAGCAATCTGCTTACTTTTTATAATAAAGTGACAAATGCATTGGATAAGGATGTTGCATATACAGTGGTATATTTAGATTTTGCAAAGGCATTTGATAAATTGCCACATGACAAGCTGGTAATTAAATTGGAATGGATGGGGCTGATAGATTAGTTCGCTGGATTGGATATTGGCTGTTTGAGAGGTATCAGCGAGTTGTCTATGGAGGAGTGATATCCCAGAAGAGGAAAATAACTAGTGATGTACCTCAAGGGTCTGTTTTGGGTCCATTGCTGTTTCATTTGCATGTAAATGATATTTGGAGAGGTCTGAATGGTGATATGCAGTTGTTTGCAGATGATGCAAAGTTGAGGAGAGCTATCAGGAGTAGAGTGGATGCTGTACCTTTGCAAGAGGACTTAAATACACTGGCTGAACGGGTAAATGAGTGGGGATGTCAATTCAATGTTTCAAAGTGTAAGATTTTGAAATTTGGAGAAATTGAGAAAATATCTTGGAAGAGGTAAAGGAGATGAGAGATCTGGGAGTGATTGTAGACAAGGACCTAAAATTTCGGGGACATGTTACTAAAATTGTGAAGACAACACAGCGGATAATGGGAATGATGTGGAGGACACTGACTTGTAGAAGCAAGGATGTTATGGGTCCTTTGTATAAGGCTTTGATCAGGCCACATATGGATTACTGTGCACAGATCTGATCACCAGGTTTTCAAAAAGATGAAGATGCACTGGAAAAAGTTCAGAGGCAATTGACTAAAGTGATTTCTGGTCTCTGGAATGTAGAGTATGAAGACAGATTGACAAAATGCAATTTACAGAAATTGGTGGGTAGAAGGAGGAGGGGGGGGAGATCGAGACATATAAGCTGTTAAGAGGTTATTACCAGATTAATGTCGGAGAACAGGAGAACAAGAGGACATCCCTGGAAGCTGCATAAGGAGGGTGTGAGCAAGTTTTTGCATGGAGGGTGGAGAGTGATTGGAATGCATTGCCCGAGAGTGTGGTAAGCACAGGGACAGTGAATATATTTAAGGTGTAGTATGATAAACAGCGTGTATGACAGTGGACTTCCCACGATGAGTCTTTGACTCCATGGAGGTTTTTATAATAATAATGTAATTTTTGAAATAAACATACAAAATTCATTCAAGTTTCAATTTGCAGGCATGTGTTTGTACCGTTCAAAAACAATGCGCCATGTAGCTGAAAATTATGGCACACATATTTCAGTTTTTAATGCTAATCGAAAAACCTTCAATGACAAAGGAAAAGAATGGGAAGAGGATTACCATTTAAGGGCCAAAGGCTATGTTTTTTTTGCATTTGACAACTCAACGAGTTTTGTTGTCAAATGCTGAAAGACCCTCCCTGCACAACTTTGCCATTCAAGAACTGAAGAACTAAAAATGTTCATTCAAAGAGCCACTAAGCAAACTAAGGCACCACTGATATTATAGAAGGTCAGTGAAGCAAATAATGCTTTAAACACTAAAGCGAATTTGACACTTTGGGCTTCATCCCTCAGAAAGTCAGCATTTATTTTAGAGTATTAGTGAAATAAAAATTTTAAATGAATGAATGCTGCAATTTTTTTTAACTACGTAGCACACTGAAGTAATTCAAGAAACAGCAGTCTGTGCATCCTTCAGCTGGAAAACACTGAGAATAATTATAAGGACTATTTTCAAGGTAATGAGCTGATTTCACATGGAGGTTACGGAGTTTAGTTCATGGAAAAAATTTTTCCTGTGAAACTAAACAGTATACAATTAACAAAGATACATTTAATGATTTGAAAGGAGTTCGATGAATTGTAGATAGCTTGCATTTGCATGGAGTCCTTATGACTATATGGAGTTGTGAAGTTTAGTGGCAAAATAAATGCCTACATTTCATGATTTTCAGGAATACTAGTTAGAGATAGGCTGGTACAATATTTAAAATACATCAATTATTTTATTTATTTTATGTATTCTTTAATATTTTGGAAAATGACAAAAAAAAAAATCAGTGTGGAATATAAAACAGTCAAGAAGTACTAAAAATGATAAATCAGTAGGAGATAAGTATGAAGCATTACAACGAACTGTTACCGCTATTCTAGAACTGAACTGAATATATTAATATCATTATTAAGTTTCATGGCAAGGGCTGGGATGGTGCTTTGAATTACGGCAGAAGGCTACGAGGCTAGGGTATTATTGTCTAATAATGGCGTGTTCTTCTGGTCGCCCTGTCTTGGTTTCCGGAGGAAATATGCTAAAAAAAAACAAAAAACTCAAAAACGTAATGAATCGACACAAGCGATTTTGCAATATTTTTGTTACTGCAAAATGTTGGGAAGTAAAGATGTCCTACTTGGGAAGAATTAAAAGCGTAATTTCAATGGGAGTTTCAACTTTTTCTCTAAAATAACCTTAGGTCAATCTCATCTTTTAATATACTTCTATTATTATCAGACCTCCATGGAGTCAAGCGACTCATCGTGAGAATATATCGAATATTCTATTTATTTCTACATATCAATTCATTGGCATATATTATACAATACACCTATGACGCAATTTAATTTAGTGGATATGGTAGAAAGTATCAATTCAGCCTTCTAAATAACTAAATGCTAATTTGATTATCGGCCTTTGTCTATTTCTGAAGACAAAACTCATGTGTACGGAGATGAGAGTACATGACAACAAAAATTTTAAAAAAAAACAAAAAAAAACGATATAACGCCATAAAAATGACATTAAAACGAACAAAACCTCTAAGAATAATGTTTTATTTATATTACTGGCAAACAGAAGTAATCAAAATATATTTCCATTCTTGTTTCTCTTATAAATAACTGGCAAGCGATTTCATTTTTTAAATGACCACATTACCAGATCTGCACGGCGTTCCTTTAAAATAATTCTAACCCTAATAACAATATTCACGACTTACCCATTAGAATTCGAACTTGCTTTTTACCAAACAATCGCGTAAGTATACTCGATATCGTTAATCCCATAATTTTTGCGACTCACACTTTACTTTATCACAACGAAACTTACTCAAGGAAAATTTGTACTAGCGGATAAATTTTAATGTTTGATTACAAACGCACTATAACATCAATGCCACGTCCCAGCCTTACTTGCTGCCAAAGTGACGTCAGTATTAAAAGCATATGCTATATCAAAACAGTGAGTCACCTAGTGCAGGAATATGAGTGATATCAAAGTAAGAACAAAATAAATAAATAAATACAATAATAAACAGAAATAAATTAAAACGTTGAGAAAAAAAATAGAGTAAATAATGCAAATAAATGTGAAAGAGATTGAAACACTATATGTCATTCATTTTGAATAAGCTATTAATAGCTTATTCAAAACGTAAGGATACATTACGGTCAAAGAATTTTAGACGAGTTAGTGAGTAGATTACGAAATGAGGACCGTCATGATGGTTGTTGTTGAGAAGAATGTTTTAGATTTCAGTGGTGATTAGTGAGTTTTAGATTTTTTTGAATCTTCTATGATAGCTGAGTCCAAGGCAAAACTTTGACTCTTGATGCAAATTTCCGGCCCTTGCCGTTCTCTTCGCCATTATATATATTTCTCAGGTAAGCATATTTGAATACTTTTAAACATGAACAGTTTAAGTCCCGACGACTTTGTCCAATCTCTGAATAAGAAGCTGGTGCTCGACCTCCTCAAAAAACTGTTGAAGAAGTTTGAGGCAGAGTGACCAGGGTTTCTAAACCTATATTCAGCGACAGATGACTCCACAGAAGGGGAAAACTCAACACCAGGGGAAGAAGGGAAGATGAACCTTATAATTTCTGTTCCCACAGACCATACAGAAACCCATGCTCGAAGAAAACGTAAAACAGCAGAGACTCAGGTAAACGAGGGGATGGAAGAAGATTCCCCCAAGACTGACCTCCCCACGCCCATCAATGAAAATGTCCTGCCAATTGTACTACGGGAAAAAAGAACGATGGACGACCCTCAGGCCTATTATGAAAACCACCAAATTGCCTATTCATAGGAAAAAAACGCAGACGATGGAGTTAAAATCCAGCCTGCCACAGTAGATGACTACAGACACCTCACAAAAACCATGGATGAGTTAGATATTAAATATCATACTTGCTCTCTGAAATAAGAGAAAAACCTAAAAGTTGTACTCAGGGGAGTAACAGAAAACATCTGCACAGATGAAATAATTGAAGACCTCTGCCTCCACGATCTCCCACCTGTTAAGGTAAGCAGAATGTTATGGGCCAAGAAGAGTCCAATGACCCTAGTACTCGTAGAGATACCTAACACTCACAAGAACATATACCACATAACAACGATCTGTTGTCTGAAAATCACAACTGAAGCACTAAGGAAAAGAGCCTCGTCGGGCCAGTGTCACAGATGTCAGAAGTACAGACACGCACAGAAACTCTGCAGAGCAGACAAAACATGCCTCAAATGTGGGCAAAACCACCCCACAGCAACCTGCTTAAAACCCAGGACCAAACCAGCCAAATGCGCGAACTGCGGGGGCCCCACCCGGCAAATTACAGAGGCTGCAGTCACTACCCTAAAAACAAAACATACAAAAAAGGAAACAGATCTCTCAACCCTGCTCTCAGGCCTTAGAGTCGATCGCTCCCCAGTTGCCTGACATCCAACAAAAGACAACAAAACACCAGCTCTCACAAATACCAACAGTCTGTAAAGCCACCGTCGAAGCAGGACATATGCCGAAGTAGCCCGCCCATCCAAAGATATCCAGCAGTACCAAATTCTTCCAAACATGACAACAGTCATCACAGCCTCATTGGCAAACATGCTTCAAGACTTCAGTAAGTCAAATCATTCACCAAATTCCACAAAAAGATTTCTAAAAGAAATTCAAACCATCTTATCAATGTTTGTTAATGAACAAAACTAGATTCTCCAAGACTTACTACAGATCGCCGCTTGGAATGCCAATGGCCTAAAAAACAAGACACCGGAGCTTCAAGAATTTTCTCACAGATACAACCCTGATCATCCTAATTAATGAAACTTATCTAAGACCTGCAGACAATCCAAAACTGATAGGCTACACACTGTATAGAAATGACCGACTGGACTACAGAAGTGGTGGTACAGCCATATTTATCAGGAATTGCATCAGGCACAATGGAATACTTACCCCCCAACCTCCAACTCCCCTGCTAAGACCCTGCTATTTTCTGACTTAGATGGTGTAATGGGCATAAATGAATCCATCATCGTCTGGGGACTTAAACTCCAAACATCCCTCCTGGAACAGCAGAACCACAAATAAAAATGGCCGTATCCTCTTCAGCTACAAAGGATTAAACAACGCTGTCGTAACAGGACCCACCACAGCCCAACTGGCCCAGCCGACATCCTAGACATCGCCATCCTACAAAACATCAAATACCAGTACAGCATTCAAGCACAACGAATTATCATCAGAACACAACCCAATCCTACTTCACTTAGGGAACAAACACCAGTCACCTTCCACCCCGAACCTCCATTGTCTGGGAGAAGCATAAGAAAGTGCTACCAGAACACATTGGTCGGGTTCCCCATATAAAAACCAAGGAAGAAATAGACACAGCAATAAAGAACCTCACCAATCAAATCAATAAAGCCATAACAGCAGCCACAGTATCCACGATCACCCACAAACAAAACCGTCTCCCAGAAGAAATCATGGACTCAATAAGGGAAAAAACAGACAAAGAAAATGATACCACAACACATGTGCTCTCCCCCAGGACAAAACAGCCCTCAACAGATTAAACAGATCAGTCCGAGAAGCACTCCAGAACCACAGGAATCAACAAGGGGACAACAAGCTCACCTCCATCTCCACAGCAGATCATTCCATGTGGAAATTCCTAAACAACCCCAGGAACAAGCGCAAATCCCTCTCCAAGCAAAACAGCACTTTGCATACACAAATGCTGAGAAAGCTGAAACCATAGCAAGAAACCTAGAGAAACAATGCAGTTCTGCATATGAGAACCTAAACATCAGCCATGTATACAGGATCCATCGTAAAGTCAGGTTCACAGTAAATCGTCCTGATGACAATCCAAGCCCTCCAATGTATACCTCACCCACTGAAATAATTGGCATAATCAACCATCTCAAGATCACTAACAAATGCATCAAGGCACTAACATGCAAAGCCATAGCACATCTGGCAAACATCATAAACTCCATCCTAAAATGGCAGCACTCCACCCCCAGTCATGGAAAATAGATGACATCATCCCAATTCACAAACTAGGCAAAGACCCACACCTACCTGAAAATTACCGTCCCATCGGCCTGCTAACCAACTTAGGCAAAGACCCACACCAACCTGAAAATTACCGTCCCATCGGCCTGCCAACCAACAATTGGCTTCCATCAAAATCACAGCACCACCCAATAGATCCATAGACTGGTAGAATACATCACCACAGGATTTAATTGGAATCAGCACACTGGAGCTGTCTTCCTAGACATCTCAAAGGCCTTCGATAAGATCTGGCGCCAAGGCCTCCTCTACAAACATCATCGCAAACCTTCCACTAGACATGATATACCTTAATCAATCATACCTCTCAAACAGGAGGATGCAAGTCAAAATCAATGGAACAGTGTCAATTCAATGGAAAATCCTCCCTGGAGTTCCTCAAGGATCACTGCTATCCCCGATTCCGTTCGACATCTATAAGGCAGACATCCCTCAAAATCCTCTCACATCCACCATCGCCCTTTCTGCAGATGACACGGCTATACTAGCCGGATCCCGCCAACCACATGTTGTAACCAAAAAACTACAAGACACCATCCTGAATCTAGAAAAATGGTTTTCAGACTGGCGACTACATTTAAATCCCCAGAAAATCACAACGATAATCTTCACAAGAAGACGAGCATCTCGCAAAGGAGATATCACCGTGTTCAACTCTAAAATTCCCTGGAAAACTGAAGCAAAATACCTAGGATTACTTCTCGATAAACGATTATGCTTCAACAGCCACAACAAGAGCACATGCAACAAATCTGCAAAAGTTATCGCCCAGCTATACCCCTTGATTAACAGAAACAGCAAAAACTGAGCTCAAGAAACAAAATTCCACTCTACAAAACAGTGATCCGTCCCACAATTATATGCGCCTCCCCAGCCTGGAGCCATACCTCCAAGACAAACATACTCAAGCTACAAAGACTACAGAACAAGTTCCTGTGGTTCATCAGGAACGCCCAGATCCACCAGGACATAAATATCCCTTACATCTCTCCACTACTATGCTCCCTATCAGAAAAATTCTTTATGAAGACATCTACACATCCAAGCCAGCTAATACAACAAGCGGGAAACTATGACGGTAATGACCACTGGAAACATAAAAGACCGAAAGCCATCCTAACACTCAACGACGTGTAACCACTTCTGCCCACTCAGGGTGAGTTAAAATAGCTCACAAATCTCTCCCATCACTGCTCCCGAAACAGACAGCAGGGAAAATAAAAAGCGTCAAGCTTCACCCTCTGCGCCATATACAGTATGTCCAAGGATACATTACGGATTAGGAGTTAAGATTAGGATTAGCTGAGTCGATGAAGCCTAGTGAATGTAATATCGTTTAGTTTAACGAATACTGTTTGTTGAGTTCTGGTTTAGATTTGCAACCAAGTTGCAAAAATATGTATAAATGAAGTTTTTTGGTAAGTAGTTTTGTTCAGAAAGGTTTTAAGTGCAAAATTTTGCTACCTATGCTGGTAGATAGATTTGATCTAAGGGATATTTACATTGGGCTCTAAGACACATTTCTCAAAAACTTTATTCTAACAGTGCTAACATTCTAACAGCGTTATTACCTCTTATGAGACATCTCAAAACCTCTCAATGAAAGCATATTCTAAGAAGTTTACAGATAATTTCTAATATTAGGAAAACTATTGAGAGACAACTGGTCAGAGAAAGTAAAGCTGATAGATACATTTCTCCCCTACAGCAGTCACAGAGGATACGGTGGATGATTTAAATGATGGAAGTATATCGACTGAACCAGAATTAGGACACACCACGAATATAGAGGATGCCGCATCCGTAGATAATACTCCGCAGTTTTTGGAAACCAACACAGATTTCCAAACGGTCAAAAAGAAAAGGAAAATCTCCTGTACTGCAGATACACCCAAAACAGCGGAGATAGAACCAGATAATGAACTTAAAGAAAGGGTACCCAGTCATCTTAAGGGCCAAGGAGCATTGGACGTCCGTTGCATCTGCACACTGAAATCTTCAGATATCACCTTCATGAAAGTCACAAACACGGAAGAAGGGATTCGTAAACAACCTAAAACGTCGTCAGACTATAGAAAAATAACCAAACTCCTAGACAACAACAACCTGCCATACCACAGTTTTGCACTCAACAGTGAGAAAAATCCAAAAGTGGTATTAAGCGGAGTAACTGAAACATTACAAATAGAAGACTTCACAGCAGACCTCCAATTTAAGGGATTTAGCCCAATTAAAGTCAGCTGTATGTGGAGAGCTGAAAAAACATCCCATCCCCTAATTCTGGTGAAAATAAGTAAAGATCAAAAACATATATATACAATCTCTAAACCATCTGTGATCTAGTCATAAAAGTTGAGTCATTGAAACATAAATCAACTACAACCCAGTGTCATAGATGCCAGAAGATTGAGTACGCACAACGATGTTGCAAGAATGAATTTCGTTGTTGTGAAATGTGGTGGCAAACACGCATCAAACGAATGCCAAAAACCCCACACACTTTCAGCAAAGTGTGCAAACTGAGGAAGATCACACCCTACAAACTATAGTGGCTGTATAGAATTTCCCCCAAATCAAAAGATACTACTCAAAACCAGTGAACCACTTCAAGAACGCACGTCCTTCCATCAGACCATAGTCTCTACAACGGATGGTAGATCGTATGCTGAAGTTACAAGATCAACCTTCCAAAAAGATCCAAAAAAAAATCAGTCACATCAAACCAACAAACCTATCCTACTGAACATATCAAGCCACTTAGGTGAAATGCTTGCTGAATTCCGACAAATGAACCCAACTCAAGAAGCCAGGGACATCATCTTAAGGCACACACAATGGATAAGTCTAAGAGAAAACGGAAATCGTTACAAATTGTTTCATGGAATGCAAATGGTTTATCTACCAAATTACAGGAGCTGCAGGAGTTTACAGCAGAAAACCAAGCAGACATCGTCTTCATAAATGAATGGCATCTTCGTCCAAGTGGCAAAATCAGGATCAACGGATATCGCACTTTCCGTACAGACAGATGCTTTCCTAGAGGTGGATGCACAGGCATCTTAGTGAAAAGAAACATGAAACATAATTCAATAACCGAACTCCAAACAGAACACATGGAAACTACAGAAATAGAAATACATATGGAAAACACAAGCAGCATTACGATATGTGCAGCCTACAATCCCCCCCAAATAAAAAAAACTCCTTGAATCTGACTTAGATGTGATACTAAATACAGGCAGAGCAGTGATTATAGCCAGATATTTTAATGCCAAACATTCAGTCTGGAATAGCAGAAACTCAAATATTAACGGAAGAATACTCAACTCTTACACCACTTCAAAAAATATAACAGTAATAGGACCCAGTGAACATACACATTACGGAGCAACCGGACGTCCTGATGTACTAGATATAGCTATATTAAAAAACATAGCGCACAGCTATCAGATACAAGCAATCAACGACTTCAGTTCTGATCATAACCCCATCATATTACAACTAGGCACCATACAAGATTTAACGGAAAACACCACCACATTTATAAATTGGAACAACTTCCCTCAACCTTCCAGGAAAACCTTGGTCCAATACCGCATATAACATCTGCTGTAGAAAAAAGCAGTGAAAATTCTTGAAAAACAACTACTGACAGCTATAACACAGGTGACAAATATAACCAAATGTGCACCATCAAATAAACTCCCAGATGATAAAAAAAAAACGTCTTATCCAAGAGAGAAACAGATTAAGAAGACAATATCACAGAACAATGTACCCAACGGATAAACAATTATTCAATAGTGCAACAAACCAGGTTCGATATGTCCTAAAGGACCATGGTAACCACCTCTGGAATAACAGAATTCACCAATTAAACACAGAGGATCAATTAATATGGACAATGATGAAATCACTCCGTTCAAAGAGTTTTACACTTCCTGCAATCCAATGTGAATCTAGTGTTGTCTACAACGATGAGGAATACAGATATAAATTTCATAAGTAAAATTCACACCCAAGTGCGTAAAATAACTCAAAATGCCTCACTCCAATCCAACAACAAATCCGTGTCACCAACAGAAATATATGAGATTTAAAAAAAAAAAAATCAGCTAACGCCTTTTTATTCCCGTATACGGGGAGTAGGCGAGGCCATTTAGCCCTATCTAACTTACTTAAAGGCTCCGGGTCCAGATGGAATAACAAACAAGGTTCTCAGGCTACTCTGTCGCAAAGGAGTTATTCATGTGGTAGCCATCATTAATGCCATCCTCCAGCTAAATTATTTCCCAGAGCGATGGAAAATTGCCGACGTTCTCCTAATTCCCAAACCTGGAAAAAATACATAGTTCACTGAAAATTACAGACCAATCAGCCTTCTTTCATGCATAGGTAAGATAGCCGAATGTGCTATTATCTCATTGGTTCAAGAGGCAACAGATATCCACCATGTCGTTCAAAATGAACAATTCGGCTTTAGGAAATATCTCTCCACAACGATACAAATTACACAGTTGTCGAACATATAACTCAAGGGAATGAATGGCATCAAGACTCTGGCGCAGTTTTCCTGGACATCACTCAGGCATTTCTTAAAGTGTGGCATCACGGACTAATTTTTAAACTACACGAAGTTGGTGTCCCATTACCACTAGTTCTACTTATTAAATCATATCTAAATAACAGAAAATTTTAAATAAAACTCAACGGTGTCAGATCCACAGAGAGGAGTATCACCACCGGAGACCCTCAAAAGGCTCTCTGCTATCTCCCCTACTCTTCTTCATATACATGGAAGATCTCCCCAAACTGTCCCCATCACCGCTCTATATGCCGATGACACAATCATTATAGCGGATCTCTCCATCAACACCCGGCCATAATCAAGCTAAAGAGAGCAGTCAATGAATTCGCGGATTGGTACACCAAATGGTGTATCGCAATCAATCCAAACAAAAGCTCTGCAGTACTTTTCACCAGATGTAAAGCAGAACCGAATACAAGCATTCAAATATATGGTAAAATCATCCCTTGGCGCAATTCTACCAAATATCTGGGAGTTCATCTTCATAGACGTCTAAGTCACATATAGATAGTGTCGCCACTAAAGCAAGTGAGACCATAGTACAGCGATGTCCACTTTTGAATAGGAACAGATTCCTAAGCATCAGCAACAAATTTCTCCTTTACAAATCGGTAATCAGACCACAGCTGACTAATGCCTCTCCAACCTGAGGTCACACAACTTAAAGCAACATCAACAGACTTCAGATAATACAGAATGAATGCCTAAGAATGGCATTTGATGCCCCATGGGCATCAGAAACATCCAGTTACATTAAGAAGCCAATCTTTCAGCTGTTAAGACCTATATGACAGGCATTGCAGAGAAATTTTTCACAATCACGGATAATCACCCAAATCAGCTAATTCTACAAGCAGCTGACTACAAACCCTCAGATCGTTTCAAACATAAAAAACCGAAATCCTCCATGAAGTGATTTCGGTTTCTTGATGAAGGGATAAAGAGTCAAGGACTCAGTCCATCAACCAATTAAGTTCAAAGTTCAAGGATACATTACAAATATTGAATAAGAAAAAACTATGGTCAGTGCTAGCCATCAGTCTAATCATTTGAAACTAGATTTTAAATTTAGAAATGAAAAAATGTTTAATTTCCGAAATTAAGTGGAATTTATATAATTACCATAAAAATGAGGTCTATAGCAAATGAATGTCATGTGTGGATCAGTAGCCAGGAGAAAGGTATTCCCCATTGCATTTTCTCATTCTGTGTTAAACTGAAAGCCTTGTCAAGCCAAAGACCTTTGCTTTAAAAAACCCGATATTGCTTATGACAGAGTAGTTTATTCTATCTGTAGTGTCTGTATATTGCATGGATTCTTCTAGCCAGCATGCCTGTTTTGTGGGACCAAAAATCCGTTTTAATCCCAGTTTCTGGGATTAAAAGTCCTTTCACCATTGCATGAGACTGGCTAACTCATTTTGTTGAAAAGCCTAGAGAAATGTTTTTTATGTTTTAGACCTAACCCATATCATTCCAACCAAAGTGCTTTGTCTATACACTATCAGCTATGGAGGCTATCACGTGAACACATATCTACTGACATTCTTTTTTTTAAAGCTGTAAGTTGTAGCATAGCTCACGGAACCAGTTAAGCAACTAGGGTAATATATATAATATAAATAATAATATAAATAAGCTAACATCTCTTATTCCCTAAGAAGGAATATGCGAGGCATTTCACCCTATCTAGCTTATAGAGTTTGAGTGGGCAGTTCAATCTCCACTGGTAGCCAATCAAAGACAGCTGGCCCATAACTATCACTGATTATAGACAGCCACCAATGAAGAGAGTGGCAAACAAGTGCTACCATCTCTTGGTATACCTGATCCTAACATAAAGTGTTACTGTCTGAAATAAGGTAGCTTCTAGGTCGATTTCTTTCGTTTATGGGACGAAGAACACGGGTTTCTGGGATAAAAAAAAACACACGCTTTCTCGTCCCAGAGATTGACTAACTCAGGAACCCGTAGAAGAAAGGCATAGAAAAAGTTGCTCCTGAAGGCAATTAGACTTGAATTATAAGCCTATCTTAGGGCGGCCCAGTGCGGAGGATCCAAGCATCATTTCCACTAAGCTACACAGCCTTGATAATAAATAAAAAATAAACCCACTCACTTTATTATTTAAAAAAATCAGCTAACGCCTTTTCATTTCCGTATAGGCGAGGTTGTTTTAGCCCTATCTGTCTTTTGGAGACTGAGTGGGCAGTTAACTCTCCACTGGAAGCCAATTAGAGATAGCGGGCCCAAAGCTATCACTAATTAATTGGTAAGCAGTGAAGAAGGTGGTTAACAAGTGGTGCCTACTAACCCTAACAAAATATTTAATTTCTGAAAATAGTGTGGGATCGAAGGCCGATTTTCTCGAGTTTACTGGATGAAAAACCCAAGTTCCCGGAAGAAAAAATCCGCTTGCCTGTACCAGAAATCGACTAACTCGATAAACGTCAAGAAAGGCTTAGCAAAAGTCGCCCCACTTGGTGATTAGATTTGAACCCAAAGTCTTTCTTCTTGAAGTCAGCAGGATAGAGTGCAAACGCAAGATCTGGTGAGCTTTTCATTGTTGTTGTTGTTGTTGTTGTTGTTGTTGTTGTTGTTATTATTATTATTATTATTATTATTAAACGAGCGGGTGTAGCTCAGTGGATGTGGCATTTGCACACCATGGCGCTTGACCGCACGAAGGAAGACTTTGATTCTAGTCTAGTTGGCAACTAGAGAATATATTTCTAAGCCTTTCTTTGACAGGTTCCCGAATTAGTTAATCTTTACTGGAAGAGGCAAGCCGGTTTTTTCTCCCTGAAACTCGGGTTTTTTAGTCCGTATCAACCGGAGAACCACTATTTCAGAAATTAATATATATTGTGTTAGGGTTAGGGATCACGAGGCACTTATTGAGTTAGGCGGCACTTATTGAGCCATTCTCTTCACTGCATGCCACCGAACAGTAGTTATGTGAGAGTTATTTATATCCTACTGCTAATGGTATCAACGAGGGCTGATTTTTCACATCTGTCTGCTTCCTAAGGGTAGATGTTATCACGTTGCATGGAGAGTTAGTCATTGCTGCAGATAGTGAGGTGGAGGGATGTTATCAAAAGTGATCTGATTTTCGAAAAAAGGTTTTTAATGAACTAACCGAAGACAGGTAAATACAACTTTAGTGCATTATGCCCTATACTTGTAATTTTTTTTTCATATTATTTCTATACTAGTTATGCTATTGTGATGTAAAAAGAAAATACAGAATTTATTATATAACTAGATAAAATATATGAATTTCATAAACAAATTCAAAAATATCCACCTTCAGCATAAATGCCTTAATTAGTGATAGCCTTGGGCCAGCTATCTCTGATTGGCTTCCAGTTGAGACTGAACAGCCTGCTCAGTCGCCAAAACGTTAGATACGAGTAAAACGGCCTCGCCTACTCATTACATGGAAATAATGAGGCGTTAGCTGATTTTTTAATCGTGAATTTAGGGGTGGCTTGCCAAGGAGTAGAATAAATTTTAAAAAGCTGTTCTACAGAAACTGAAGGTAATCGAATAAAAATAAATAAAGAAAGAAAAGACGAATTGTAGTAGCTTGTGCTGTGAGTCAGCAATTTAACTATAAAACAATTATGAGGAACTGGTGTTCTTGCATATTTAACAGAAATTGGATACATGGTAGGTGCATTTCAGATAAACTTTGCAAATGATATCTGTAGAAGGGGATATGTGAAATTTGACCATCTGTAAGACAGTGGCTGGAAAGTGTAATGAGAAAAAGGTTGTCAATTAACTCAATTTGCCTCTTCCAAGAAGCATTCAGAAATGTTTAGAGAAGTTCTAAGTGCATCATCAAAAATGTGAGAACAGTATTGTAAGATTTAGTAGATTTCGGATTTGTAACTCGTTAGTAACTCGCCAGTTGAAAGTGACATTTTAGCAAAAAAGAATGCAGAGTTTTTATTTTATTTTATTTTTTTTTTGGAAACTGTTGACGCTGTAAATCCGATATGTTTGTTCAGGGAAATGATAGGGTTAATTAGTCTAAGAAAAAGAAATGTTGTCTTGAAAATAAGCTTTTAATAAGAACTTTGAATACTACTTCTAGTTATGCTGGGAATAATTCTGGAGGTAATGTATCACGATGAAATATATGAATTTCATCGTGACATCTAGCACTCTACCATTTCTCTGAACAACAACTCTACTGTATTTCCACAGTAGAGATGTTTTCATTTGAATTAATTGCTACTGTTGCATTGGTGTATGTTGATTTGATGGTCCTGATATATGCACATCCAATTGTTGGTTTCGTAATGTTTTAAATATTGCAGAAGTTTTATTATTATTGTTGTTTTATTCTTGTTCCGGGCAACTCCAAGGAGTCGACAGACTCATCGAGGGAGGCCCTATCATCGTGTCAAGAACAACTATTCGACATTCGCACAGTATCTATCATACCTTGCCTTAAACTCATTCACGGTCGTAGCACCCACAACAGACTCTGAAAGCTTATTCCACTCATTCACTACTCTCCAAGTTAAAAACCTAGCTCTAACACCCTTGTCAACCACGCTCTTGCCAAGATTCCATTCATGGCCTCGAGTCCTCCCACCACCAGTCATATTTTCAAAAATATCTTCTTGATCAATCTTATAGCAACCCATCAGCAATTTGAATGTCTCAATCATATCATCCCCTCCTTCACCTATCGACCAATTTTGTCAACCCACAAATCTTCAACCTATTCTCATAAGGTTCATTCCACAGACCTGCTATCCTCTTGGTAACTCGTCTCTGGATCCTCTCCACTTCCTCCCCATCACGAAGAAACCCTTGTGCCCATAACTGGGCACAGTTGTTTTAGTCACTTGGCTTCTGAAAAATACTTCAGAAGCCAAGTGACTAAACTTCAATTCCCTATCCATCAATACTCCCAAATCCCTGGCCTCATCAATCTCCTGGAGTACGGTTCCACCAATGCGATATACTGCTGCTATTCTTTTCACCCCAACGTGCATAACCTTACACTTTACCACATTAAACTGACATCCATTTTTCCTAGCCCAGTCCTCCAAATTATCCAAATCATCCTGTAAAATTTTGACATCCTGTGCACGCATAATTGCTCTACCCAACTTTCCATCATCAGCAAACAAGTGAACACTTCCTCTCAAATCCTTTCCTATATCATTAATGAACAAATTGAAAAGCAGTGGTCCAAGAACAGAGCCCTGTGGCACTCCACTAGTCACAAGCCGTCTTTTAGACTCAACTCCTGAATAAAGCACTCTCTGGTATGTCTACTTCAACCACCCTCCTATCCATCTCAACAACCCTATATCTATCCCCATCTGCTCCAGTTTACTGATTAGGGTTCTATGTGGTATCCAATCAAAAGCCTAGGCAAGGTCCAGTAGTATTACTGTAAACCCATTACCCCTATCCAGTTCAGCCGTCATTGTGATATAAAACGTGAGCAAGTTACTGAGGCATGATCTACCCTTCACAAAACCATGTTGTCCCCCATACAATATCCTATTTTTATCTGTCCAATCCTGTATTCTTTTCTTGATTAATTTCTCTAAGACCTTGACAATGATTTTTTACTAAATTAAAGGCTGTTTTCATAATCAATAAGACCAAGACATAATGGCGACTGATATTCATTACATCGTTCGATAACTGTTGTGCAAATTGAATATGGTCTATCGTACAAAATGTGTTCGTGCTGTATTAAAGTGACTTCGAATGTGTTCATAATATTCGAATGTGTTCAGAAAATTGTTTCGATCCATTTAACAATATGATATCCAAAAATATTGCCTTCGATTGAAAAAAAAAATCATGAATCACCAGACATGTACAATTATAGTATCAGGCCTAACCACTTTCTTTCATAATGTGATCCAAAAAGATGATAAATAAGAGTGGAGATAATATGCATCCTTGTCCAACTTAAATATAAAGTATGTGTTGCTCTGTGTATCTCATTTATCCTAGATAATTGTAGTGTTTTGGAAAGGTTTTCTCTGTGAATCTTGTCATATCATTTTTTTAGAACTAATAATTTTAAATTCAGATCTTTGGCGCAATCCCTGGATTAAATTTTCACTTTACAATTGTAAACTTAAAATTTGTTCTTAAAAACCTCTATTTTGCATGAAACCAGCTTGTTCTTCTCCATATTTCTCTCGCACAATTTTACTCAACCTCTTTTCAAGTGTGCTAGCATAAATCGTACATGAAACACTTAGCAAAGAAATTCTTCTCATATCCAGCATTATTCTCTTTTTTTATATACAAATGGGAACTCGGAGAGCTGTACTCCAGTAATCTGGAATTCGACCTTCTGTCCTCTGAATTATGTAGTTTAGTCAATACAAAACTTTTATACCTCCATAATTAAGCATTTCTGGTCGAAGATCATCTACTCTGGCTGTTTTTTCGCATTTCGAGTTTTTGATGGCTTTTTCTACCCCAATTATTGATAGTCTCCTCTCTTCTCTTGAAAATGTTCTAATATAGTGCTGGCACTGCTTGATTCATGTTGTCTTTCCAAGTAAATTATTTAACACATCTCCGATATCTTTATATTCAGTTTTCAAAGCTCCTTTATCCTTTTTACAGTACTTTTTTGTTCCATTTCTAAGTCTTTTCCATTATCTCCAACTCATTTTATTATCTTTCTCATATTCACTGTCTAAATTCTTATTAAAGTCTTCCATTGACTTTTGTTTAACTACTTTTACACATAGCTTGTTCCTCTTAGATTTTTCTCTGTATTCTTTTAGGGTATCTGCTGACTTATTTGCCAGCAGCTTGTCGTACGCTTTCTTCTTTTCCAGAACTAAATGAAATAATAATATCAGCTAACGCCTTTTTGTGCCCGTATAGGGAGTAGGCGAGGTCGTTTTAGCCCTCTCTAACTTTTAGAAACTGAGTGGGCAGTTCAATCTCCAATGGTAGCCAATCAGAGATTGCTGGTCCAAGGTTATCACTAATGAATCGGCACGGAGTGAAGAAGGCAGGTAGTAAGCGCCGCCATATGGTGGTCCCTAACCCTAACACAGTATTTTTAATGTCTGTAAATAGTGTGGATTCGACGGCCGATTTTCTTGAGTTTACGGGACGAAAAAACCCGCTAGCCTGTGCCTGAGATCGACTTACTCTGGAACCTGTCGAGAAAAGGCTTTGAAAAAGTTTCGTCCCCAGAACTAAATATTCCTTTTAAAATCGAAATCTATTCTTTCTCATTAGACTTGAGTATTATTTTCTTTCTTTTTTTATATGAGGGTGTAGTGAGAAGTTGTGATAATCACTGTGAAGGAATTGAGGTAGAATCATGTGGTTTACACATGATTGTACATATTTCCCAAGTAGTGTTACACACTTGTAACAACGCTGATGCATCACTCGCAATCCTCTGAGGAAAAAAAAGTCTTTTTACTATTTCATAATCCAGTCATTTTTCTTCTAGATGTTTATCAGAACTTTCCGTTCCCTCATACGTGCATTCAACATAAGGCTGAACCAGAAGGGAAAAAAATACTAATTTTTTGTGCAGAGATCGACTAACTAGGGGAAGATGCGGTCGTTACACACATTCTATTATTTGAGGACTAAATGGAACGTAAAATTTCAATTCCAGTTGTAAAATGCCTTTCTCCATTTCTTAGTCAATATCTTGCCCTGGCGGTTAGAGTTTTTTTTTTTATCTCAGAAACTCGGGTTTTTCATCCTGTAAACTCAAGAAAATCGACAGTAGAATGTAAACCTATAGTCGACCACTATATTCGAACTGAGAACAAACTCCTTCGGGCGACCTAGTGCTAAGAATGCAGCCGTCGTTTCCACAGGGCTACACAGGCTTATAGGGTTAAAACCGCCATGCCTACTCCCTACACTAGAATAAAGTCGTTAGATGATTTTCATTAAGACATCTTTTAATCTAGCACTCTCGCAACTACATATGCACAAAGACAAGAAACGAAAGAATGAAAATAAACCAAATCTCGATGCGCTTCCATTGTTTTTGAAATGAGTTATTAATTATTAAAAATTCCTTAACACTGATAATAAATAGAGCCTGTGTAGCTCAGTGGATGTGGCGTTTGCACACCACGGCGTTGGGCCGCACGAAGGAAGACTTGGTTTCGAGTCTAGTCGGCGACTAGAGGAAATTTTTTCTAAGCCTTTTTTCGACCGGTTCCCGAGTTAGTCGATCTCTGGCACGGGCAAGCGGGGTTTTCGTCCTGTAAACTCAAGAAAATCGACCGTAGAACCCACATTATGTCAGACATTAAATATATTGTGTTAGGGTTAGGGACCACGAGATGGCGGCACATTTGAGTCGCCTCTCTTCACTGTGTGGCGCTTAATTAGTGATAGCCTTGGGCCATCTATCTCTGATTGGTACCAGTGGAGATTGAACTGTCCACTCAGTCTCCAAAAGTTAGATAGGGCTAAATGGTCTCGCCTACTCCCTTTATATGGGAATAAAAAGGCGTTAGCTGATTTTTTTTTTTTAATCTGCTATTAGACCAAACACCACAGAATAAGAGATCTTGAAATTTCAGAAAAGGAATTTGGCCTAAATATACACAATTATTAGAAATATACTGCAATGGTACACCCACTAGTAAAGAACTTGATCAGCAACTACAACAATTAATTAAAAACATACAAAAAGTTGCAAAAAAATCCAATTCCCAGAGGAATCAGGAAAAATAATTGCTTCCATTTTGGAAAGATCATAATATCAATTCGGTGGTTACCGAAAAAGATACTATCAACGAACAGTTAAAGCAAAATAATACAGAAAGCAACAAACAGAAGTTAATAGAATTAACTCAAAACATAGAAGAAAAAATAAATATAGAAGATAGAATAAAATAGAAGGTAAAAGACAAAAAAAAAGTGGGATGAATTCTGCAATTGACTAGATTCAAGAAATGACTCACAACACTGGATTATCATAAAAAAATATAAAAAATCAGCTAACGCCTTTTTATTCCCGTATACAGGAGTAGGCGAGGCCATTTAGCCCTATCTAACTTTTGAAGACTGAGTGGGCAGTTCAATCTCCACTGGTACCCAATCAGAGACAGATGGCCCAAGGCTATCACTAATTAAGCGGTACGCAGTGAAGAGAGAGAGACTGCTCAAATGTGCCGCCATCTCGTGGTCCCTAACCCTAACACAATATATTTAATGTCTGAAATAATGTGGGTTCTACGGTCGATTTTCTTGAGTTTACAGGACGAAAAACCCGAGTTTCCGGGAGGAAAAACCTGCTTGCCCGTGCCAGAGATCGACTAACTCGGGAACCGGTCGAAAAAAGGCTTAGAAAAATTTTCTCTAGTCGCCGACTAGACTCGAAACCAAGTCTTCCTTCGTGCGGCCAAGCGCGGCGGTGTGCAAACGCCACATCCACTGAGCTACACAGGCTCTTCTGGATTATCATGAGATTATTAAATAGCGCAACGCTCCCAGATATTAATCACTCTTCAAATACAACCGCCTCACCGAATTAACACAGCAGCAACAAACAACGAAACATGTGACAAATATGCTAGCCAAATATTACTCTAATGTACGAAAACTGCAATACAACAGAGAAGATAAAAGGGGCATGAAAATTGCAAAACATCTGCTAATACAATCTATCGAACTGAAGACATATTTTCTCAGGACTTATTATGACAGGATTAGAAACAGGTATTCGTCATACCTACCCCAACAAATCGCCCAGAATAGATCTTACCTTATGACATATGATTAAAAAGCATGGGAGAAATAGCCAGAAACTGCCTTTTGAAGATATGTTAACATTTCCTGATTACTATCTTGTAATACAAGTCAATAGCGCACTCAGGATTTAATCTTAGGGGAACTCGAGTTGAGTAGATGATTTGATAATACACACTACGTATCGAATACGACCTATGACTGAGCATCTTCTATGATCGCTAATTCATAAGTAGTATAGAAATAGAAGACACGACACAACATAAATAAAAAAACAATAACAAAGAAAACCACCTAACGCCTGTAATTCACTAATAGGGAGTAGGCGATATACCCTATCTAGATTTTGGAGACTGAGTGGGCAGTTCGATCTCCACCGGTAGCCAATCAGAGATAGCGGGCCCATGTCTATCACATGGCAGCCACCGATGAAGAGGCTGGCAAACAAGTACTGCCATCTCTTGATATCTTGCCCTAACAAGATATGTTACTCTCTGAAATAATGTGGGTACTACATTATTTCAATTATTTCGATTTTCTTGAGTTTACAAGTTAAAAAAGTTTCCGGGAGGAAAAACCCGCTTGCCCGTGCCAGAGATCGACTAACTCGGGACGTTTTCTTTGATATCGGTTGAAGAAAGGTTCTTCGACCGATTTCAAAGAAAAAGTTCCTCCATTCGGCGACTAGACTTAAACTTAAGTTTGACTTCGAGCGACCAAGCGCAGAGGATGCAAATGTCACTTCCACTGAGCTAACAGGCCTCTTAAATGAGTTTTAATTAGGAAAAGATTTTTGGAAATTTTTCTAGCGTTTTTGCCTTTTTTCTTTGGGTGGGGACAGGTTTCCTTGGCCCTCCTCTCTGGGTGCGCCACTGATACAGGTAAACAGCCAGAAATCGGGAAAACAGCAATCACTATACCCTTACTAAAACTTAACAAAAGTCCATGTGACTGTAAAAGCTGCATACCAATAGCTTTGACCAATACTTTCTGTACTCTTCTTCTTCATTTTCTTAAGCTTCACGAACCCTTAATATTCTTTACTGCAAGCAGCACAGTTCTCCATATTGTTTCTGTCCTTAGCCAACTCCTTCCTGTTTCGTAGGTTGAGTTCTTTCATATCCATTTCGATGTTATCCATCCATCATTTGTGGGGCTTCCTCTAGGACGTCTTGAACTTTGGTGATGTAAAAAGATTCTCCTCCATTCATTCCAGGTGTGCTAACCATCTTAGGCATACCAAAGTACCAAATAATCCTCTATGTCGGACAATACAAGATAGAACTCTGTAAACTAAACGAAAGGATAATACATACTAGATTAATGCAATGCCGTTTAGAAAATAACAAGATCAAATACTACGAATCTGCATACAGGTCTCAATACACTGCAGAAGATCAATTATTTTATCTTTGCCAATCAATCATAGATGGCTTCCAAAAAAACCAAAGCAGGCAACAGCAGTCTTCTTTGGATCTTCCAGCCGCCTTTGACCGTGATTGGACACAACAGCTGATAAAAATTGCATATGATACTGGAATAAGGGGGAACGCATTCATTTGGATTTCAGATTTCACAAAAGAAAGAAAAATAAAAGTCAATGGAATATATTTCAGCACGTATCGAACTTGGGCAGGAATCCTACAAGGTTCTGTTTTAAGCCCACTTCCATTCTCATCTATATGAACAATATTCATCCTCATTTAATAAATGATACAAAAATCGCATGCTATCCAGATGATATTGCAATCTGGCACATAAGCATTAATCCTTAAAAATCTGATAAAGTCCTGAATAAATCACTACAAGGCTTAGGGCAAAAGAACTTAAATTACAGATAATCGCTGAACGAATATTTTCTCCACTGGTAGAAAAAATAGTGATAATGACAATCCCCAAATCAAAATACATAATATCAAAATAGGAAAAAGTCTCCAAAATGCTTAGGCCTAGTTCTAGATACTGAAAGGAGATTTACAACTCATTACAAATATATCTAGTAAAGCTTTTTAAAAGATTAATATCATCAAAAGGCTTTACAGAACAAATTGAATTGAAAACCGAAGACACTCAAAACTATATACAGCGCTCATACGACCGAAAATGGAATATGCCTCTTCCATCTGGGCTCCAGTTTCCACTAGCTCAAAAGAAAAGCTTGACAGAGAACAATCAAGGGCAGGAAAAATTATTATAGGTTAAGTCTGATCCACAAATAATTTAAAATCTCAAGAAGAATATGGACTTCATATACTAGAAAATAGAAGAAAACTATCCATAGTTAAATTCACTAACAGAATCACGAGCCAACAACATGATAACATCTCACTTAGGACTTTCCATGCCTGGACAGAAAAATCTTGACTAAAGAGATCATCTACTCTACAATATGATCATGAAATTAGAATACAGATCGTCTTAGAGCACATGTGTGTCGATATAAGCAAAGAGCCATTTTTTTCCACTATACCACCAAAAAACACAATGATTGACTTAAATCTTCTCGAACCTTGTTCAAAAAAAAAAGAATTTATAGCAACTATACATTACTTAAATAATCTAAACCATGTTATTGCTTACACTTATGGATCATCTGATGTGGCACTCACCCAAGGAAGAGCAATGGTTTTAGTAGCTCTACCCGGAGGTGTGGAAACATAAATCAAATCCACATCAGGATAAAAAAATTCACACTTCACTTGTGAATTAAGAGGCATACAAACAGCTCTAAAGTTCAATCTCTTTGATCCCATAATAAACATCACAAAAGGAATGACCATCTACAGTGACTCAAAACCTGTACTTGAAACATTAAAAAATGGTAAAACAAAGTTCACACAGGAAATACACCAACTTTAAATCTAAAAACTAAGAACTGTACACTGCTATGGATACCAGATCATGTAAATATTGAAGACAATGAGCGAGCAGACAGTCTGACCAAAAACTCCAGAAACGTGCCTCAAGAAGCATGAAATCAGCGAAATTAATGAAAATAGAGAAATAAAAACAATCGTTACCAAACTAAGGACGGAACATGAAAATTCAGCCGAACGGTGCTAGAAGCTATGAAAATTGCAGGAACTGTCCAGGATTCGAAGTAATACCTGCCCATATATTGGAAATAGCTCGGTTAAAAGAAATTATTAGGACGTCGATCAGGGAATTAGAAAAGGTGAAAACCGTTTGCCTACACTTCGACAGGATAAGAAAAAGGTTGAGAACAAGAACAGGCAGGAAAATACTGAACTTCGAAATCAAAACATTAATAACAGCAAGCGGGTTTTTTCTCCCAGAAACTCGGGTTTTTCGTCCCATAAACTCAAGAAAATCGACCGTAAAATCCACATTATTTCAGATCAGATACGAGTGTCGGTTAGCGACCACGAGATGGCGGCACTTGCTGAGCCGTCTCTCTTCACTGCGTGCCATTTAATTAGTGATAATTTTGTCCAGCTATCTCTGATGGGATACCAGTGGAGATTGAACTGCCCACTCAGTCTCCAAAAGTTAGATAGGGCTAAAAACGACCTTGCCTACTCCCTATATACGGGAATAAAAAGGCGTTAGCTGATTTTTATTTTTAGGTAATTCAGTCAATAGCCTAGAAAAAAAAAGAGGTAATATGGTATGGTGACTCAATTTTAAAATTTCCGCTAGCCGAGGGTGCCACCATTTCTAGGTTCCCGGTAGCGAAAATTAAAAATATGACGAACGCAATTGAAAACCAAAAAAAAAAAAAAAAAGAAATGTAAAAGAAATGGTAGTGTTGGTAGGTACTAATAATTTAAGTGATGAAAAACAGAGTATGAGAGAAGATATGAACAGTCTGTTGGAAGAAGCTAGAAAGAAATGTGAAAGAGTAAAAATTGTAGGATTATTACCTAGATATGAAAGTACTGAGTTAAGAAAGAGGGCGATGATAGTAAATGATTTCACGCGCAGGCTATGTAGAAGATGTGGATGTGAGTTATTAGATGTATGGGGTGTATTTGATGACAGAAAACATTTGTATAAGAATGATGGCCTGCACTTGAATTCATTTGACATCAGAAACTTGGAGAAATTACTTCTTGGTATGAGACCCAAAGCAGAGAGTGAGTGAAACTAGAACAACCAGGAAAGAATGGGAAAAGTGTGTGTTCAAGTTCAGCTATGTTATACAAACGTAATAAGATATGAATGCTTCTGAACATGGTTATGTATGTGGTGAAGGAGTAGAAACATATGCTTCGGGTTCGGACCTTTTAAACATGTCTGGGGAGGGAAAAGAGAAAATTCTAGAAGAAGACCAAATAGATTGCATATCTAATTATAAGAACAGGCTAGGCCATAATTTATTATTTCTATACACAAATGCCAGGAGCATTAGAAACAAAGGGGTTTAGTTTGTTTCTTTATTGAATAGGATGTGGCCTGAGAATGTTGGCATTACTGAAACCTGGCTATTATTATTATTATTATTTGACACCTCCAGGGAGTTCAAATACTCATCGAGGGACAGTATGCCAACAGCATCGAACGATTGGACCCTTCCAACTACTAACTGCGCTCAAACTTACTTAACTAAGCCATTAATAGCAGAGGCTCTACCAATCGACCAACCTTTGCCGGCAAAAAATCAGATTTAGATATAGTAATACCTGCATATGGTATTACCATATTTGTCATATGGTAAGTGGGATCGTGTGTAACGGATATACTATTTTTAGGAATGACAGAAGAGATAGGAGAGGAGGAGGAGGAGGAGGGCTACTAATGATATAAGTCGACTTAGGTCTAATTAGGGTAGAAATACCAGAAAACAATGATGGTAACAACGTCCCGAGTTTGAGTCTGGTGTGAAGAGGAGGTTAGCAGAATGAAATATATGAAATATATGGTGGGGTATTGCTACAGAACTGGCGGCATAGTTGTAGGGGGAACGAAGAAATGCATCGCCGATTTAGCCTTATAGGTACCAAGAGAATGATCATTATGGGTGACTTTAAATTTTTTAACATTGATTGGGTAGAAGAGAAATCTCATGATAAGAAAGAACAGGAATTTATTGAATTGTTGCGAAACAACTTTCTCAAGCAGCATGTGATAGAATGAATTCGAGGTCAAGGAATGTTAGATTTTCCCATAGCTTCAGAAGGGATCTCTGTCAAGGATATGGCTATTTTACCACCAATCGGTGACAGTGATCATGCTGTTCTTTTTTGGGAAGTATCTACTTATATTGAAATATATAAAGTTACGAAATATATAAAGCTCAGGCCAGAAAAGTAACTGGTATCGTGAGAAAAGCTAAAACGGAGTATGAAAAGAAATTGGCCAGGCAAGCTAAAGGCAGTCCAAAAGAATTTTGTCATTATGCACAAGCAAAAGAAAGACCGAATATGGAAAAATAACTTTACTGAATGCAGATAGTACATGAGTGTCGAAAGCAAAGGAGATTGTTCAGTTAATGAGTGCTCACTTTGCTAAGATATATCAACCAGGTGTATGCAGCATGGTGCACAGTGCTACTGCTACGTTGGTTGAAGAGTTAGAAGTTCATGAAAATGAGGTTGAAGAACTCTTGCATAACCTGGATAAGAAATTGTCAATAGGGACAGATGGAACACCAGCCTGTTTGCTAAAGGAATGTTCAGCTGAATTGGCTAGGCCTTTTACACATTTGTATAACTTGAGTCTCAGATCAGAAATGATACCATAGGAATGGAATGTATGATAGTTCCATTGCACAAGGGTGGTGCAAAAACTATATGTCTAACTACTGACCTATTAGTATCTCTAGTCTGGTAGTGAAGGTTTTATAGAAGCTGGTAAGAACTCACATACAGAAATGGGTAGATAAGCATTCTATATTCAGCAGGGAACAGCATGGGTTTACTAAAGGAGGGTCATGTTTTAGTAATTTACTTATATTTTATAATAATGTTACAACCGAGTTGGATAAAGGGAATGGATACACTATGATAATGTTGGATTTTTCTAAGGCATTTGATAGGATTCCACACGATAGATTGTTGCGTAAACTAAAGAATATGGGATTGGCATATAATCTATTGACGTAGATCAGGGGATGGTTAGACAGACAGATACTGAAAAGTGGTATACAGTGGGTGTGAATCTGATAGATTTAAGGTAACGAGTGGTGTACCTACTGCCGGTGGAGGTTATTTTGAAAACTAGGCAAAGTTTATAAGTGCGTCCCTTACTTCACAAGTGCGCCCCTTATTTCATGAATTAAATTGTTATTAATTGACATTAAACAAAATAAAATTGTCTTTCCAGTTGAATTAATAGGTAAATTAATTGGGCTTTTTTATTTTATTTTTTAATTAATTTGAAAATTCTCTGTTATAATTCCTTTACAAAAAAAGGTATAAAATATCGAAATTTAATATTTTAAAATGTTAACGTTTTAAAATATTTACCTTAACTGAATTTTAAATAGCGGTAAGTTCAAATCATTTAGGTAAGGAACAAAAAAGAACCAAGAGTTAAACAGTAAAATAGTGTGAATCATATATCATTATTTAAATTTGATATTTTAGTAAAGTATGAATAAAGCATAGCTTGAATTTTTGTGCCCCTTCATGGCTTGCACCCCAGGGAGTTTCCTAGTTTGCCTAAATGGTAGCGCCAGCCCTGCGTGTACCATAGTTTTCAGTCCTTGGTCCATTATTCTTCAATCTATACATTGAACAAAATTCTCAACTGATATTCAGCAATTAGAAAATGATTTGAATGGACTGGAAATCTTGGCAAACGAAAATGGCTATCAGTTTAATATTAGTAAGGCATGCACTAAAATTATGCACTTTGACTTGATTAGAGTTTCAACGGCATATTATATTGGCGGCGTTATGCTACAAGAATCTGAACAGGTAAGGGATCTTGGTGTATTGGTGGAAAAGAATTTAAAGTTCAAAGGTCACATAACAAAGTTGCAAATACAACTCAGAGGATAATTGCTTTGTTGAAGTGAACCTTGACATGTAAGGATAAGGAAGTAATTTTGCCTCTTTATAAGGCTTTGATAAGACTACACCTGGATTATTGTGTGCAGAATTGGTTTTCCAGGTTCCAAGGGGATAAGAAGTGTGCAAAGAAGAGATACAAAGGTCATAACTGGATTATGGGATTTATGTTATGAGGACAGATTGCGAGTATACCGTTTGCAGTCTTTGGTTAACAGGAGAAAGAGTGGTAATATGAAAGGGGTCTGTATACTTTTCAATGGGTGTTATAGCATTTCAACTGATGAAATTTTTCGTTATGTGGAAGGCGGGGAGAAAAGACAGGGGCATCCATGGAAGTTAAGGTTGTTCTCAGTCAAGAAAGGGGTAAGAGCTAGGTTTTTCTCTCAGAGAGCAGTGAGTGAGTGGAATAATTTGCCCTTGGGGGAGGTGAGTGCATCTAGTGTAAATGAATTTAAGGGAAGGTATGATAGCTGGGTTCGGTAATTTACAGCCTCCCTTGATGAGTCCTCGACTCTTTGGAGGTCTCAGATAATAATTTATCTTTTATTTTATTTATTTATTCATTTTTTTATTATTTCTCAGATAAATTACATACATTATGGGAACACAATTGAGCATAGGAAATACTCTCTCGTACATAAAGTTTTTTTTTAAATAATAATAATAACAACAATTACTGTTTACAATGTATATTATTATAATATTTATAATGATGATTATTCTTTCTTTGCAATTTTACACTCTATATATACAATATCAATGGATATAATCACTCTATATTGCATACTTTGTTACAGTTATTACATACATTACATACATTTGATTACATATGATGCATTACTTACATTTGTTTACTTATGATACTTACATTACGTACATTGGTTTACATGTGATTCGTACAATACATGCATTTGGTTACATATTATACATCTTGGATGAGAACTAATTTCTCTCCTTTCATCCTCGAAGCTTCTATGTAAGCTTATCTGAGGATGACACCAGTTGGTTATTATTTATTGTTTTTTTTGCTGTGTTGGGAAGCTACGAAATCTATGATTGAGAAATACGCGCGCAAGCACACCCACCCACGCACGCACGCACGCACGCACGCACACATGCACGCACGCGCTCACACACACACACACACACACACACACACACACACACACACACACACACACACACACACACACACACACACAAAATGGAACGTATTGTTGCGGCGTTGCTGAACTGGAAGCCAGTGATTATAATAATAATAATAATAATATTATTATTATTATTATTATTATTAATAATATCTATTGCTATCCAGCAATTGCCGCTGTTCTACAGAACATTGACAATAACCCTATAGAAAAATTCTGCTCCACCAATTTCAACAGATTGCCAAAGTAATTTTACTGGCCTTCTGTCATATCTGAAAGCTCTTCAACAAACTCAACAACTACAACTGATTATGGTTTAAGAAACGTAAAGATATTATATTTTTATTTAATATTTACTTTTAATTAAACTTTTTATATTATGAATACATGTTCTTGTCATAACTGTATTATACACAGTTATCATCCTATCATGTACTGTGTAAATTAATCATTAGTTATATGAAGCTTGGGAAAAAGGAATACTTGCAATATAGCTAGGTAACGCCTTTTTTATTTAATTTATTTTTTTAATTCCCATATAGGGAATAGGCGAGGCTGTGTTAGCCATATCTAACTTTTGGTGACTGAGTGGGCAGTTCAATCTCCACTGGTACCCAATCAGAGATAGCTGGTCCAAAGATATCACTAATTAAGCGGCTCTCAGTGAATAGAGATGGCTCAACAAGTGCAGCTATCTTGTGGTCTCTAACCCTAACAGAATATATTTGATTGTTGAAATAATGTAGGTTCTACGATCGATTTTCTTGAGTTTATGGGGCGAAAATCCCGAGTTTCTGGGACAAAAAACCCACTTCCAGGAGAAAAGCTTCCAGGCCAGGAATCCCGATTGACAGTTGGCGGCAATCCGAGATAGTGGACGCGGCAGAGAAAGGAGATGGTCATCTAGGCATTTTTGGCGAGCCCAAGCAGAGGAGTAAAGGCGAGACAAATTACCAGAAGCACCTTCGCTCGGAAGTTTTTCTTTTCGCGTGGGAGAGTAACTATTTTTTTTGCCGGAGCTGTATATGAGTACTGCAGGGTGCAGTTCACAGACCGCTCTTTTCCCGATGAGATATTTCTGAAGCCAGATTTCCTGAAAGAAGCTTAAGATCTGAGATGAGAGAATTGTTTTAGAACATTTTGTGCAAGACCTTTGATTGAATGTGCAATTCAGAGCTTTTGTAAGTTATATATCTTTGTACAATTACTCTTATAATGTGCTTTAGTTGGACAATTAAGATTTAGATTAACATTAACAAGAAGCGTCATTAAGAGAATCTATTGGCATATTTGAAGTTTGTAAAAGTAACTTAATAAAGATTTAGCTAACCTCTTTGCGAGTATACTAGAAGTTTAATAAGTGGAAATTGTAAACAGCATAAATAAGTTTTTGAGTTAAAGAAAGAAACACGTTCCTGACACAACAGAGCTTTTTTTTGTGTGCTGCTGCTGCTATTTGTATTAATTAGTTGGGTAAGAGCAGTTTATATCACATAAATAGAGCATTTGAATTTCAAGTTTATTATTCTTTATAAATTAAATTGATTTTTCAGTTCATTTTTTGAGCACCAAGATTCTAGTCATTTCTGGGTAAAACGTCGAGTGAAAAAGTGGATGTCAGCGAGCATAGCAAGTTATCGTTACTATTTATTATCTCTACGTTTTAACTAAAGCTGGTATTATTATGCTTATTACTGCAACTTAAAAAAATCAAAGCTGGAGTTGAATAAATCTTGTAATAAATAAATGTTGTAATTCCATAAATATGATGATTTTTGCTATAATTTTTGTTAACGTAAATTCAAAATTTTTATTTTTAGTGAGAATATTTGAACTTTACAGTTCATGAAGTTTCAATTTTTATCTTGATTAGCAAGTTTAATTTGATTGCATTCAAATTATTTTTTTTTTAAAAAAAACTTTTATCCTTATACTAAATTATTACCATACCTTTTTAATATTTTTTAGGTATTTAGAATTTTTGTAACAACTATGATGCTTGTCTACGAAGCTTGTCAAACAAAATCAATGTTCTCAAAATCAATAATCAACACTGCAATTGAAATTTTTCACAGAAAGATTTTAATTACATCTTTCTTTAAATTAATCATGATTCAATTACATGGAAAAAGTGTAAATAATATATATATTTAGAATTACATTTAAAGATTTTAAAATTTAAACTATTTTAAAAATTTAATATTAAATATAAAGTTCCGTAGGAGTTGCATAATTATTTATAATCCATCGATATAAGTTAGTCATTTATTTATATAAAACGACTTACAAGGTTGCTAGTTTAATATTACCAAGATTTTTTGAATATTAATATTTATTGTATACATATTAAATTCGTTTATATTTTTGGGAAGAGACACAACAAATAAATTGTGCACCAAAAAGGGTCAAATATCGTAGAACAGTAAAGGAAATTCCAAAAAAGTAATTAAACTGATAGTTTAGTTAACGTTATTTGGCTAGTACTTGTAAATTTGTGATATTCGTGATAAGGTAGGAAGAAGAATCGACCGTGAGATGCGGTGATTAATACCCTTGGAGGGTAATGGTTTTTTTTAAGCGCTTCGATAGCACAATTGGAAGAACGACGGTACATTGCGTCCTTCGATTGGAATAGGCCAAGTTCGATTCTCGTCGCGACGGGAGGATCTTTATCTGGACGATTTTAATCGAAGGTGAGTTAGCCGATCTCATACGGAGGTAGCAGGGTTTTCTCCCGGAAACTCGGGTTTTTCATCCTGCATACAGACAAATCGGCCCTTCAGAACACACGCAATTTACAGACAAAAATTACTAGTTGTGGTGGTGTTGGAGGTGGGCGGTAGATGGCGTTGATGGAGATGATTCGTAGTAGAGGTTCAATGTGTGGTTGAGACAGTTGTAGGTGTCCTCCCGCGATGAGCCTTCGGACTCCTTGGAGATGTCAGAAATAATAATAATAATAATAATAATAATAATAAAGCAGTATACTGTATACAAGTGTATATACCTAATTATATGGTTAAAGTAGTTGTCGCAGTCGGTAAGAATATATTATTCAATTAATTATTATTCTAATTTTCCTGTTACTTGTTTATTTTAACAAAACCAAGATACTACTGTTTCTATTTTTGTATTTTTTAAGCTTTTAACGTAATTGTTTATTTTATTTATATATTTATTTTGGATTTAATAAATGTTTATTTCACTTTTGATAGATTAATACACATAATGATGCCAAGAAAATTTGAATCCGGAGCTAGTAAAAGAAAACGACTTAGAGAAAATGAAAAACAGCTAAATAGTCAAAAGGGGCAATTTTGTCTTTCTTGCATTCTGAAAATGAAGAATTTCGTAGAACTGAAGTTGTACTTCGCAGTTCTCGGAATGAAAACGAAACACTGGTATCATTATCAGGAGGAGATGAAAGTGAAAATGAGGAACATCAAAATGATGTGGAAAACATAGAAGGAGAGAAAGAAGTAAATGAAACAAATCAAGAGGATTCTGAAGAAAATTTCTTCAATCGGAGCCTGTACTTACCAGCAAGCAAGCTATCTCTTATCCTACCGATATAGCAGTGTGGCCACTTACTATTAATGAACAGTTTATCAAGCATATTTTAATAAATGTGCCCCAGAATGTTGGTAAAATCGAAAATTTAAAAAAGAATACACAGAACGCAATAGAATATATCGCAGAAATGTAAATATGTCATATTTTTACTATAGAAAGGCGAATGGAACAAAGGAGAAACGAGAGTGGCTAATTCTTTTAGAAACCACCTAAGCAATTTGCTGCTTTGTTTGTAAATTGTTTTCTAAGTCAAATAATAGCTTAATGATGGGTTTTAATGACTGGGGAAATATAACACGAACCTTATGTGATCACAAGCATTCTATTCAGCATATACGAGCGATGTGCACATATCGCAAAAGAAAATCAAGTTCTGTAAATAGTCGAATTGATTCTGAATTGATCAAACAAATACAATCTGAAGAAAATTATTGGAGAAAGGTTTTAGAAAGAATAATAGCTACCACTAAGTTACTGAGTAAACTAGGGCTAGCATTTATAGGAAATACAAATGATATTTTTTCTGATTCTTACGGAAATTATTTATCGTGTTTATATTATTTAAGTGAATTTGATGATTTTTAAAACATGATAATGTACGCCAACTGTGGTTCTGGCAGATCAAATTATCTTTCTTACCATACTTGTGATGAATTCAAAGCGTTAATAGCTAAAAATACAAGCGAAATATTAATATCAGAAATTAAGGAAGCTGCTTATTTTGCAATAATACTCGATTCAACGCCAGCTATTGACCATAATGACCAACTAGCTATGATGTTTAGGTATGTTGCCGCAAATTCTGACATTAGAGAAACATTTTTCGGGTTCATCAGAATTACACAACATAATTCCTTATATTTAGAAGAGGTAGTATTAAAAAAATAGAAGAATTATCTTTGGATATAAAAATGTGCAGGGGGCAAAGCTGTGATAACGCTGCCAATATGAAAGGTATCTATACAGGTTTACAAGCTAGGCTGAAAGCACGTTCAAATTTTATTGGCAACTATGCCGCGGAATCTTGTCCGGAAGAAGTGCAATATTTTTGTTTTATTCAAAATGTATATACGATAATATACTTTTCATCTTCAACAAGAAGATGGGGTATACTCCTTAAACATTTAGAAAAAAAATCTTTGACAGTTAAAACTAAGTGAAATGAGGTGGTCCGCAAGAGCTGACGCTATATTGGAGAAAATGTTGGAGAAAATAGTCAAGAGGAAAATACAAGATTGGATAGAAGAAAATGGGATACTGTATCGGGGACAGCAATGTTTTGTGAAGGGTAGGTCATGCCTCAGTAACTTGCTCACGTATTATAACACAGTGACGGCTGAACTGGAGTTTACTGGACCTTGCTAAGGCCTTTGACAGGATACCACATGGAATTCTAATCAGTAAATTGCAGCATGTGGGGATGGATATAGGGTTGGTGAGATGGATAGGAGGGTGGTTGACGGAGAGATATCAGAAAGTGGTTTATTCAGGAGTAGAGTCCACAAGACGGCCTGTGACTAGTGGTGTGCCACAAGGATCTGTTCTTGGACCACTGCTGTTTAATTTTTTCATTAATGATATAGGAAAGGATCTGAGAGGAACAGTTCATTTGTTTGCGGATGATGCAAAGTTGGGTAGGGCAATAGCGCAGATTATGTCAAAATTTTGCAAGAAGATTTGGATAGATTGGAGGTCTGGGCTAAGGAGAATGGATGTCAATTTAATGTGGCAAAATGTAAGGTTATACATTTTGGGGTGAAAAGATTAGCAGCAGTTTACTACATTGGTGGAACTGTATTCCAGGAAATTGATGAGGAATGAGATTTAGGAGTGTTGGTGGATAAGGAGTTGAAGTTTAGGGGGCACATTACAAAAGTGGCCAAATTAGCTCATCAACTCACTTGGTTGGTGAAGAATACATTGAAAAGCAGGCTATTGTTCCTCTGTATCGAGCCTTGGTAAGACCCCATCTCGACTACTGTGCCCAGATTTGGTCCTCCCCATCTTCTTGATGGGAAGGAGGTTGAGAGGATCCAGAGGCGAGTGACCAAGATGATAGCAGGTCTGTGGAATGAACCTTATGAGAGCAGGTTGGGGATTTGCGAGTTGCAAAAATTGGTTGATAGGCGGAGGAAGTGAGATATGATTGAGACATTCAAATTACTGAAGGTTTCTATACAATTAATTCAGAAGATATTTTTGAAAACAGGGCTGGTTGTGGGAGGACTAGGGTACATCCATGGAAACTGGGCAAAAATGTGATTAGTAAGGGTGTTAGAGCTGGGTTCTTTACTTTTAGAGTGGTGAATGAGTGGAATGGGCTGCCAGAGTCTGTGGTGGATGCTGTGACAGTGAATGAGTTTAAGGGGAGGTATGATAGATACTGTATGAATGTCGAATAGTTGTGATGAATATGATTTGGGGCCTCCCTCGATGATTCTAATGACTCCCTGGAGTTGCCAACAACAACAATAATAATAATAATAATAATAATAATAATAATAATAATAATAATAATAATATATTGGCTTTGATGCGTGGATATAAACAAATTGAAGACGCATTACTTGAACTATCCATTTCTGCTCATGAAAAACCTATTTCTAAATTAGAGAGCTCACCATTAGCTGAACATTTTGACAAACCAAAAAAAGCAATTTTAACAGTTATGTGGGACAAAATTTTATGACGAATAAATGCTAGTAGTAAATCTCTACAAGATCCCGATATGGATTTGTTTTTAGCTAATAATTTGTTATACTCTTTAGTTAGTTTTATTTTAGATATAAGAAATATTTTTGCTGCTGTTAATGAAGAAGCGAATTTATTAACAGATGAGACAAAATTTAAAGATGAAAAGGAAAGAGTTAGAAAACGAAAAAAAAAAAAATGACTGACGAAGTTTCATAATCTAACAGAGAGATTATATTACATTTGAAAGAAAATTTCCCTGTGAACACTTTTAATGTCAATTGCGATAAGCTAATTTTGGAAATTAATGAAAGAACAAAAAGCTATTTCGACATAATGTCAAACATATTAGATATGTTTGACATTTTTTTGAAGGAAGATATAGATCAAGACAAGTACAAGACTAGTATTGATAAAATTTTACAAACTTATGGGACTGATATTGATCCAGAAAAATTTACTGATTAAGTTAAGCAATTTTTAATAATGATAAAGGAAGAAAATTCTTCAATTAAAATTATGTACAAATTTATAAACGATGTATTAAGATCTACTTTTCCGAACGTAGAAACAATTTTAAAAATGTTTTTGACGACCTATTTCAAATGCAAGTGCTGAACGCTCATTTTCAGTGTGAAACGAATAAAAAATTATTTAAGAAGCAACTTGAACCAAAATAAAACAAGTGACCTGTCGTTATTATGCATTGAATCAGATGTAATGGACTCGATCAATTATGATGACATTATAGATATACAGTATTTGCTAAAACCAAAGCCAGAAAAAAAAAAACTTTTAGTTATTAACTTTTTTATTTAAATTTGGATTGATTTTTTTAATACTTTTTAAAAAAAGTTAGATAGGGTTTAAAACGGCCTCGCCTACTCCCTATATATGCGGGAATAAAAAGGTGTTAGCTGATTTTTAAAATGCAAATATATGTATACCGATGTTATATTGTGTTATTAAAATGAGTTATTATGGAAATATAGACTTTTATTTTCAATAAACTAAAAAATGCTTATTTTTGAGTGCCTCATAATGATGTTGCGCCTCGGGTCTCCAAAAGTATAAAAGCGGTCCTGATTGTGTCACTAATTTGTTACAAGTAATTCATTTTGTGAATTTACTTCGCATAGTCTTTAACAGGGATCAGTTACATGACATTTCAAGTAGTTACATTTAGAGCTACACAGGCGCACTTGCAATTTACCGTAGATGTCAAGTAAAAGTTGATTGCAAATATTCCGATTCAAGGAATGAAAATTCCTGTTATGTATTTGGCTTATATTAGTTTGTTAATATTATATCATTTTTTAAAATTAATTTTCTCATCTATACTCATTTGGAATTTCTAGAATTTGTTATATCAGAAGTTTCAAATAAAGAATACTATCACATTTCTTAAGTATAAACTGGCATGCACTTGTTGCTTTTTTACTTACTGCTGATCGAGAAGGCGCTGTGAGGTGTTAAATATACTGGCCTCAGATTAAATGTTTAATGTGTTACTTGATAGCGGGCCAAGGACGTGATTGTTCGTATGATAGTTATTTAATTTAGCGGGTAGGAGTTGTGTCATATTGAATGTTAAAAGCGAGCACATACGAACGTGTTGACCACTTAAAATCCGTAAGGTTCCAAGTCACTCATGATTTCTGAAATATGCGTGGGCTATTCAGTTTATTACAGATATATATTAGCCAAGGTAATTATTAATAAATTCTCTCGTTTCCCATGGTAATATACACTATATTATTATTATATTATACAAGTGATAATATATGAACCTAAAATTAACGAATTAGCATGCTGTGGTCGTACATTTGGCATCTTTCCGGTGACGAATTTAAAGGGAAACGATTCCTCATCAAGTAAGCAGACCGCAGTAATAAATTGTTACAAAAAGCTATCGACATTTCTTACTGAATTACAATACAAATAAAAATATTGAAATACCATTAGCGAAAATTTTAAACTATATTAATAAAACAACGGATATTAAAGAATATCTTAATTTCTTTGCTCCCTTTCTGCTGCACTAAGCTGAAAGTCACCGTAGAGTTTGGCTCGCGTGAAGTTTCATGCATGTTCTAGCACATGCCACATCATAGTTAGTGTATTTGTATTCAGCAACCGCTACTTAAATACAGTATTTTGTGAAACTCGTAAATTTATGTCAGATTCTTTAAATGATCCAAATCTGATTAAATGACTCTGGCACAAAATTAAACGGTGTGGTTATTATTTGATTTATATATTTTGTTTAGACATAGTTACATTATGGGGTATTTATTTTACTTTGCAACACTTCTCCCTATCTTTTGAAAATAATTAGTATATTAGGGATCCTTCCCCCAGGAAGTTAAGGAAAACAGAATTTTGGATTTTTTTTTTTTTTTTTTAGATTATTGATTAATTCATTAGAATTTTTTTAAAAATTAGTACACACACTTTTCCATATTAGGTACAAGGACTGTTCATTGTAGTCGCACAGCCAAACAGTTTTAGATTAGATCAAAGGAATGGAAAGAGGGCAAAATTGTTCCCTTTCATAAGGGAGGTGAGTGATAAGATAAAGGCTTTGAATTATAGGCTAATCTGTGTGTCTGTAGTTTTGAGGTTAAAGTGTTAGAGAGGTTAGTCAAGACAGATTCAGAATTGGATTGATAACAGCAACATACTCTTTAATGGACTGCATGAATTTGTTAAAGATTACGTTTTGCAGTCTACTTATAACAAGGTGACATTGGATGGGGAGATACACACACAGTGATATACTGTATTTAGATTTCGTAAAGGCATTTGGTAAATGCTGTATGGCAAGCTGCTGATTTAATTGTAAAGGATGAGATTAGATTAGTGTGTTAGATTGGTTGTCTGATAGGTATCAGTTGTTTGAGGAGCAATATCTCAGAAAAGGAAAGTCACTAGTGGTATAACCCAAGTATCTGTTTTTGAGACTGTTGCTGTATAACTTGTATGTTAAAGATATTGGAGAGTTTGAATGGTGATATGCAGTTGTTTGCAGATGATGTAAAGTTGGGAAGAACTATGAGAAGTAGAATGGATGTTGTACTTTGTAAAAGGTCTTCAATAGACTTGCTGAAATAGCAAATGAGTAGGGTTACCATTTTAGTGTTTCAATGTTTCAGGGGGAGAGAAAACAAGAAGAAACCTCTCGCTCTCCTTATGCAGGTTACAGGAAGGGAAGCTGTATAAGAGGGTGAGAATGGGGGGGGCAGATATTTTGTACAGAGAGTGGTAGAGGATTGAAATGTATTGCCTAAGAGTATGATGATTGCAGAAAACAGTGATTGCAAAATTTTAAAATTTAGGAAGCATAGATGGAATGCTTATGCAGTTGGTGGGGATATCTTAGAGACGGTGCAGGAGATGAGGGATATGGGAGTGATAGTGGACCAGGACCTGAAGTTTCAAGGACACATTTCTAAAATTATGAGGATAGCAAAGTGGATTATGGCAATGATACAGAGGACACTGATCTGTAAAAGTAAGGATTTCTCATTCCATTGTGTAAGGCTTTGATTAGGCCACATATGGACTGTTGTGCACAGAGTTGGTCACCTGGTTTTCAAAAGGATGAAGAAATATTGGAAAGGGTCCAAAGATAATTGAGGTGGTTGCTGGTCTCCTGGAATGTTGAGTACAAGAAAAGATTGAAGGAATGCTGTTTTCAGAGTCTAGTGGATAGAAGGAGATAGTTATATGAGTGAGACACATATGCCATTAAGCAGTATTCCCTCTAAGCTGTGTGCATGCACATGTCAGTAAAATGGAGGAGTGCACATAAGCCTAATAATTGTCAACATAGATTTTTTTTCTTTCAGAATTTCTAACTTACAGTCAATAATTTTTGAATGTATTTAAAAACAATTTATATGATAAATCTTACTTGTCACTTATTTTATTTAATAATTTCTCTAATGCCTCCATTCCAATATTACTCTAACCCAGGGGTTCCCAACCCAATGCCTGAGGGCACCATGGCGCCCGTCGACCAATTTGTGTGTGCCCGCCGCTGTTCAACCACGTGCCATATAGTTTGAAATAATCACGCAACAATTCATGGCATGCTATATGATGCGTGCGTTAATGACACATGACGAGTATTAAATGCATACAATGTAAAGTAGACGCGCATTCGAAGTTGTTCATTCCAGTTTAAGAACTGGAATATCATCACATTCTCCTAATTATGAAGCACTGGCCAATGAAATGTAATGCCAAAGATCACATTAACTTACATATATATATTTAAATTTTTATATAATGTAAACTTTTAAGTAATAAAACATTTCATTATAATGTAAGCTTTGTATGTATTCATTTAACAAAAGAATTCAAAAAATTTGCTTGAAAAAATAGATGGTGCCCATCACCCTATCGGTATTTTAGAATGTGCTCTAGGAAACAAAAAGGTTGGGAACCCCTGCTCTAACCCATTCCAGCTTAATACCCTCTATTAGTTAATTTTAGATTGTGACATGTGGGCAAGTGATGCTGGCATTTTTGTTTCGAGTGTCTGCTCTCTAGACAGTATATTTACTTGAATTCATGCAAACAGTGATAGATTTTTGTAGTTATGCAGATTAAAGCAAATTAATTTAATATTTGCACTTTCATTCATTTCATTTCTTCTAGAATTATGTTCAAGAATATGTTCAAGTCCTATTAGAATCAGTCAGTCAGTCTTGATTGAAGGTCATTTTTAGATGTTATTTTCACTTCAAGTTTCTAAGTTTTGAAATAAATGTTGCAAAGTGTAGACTCCTTATACTGACTGGTTCCCACTGACGAGACCTTGATAAAGATCAAAACCAGTCTAGGTAGTGATCCTTTCCATAATATTTTTTGCATTATGGGATACCAAGGCAATTGATGTGAAGTTATTAGCCCCTATATACAAGTAGCCCAGTCTTGAAGTTGCTTATTATTATTTACGGCATCGCCATGGAGTCCTGACTCATCGTACACACAAATCCTATCATACCTCTCCTTGAATCTATTCTCCGTCAGGGAACTTGCAACCAATTCTGTCAATCCATTCCACTCACTCACCACTTGCCCTGCAAAAAATCTGGTCTGCACACCCCTACTAACCACTCTCTTACACAACTTCCATGGATGGTCGTACTTCTCTGACTGTTTGTCATATATTGAAACATTTCTTATCGTAGAAAGGCTTATACACTGGTTTTACATAATTATTAATTGACTTAAGGAATTCACAGCGTACAATAGAATATAAATTAAACTTTAATATATATTTCCAATATTTCGGCAACATCATGTTGCCATTTTCAAAGGAACTTACAATAAAGACGCATGCATGCAGGCACTACATACAGTAAATGTAGTGCCTGCAGGAAGCTATTGTTTCTCTTAAAAGTCCTGATGGTGCCCCTAGCAGACTATGTAGGTGTTCTTGGCTGTTGGGCTGAAGGTCTCCTGTTGTAAGCCTCCCAAATTTGGGGCAGTCTCATGCAACCAAATTTGTTGAGGTTTGGCGTGTTTCTTAGGGCTAAGGCTGATTCCATGAAAAGTTTTTCAAACTTGAACTTGCTACGGTGTATTATTGTGGCTTTCTTCCACCGTATTCTGTGGCGTGTATCCAGAGCATGACTTGACCTCTTGTTACAGACCATATAGAAAATTGGGATCCCTTATCCACTCCACTAAAGACCAACCACTTCCCCTAGACCTACCTGGCATATCCCAGGTCCCTTGCTGCTGTAAGCTGTCCTACTTTGGCCAAACAGGCAGGACAGCGAATATCAGAATTTCAGAACACAAGGACTACATCCGTTTTCACCAGTATAGCCACTCTGGTCTTGCAGACCATGCTCTGGATACACGCCACAGAATACGGTGGAAGAAAGCCACAATAATACACCGTAGCAAGTTCAGGTTTGAAAGACTTTTCATGGAATCAGCCTCAGCCCTAAGAAACATGCCAAACCTCAACAAATTTGGTTGCATGAGACTGCCCCAAGTTTGGGAGGCTTACATCAGGAGACCTTCAGCCCAACAGCCAAGAACACCCCTACATAGCCCACTAGGGGACACCATCAGGACTTTTAAGAGAAACAGTAGCTTCCTGTAGGCACTACATTTACTGTATGTAGTGCCTGCGTACACATGTCTTTATTGTAAGTTTGTTTAAAAATGGCAATGTGACGTTGCCAAAATATTGGAAATATATATTAAAGTTTAATTTAATTTATGTTCTGTTGTACGCTGTGAATTCCTTAAGTCAATAATTGAAACATTTCAATTCCATCAATTTTGTAAAACCTCTTGAATATCTTAAAAGTTTCTGTCATGTCCCCTCTTTTCAGTCTATCAATTGAACTTTGTAATCCACAAACCTTCAACCTGTCCTCATAGGGAGTTTTTCACAAACCTGTTACCATTTTGGTCACTTGGCTCTGAATCTGTTTGACCACATCCTGATCCCCAAGATACCCAGGTGACCAAATCTGTGTGTGTGTACTAGTCAAGATGTGGCCAAATCACAGCCTTATAAAGAGGGATAATAACTTCCTTATTTTTACTGTTAGTGTGTTTTTCAACCTCCAAGTAATTCATTGAGCTATTTTACCAACTTTTGCAATATGTCCTCTGAACTTTAACTCTTTGTCCACCATTATCCCCAAGTCCCTAGCTTCACCAGTTTCCTGCAAACCAATACCATCAATATATACTTCGCGTGCAAACTTTGTTTGCTTACATTTGGATAAAGGATGAGACCAAGAATTTAATTACTTGGCATCTTTAATTTATAGTATAATCAAGTGAAATAAACTTTCAAAATAAAAAAAGACATTAATATGGGAAATATTACATTAGTATTTTTAATGTGTTAAACCCTCTTAATGTCACAGTCAGAATTAAAGCAGAAAATTATTATTATTATTATTCGTGACGCCTCCAAGGAGTCCGAAGACTCATCGTGGGAGGACAACTACTATACAACTATCTCCACCACTACACTAAAGCTCTACTACCAATCATCTCCATCAACGCCATCTACTGCCCACCGCAACTGGTATTTTTTGTCTGTAAATTGCGTGTGTTCTGAAGGGCTGATTTGTCTGTATGTGGGATGAAAAAACCGAGTTTCCGGGAGAAAAAAAAACCTTGCTACCTCTGTATGAGATCGGTTAACTCACCTTTGATTGAAAAAGTCCACATAAAGATTCCTCCCTTCACGACGAGAATCGAACTTAGGCCTATTCCAATCGAAGGGAGCAATGTACCATCATTCTTCCAATTGTGCTACGGAGCCTTTATAAAAGATTGCAAATTTGTTTAAATTTGTGTAGTTGGACAAGTTTGTTGAAACAGCAACATCACAGGACAGCATGCATTGGTTATCACACACATTGAGAGTAAGACTGGAAACTTGCACCCAAAATGTTTTTCATGTGCACATGGCTGGGAAAAATTAGGGGGGGGGGATATTGCTAGTAAAGGGTTATAATTAGATCATGTGGATGAGGTTTTCATGGAATGGGAGGATAAGAAAAAACCTGCTCTCACCCTCCTTATACAGTTTACAGGAATGGAAGCTTTATAAACAGGGCAAGTAGGTTTTTTGCATGCAGGGTGTAGGTGATTGAAATACATTGCTTGAGAGTGTGGTGAATGCATCTAATGCATGGTATGATGAGCTGAGAGTGGGACCTCCCATGATGAGTCTTTGGACTTAGTGGATGTCTGATGATAATATACTAAAATAAATCAAGCCTCAAGACTTAAATGTAGTCTGTCTCTAATCTGCTCAGTATATGTTTATGCATGTCTAGATCATATTATAAAAAATATGGGAAATAACATTAAAACAAGTCTGGTACATCAAAACCATATGACATTAATATTATACAATGTTATATGCAGGCGATTAGATTATTTACAACATAATGAAGATGACCTTCAAAACGTTAGTTTATAAATTAAATAACCCAATATTATAATCTAAAGATGTCACAAAAAAAACCCCTTATCATTTAAAGGCAAAGACCATGTTAGATTGAAAATAAAATAATAGTACAAGTGACACGAGTTTAGTTCTTTAGGTTCATAATAACATATCTAAAATTCAGAGACATAAATGACAAAAATTTCAAAAAAATCTGTGGAAAAATTCAAAGAACACTGAATTACAAAAATGATAGAACCAGATTAATAAAGACCAGTTTAAGTTTTATAATGTATTGGCCACTCTCATTCTGTTATATGGGTCATAAATTTGGTCTGCTGTTAAAAAGAACAGGTACTAAATTGTATATTAATTATATTGGGAAGGATTTGAAAAGTGACATACAGCCATTTGCTAATGATGCAAAGACAGATAGGGTAATTAGGAATGCTGCTGATATGCAGTACTTGCAGAATGATTTGAACAGGCTGGAATTGTGAGCATGGGAAAATGGATGTCAATTCAATGTCAGTAAACGTAAAGTCATTCACTTTGGCATGATTAGATATCCAGTTGTATTACATTGGTGGGATTATACTAGAAGAAACTGATGAGGTTAGGGATCTTGGAGTGTTAATAGATAGGAAGTTGAAGTTCAGGGGCCATATAGCAAAGACTGAAAATACAACTCAAAAGATAATTGCAATGCTGAAACGAACGTTCACATGTAAAGATAAGAATGTTATTTTGCCTCTTTACAAGGCCTTGATAAGACCTCACTTGGACTATTGCGTGCAGGTCTGGTCTCCGTTGTGATTCTGATATAGTGGAGAGTGTGTTAAAAATGATATCAGGATTGTGGAATACTGATTATGAAGACAGATTGAGAATTTATAGATTGCAGACACTAGCAAACAGGAGAAAGAGGGGTGATATGACCGAGACTTACAAACTTCTGAAAGGGTCATACAGGATTTCAATTATTGGAAAGGACAAGAGAGCATCCTTGGAAGCTGAGAATGAATGGTGCTAAGAAGGGGTGAGGGCTAGATTTTTCTCTGATAGGGTGGTGCGTGATTGGAATGGATTGCTATTGGATGTTGTGAGTGCAAGCAGTGTGAATGAAATTAAGAATAAGCATGATAGCTGGTGGGTGTATAGTATGTTGCCTCCATCGATGAGTTCCTGACTCCCTGGAGGTCTCTCTTAATAAGAATAATAATAAATATACGAAGAAATGAAAAGGAGAGCACAGAAAAGGATGTTATGACATACTGCTACCACCAGCTGATCTTCGGATTGAGGATGTACCCTGGAAGAAGAATAAGAACAATCAGAGTGAATACAGGTTGCAGAAATGTGATAAGAACAATTAAATTACTTAGTATAAAACATGAAGTCATTAGAAGAGAGACATTTATAGTTTAAAGGAAAAGATCATCATATAGAAATGGAAAGAATCCATCTATCTACCTATTCAATTCTCGTCCATCCAAGATTGAGTCCCCCTGATTAGGGATTCTCCTCTGTTTCAACCGCTGAGGGCAAGTTTTTTTGTCTGTAGATGGGTTCATATGGCCAATTTGGTTGTGAAGGGAAAAAATAAAAACCTCCATCAGTACATGAGATAAAGGTTCCTCACCTAAATGTGATATGAGCCATGGTCTTTCCATCCAGAGGGCTCTGTTGAAACCAGCTGAGTTATGGAAGCTTTATGGAAAGGGTGTTTATTATTATTAACATTTAACCTCCATGGAGTCAGAGACTTATTGTGGGGAGGTACAGTCAATCACACATACAAAACCCATCCAACCTTGCCTTAAACTGATTCACTGTGCCTACATCCACAACACACCCAAGCAGTGTATTCCATTCATCAGCCACTCTCCATGCAAAGAACCTGCTTCTCACTCTTCTGCTAACACCCTCCTTATACAGTTTCCAGGGATGGCCTCTTGTTCTATCCCCCCCCCTCTCATTCTATTAAAAATCTCTATGTCAACCTGATAACCTCTGATTGATTTATATGTCTCCATCATATCCCCTCCCCACCTCCTTCTATTCATAAGGCCTTGCAATTTACTTTCTTTCAATCTGTCTTTGTATTCTACATTCCCAAGAAAATAGATGACCTGGTAACCAAATCTGTGTGTAATAATCTGTATGAGGCCTGATCAAGGCCTTATAACAGTGACATCATAACCTCTATTTCTGCATGTCAGGGTCCTCCACATCATTGCCATTATCCAACGTGACGTCTTGTGTAGTGTGGCCCCTGAATTTCACATCCTTGTCCACCACCACTCCAAGATCTCTCGTCTCCTTTACCTTGTCCTGTAAGGGCATAACTGCTTGTCTCTGCATCATTGCTCCCCTAATTTTGCATCATCTTCAAACAGCTGCTTATCACTTGTTAAACCCATCTCAATATCATTGATATACAAATTGAACAACAATGGTCCCAATAAAGACTCCTGTGCCACAGCACTAGTGACCTTCCTCTTTCAGGATACTAGCAAGGTTGAGTCCCCATATACAACTTTCTGACCTATTTGACAGCCAGTCACTGATCCAACTCAGAAATCCGTTATCCAATCCCATCCATTTCAATTTATTTAAGCTTGTTGTTTGGCAATATATTAAAAGCTTTTGCATAATCTAAGTATACCACTGTATATGCATTTCCTTTGTCTAAGATATTTATCACCTTGTTATAGTAAGTAAGTTACTAAAACATGATCTCCCTTTAACAAACGTATGCTGACAACAAAGAATACTGCTGCTCTCAACCCACTTCTGACCTAGTTCTCACTATTCTCTCTCTCTCTCTCTCTGTCTAGTACCTTCATAACAACTCCACATATACAGATTGGTCTATTATTTGAAGCCACAGCCTTATCACCACCTTTATGCAGTGGAACAATTTTACCTTCTTTCCCTTTTTTTGGAACCTCTGCTATTGTAAGACTTATTAAACAGGCATGCCAGTGCTACTGTCAGTTCCCTGGAACATTCCCTTAAGACATGTGATATGTCATCAAATCCTGTCGGCTTATTGACACCATTTATTTCCTCATATACCCCTTGCTCACCCATAATTAAGCCATCCTCTCCTATGTCCTCTACACTTGAGTTTCTCATGATTTCATCCTGATAAGAATGAAACACCCATAGAAGTTGTTTGCTGAATACCTCAACAATGTTATCTTCAGCAGTTACCATTCTACCATTTTCGTCAATTATTATTATCCCAAGACCCAATGGAGTCAGACTCACCTAGGAGGTCCTTTTGTCATATACACACAGCTCATCATACCATGCCTTAAACACACTCAAATTCTCTGAAGACATTACACTCTCAGGCAAGGTATTCCAATTATTCACAGCTCTGTAGGCAAAAAACCTGCTTCTTGATCCCCCCCCCCTCCCCCTGCTCGCACCCTCCTTATACGGCTTCCAGAGAGGGTGTGAGCAGGGGGTGGGGGGTCTCCCCTGATCTCCCACCATGTTCTGTAAAACCTCTCCAATATTGATCCTATAACAATCTCCTACTAACTTGCAAGGCTCTATCATATCACCCCTCTTCCTCCTATCCACTAGACTGTGTAAATTGCAACTTCTCAACCTTTCCTCATATTCGACATTCCAGAGCTCAGAAACTACCTTAGTCAGTCACCTCTGGACCCTTTCCAACATCTATTTGTCCTTTTGAAAACCATGTGACCAGATCTGTGCACAGTATTCCATGTATGGCCTAATCAAAGCCTTATACAATAGAACAAGAATCTCCCTACTTCTATAAGTCAGTGTCATCCACATCACTTCCAGAATTCTTTGTGTTGTCTTCATAATTTTGGCAGTGTGTCCCTTTAATTTCAGATCCTTATCCAAGATCTCTTATTTCCTCCACCTCCAGTAATATATCCCCACCAAGCAAAAATTCTACATCTCATCTTTGTTTCCAAAATTTTAAAACTTAAATTTTGCAACATTGAACTTGCATCCCCATTCCCAAGCCCATTCATGCAATTTATTAAAGTCTTCTTATAAGGCCACAACATCTTTTCTACTCTTCATAATTCATCCCAACTTTGCATCATCTGCAAACAACTGAATATCTCCATCTAAATCTTGAGTATGAGAAATCACATCAAATGAGTAGTATCAATGGAACTAGCTATAGATCCAGGAATGAGCTGCTGTGTTTGTATACAAATGTTAGAAGTGTAGGAAACAAAGCAAATGAAATAGTTTCATTGAGTCTGTTACCACAAAAATTGTTGTATTAAGTGAGACATAGATGAGAATGACATCCTAACAGGAATAGAGATGAAAGGGGTATGATGTGTTTCGTGAGGATAGAAAGAGTAAGAAAGGAGGGGGAGTGCTATTGATGATAGAGAAAGAGTTATGTCCATACAAAGTAGAGATGCAAGAGGGAAATAGTGCCAGTAGTTTTTAGGCAGTACGGTGTAAGATAGTGGTGAATAGAATGAAATACTTTGTTGGATGTTGTTATAGACCTGGTAATGTGGATGGCAAAGACTATGAAATGTATAATCAAATTAGCCAAGCAAATAAGAAACGGGTGATCATTATGGGCAATTTTAATTATGGCAATATAGACTGGGATGATGAGATAGCAACTGGAAGTAAAGATTATGAGTTTTTGAGGGACAGCTACCTTAGACATTATGTAACAGAGGTCACATGAGGATTTTGAGGGTCTTGGATTTGATCATTTCATCAGAGGATGTAATTATAAATGAGGTGTCCAATCACCCTCCAAATAGTGAGAATGACCATGAAGTGATTACCTGGATGATTGCCAGCAGTGTGAGGACCTCTGTGAGAAAAGGGTATATGTAATTATCATAATCATCACAAGGGTGATGATTATGAAGAGCTCAGGCGGCAGCTTGCAGGAGTTGCATGGAATGAGGAGTTAGCTGGAAAAGAGTCAATGCAGCTTGGGGGATATTCAAGAACTATCTAGTAGATGCAATGTCTAAATGTATTCCAAGGGTCTGAAGGTTAAATATGGTAGGTGTGAAATGGATGAATGAACAGATTAAGCATGTGATACAGAGAAAAAGGGCATTATGGAGGCAGCATAATTGAAGTGGTAATAACCAATTCCATGAAGATTACAAAGACCAGTCAAGGTGGGTGACTGGTTGATAAAGGTAGCAAAAGTGAGGTACGAGCAGCATTTAGCTAATAAGGCCAAAAAGTATCCTAGGGAGTTCTTTCGATATGTAGCCAGCAAAAAAAAAGAATGATTATGGAAGGATAACATTGATTGGAGAAAATGGTATAAGGACAACTGCTGAGGAAGATATAGTGCAGATGCTTAATGAATATTTTCATAAGGGGCTTTCATTCTTGTGAATGTGACTTCGTGGAGAGATCGAGATCATTTGATGATGGGGAAGAGAGACGGGCTGTGAGTGAGCAAGAGGTATATGGGGAGTTGAGCGAACTTGATGTTAATAAGGCTATTGGATTTGATAATATATCACCATGTATTCTGAAGGAATGTGCCAGGGAGTTGACATCTGCCTTGACATATCTTTTTAATATGAGTCTTGCACTGGGTCAAGTTCCAAAGGAGTGGAAGGAGGGCAAGATTGTGCCGCTTCATAAAAGTGGCGATAGAACTCGAGCATCCAATTATAGGCCTATCTATGTGTCAGGTGTTGTGGTTAAGTTGTTGGAGAAGCTTGTGAGAACTTGGATCCAGAATTGGGTTGACAATAATGATATTATCTTTGATGGACAGCATGGATTTGCTAAAGGGAGGTCTGTTTTAGTAATCTACTTATTACAATAAGGTGACCGCTTCCTTGGACAGAGGAGAGTGATACACCGCAATATACTTAGATTTCACAAAGGCTTTTGAGAGATTACCTCATGATAAGTTGATAGTCAAACTAGAGCAGATGGGGTTGGATGTTAGATTAGTGCATTGGATCGGAGACTAGCTATCTGATAGGTATTAACAAGTTGCGTATGGGGGTGGAGGGGCAATATCTCGGAAGAGGAAAGTCATTAGTGGTGTTTTGGAGCGTTACTGTTTAACTTGTATGTTAATGATATTGGTGAAGATTTGGATGTTGTGGTCTTACAAGAAGACTTGAATAAAGTGAGTGAACGTGTTTGGGAATGGGGATGCAAGTTCAATGTTTCAAAATGTAAGGTTTTAAAATTTGGGAAACAAAGATGGGATGTAGAATTTATTCTTTGTGGAACTATATTGTCAGATGTGGAGGAAATAAGAGATCTTTTGGTGATAGTGGATAAGAATCTGAAATTTAGGGGACACATTGCCAAAATTGTGAGGACAACATATAAATTTCTGGGAATGATGCAGATGACTTGTAGAAGTAGGGAGATTCTTGTTCCATTGTATAAGGCTTTGATAAGGCTACACATGGACTACTGTGCACAGATTTTGTCTCCTGGTTTTCAAAAGGATGAAGAAATGCTGGAAAGGGTCCAGAGGAGACTGAGTATGGTAGTCTCTGACTGGAATGTCAAATGTGAGGAAAGGTTGAGAAGATGCAATTTACATTCTAGTGGATATGATGAAGAGGGGAGATATGATATAGAGAGACCTACAAGTTAGTAAAGGGTTGTTATAGGATCAGTGTTGGAGAGGGTCTACAGAAAACAGTGGGAGATCAGGATACAACCAGAGTTTATCTCTGGAAGCTGTATAAGGAGGGTGTGTGCAGGGGAGTGAGAAGCATGTTTTTTGCATGCAGAGTTGTGAATGATTGGAATGCCTTGCCTGAGAAGTCTGCAGAGAATTTGAGTGTGTTTAAGGTGCGGCATGATTAGCCGTGTGTACGATAAAAGGACCTCCTAGACACACTAATCTTTGACTCAATGGGATCTTGAGATAATAATAATAATAAAAATCTTTGCTAATATCATCAACATACAGGATGAAAAGCATTAGCCTTAAAACAGACCTCTGAGGCACACTAGTGACTTTTCTCTTCTGGAATATTGCTCTCCCATACACAACTTATTGATATCTATCAGATAGCCAGTCTCTGATTGGATGCAGTAATCTAATATCCAATCCCACCCGCTTTAGTTTGACTATCAACTTATTATGCAGTAATCTATCAAAAGCCTTTGCAAAATCTAAGTATACTACTGTGTATCCCTCTCCTCTGCCCAACAAGCCATTACCTTATTGTAATAAGTAAGTAGATTACTAAAACATGACCTTCCTTTAGCAAATCCATGCTGTCCATCAAAGATAATATCATTGTTGTCAACCCAATTCTGGATCCTAGTTCTCACCAGCTTCTCCAATATCTTAACCACAACACCTGACACACACAGATAGGCCTTCAGTTCTATCACCTCGCTTATGAAGTGGTACAATCTTTCCCTCCTTCCACTCCTTTGGAACTCGTTCCAGTGCAAGACTCGTATTAAAAAGATACGAGGGTAATCTGAAAAGTTCTCAACGTCGACCATAAATGGCAGCACTATTGTCAAGGATTTTTTTTTTTAAAGTTGTACATCTGTCATAAGCATCCATGTGAAATTGCTGTATTGCCATAATTAAATTCTCATAATTATCACCCCTTTATTATTGATTGGCTAATTTGATCATACATTTCATAGTCACTACCATCCACATTACTAGGTCTATAACAACATCCAACTAAATATTTCATTCTATTCACTTCTATCTCACACTGTACTGCCTCAACACCACTGGCACTATTTCCCTCTTGCATCTCTACTTTGTATGGACGTAACTCTTTCTCTATTCGTGTATAGAGGCTTAAGTGCTGTGAAGACATAATGTTGGAGGTTTAATGGATTTTTTACAACACTAAGAAAGGATTAAAAAGAATTTATACTTCCTATTAAATTGACACTAAAGTCCTATAGATAGGACTTTAGTGTCACCCACGTGGTTGGGCTTAGTATTGTATGATATTTGTGTTATGTTACATTAGTTATTTTTGTAATCCCCATAGATGTCTTAGTGACTAGGACGAAATATAGGAAGTATTAAATTCTTTTTAATCCTTTCTTAGTGTTGTAAAAAATCCATTAAACCTCCAACATTATTCTTTCTCTATTATCAATAGCACTCTCCCTCCTTTTTTACTCTTTCTATCCTCACGAAACACATTATACCCTTCTATCTATATTCCTGTCAGTATGTCGTCCTCATCCAACCATGTGTCTCACTTATTCCAACAATTTTTGAGTGAACCGACTCAATTAATGCAGCCATATCATTTGCTTTGTTTTTTACACTTCTAGCATTTGTATATAAACACAGCAGCTTATTCCTATATATATAGCTAGTTCCACTGATATCACTTATTTGGTGTGACTTTTCAATGCTTAATTCAAGCCATTTCTTTTTCTCCTTATTCATCTTAGAACCTTGTTTAAATCCAACTGTTTTCCCTTGATCCCAGGTCATCCCCTTCCTTTTTGTCTACACATACATTCACATCCTCTTGGAGCATCTAGCTTTCTCACACTGTGTTCCCCTGTCCACCCTGCGCCTCCCTGTTTCTCTATTTGTCTTGCACACGTGTTCTCTCATTTTCTATACTCATGCCGCTCACTTCTTCATGCATAACTACCTCTTCAGTCTCTCCTGTCTTGCTCTGCCGTTCTTCTACATTGCCTCCCAATTGATCCGATTCATTCTCTGCACTCACTTCTCTTCCTTCCAGCAGCACCAGTCTCTTCAAGCAACTCACACCAAAACCACCCAAATGTAGTCCATCGCTCCTATACAGTTCACTTCATCCTTCAAACTCATTCCACACATTAACAAACTACTCCTTTCTCCTTGCACATTTCCACTAACATATCATTTATAATCCTTGCTCTTCATCTCATCTCACCACTGTCATACCTGGGCAACATGCTTATTACCTTTCCTATCACACTATTCTCTTTTATCTGTCTCAACAACCTCCTAATATCCAATCTGACACGTTCTTTATTTGCAGTCAAGTCATCTGTACCTATTACAGCTCGTTTGCTTGCTTGCTTCTCATATCTATGCCTCAATCACTCTTCTCATTCTACCTCCAGTCAAATATTATTACTATTATTACGGGCAACTCCAGGGAGTCATTGGACTCATCGAGGGAGGCCCCAAATCATATTCACCACAACTATTTGACATTCATACAGTATCTATCATACCTCGCCTTAAACTCATTCACTGTCACAGCATCCACCACAGACTCAGGGAGCGTATTCCACTCATTCACTACTCTAAAAGTAAAGAACCCAGCTCTAACACCTTTACTAACCACACTTTTGCCCAGTTTCCATGGATGTCCCCTAGTCCTCCCACAACCAGCCCTGTTCTCAAAAATATCTTCTGAATTAATTTTATAGAAACCCTTCAGTAATTTGAATGTCTCAATCATATCTCCCCTCCTCCGCCTATCAACCAATTTTTGCAACCCACAAATCCTCAACCTGTTCTCATACGGTTCATTCCACAGACCTGCTATCATCTTGGTCACTCGCCTCTGGATCCTCTCCACCTCCTCCCCATCTAGAAGAAACCTAGGTGACCAAATCTGAGCACAGTAGTCTAGATGGGGTCTTATCAAGGCTCGATACAGAGGAACAATAACCTGCTTGTCTCTGCTTGTCATCGTATTCTTCAGCAACCAAGTGATTTGATGAGCTGTTTTGGTCACTTTTGCAATGTGTCCCCTAAATTTCAATTCCTTATCTACCAACACTCCTAAATCTCGTGCCTCATCAATTTCCTGGAGCACGGTTAACTTGATGCATCCTCTCGTCCAGCACATTTAATAATTGAATCTCTATACAACGCCACTTGCGGGTTTCGTTACCTCTTTTATACCAACATTATTTGTTTTCATTATTTTCACTCTTCCGTTAACATCATCTTACCATAATAATTCTTCCTTTTACTTGCCACATATCTTTAAAAAAAAAAAAAAAAAACTCTCCAGGGTTTTCTTGGCTTGATTTTCTAATTTCTGCTCATACTGCACTTTTGTAGTCCTTAACTTAGTCACTTTTCTGGCTTGCTGTTTAAACTCTTCATGCAACTGATTATTACCATCATTCATCTTGTGCTGCCTGCAAAGTGCCTTCTTCTTCCAAATTTAATACTTAATCCTCTTATTCATCCATTTTAAACTTATGTTATTGAACTTTTTGACCTTTGATTTATATATAAAGTAATATTTATTTAAAAAACACAGAAAAGCAAGAGGGAAAGACTAATTTTAAGATGGAAGAAGAATTGTAATGAAAAAGTGTTTAAACTAATCATGTTTAAAAATTAGCTTGTTTACTAATATTCTTTGAGCTCAAAAAGGGGTGCTTCAGATAGTTTTTGGAGTTCACTAAATTAAAAAAAAACTTAAAAGTAACATTGCAAGGATTTGGCATCCTGGATTTCTTGGGAATGTGGAGGTCGTTGAACAAATCCACACAAGTGATTAAAATAGTGACTGGTCCATGTTGTGTCACTATGATGATAGACTTGAGGTTTCAGGTTATAAAATTTAATTGATAGGTAGACAATAGGGGATATGATAGAAACACATAAGTTAATAAAGAATTTTTTTAGATCTGTACTGATACATCAGAGGAGACAGGGCAGGTCACTCCTTAAAGTTGGGTAACAGTATAGACAGAAAGGGCATGAGGATTACTTCCCCCCCCCCCCCCCGTAAGGTGTGTATGAGTGGAGCAGTTTGCCAGAGATGGTCATAAGTGCCTCTCAATGAATAGTTCATTAAAGTAATGATAGATATTTCATGAATAATGGTTAATGTGGGTTCCCTGCAATGAGTTCTGACTGAAGGTTTCCTTTAAATAGTTGTTTGATGTACAGTGAAAAATATTCTTTGTTTGTTATCTGATTTGTTTTCTTTTGAATACAAAAGTTCACACCTTTGTTTGTACATTTGTACAAAAACATACAAATAAAGTAATGGAAACAAATTGATTATAAAATTTTTGCGATATTTTTTTGCAACATTATCTTCAAATGTTTGGACTCTCTTGCAGATCCTTCTGAAAAACGTGACAATCTGTTTTCATAATGAGGATTTTATCACCATTATGAAACCAATTCACAGCAATTTTAAGGCTATACTATTTTTTTTTCCTTTTTTTTTTTCTCCTGCAGTCCATACTACAATTTTTGATAAAATGTGGAGCTGCACAAAACTTCATTCTTGTGTGTGGATTCAACAATGGAAGTGGATAATAATGTTTGTTTCCACATAATTGTGTCATGGAGAGACAAATTATTATTAACTGGACATCTCCATGATGTCCTAAGGCTCATTATTCTTGTATTGCTTATTGTACCTTTCCTTAAACTTCTTCACTAAAAATATACTTGCAACCCATTCCACTCATACACCACTCTCCATGAAAAAAAACTTTTACTTTTTGCTACTCTAGAGGACAAGGTGCAATCTCTGGAAATTGCAAAAGGAAGTCATTAAACAGGGTGAGGAGTGGTTTCTTTTTATGGAGGGTGGTTGAACCATGAAATGCATTGCTTGATAGGGTGATGAGTTCAAGGAGTGGCATGATAGGCTTTGGGTTGTTTAGGATTGGGTTCCTAAAATAAATCTTGCAACTCCATGGAAGCCATCAATGATAATTTTTGTCTTTATGTCATCTGCTAAGCTTCCAAATCAGGGTTACTTTGTGATAAAGCCATAAATACTCTCTGCAAATCTGTAAGAATGGAATGATGTTTTGTGTTCATTTGTTTGAAATATGAAAAGGACAGTTTACATAACAAGAACATAAAAGATCACTGTATTTTCTTACATTTGGTACATTTCTTGACAAACAGGTTTTATTTATTTTATTTTATTTTATTTTTTATTTTTACCTCATGGCCTTCCTTTTATGAAAAGACTGCATTGCAATGTAATACTTTCATTTTCAAGTAATAGTTCAAATATCTTGATTACTTTAACTTGATAGACTTCAGATTATTGAATATGTTCCTTTTAGTGTAATTTTGTGTAGTAGATGAATTTCATTGTTTGATATGAGCCCACCACCACACTTATTGGTGGCCTGAAGTAGCTTGAAGTCCCATTTAGGTCTCTAGAGCAGGGTTCATAGTATTCAACACTAATCTTCTTGAATGGCAGGTAATCTCAAGTAGAGTGATGTGGGCAAATACCAGAATGGGGAACTGGACAGTGTGACTTATTTGTGCCTATGGTCCCACAAAAGGTTGTACTTAGATAGAAGTGGAGGAATTTTTTGAGACTTTAGAGAAAGCAACACACAATAAAAAAGGAAAAGTTGGTCTTTGTTGGGGATCTAAGTAGCAGAGTAGGAAATGATTGTCAGATATACAAAAATATTTTGGGAAAATTTGGAGAAAAGAGCAAATCTAATAATAATAATGACAAATACCTGTTGGATTTCTGCTCAGGACATGGACTGGTTATTACTAAGACCATGTTCCAACATAAAAATGTCCACAAATTCACATGGAGAGAAGAGGCAAGGAATAAGAAAAGTCTCATTGACTATGTTATGGTTAATAGTAATGTTTTCTCCCTGGTGCAGGACACCAGAGTGTACAGAGGATTTGAAATTGGAAGTGATCACCATTCAGTCTTGAGAAGGATGAAGTCAAATTTCATATTGAAAAGAATAACATGTAAGAAAGTTTTAAAGCGAATAAAAGTTGAGCAGCTCTCAGATGTGAACTGTAGACTAAAACACACAAAGATTATTGAAGAAAAAATGAAAGAGTTTGAGAACAGGAACCAAACCTTGGAGATTTAGTGGCAAGCCTTGAAGAAAACCCTGATTGACTCAGCCAGAGAGGCATGTGGTGAGGTTGTTTGCGAGGATAGAAAAATCAGAACTCCATGGTGGACACAGGAAGTTAAAAAGGCAGTGAAGGAAAAGAAGAAAGCATATCAAAAGTTCCTGGCAAGTAAGTCAGCTTGTGCTCTTTGAGAATATAGAGACAAATGTAAGAAAGTTAAACACTGTGTAAAACTAGCTAAACAAAATTCATGGGAAGACTTTGGTAAGAGCATGGAAAATAAATTTCAACAAGGTGGCATGATATTCTGGAGGTTGTTGAAGAAGTGGAGGAAAGAGTGCTGTAAAAGGAATTAGAGATGAAAAAGATATCCTAGATGTACTTTGAAAAATTGCTAAAAATTGCACTCCTTTATCCTCACTCAGTTTTGCTAATGTACTGTTCTTGATTTTTTGCTTGCCATCTCTACTCATCCTCACATTTTTCTTATACCCAACCAAATCATTCATTCCAACTTCTACTGCTGCTAACTCTCTCTTGCACATTTCTTTCATATGCAAAGCATTAATCACCCTGTTGCTCCTTCCTCTTGGAAAACAAATTTTGTGCAAACTGTCATCCACCACACTTTTAATAGTGAATTTTCCATATAGTACTACTCTTTAGTCATTTGCCACCTCTTTTTCTCCATTATCTTTCATTTTATTCCTTTTCACTCTTCCTCAATATCCACCAAGTATGTAATTACATTTTGCATATACCTTATCTTTCTCATCTCATTCTTCAACTCGCATCCCGCTATCTTTTGTATCAGCAATCACTCTTGCTTTTTTGCTCCATCAGTCATGCTGTTCTGTTTTCTGCTCCTGCAGTCACTCTGACTTTTGCTATGCCATTCATTCTCTCTCTCTCTCTCCTGTTCCTGCACTCATATCTATCTTTGCTCCTTCATTATCATATTCTCTTCTGATCCTCTAATCAAGCTTAATTTTGCTCTTCTGTATTCACAATCATATTTTCTCCACTTGCTCTTCCTTCTGACTGATACCATTCTCATTTTTTTGTCCTCACTAGCTTCTGTCATTCATCTGTTATTTACTCCTTGTTCTCATCTTTATTTAACATCTCATAGCATATCAGAATATCACACTTTCTGCAGATTCATACCTCTGACTTGTTTTGTTCAATCTCTTGATGAATGCATCTTCCACGTTTCTACACACATTCATATTACGCCCCCTAACATCTTTGAATGTTTCGATTTTCACGCTACGTATTTGGTTGTTCTTGTTCTTCCTGCCATTTTTGCCTTCGTTAACCATAAGCTGTATAATACAAAAATCATGACAAAACTATTAACACTCTCAATGGTTACTACAGCTGAATGTTCAATTTTAGCTTCACTAATAAATAATCACCAAAATGCATTCGATTTTTTTGCCATTATTACAGAAAGTGAAATTTATCTCGACTTGATCAGTTTTGTGTACATCATCAGTAACAACAAAATTCCTAGCGTCTGCATTTATATATATATATATATATATATTTATAAAATTAATTTAACTGACTAGAACCCGAGAAAGTATAACAAAAACCTTTAATAAATCACGACTAGTTTCATCGGTGCTCCGACTTCTTCAGGTGAGAAAGAAAAAAACATAATACTTATAATAAAAATAACAAGGTAAAAAACATGGACTTTCCAGCTTAATAAAAAGAAGTAGAATAGTAACAGTCATATTTGAATACGTGACCGCGTGCTACGGCCACACCAAGTTGATTGGGAACGCACTACTAATTTATATATATGCAAGGATGAATTTAAAAGAAGAATTATCGAATCAAAAGAAATAGTTCTGGACCCTTCACACTTGAACAACAATCTAAGCTACAATTTGCCTGATTCCCATAGCGTAGTAATCCAGTACTGGCGCTCTAAAATTAGCTGTCACACACATTCAACTCATGCCAACGGTAGCACGCGGTCATCTATTCAAATATGACTGTTACTATTCTACTTCTTTTTATTAAGCTGGAAAGTCCATGTTTTTTACCTTGTTATTTTAATAAGTCATGTTTTTTCTTTCTCACCTGAAGAAGTCAGAGCACCGATGAAACTAGTCGTGATTTATTAAAGATTTTTGTTATACTTTCTTGGGTTCTAGTCAGTTAAATTAATTTTATAAATGTATACATCCTGAGTAAACCCTAATTTCAATAATATATATATATATATATATTTTTTTTTTTTTTTTTTTTTTTCCCAAATATTATTCATTTCTCTCTGGTATGTTCCAAGTTTTTTGTGAAGAAAGGTTTTCTGGCACATACTCATGCCCATCCAGTAAGACTTTTTTTTTTGAAACTCCTTTTATGTCTCACAGTTTGCTTGTATTATTCAGTTCAGAGATGATAAATAATTGCCTTTAGTTTATTATTATTATGGGCAACTTCAAGGAAGCCTTAGACTCATCGAGGGAGGCCCTAAACATCATGTCAAGAACTATTCAGCATTTGCATAGTATCTATCATACTTTGCTATGAACTCATTCACAGTCATGGCACCCACAACAGACTCTCTGGCAGCTTATTTCACTCATTCACCACTCTCCAAGTAAAAAAACCTAGTTCTATCACCCTTGCTAACTAAACTCTTGCTCAATTTCCATGGATGGCCCTTAGTTCTCCCACCACCACCACCACCACACCAGTTCTGAAAAATTTCCTCTGAATTAATCTTGTAAAAACTCTTCATTAATTTGAATGTCTCAATCATATCATATCATCCCTTTTCTGCCTATCAACCAGTTTCTGTAACCCACAAATCTTCAACCTGTTCTCATAAGGTTCATTCCATAGACCTGCTACCACCGTGATCACTTGCCTCTAGATCCTCTCTACCTCCTCCCCATCACCAAGAAACCCTGGTGCCCAGATCTGTGCACAGTATTCAAGATGAGGTCTTATCAAGGCTTGATAAAGAGGAACAATAACTTGCTCATCTCTGCTTGTCAGAATATACTTCGGTAACCAAGTAATCTGATGAGCTGCTTTAGCCACTTTTGCTATGTGTCCCTCTAAACTTTAACTTCCTATTCACTAACACTCCTAAATCTCTGGCTTCGTCAGTTTCCTGGAGTATGGTTCCACCATTGTGGTATACTGCTGATAATCGTTTCATCCCAAAATGCATAACCTTACACTTTTCCACATTAAACTGATATCCATTCTTAGTTAGATTACTTAAAAATTACTTAGATTCTTTCTTAATATACTAATATCCTTGTTGGTCTAATCAAGTTTTCTGAATGCATGTTTAAGTGTAGCTGCAAAAAGTCTAGGGTTTATTGGGCTATTTCTTTGTTTAACTTTTGTTAATTATGAACTAATTTCTCTTTCTTTTTTTGTGCATACAGTTGCTTTACTTTGTCTACAAATAGACAAGTTCATTTTGATATTAATGTTTACACCTGCTTCCAGGAGCATCTAAAAGAGAAGCATGGGCTCTGGAATCAGAAATCATTGTTTGCTTTTAATTGATAAAAACAGTGATCCATGACAGAAAATTTTTCCCATATTCTACTTGATCATGTAGAATTTAAGAAAAGTTCTAATGATAATTTCATGCAGAATATTGCTTATTGATTTGTAGTTATATTTGACAGTTTTGTAGTTTTCTTTTACAATTTATTTTCTTTACAACTTTACAATTTTTTTTTTTTGGTTAAAATGATCGTTTTTGATATTGGCCACTGGTCTTCGATGAAGGATTCATTGATAATTGGAAGTTTATTTTGCACTTGGTTAGACTATAATAAATTTAGTTTAATCCTTTATCCAAGGGTAAGCAAACAAAGTTTGCGCCTGAAAATATCTTCAGGACTGAGGTAAGGTGGTACATCCCTTGGCAACTCGTATAGGTAAATATGACCTCTCCATTGCTTCTGCCTTAGTATCACCACTCTGGGTATGCCTCCCACTGACGAGACCTCAATGAAGGTCGAAACCGGTCTGGGTAGTGGCCCTTCCCTTAATGCATAGCAGTATACATATCTGCAAGGAGATATACTTTGCATTATGGGAGATACTGAAACAAGGAGTGATGAGAGCTTGGTCCACCTTTGCTACGAGTTGCCTAGGGATGTAACCACCTTACCTCAGTCCTGAAGATATTTTCAGGCGCAAACTTTGTTTGCTTACACTTGGATAAAGGATTAAACTAAATTTATTATATTCATTGATAATGTTATAGAGTTTTATCAGAGTAGATAAGAATTTTTCAAATTCATATTTTAACATTAGGTGAATGTTTATCTTGTCCTCAGCAGGACTTTTTTTCTGTTTTTCATCTCTAGGATGGCAGTGTCAGTTTTGGTACTTATCCCCAGGTCAGTTTTAGAATTATATGGTAAAGACCATTTCGTCATAAAGAGTTCACGTTTCTATATAGTTTCTTATAGAAAACGTCATGTATTTTCAAGATCTTGTGTCTGTTGTTTGTGGGTTCTCCCTTTTCAGGCTTTAGTTTGTTAGTGCATCTCTTGGCAACAACAGAAAGAAGAATTTGTTGCACAGTTTTTGAGGTTGATTTACCTGAAAATTGCAGATATAAGTTGAACACAATTTGATGAGGATAATGTATACTGATGAAAGAAAACGGTAGAGTTTAGCGTTTTTTTTAAGGGTAGGAAATACGAGGGGATAGGCTACTGATGATAACAGAGAAAAATTGTGCTCACTGGTATGAGGTGGTGTAGAGAAGATGAAATATTTAGTGGGATGTTATTATTGTACGGGCACCTAATGAGACCAAAACTATCCTCACAATCTATCATGCCTCACGTTGAACCCATTAACAAACAAAGAGCTAACAACTGACTCTGGCAACCCATTCCATTCATTCACAACTCACCAGGCAAAAATTCGTCTTCACACACCTACTAACAACACTATTACTCAACTTCCAAGAATGACCTTTTGTTCTGCTCCCACCTCTATTGATGTAAGGGGAAATGCTGAAACATTTCCCCTTACATTAATCCTATAAAACCCTTTAAGTAACTTAAATGTTTCTATCATATCCCCTATTTTTCACCTATCAACCAACTTCTGCAGTGAACATACACTCAATCTATCCTCATACGGAACGTTCCACAGATCACTCGCCATCTTGATTGCTCACCTCTGAATCCTCTCCACAGTTTCCTCATCTTCAAGAAACCTAGGAGACCAGACATGAGCACAATAATCCAGATGTAGACATATCATGGCTCTATAAAGAAATATAACTTCCTATTTCTACTTGTCAGTGTGTTCTTCAATAGCTAAGTAATCTTATGACCAACTTAACAACTGCAGCTATATGTCCTCTAAACTTTAACTCTATCTATCACCACCCCTAAGATCTCTATCTTCATTCATATCCTGGAGTACAGTTCCATCAATGTGGTACACAGCATGTAATCTATTTATCCAAAAATGCATAACTTTACATTTCTCCACACTAAACTGACATCCATTATCTTTTGCCCATACTGACAGCTTATTTAAATCATCCTGCAAGCTCTCCACATTGCCTTGATTCTCTCTGGCTCATAAGTTGCAGCATTCATGGTTCTGCTAGGAAGAAAGTACAGGTCAATGCATCTACCCAACAAGATGTCTCCCCAAATCATCACACTATCCCCACAATAAGTGTCCCTTTCTCAGAGCAGAGCATGCCTGGTATCATATTGTAGAGCAAATTAGGACTTGTCTATAAACAAGTTATTTTGTGTCCAGTTGACATGGAGCCTGGTCTGTTTCAAATGTTCTTTCTTGTGGCATAGTACTAGGGACACACAGACTATAAGTCGCCTAGCGCTGATAGTTACTTTTGTGAAGCATTCTGTGCACATTGGATGTAGATATGTTCCTGTAGCCAACACAAAGTCAGATCATAACTGATTTGGGTTACCACTCCTGTTTCAGTAAACAGATAATTGGAGATATCAGTCACCCAATGTAGTTGTAGCCTATAGCTGAATGACCTATCCCTTGTGTGATTACACAAGGGACAGGTCTACAACGTTATCATTAAAGATACAAACTAGTTAAATCTCCCCATACCAAATACTGTTATAACAAACTCTCTCACTATAACAAACTACCAAAAAAGTCCCAATCATAGGACAATGCTATTCTAAAATCTTCTCTAAATTCTAAATTATTCTAAAGTGCTCACAACTGACTCTGGCAACCCATTCCACTCATTCACAACTCTCCAATTAAAACTCTAGTCCTCACACCTTTATTCAACTTACAAGGATTACCTCTTGTTCTAGCCCCTCCAGTTAAGTGCTGAAACATTTCCCCTGCATCATTCTTATAAACCCTTTAAGCAAATTAAATGTTTCTATCTTATCCCCTCTTTTTCTATTATCAACCAACTTTCACAATCCATGTACTGTCAATCTATCTTCATAAGGAACATTCCATAGACCACTCACCATCTTGGTTACTCGCTTCTGAATCTGCTCCACCGCTTTCTCATCCTCAAGAAAGCCAGCAGACTAGACTTGATCACAGTAAACTAAATGTGGACATATTAAAGCCTTGTAAGAGGAATAACAACTTATCTCTACTTGTTAATATGTTCTTCAGTAGCCAAATAATGTTACGGGCTATGTTAACATCCTTAGCAATATGTCCTCTAAACTTTAACTTTCTACCACCACCCCTAAATTTATAGCTTCATCTGTTTCCTGGAGTACAGTGCCATCAGTGTGGTACACAGTTTGTAATCTATTTATTCCAAAATGCATAATGTATTTCTTCACAATAAACTGACTCATGGTTATGCTATAAATTAAACATGCAGAGAAATTATATTCTTGGTTTCATCCTTTATTCAAGTGTAGGCAAACAAAGTTTGAGCATGAAGTAACTTCACGATTGGGCTACTTGTATATAGAGGCTAATGACTTCACTTCAATTGCTTTAGTATCCCATAATGCAATGCACATATCCTTACAGGCATGTATAATGCTATGCATAATGAGAAGGGCCACTACCCAGACTAGTTTTGATCTTATTGAAGTCTCATTAGTGAGAGCCAAGAAGTCATACCAAAGTATTAGACAGCAATAAAGGTTGAAACTGGTCTGGGTAGTGGCCCTTCCCATAGCATTATACATGTTTGTAAGGATATGGGCATTGTATTATGGGATGCTAAGCCAACTGATGTGAAGTTATTAGCCTCTATATACAAGTAGCCCAGTTATAAAGTTACTTTACATGCAACCTTTATTTGCTTACACTTGGGTAAAGGATGAAACCAAGAATATAATTTCTTGGCATCTTTAATTTAAACTGAATCCATTATCTTTTACTCACACTGAGAGCCTATTTAAATCATCCTGCAACCTCTCCACATTGCCTTGGTTAACTATTATTCTATCTAATTTCACATCAGCAAACACCTGAATATTTCCTTTCAGATTTTATTTCCTATATCATTTATGTACAAATTAAACACAATGGTTCCAGCACCAAACTTTGCAGAACATCACTAGTCACCTGTTTCTGCCTTGATTCTGTCCCCCCATATATCACTTTTTGATATCTGTGCAACAACCACCCTCTTAACCTGTGTCATATTCATCCCTATTTGTTCTAATTTGCATAACTGAGTTTCATGTAGTAATTTGTTAAACACCTTCGCAAAATCCAGGACAATCATAATGTAGCCATTTCCTTTACCCAACTCTCCTATTACTCCATTATAAATAGATGGTAAATTACAAAGGCATGACTGACCCTTCACAAAGCCATGTTGCCCTATATAGAGTATCATGTTCTTATCCACCCAATCTTGAATTCTCTTTTTGGCCAATTTTTCCAGTACTTTTGCCACCACTCCTGGATTTCTGATTGGCCTATAATTTGTTACTGCAGTCCTAGAACTTCACATATACAAGGGTATTATTTTTGTGCCCTTTCCACTCCCTTAGAACTCTACTAGAGCTAAGGCTTAAAGAGCCTAGTCACAAGTATTGGCTGTTCCTTGGACATTCCTGAAAAACATGAGCTGATATCCTATCTAATCCCACAGCTGTATTTACATTGAGATTCTGCACTATCGTAAGAACCTCCAATTCATCCGCCTCTGTTCCTGCATTATTGTGTCACATATGTTAAAGTAGTAACCTCACCAGGATGATATAGCCTTGTAAAGTGGTCACTCAGTAACTCGACTATTTTATCTGCTTCTGTCACCTCATGACCATCATCACTCATTAAGGTTAATCTTCCATAGTCATTCTTTCTCTTACTGGCCATATAATGAAAGAGCTCTTTGGTATTTCCTTTGGCCTGCTCGGCTAGATTGTTCTCATAATCTGATTTTTGCCTTCCTTGCCATGCTGGTCACCTTTCTCTTTATATACCCTCCACAGCATTTTCTCCTTTTGCAGCTCGTACTTAATGATATTACTCATCCATCTAACTCTTACCTGATTAACCTTCCTTACCTCAGGTATATAATTTAATATTGCTTCCTCTAGATGACCCTTAACTATCTCCCACGCACTACTAACATCCTTACCCTGCAGTGGTTTATGGCATGGCACAGATTTAAGCTTCTTCCTAAGCTTTTCATAATCATCTGCCTTGTAGTTCCACACACACACACACATACACACACACACACACACACACACACACACACACACACACACACACACACCTTCTTGACACAATATTCATGTTGTACAATCTCCCAAGTCAAAACCTCATGGTTACTTTCACCAATCAGAGGTGATGTAGTCACCTTGGTTATGGATAGTTCTTCTGATCCTATGACTAGGGTCAATACTCTCACATCCCTATTCCTCTCCATCACATGCTGCTTCAAGTAATTATTTCTCAGTAGGTGTATAAATTCTATTTCCTTCCTGCAATCTGATTTTGCTTTCTTTCAGGCTATAGCCCATAATAATCACTCGACCTGTACTCATTACAGTAATTTTGTGATGCGTGTCTTCCAGATCATCCATGGAACTCCCTGGCCTATAGCAACAACCAACTGTATATTTTGTCTTACTTGTCTTGATCTCAGACTAGACTTCTTCAAATGACCAACCATCCTCCCACCTATCTCATATTCTTTTTGGCTACAATTGATCTGCTATCATCAGCAGTACTCCTCCCCCACCTATTCTCTCTTTACAAGGAAATGTTTAGATAAATTTGCTTGTTAAAAAAGAGGAGGGTGATCATTAATAGTGATTTTAATTGTGGAAATATGAATTGGGATGAAGAAATGGCATCTGAGAAAAGCAAAGAAAATGAATTTGAGTTTTTGAGTATGAATTTCTTGAATATTACATACTGCTTTAGACAGTATATAATGATATCCTTGTGCAACAATTGAATGAAAGCTATTCAATCCTTGCATCAAAATATGTTATTTCAAATGAGATGCTGAGTCTGGTCTCCTTGTCAAAAGAGACCATGAGTGTTGGTCACTATATGAAGATTTAGAGAAAAGGATGTATATGGATTTTTGAGGCAGATGATGATAAAATGCTCATGAAACACCTTGGAACAATAGCATTGAACAAGCTGGGAAGGAGATTAATTAGTAAACACTGGTAAAGAAATATTTACCGCCAGCAATGCCTGAATGTATTTGAGAGGGTAGAAGGTTAAATAGGACAGATGTAGTATGAGAGAATGCTCAGCTTAGGCAGATAATCTAGAGGAAGAAGGCTTTATGGAGGCTTTATAAGTTGGAAGGCAATAATCAATTACAAGTAGAGTATGAAAAGCAGGCTAGGATTGATTAGTAACTTGATTGCCAATAGTACACCAACTATTGGTGTACTATTGGCAGCAATTAGGCCATCAGGCCAAGAAAGAAGTCACTAATAGTGTGCTGTAAGGGAGCCGTAATTGTTTAACTTTATAAGTCATGATATAGGAAGAGGTTTAAATGAAATATGCTCTTATTTGCAGATATTGCAATTAAGACAGCTATGAGGAGCAAAGAAGATGTGGCTGTATAGGAGGATTTGAGTGGGCAAATAACAGTACTTTATTCAGTAGGCCTTCACAATGAGTGGGACTACCAGTTCTTTATTGTGATGTGTAAGGTTTTGAATATGGAAGGCAATAGTGAAATCCATTGTACTATAAAAACTCGATTGTAGCTTAAATATTCTAAAGCACATTGCATCGATTTTTTCATAGGTCAAGTCCCATGAGAATGTTGTAAAAATAACTTGTTTGTCTCTGTACATTTTGTACTAGATATTTTTGTAAATAACTCTTTGGAAGTTAACTGTATATATACTCCTTTAATAAGAATATTTTAGAGTGTTAAAAACAAAGGTAATATTTTGCCGCCGGAGTTGTATGTAATAGATATACTTGGTGGCATAAGAAAGATTGTTTATAAACTTTGTGTGTATGAGAAAGCTTACAAGCTCTGCACGTAAACGCCTCCAAAGTCAGTCAGAAGGGTTCAAACAACTTTCCGATGGCCAGCAAATTACAATCAACAGAAAGCTCGGAAGAGAACAAAGAGCTGACCGAACTTGAAACTTAAGATGAAAGAATCATGCCGAATTCTTCGGGGGTTACAAACTTCGTGCGAGGTCTCAGAGAAGGCATAATAAAAAAGGGACAGAGCCAAGCATAGGGGGCTTCCCGGTTTGAGACGTCGCTAGAGAGAGAGAGATGACTTCTAGGCCGGAGAGAGGGTTTCTAGAGGCCTCAGACGGAGCTCCCTGCTTCCAGATGTCAAGAGAGAGTCATCAGAAGTCGAAACTAGACCCAGTTGGAACCAGAGCGGAAGCGAGCTGAGACTATAAGCGGAGTCCGAACCAGAGCAGTGGTGGCAAAGAACGAGAAGAGGCAAGGCCCCAGTCACAAAGAGGAGAGCTGAGATCCAAGTATCTAAAGAGCAAAGGTGAAGCGCTGTTACCGAGAAGAGCCAGTCGGCGGCAGTTGCAGTCATTGGCGATTAGTAGCAGAAGTTCCTGAATAGGATCCAGAGGAGAATTTGCCCATATGCTGAAACCTCTTGTATGTGCTATTCAAGTACCGCAGATTGCAGTCCAAAAGCACACTAACATCCCGAAGTGATACTGCTGAAGCCAAATTTCCTGAAGGAAGTTCGAGATCTGAGATGAGAGAATTGCCATAGAACTTTTAGTGAAAGACTTTTGACTGAATGTGCAATACAGAGCCTTTAAGTTACATACTTTTATATAATTCCTCTTATAGTGTGTATTAGAAGGACCTTTAAGATATTTGTTTAATAGTGATAAGAAGTGTCTTTAAGAGAATCATTTGGCATGTTGGAAGTTGATATAAAGTTTGTAAAAGATAACTCTAACCTCTTTGTAAGTAAACTAGGACTTTAATAAGTTGAAATTGTAAGCAGAGAGTAAATACGTTTTTGAGTTAAAGAGATCAGTTAATGTTGAAGTAAAAAGGTTCTAATTTATGCTAAAGAATTTTTATAGAACGAGAACAGGCAAGGCCCCAGTCACAAAGAAGAGAGCCGAGATCCAAGTGCCGAGAAAGAGAAAGCAATCTCCCTAATGTTTAAATTTGTGTATATTTCATAGTAATGTAAATAAAAATGTGTTTTGATTTTTTTGTTAAAAGAGTGCTGCCTGATTGTTTATTTACAACTGCACTGTTTCTAAATAAATCGGACTTGTGAGTGGGAAACAATGTGATATAGCCGAAGCTTAAAGTTAAGTAAAAGAATAGACCACGACTGTTTGTGTAAAGTTTTATTGAAGGAATTTGTGTTAGAGAGAGAGAAATCTGCTGGCCGTATTATTGAGTTTTATGCTAATTAAATGATATTAGTGGAGCAGTCTAAATTAAATAAATTTTCTAGTATCTTAGGCATAAGACTCACAGTGCGAAGGGTTTGATAAACATAGTACGTAATAAATAAGCAAGAAAGATTCAGAGAGAGAAAGCATGCACAACTAATTAGAATAAAGATATAGAGAGTAAAGATAGAGATATTACATATATAAGAAAATAACAAATTCGTTTACAGTACATCGTCTGTCCAAAAAGAAACCAAACTTTTGATAGAAAATAAAACAGGCCAATTATAATTATTCAAATCATTTATTTCAATCAATATACTCTCCCTCAGCTTTGATACAGCATTTGGCATGGTCAATTAATTTGCTAAATGAGTTTTTTATATCAGTTTTTGGGATACTGTTGAGGGTCATGGTTACTGCCGCTTGAATGTTTTCAATGTTGTCGTATCGCTTTCCTTTCATCGGCAAATGAAGTCAGGGGAAAGAGAAAGAAGTCACAGGGTGCTGAATCAGGTGAATACGGCGAGTGATCCAACACACAAACTTGGTTTTTGCTCAAAAACTGTCTCACAATGTTCGAACGATGAGATGGTGCATTGTCGTGCAAAACTGACCAGCTGCCTGCATCAATATATTCATGCTATAAGCAATGAATTCTTGCTATCAATTGCTTCAAAACTTCGAGATAAAACTCACCATTGATCGTTTGGCCAGGCAGAACAAATTCTTTGTTAGTAATGCCCTTAGAATCATAGAAACAAATCAGCGTTGTCTTTACTTTTGACTTCTCCAAGCGACTTTTTTTCGGATGCTCCTCTTCTGGTGGTCTCCACTCAGCACTCTGGCTTTGTTTTCGGGCTCATATTCAAAACACCATGTTTTGTCACCAGTAACGATCGTTTCAAGGAAGTTTGAGTCCTTACAAGCGGTTTTAATGAGTTCCTTGCAGTGTTCAATTCGATACATTTTTTGGTTGTCGGTCAGCTTGTGGAGAACAAATCGCGAATTCAATTTATGAAGGCACAAACTCTCAGTTAAAATGCTGTGCACAGTTGATTTTGAAATCCCCAATTTATCTTCAATCAATCTCACGGACGATTTCGAGTTTTCTTTGATGAAATCACGCACTTTTTGGATGTTAACTTTGCTCAGTTCAGTTTTCGGACGGCCTAGCTTTTCGTCCTCCTCAAGCGTCTCACGACCACTTTGAAATCGCTTAAACCACTCGTAAACTTGAGTACGGGGTAATCATTCATCACCGTATGCTTTTTGAAGCATTTGATGCATTTCAGTAAAACTTTTACCAAGTTTAACACAAAAGTCAATCACAGCTCTCTGTTTGAAACTCATTTTCCGACCGTTCGTCAAAACACACTGTCACTAAACAGTTGACACAACGCTAATGAAGGTTGCCATTTTAGACAACAAAAAGATACAGCAGGTGGCGCAACTAGTTTCTTCTATTTTGGAAAAGTTCGGTTTCTTTTTTTGGACAGAGGATGTATATGCAATCCCATTATCTCTTTCCATTATACAGTTCCTTGATGCTAATAATCATACTTACATTGTTCAAAATAAGACAAAGATCTTGAGTGTTTAGTTTTTATTCTTTTAAAATTATTTACAAGTATGTGAAGTGCTACTTTATATTTGAACATGTTGAACATGAGCCGGCTTGGTTGGCTGAGTAGTTAGCATATCCGCTCTCCAGCCAAAAGGCTGCGGGTTCAAATCATGCTGTGGGCATGGATGTTTGTGATTGTCTGTGAGAATACTAGTGGTGGTCAGCAGTAAATGGCTTTGTAGTTGTGGTTTGTTGTAGTTGGTGAATTGAGTTGTAGAGTAGGTGTCCCATCTAGATGAGTCCTCAGACTGTCTGGAGGTATCATTAATAATAATAATAATAATGATGTTTTTACTACTACTTTATATTTGAATGTTTGCAAATGATTCAAAAAATATTTCTAAATATTTTTTGAATTATTTTAATTCACTGAGTAATTTATATTGTTAAGTATTATTTGCAGTAAGGCAAAAACATATACCATTTTTATATTTTTAATGTGATACCATTGTTGGCATCACATATAAGTATATTTTATTATTAGCATGGTATTATTCTTAAAATATTATGCTATTTATATTTGTAATTTATTCTTGAATTTATTTTGTTTCTATAGCTATCAAAACTTTGTAGGCCATTTGAAAACGTGCGTTCTCTGCATAATTATGCGTTCAAGAAAGAAAAAGTTTATATTGATGGAAAATGGTTATCAGCTAAAAGTGGAAAAACATTTCCTGTAAGCAGTAAATTTCTTTCGCCTTGATATTGATGTCTAATTCCATATTAATAATATGATTGTTATTATTGATCGGTCACTTTCATGGGATCTGTTAATTCATCAGATGGTCCACCAACCCACACTGCCTGCAATACCTGTAATAATATTTATTATTATTATTAACATTTGACTTCCATGGAGTCAGGGACTCGTTGTGGGAGGTACACACTGTTGCACACTATTCATCCAACCGTGCTTTAAACTGATTCAATGTGTCTACACCCACAACACAGGCAATGCATTCCACTCACCAACCACTCTCCATGTAAAGAACCTACTCTTCACTCCTTCTCTCACACCCTCCTTATACAGTTTCCAGCAATGGCCTCTTGTTCTATTGTATATGGCCTAGATTAGGCCACATAAGGATTATTGTTCTCAGATTTGGTCACCTGGTTTTCATGGTATGCAGATAGATTACAAAGGATCCAGAGATGATTGACTAAGAGCATCATGACTAGAAAGAAGGGATGATATGAGACATGTATTAGTAAGGGATTGTTATCAGATTAAATTGGAAGAGATTATATTGAAGTGAGATAGAAATAAGAAACTATCCTGGAAGCTATATAAGGAGGGGGTGATGGATGGACTCTTTGCATGAAGAGTGGTTGGCGAGTGGAATGCATTGCTAAGAGTGTGTGACAAGTGTAGAAATGGTGAATGACGTGTGCGACATCAAGGATGTCTTGTGATAAGGCATTTGATGCGATGGAAGGCTGTTGCTAGTAATTAGCGATATAAGATTCATAACAGTGCTTCAGGTATAAACTGTACTAAAGAAGAAACCATAATTAATTAATTTATTTATTGAACTTGCTAATATTTTGCCTGCTTTATAACCAGCATCATCAGAGCACAAATTACTTCTGTGTAGCATGGTTATCTTCCATCCAGAATGAATATCCAGGACAAAGTCTGGCAGTTCTGACTTGCCATACAGATGATCACAGATTTGCAGGGCCGCATTTACCATGAGGCGCAAGATGGGAGCCTCATTTTAAAACCTTACTCCTCACAAAGAACAATAAAAAAAAACAGTGTAGTTATAGTTGCAAAATAAAATACTTATTTTTAAATATTAAATTCATAATATAAAAACTAAAGGCTGCTGAAAAATTTGTGAGGCTTCCCGCTTCCATTTGAAATACATTGTTCTTTTCTTAGAATATAAAACTAACAGGAACTCTGTATTCCATAAAATTCATGTATGTAAACGTATAATTTCTTTGCTGGACGTATAATACACGTCCAGCAAACCTGGATAATATTCTGTCAACCTGCTGAAAGAACATGGATAAGAAGTGTAGTTTGACTGTCATGTCCATTAGAAAGTGCGATAATCCTTCATGCTGAAAAGAACACTTAACTACATTATCTGGCATACGTAGTAGCTATGTTCTCTGACCTACAGCAAGAAACGCAGTTGCTTGCCGTTTGTCGGTAACCAGAATCTAAATTATATCAGACTAATTACCCTATGAGTTATATTCATTTTGCTGCTTGTTTTTATCATATAAATATAGTTTTTAATGCCAGCGTAAAATAAGAAATCCTTTTGTACTTTCTTCACTTCATATTGTATCGCTTTGGAAGATCAATGTCAATATCAATTTTTTTGCTAATTGTTTTAATCACCAATACATTTTAAAATTCTCCAAGAACTAGATTGAAGATAATTATTTTTGTCAAACAATTATTTCATAAATTCATGAAAATCCGAATCTAAAAATGAATACAGCCGCCATCTGTTCCAAATTAAGTTTCCTGTTTTATTCATAATCTTAGTTCGAAGGTTAGTTATACAGAAATCTTGAATCATATCATGTAATGCATAATTTTTATAACGTAATCTGTAGGATTTTGCATTTCAACTTTCTTGGTTTACCCCTAATCACTTACTACAAATCAAAATAAATGGCAGTTATGAAGTCAACTGTATGTACATATTTTCGGCTAATTTTTATATTATGCGGCAGTTTTGAAGTAGCGATATTTTCCCTACGGTTTATCTTTTGAAATATGTGTAGGTGCATGCGTCAAAATGAAATTTTATTTCCAAAAAATTTTCATAACAGAATTCTGTTATGAAATACACACACACACACACACACACACAAAATACTGCTAGATAACATGTGCGCACTTTCTTTTTGTTTGAATTCGTTATTTTTCCAAAGTAATTGTACTGTTGTAGTTTTAAGTAAAAGACAAGGCGTAGAATCTCTGATAAAATACCATTGGATATAAATTAAAAAGACTCGCAATCGGAAACCCCGAGTAATGCAGTTTAACACCATTTGTTATTCATAAAAAAAAAATTTAAAAAAATCGTTCCTAAAATTGAAATGTGCGACCCGTATAATCTTATTTTGCAAGGAAGCAAAATGTCATTTATTTCAATAAATGTTATTTAAAAAATATAAATATTTGACATAATATTTCCAATGCAAACAGACATTTTGATTATTTATTTTCGCACATGTGAAATTCGTTTTTATTTGGGAAGAGACACAATAAGTAAATTGTGCAGCAAAAAAGCATCAATCCAAGAAATACAGTGCACATAACTACAATAATTCGTTACCGGCGGGAAGGGTAATTGCATTTTAACAGATAGAATGCTGATGAAGTTTCATCAGCATTCTGCCTTTTTATTAGGTCAAAGGGATTTTGAGTATATTTGCGAACAGATATATTCAACATAACTTACCAGTTTTGTTGTAAAAAGTGCTGCATTTGAAGAAATATTAGCGGCATAATAATAAAATAGCAAAATTCATAATGCTTCAGAATAACTTGATAATTTTGATAATACCAAAGCAAGATGAGACACATCTGTAGAAATCTATTATTATTATTAGAGTCCTTTTAATTATGAACTCTATAAAGATATACTTAATAAATTTGTATTTTTGTATTTTTTAAATAAATAAACTAGTTTCATTTTGTCACAGATGGTTTTTGCTAGACTTCCTGGACTTTTAGACTTATTCTTATCAATATTTTAAAAACTCGATTATAGCTTAAATATTCCAAACACATTTCATCGATTTTTTACTTAGGTCAAGTCCCATTAGAATGTTGTAAAAAATAACCTTGTTTGTATCTGTATATTTAGTATTAGATATTTTTGTAAATATCCCTTTGGAAATTAACTGTATATACTTCTTTAATAGGAATATGTTAGAGTTAAAAACAAAGGCAATATTTTTCGCCAGAGCTGTATGTAATAGATCTACATGGCGGCATTAGAAAGGTTGTTTATTAAATTTTGTGTGTAAGAAAGGCTTACAAACTCTGCACGTGAACACCTCCAAAGTCAGTCAGAATGGTTCAAACGACTTTCTGATGGTCGACAACTTACAATCAAAAGAAGGCACAGAAGAGAACAAAGAGCGGGCCGAACTTGAAACTTAAGATGAAAGAATCATGCCGAATTATTCGAGGGTTACAAACTTCGTGCGAGGTCTCAAAGAAGGCATAATAAAAGGGGGACTGAGCTAAGCATATAAGACTTCCCGGATCCAGAAGTCGCTGGAGAGAGAGAGAGGGCTTCCCGTTTCCAGATGTTGCCAGAGAGGGGTTTCACGGTTCCAGTCTTAAGTGAAGGCTTAGAGTTGTCGTAAGGTGATGTTCCATTCGCCGGAGAAAAGCGTACAGGCCAGAGAGGAATCACGGTTGACAGTTGGCGGCAATTCGAGATGGGAGCGGCAGAAAAAAGGAGGCAGTTCAGGCATTTTTGGCGAGCCCAAGCAGAAAAGAGAAAAGGCAAGACAAATTAACCAAAGCACCTTTGCTCGGAAGTTTTTCTTTTTGCCGTGGGAGAATAACCTTTTGCTGGAGCTGTATATGAGTACCACAGGGCACAGTTCACAGTCCGCTATTTTCCCAATGAGATACTTCTGAAGCAGATTTCTTGAAGGAAGCTCAAGATCTGAGATGATAGAATTGCCTTAGAACTTTTTGAGCAAGACCTTTGACTGAATGTGAGATACAGAGCTTTTGTAAGTTATATACCTTTGTACAATTACTATTATAATGTGTTTTGGTTGGACAATTAAGATTTAGATTAACTGTAACAAGAAGTGTCATTAAGAGAATCTATTGGCATATTTGAAGTTGATATACAGTTTGTAAAAGTAACTTAATAGAGAGTTAGCTAACCTCTTTGCAAGTATACAAGAAGTTTAATAAGTGGAAATTGTAAACAGCATAAATAAATTTTTGAGTTAAAGAAAGAAACACGTTCCAGACACAACAGAGGTTTTTTTTTGTGTGCTGCTGCTATTTGTATTAATTAGTTGGGTAAGAGCAGTTTCTATATCACATAAATAGAGCATTTGAATTTCAAGTTTATTATTATTTATAAATTAAATTGATTTTTCAATTCATTTTTTTGTGCATCAAGATTCTAGTCATTTTAGGGTAAAATGTCGAGTGATAAAGTCGATGTCAGTGAGCATAGCAAGTTATCATTACTATTTATTGTCTCTACATTTTAACTAAAGCTGGTATTATTATGCTTATTACTGCAACTTACAAAAATCAAAGCTGGAGTTGAATAAATCTTGTAATAAATAAATGTTGTAATTCCATAAATATGATTGTTGCAATAATTTTTATTAACTTAAATTCAAAATTTTTGTTTTTAGTTAGAATATCTGAACTTTACAGTTCATGAAGTTTCAATTTTTACCTTGATTAGCAAGTTTAATTTGATTGCATTTAAATTCTTTTTTTTTTTAAAAAAAAACTTTTATCCTTATACTAAATTATTACCATACCTTTTTAATATTTTTTCAGTATTTAGAATTTTTGTAACAACTATGATGCCTATTTCAAATGCAAGTGCTGAACGCTTGTTTTCAGTGTTGAAACGAATAAAAAATTGTTTAAGAAGCAACTTGCACCAAAATAAAACAAGTGACCTGTCGTTATTATGCATTGAATCAGATGTAATGGATTCGATCAATTATGATGACATTATAGATATACAGTATTTGCTAAAACCAAAGCCAATAAAAAAAAACTTTTAGTTATTAACTTTTTTATTTAAATTTGAACTGATTTTTTAATACTTTTTTTAAAAAGTTAGATGGGGTTTAAAACGGCCTCGCCTACTCCCTATATATACGGGAATAAAAAGGTGTTAGCTGATTTTTAAAATGCAAATATATGTATACCGATGTTGTATTGTGTTATTAAAATGAGTTATTATGGAAATGTTGACTTTTATTTTCAATAAACTAAAAAAAATGCTTATTTTTGAGGGCCTCATAATGGTGTTGTGCCTCGAGCCTTCAAAAGTATAAATGCGGCCCTGCAGATTTGGAAGCTGTGATCATTGTAAATCATACATAATTTCAAGGCAGTTAACATATTTACCAGCCTCTCCAAAGTAGGCCAAGCTGCAGGGCACAGGGAACTTTATACATTCAAGTTTTCCACTTATCCTGACACTATCATCCCATTATTTCTAATTAATGCCTTCATGTTATGGCATTAATTTTTTTTTAGTGATCTTTACACCTTTTACTGAGTAAAAATTCACCTTTTTTACTCAGCAAAAAGGTGAATTTTATTACACCTTTTGCTGATAAACATTCACTCTCCTAACAACCCTGGATCTTTTGCCTTCATTTCTTGCCATACTGTCCAACTTAAGACTTGTTCACATTGAAGTGGTAAATTGAGCTTAACTACTTTGGACATCTTGCTCTCTCTCTCGCTCTTAATTTTTTGAATTCTATTTTCAGTTATGAGGTGTGATTTTTGTAAACTCTTCCTTTTTTTTTCTTTTTCTTTTTCTGTGGACTTGGAGTATTCACAGAAAAAAAAAGCTGAGAAAAACCAAATAATGATCAGCTAATCAAATTATCTGATCAGATTGGTGTCTGGTCAAATAGTTATGCATTAAGTCTAGAATGAATATTCATCCATGCAGAAAAGTGTATTCTAGAGGTTTCAGTTTTGTCCAGCTACTCTTAGCTTAATAGGCAGGAATTGATTGGTCAAATTATTGGGATGGTGTTACAATCTGTTTCATGGTTATATAATACTTAATAGTGGTTATTTATTAATCCTGAAAAGTGTCATTTCCTTGCCGGCAGATGTCACCAACAAACTAAAACTTTACAATTCCAGGCCCCCCCATCCCTTGCCTTTATGGACTTCCAAAAATCCATAAAAAGGATATACCACTACACTCAATTGTAGATGGCATAGACTTGCCCACTTACAAACTGGCCAAACATTTAGTCAAAACTGGCAATACCTTGTCACGTATAAAAACGTAAAAAGAAAAACTCAGCCCATTAAATCTGCTTCAGTGTCTCCTCCTTATTCACGAAGGTCTCACTGAAGGACACCTTGGCTCTAATCCAAGCAGAATTTCTTCTCGATATCTCAGTCCTGTTTCAGTTCACTATGAACTTGGGCTATTTTGTTTGACAAGGAAAATTCTGTACCATAAATAGTGGAAACAACCATGGACTCCCTCCTCCCCCCCCCCCAGCTAACTTTTTTATGAGGACATTTGAAAAGAATGACTAAATTCTCTCCCCCCCCCTTTGAACCCACTATTTGGTTACACTATGTGGACAATGTGTTGGCAATTTGACCACATGACCTTGGACACTTTACACACTTACCTTTCCAATTTGAATAGCCAACATCCAAAGATCCAATTCATAACAGAATTAGAAAGAAGTAACAACAGTCTGCCCTTCCTAGACACCCTAGTTACAAGGCAACCAAATGATCTCTGACCTTTACTGTCCACAGAAAACCCACATCGTACACACACAGGTAGATACATCCATCAGCAGTCACATCACCCTACACCCCCCCCTTTCCTCCCCAACAATACAGAACTATAAAAACTTTAGTCCACTGTGCAAAATTAATTTGCTCCGATAAACTTCACTCACTGCAGAACTCGCCCACGGAGACAGATGAATATTCATCATCATTCATCTATAAAAAACACTTTTTTTTTGTCCAATGGTTATACCTCCCACCAGATAAAAAGAATTCTAACACCATATATATCCCCTTTCCTTTCCTCCCTTCCAAATGTAGATTTCAGCAAATTTTTCACATCCCTTATATTCGTGGCATCTCAGAAAAGGTGGCAAAGATCTGAAGAAAGCACAATCTTGTGACCACTTATAAACCAGAAAGCTAGCAACCCTTATCTGCTATCCCCAAAGAACAATACAACCACTGAATTTACTTGGAGTGCACCAGGTACCCTGCAGCTGCAACTGTTCACACTATGGCCAAACAGATAGGACAGCCAACATCCATATATCAGAAGACCAGGACTACACTGGTTCCATCACTATGGTCACTCAGGATTAGCATACCGTGTCCTGAACATCTGCCGCAGGATTTTTGGATAAAAAACCACCTTACTCCACTGAAGCACAAGTAAATTTGAGAGGCTTTTCATTGAATCTGCTGCAGCTCCTAACAGCTATCCCAACTGAAACAAACGGTGGTTGTATCTGACTGCCTCTCATATGGGAAACCCTCATCTGCAGACATTCAGCCCAATGGCTAAGAACACCCAACCAAGGTTAGTAGGTGGTGTAATTATAGGACTTTAGGCCAGCCTGTATCTCTCCTGTTCCATCTTTGCTACCGAAGTGTGCCTGCCTGCATGTGTTTGATACTAGTGTATTATTCTCTGAAGATAACAATGTAATTTTTGTAAAATATAGGAGGTAATAATTAAAATTTTTAGTTATTTAGCTTGTTAATTTCCTGAAATGATAAGATGCAGTGAGAATCAACATATAAGCCTAAACACCAGGATGATTATTATAATATCTAGTATGCAATATGTAAAAGCAGTGTTTGCAATAACTAGAAATTCATAAATATATTATCAAATTTTAAATTTATTATAATCTATTAACTATTTTTATGATGGACATGTTTGCAGATTTATTGATAAGTATAATAAGCTCAAATTACACTATGGAAAGTTTCACTGATTATATTTTATTAACAGTAATGTAAAATTATTATATCCATAGTATTCATTAATAGCATCATAATTGTTATCGGGACAAATGCTAGAATAGTTCATGATCTGGTTTTGGTTTCACATCTTTCTCTCTTTTCTTCTTTAATTTGCCTATTTATATCTATTGCTCCAAGGAAGTTGGAAATGATGTAAGTGACTTATAATTGTTATATTATTCCAGTTTAACCCAGTGAGTGGATGGGGGATAAGATAGTGTTAAGGGTACTGGTGATAGAATGTAGGCATCAGGCTATAGACCAGTTTGTATTTCTTCTGTAGTTAAAATTTTGGAGATATTAGTGAGAGACTGCATACAAAATTGAACAGATGAGGATAACATCTGTGAAGAGCATCATGGAAACCAGTGTTCAGTAATTGCTTTTATTTTGTGATAAAGTGATGAGGGAAAGGCTTATACTATGTTTTTTCAAAGGCATTTGATAGGATGCCACATAAGCTGATATTTCAGTTGCAGCACATGGGGTTAGGTATCAGGATGGTGAATTAGGTTGGAAATTGATGCCGACAGATATCAGAGAGTTGTGTAATGGGGTGGGGAGAAGTATCAAGGAATAGGACAGTCACAAGTGGGATTCCACAGGATTTAGCACAAGGACCATTGCTAGTTAATCTATATGTTAATGATATTGTCACTGGGTTGCAAGGAAATATTTAGTTATCTGCAGAGCATTCCATAGACCTGCTGCAATCTTTGTCACTTGCAGTGGATCCCCCCTCCACCACTTCTTCATCCCCACAGAATCTTGGTGTGGTGTCCATATCTGCATGCAGGATCCAGATGTGGCCTTATTAAAAACTTATATAGGGAAACAATCTTCTCTATCCTTGTTTTAGTGTGTTCTTCAGCAACCACATAATCTGATGTAGTGTGTTTGGCTACCTTTGCAGTATGCCCTCTAAACTTCACTTCTCTGTCCACAATCATCCCCAAGTCCTATTTCAGTTCCATCAACTTAGTACACAGCTTGTGACTAAGTTGATGGAACTTAATCACAAGTTCCATCAACTTGTGACTAAGTTCTGTTTCAGAACTTAGTCACATTGCTAGTCTATTTCAGTCATCTTGCACGATCACTACATGACATTTATTTACCATCACTCTTCCCAGTATTGCATCAACAAACAACTGTATATTTCCCATCAAATCATTTCTTATATCATTAATGTATAAATTAAACAACAGAAGACCAAGTACTGAGTTCTATGGAACATTACTAGTTCGTTACTAGATAGAGCAGATTATGCAGGAATTGAGTCCAGGAGAAGGCAGGACTCAATTCCTGCATAATCTGCTCTATCCATTAACCTCCCTCTAATCCAAATCACCAGATTCATATCCATCTCCCATTTACTCCAATTTATGCACCAGACTTCTATGTAGAATCATGTCAAATGTCTTGGCAAACTCTAGCAATATCACCGAGTAGCCATTCCCTTATCCAACTCCATTGTTGGATAAGCTATAAAAATTTGCTATAAAAAGTAAGCAGATTACAAAGGCAAGACCTACTCTTCGCAAATCCATGTTGCCCCTTATCAAGTATTATCTTCCTATCCATCCAGTCCTGAATTCTGTCTTTTACCAATTTCTCCAGTATCTTAACCACACTCCTGAGATGTTGATTAGTCTATAATTTACTAATTCAGTCTCTGGGCCAAATTGTTACAGTGGGACTATTTTCTCTCTTTCCACTCCATTGGCACCTTCCCAGTACTGAGGCTTAAATTAAACAGTTGGTCAGAGGAGCTGATAATTTCCGTGCACATTCTTGTAATACATGGGCTAATATGCCATCTAATCCCATCGCTGTGTTGTTCTGCAATATTCTAAACACCTCCATTACTTCAACCTCTATGTTCCCATCAGTCAGTGTTACATCTGATATTTCAGCATCACCACCTGCATGGTATACCCTTGAAAAATGTTTGCTCAGTAATTCAATGATTTGGTTTGCTTCAGCACTATACAGATTACCCGTCTTGCCTGTACCTTGTACAAAAGGTTAGCTTCTCCAGTTGAGGCTTAAATGCACAATCCTCTTACAAGTACTATCTTATAAGCACTGTGTGCTAACCAGTTGTGCCAATCAGGAGCGGTTAAAAAATGTCAGGAGTGGGATGTTAGTTACGAGGGTATGCAAATCGTATGATTTAGTAAATTGAAGATGAAAGGTTGACACGATCAAGACATTTCGACTGTTGAGAGGTATTTACAGGGTTGATATAAGAGAGATTTTTCATATAATAGAGCAAAGGGAAGGAACAAGGACAATAGGTTATCCTTGGAAGTCGAAAGGAGGTGTTTAGGAGGGTGAGAAGTGGCTTTTTTGCATGAAGGATGGGTGGACCTTCATATTCCAGTTGTAATTTGTACTATAGCTTGATATTTGATAAGGAGTTGGTTATTAGTAATTCTAAAACCAGATCGATATTAGATGGATATAGCTTTGCAATATTCAATACACAATTTTACCACAAATGGATAAAATTGTAGAATAGTTTTTGTAGTTCCTTTGGTTTCAACAATATCCTTTAATCTGAACTTTATGCTCTTTAATATCCTTTATCAGGACTTTTCAGTTCAAGCTGAAGGGGTTTTTCATTCTACAAAACAGGCAAACTGGCTAGAAGAATCCATGCAATTGATAGCCAAAATATGACATGTATATAAATTAAAGATACCAAGAAATTGTATCCTTGGTTTAATCCTTTATCCAAGTGTAAGCAAACAAAGTTTGCGCCTGAACTTATTTTCAGGACTGGGGCAACTCGTGGTAAAGGTGGTATGACTTCACATCATTTGCCTTAGTATCCCATAATGCAAAGCACATCTTTTTGTGGCCATATATAATTATTGTTGTTATTATTATTACATAAGACCTACAGGGAGTCCAAAGGCTCATCGCGGGAGAGCACCTACTCCATAACTCTCCGTCTCCACCACTCAGATCCATCAACTACAACTACTTTCATCTTCTACACCAGCAGCATATACCGCCAACCAGCACCACTAGTATTTTCACAGACAATCGCAAACATCCATGCTCACAGCAGGATTCAAACCCGCAACCTTTTGGCTGGAGAGCAGATATGCTAACCACTCGGCCAACCTGGGTAGTGACCCTTCTTGTCTCTGGGTAGTGACAAGAAGGATCACTACCCAGACCGGTTTCGACCTTTATTGAGGTCTCTTCAGTGCGAGCCAGACACGGAGGTGATTCTAAGGTTGAGGTAATGCAGAAGTCATATTTTCATATGCGAGTTGCCGAAACGTGTCACACCTTATTATTAAATTACTCTGGATTAGAGAAAGGTTGTTGGAAGTTTTTTCACTTAGTTATACTTGCCCCAGTCCTGAAAACTTCGGGTGCAAACTTTGTTTGCTTACACTTGGATAAAGGATTAAACCAAGTATATAATTTCTTGGTGTCTTTAATTTATAGTATAACCAAGTGAAAAAACTTCCAACAACCTTTCTCTAATCCAGAGTAATTTAATAATAAGGTGTTGCACCTTTTGGCAACTCGCATATGAAAATATGACTTCTGCATTACTTCAACCTTGTTTCACCTCCAGGTCTGGCTCCTGCCAGGGTGACCACCACTAGTACTTTTGTACTAGATCTAGTACTTTTTATAAATTTTGTTCTAGTACGTTTCTAGTACTAGATCTAGTATTTTCTTCCTTCAGAATAATAACAATAACAGCAACATGAGAGTTAGACATATGAGTTTAATATTTTTCTCTTCTCACACCTCCCCATATGTCACATTCAATGACAGAAGCATGATTTATACTTTTCCCCTCCCCCTCGCACTGTTCACTACCCTTCTCTCCCCCTCCGATCCCATACTCACGCAATCTGACTGGCATTAGCCAATGAAAATATATTCTTCTATTCAAACACTTCTCGCACGATCATTACAACAATGAAAACAAGTGGAAAAAATTAAATATTTTAATATTAGTAACCACCTTTTGTTGATGCACAGCGTAAGTTGGACCCCATTGAAAAGATAAATCCAGCCGACAATGATCAGTTTTTAAACAGAAAATGTATATCTAGGAGCATTATGAAGAGTTTGATAGAGAATGACAACTATTGAAAACTGTAGCAGCATTGAAAAAAAGGTCAAGAATTCATGGTTTTTTGGAATAAATTTTTTGAACTGAAAAATGCTGTAGGAGAACAAATGTTTCCTAATTTAACAACATTAGTTAAAGCTGTACTTTGCTTCCCTCATTCATCAGCAGCAACTGAAAGAATATTTTCAGCAGTGACATTAAATAAAAATAAAATAAGAAATCAACTTCAATCTCCCTTGATGAATGGACTCCTTTTAACAAAAGAAAAATTGAAACATTCATCAACTACAGATTCTACTATTTCTGAAGAGTTAATTAATTTAGCAAAATCTGCTAAAAATAACGAATAAATACTTCAAGTGTTTTTCTTGTGAGTGTGAACCCCTGTATATATATATATGTAAATAGCATATTAAATAACTGAAAATTTAATGTTACATTATTTTAAACACTAAAACGAGACTAAAATTATATGGTAAATTAATACACATGTTAAGTGCTAGAGTTACAATTGGGACTTCTGTTATGATTATTGACAACTGCAGCTCTTGGATTCACAAATGACATATTCACAGTGAGGTGAGTTTTGACTTTTTTCCTTTTCGTACATGTATTAATTTAGCGGTTTTACATTGAGTTCATCTATGATAATAAGGTAGTAATATTAAAATGCCCTAAATAGAATGAAACGAAAGCAAATAAAAATGTAGTACCTTTTTTTCCTGCATAAGTTGGTACGAAATATTTTTGCTGGGTGGTCACCCTGACTCCCACTGAAGAAACCTCAATAATGGTTGAAACCAGTCTTGACCCTTCCCATAATTCATAGTATTATACATGTCTGCAAGGAGATGTGCTTTGCATTATGGGATACTAAGGCAAGTGATGTGAAGTCAATACCACCTTTACCACGAGAGTTGCCCCAGTCCTGAAAATACTTCAAGCGCAAACTTTGTTTGCTTAACACTTGGATAAAGGATTAAACCAAGTATATAATTTCTTGGTATCTTTAATTTATAATATACCCATATGACATGCATATAGGGTTAGCCACCCTATCAGAGCTTTAATTAGGTTTCAAAGAAGCCAAATTACTTAGCTGTGACTAGCCATTGAGCATGCTTCGGAAAAATGTGAAATGGAAAGATTCTAGATGTGGTTTTTATTGTTTTATATTTATTTTGTCCTTAATTATATTACAGTGAATCTTATTAAAAATTCCAGTGTGTAATAACCTAAGACGATGATGCTAACTATAGATGTTACATGTTTTATTAATTATTAATTAAAAAGTTATACCTTTTCATTTCATTTAAACAATATTTAAAATCATGAAATATATATATATGCTTTGCTTCGAGAAAGTGTTACATAAAAAATATACCATAAGATACAGGATTATATAAAATTTTTTAAATTCAGCTTTGTTCATTTCTAGGTTTACAATCCATCTACTGGTGAAGAAATAGGTGCTGTACCTGACTGTGGAACAGAAGATACAGAGGATGCAATTAAGAGTGCTTATAATGCATTCAGTTCTTGGGGGTTTATACCTGCAAAGGTAACAATTTATGAATATTATGAAAATTTCAACAGTTTTCTCTGTAGAGGAATTGTGTTTAATCCATACTTTTATGTAGAACATATCTTATTATTGCATCTTTTGAAGATGTAATCTGTCTTGCAAAAAAAACCCCTACATTTACTTTGTACAACAAAAATGTTAAGACTTAGTTATGCATTCTTCAAGTAAACATCTTGAAATCCAGCATTCCTGGCACTTTTGGGAACATCTTTAAAAAATTATTTGCTGAATTGCCTTGACATATTTACTTTAATTTGATATGTGTTTAGCATCATGAGACCTTTAAAATTTTTTTTAAGCTGGAATGAAAAAATGAAATTAACCCATAAAAACTGTCTGGTCAATATAGAGGATTTATAACAGGATACAATGAATGGCTGAAAGTTGATCACAAGTCCGAGCTTGTATCCAGTGAATTTGACATGCCTAGGATATCTTCTCTAATCACCATTTCAAATGTAAACAATTAGATCTTTTTTATAGTTAACCCTTACCATATCAGAACATTCGTTATGACAAAATATTAAATCCTCAGTGAAATTCCATAGTTGTAATGTTGTTTTAAAGGCATTTCACCATCTGCTGTAACAACTTATGCTTTGGTTCCTGTAGGTTAACTATACGGAGAGTTTCACCGAAGACAATGTCATTATTCATTTCAGCTAATACTTCATTTTGAGAAACTGTGCATCCAGAATGTTTTCCTTTTAATAGATGTCAGAACCTTTCAGATTATTTATCTGTTGCATTTTATTATGTGTGCTAATTCATGTTTTTATGTGTAACATTTTATGTTTTTAATATTAAAAAGATAAAAATGTGGCACAGCAATTTGGGATTTAGCCGACCAAATTGTATTCTTATTGGCTTAAACCAAAATTTCAAATGATGGTAAAACATGACAGAATTTCATGCTGGCTGGGGCATCACCCGGTTAAAAAAAGCCCCCCACCGTTGTTTTCGCCAGAGAACAAGTACAAACAGTGAAAAGTCAACTACTGGAACGAATCTTAAAACTTACCCCAACTCAACATTGCCAGAGTTCAAGATCGGTACTATCAACATAAGAAGCCTGAATGGCAAAGAAATGGAGCCACTGAGGAATTGGTTAAGTACCAAATCGACATAATAGGGGTGACTGAAACAAAAAAGACAAAAACTGGTGAGATCTTTCTGAGCAATAAATACAAAATGTTATATTCAGGCAATGACAATCAAGGAAAAGGAGTAGCCATAGTATTCAACACAAAATACGAGGCTCATCTTCTTGAATGGCAGTCAGTCTCAAGTAGAGTAATGTGGGCAAATATGAGAATGGGGAACTGGACAATGAGACTAATTTGTGCCTATGGTCCCACAGAAGGTTCTACTAAGGTAGAAGTGGAGGAATTTTTTGAGGCTTTAGAAAAAGCAACTGACACAATGAAAAATGAAAAGTTGGTCCTTGTGGGGGATCTAAATAGCATAGTAGGAAATGATTGTCAGACATACAAAAATATTTTGGGAAAATTTGGAGAAAAGAGCAAAGCTAATAATAATGGCAAATACCTGTTGGATTTCTGCTCAGGACATGGACTGGTTATTACTAACACAGTGTTCCAACACAAAAATGTACACAAATTCACATGGAGAGAAAAGGCAAGGAATAAGAAAAGTCTCATTGACTATGTTATTGTTCAGGACACCAGAGTGTACAGAGGATTTTAAATTGGAAGTGATCACCATTTAGTCTTGAGCAGGATAAAATTGAATTTCATATTGAAAAGAAGAACATGTAAGAACGTTTTAAAGAGAATAAAAGTTGAGCAGCTCTCAGATGTGAACTGTAGAGTGAAATACACAAATATTATTCAAGAAAAAAATGAAAGAGTTTGAGAGCAGAAACCAAACGTTGGAGATTCACTGGCAAGCCCTGAAGAAAACATTGATTGATTCAGCCAGAGAGACATGTGGTGAGGTTGTGTGCAAGGATAGAAAAATCAGAACTCCATGGTGGACACAGGAAGTTAAAGAGGCAGTGAAGGAAAAGAAGAAAGCATATCAAAAGTTCCTGGCAAATTAGTCAGCTTGTGCTCTTTGAGAATACAGAGACAAATATAAGAAAGCTAAACACTGTGTAAAATTGGCTAAACAAAAGTCATGGGAGGGCTTTGGCAAGAACATAGAAAATAAATATCAAGAAGTGGCGAGATATTCTGGAGGTTGTTGAAGAAGCTCAGAAATAGAGGAAAGAGTGCTGTAAAAGGAATTGGAGATGATAAAGGTGACATGAAAACAGAAGAAAAAGATATCCTTGAAGCATGTAGTAATTACTTCAAAAAACTGCTAATTGAAACAAGCAGTGATGACAGCACAATGGTAAAAAACACTGACCAGGCATGCAGTCAGGAATACATATCCATACTTGAAGTAAAAAAAGCCATCAAAAGCCTGAAATGTGGAAAGGCAGCAGGAGTAAATGATATTCGACCAGAAATGCTCAAGTATGGAGGTATAAAAGTCTTACAGTGGCTGCACTGCATAGTTCAGAAGGCCTGGACTGAGGGACGAATTCCAGATGATTGGAGTAGAGCTCTCATAGTACCCATATATAAAAAGGAATATAAAACTGAATGTGATAATTACAGAGGCATTTCATTACTGAGTGTTCCTGGTAAGATATATGCAAGTATACTTGAGAAATGGTTGAGAAAGATTGTGGAAGAGAAGCTTGGTGAAGAACAAACTGGATTCAGGCCAAATAGAGGCTGTCAGGATCGGATTTTCACTTTACGACAGATAGTTGAGAAATCATGGGAATATAACAAAGATCTGTATTTAAGTTTTGTAGATCTGGAAAAGGCATATGACGAGGTTCCAAGAGAGAAGCTATTCCAAACTGCTACAATTATGTGGTGTTAATGGGGCATTATATCAAGCAATACTTAGTCTTTATTTGAGTTGTAAGTCAGCAGTTAGAATTGAAGGAAGTACAGGAAGATGGTTTAATGTTAAATCTGGTGTCATTATCCCCTCTCTTATTCATTATCTATACTGATCACATTATAAAGGAAAGTGGTAAACCTGATATCAAAATTGGAGGTGTTAATCTCAGCTCTTTGCTTTATGCAGATGACATTATACTTCTAAATAAATCTGCTACAAGTCTGCAAGATTCCATGACTAAATTGAATAACTGTTGTAATAGATATGGTATGAAGGTCAGCATTAAAAAGACAAAGACAATGAAAATAGGCAGAAACATTGAAAATATCAACTGCATTGTGAATGGAGACTTATAGAACAAGTAAAACATTTCAGCTACTTAGGCAAGATTTTTCGTGAAGATGGTAAGTTAAATATGGAAATAGAACAGAATCAACAAAGCTGGTATGGTAGGAAGTCAACTGAATAAATTTTTATGGAATTAGAGAGAAATTTAGCCAAAACACTAAATTGGTTTAAACACTGTGTACAAGACAGTGTTTAAACCAATTTTAACTTGTGGATCTGAGAGCTGGGTTAGAAGTAAAACACTTAACCAAAGACTAGAAACTGCAGATATGAGAGTCCTGAGAAAGAGTAGAGGGCATGAACAGATGGCATCAATGGAAATATCATATTAAAAATGAGGATATTAGGAAAGTACTGGATATTGTCAGCATCCAGGAATGCATTAGCAGAGCTAATCTCAGGTGGTATGGTCATTTAAGCAGAATGGGAGAGGAAAGATTAACAAAACAAGTGTTCTCTGCCAGGTTGGCAGCAAAACGACCCAGAGGAAGACCAAGATATAGGTGGATTGATACAGTAAAAAGTGCCTTAGAAGACAGAAATATAAGACCTGATAATATTGGAGTCTTGACATTTAACATGGTGATTTGGAGGAAAATTGTAGATAGGAAGTTAGTAATGATGTAAATTTTTCATGTACTATCATATCCTGTACACCCTTTGAGGGTATATATCAGGAATTTGATGATGGATGATGAATGAAAAATGTGGCACAGAACAGCCTACTTTTAAAAATCAATGTGAATGAAATGCTACATGAAATATTGGTAGTCATGAGGCTTACAAAGGTAATCTAAACGTTTTGGAATTTTGACATTTTAACTTCACGTTTGAAAGACTTTATTCAACAAAACATAAGCCATTATTTTCTATACATTAATCCATCCATCTCTCTTTCTCTGTCTCTCTCTCTGCAAGAGGTTTAATCTTTCTATGTTATCTAGTCCTTAAAGGTGAAAAACTTCCTGATACTTGGTTTCAACCTACAAAGTGCCATTACTTTAGGAAGTAAGCCATCAAATGTTGCAATAATCAGATGGTATTATTTTTGGATTGGATGCTAAATGAGGGAGAAGTTCCATCTACAGCTTCTTGAATTTTTTCTTGTCTGAATTCTTGGATGTAGTTTGGCATTAATTGATTAAAAGTAAGTTTGTGATCCTCAAATAGGAGGATCACATGCTGTTAATCTATCAATATCAGGTAATGCTTGCACAGAGCTGTGATCTCAAATTTCCACTCAATGTACTTAACATTCTCAGATGAAATTCTTACTGGGATTAAAAGTATTGTTTTATCTGGCTTGATCCACTGTGTGACAGGTAACAGTTTTTTTGCTGAAATATTCATCCTTGGCATCAGCAAACATTTCTCTATCAGCACAGTGTACTGCTTTGATTGTCTTGTTAACTGGTTCAAATTTGTAAAAAGTTATTAAATTACATGATTTTGGCTACTCATTCAAAACACAAACTCTTGAGCATTGAACATAAATGACTGATCTAACACTGATATTATTTATTGTGAAAAGTAAATAAATAAAATATCATGATAAAATTTTGGCAACTTTTGGATCACCCTTAGCTCTTAAAACTTACTTAGTTCAGGTTCTTCATGGAGTCAAGACTCATCGTGGAAAATCTCTCTCGCACATGTACACACAGCTCATCAAACCATGCCTTAAATGTTCACCATTTCTACACTCATCACACTCTCAGGCAATGTGTTTCAATCACTCTCCGAGAAAAAAATAACTTCTCATTGCTCACACCCTTTTTATACAACTTCTTCTCCTTTATACAACCCACTTCTCCTCCCATTCTGTGAAAAATTTGTGTTAATCTAGTAATAATCACCTTACCAACTTATATATTTATCATATCTGTTAGTCCAACTCTGCAAATTGCATTTTCTCAACCTCTCTTCATATTCAACATTCCAGAGACCAGAAACCACCTTTGTCAATCATCTCTGGACTCTTTCGAATATCTCTTCATCTGTTCGAAAACCAGGTGACCAAATTGCATACCTGTCCATCTGTAGCATGAATAGGCTCTTGGAATTATCTTACTTCTACGCGTCAGTGTCCCCTGCATTATTGTCAGAATCTATGTTGTCCTGACAATTTTAGCAGTGTGTTCCCAAAATTTTAGGTCCTTATCCACCATCATTTCACATCTCTTATTTGATTCACTTTTCCAAGATATCCTCAATAATTGTATCCTTTGCATCCCATCTTTGTTTCCCAACATTTTAAATTTTATACTTTGCAACATTGAACTGGTAACCCCCCACTCACTTATCCATTTGTTCATTTGGTTTTTCAAGAAGACTTGAATAGAAAGTCTTTTTGAAAAACCAAATCTGCTCTTCTCCTTCTTGCAGTTCTTTCCAACTTTGCATCATCTGCAGGCTACTGCATATCACCATTAAAACCTTTCCCAATATGATTAACATGCAAGTTAAACAGTAATGGTCCAAAACAGATCCTTAAGACACACCACTATTGACTTTCCTATTCTGAGACATTGTTCTTCTTCCTCCCACCTCCACTATACACAACTTGTTGATACCAATCATATAGCAAATCTCCAATCCAATGCACTAAACTGTTATCCAACCTCATCCATTTTTAATTATCAACTTGTAATGTGGGAGTTTATCAAAGGCCTTTGCAAGATGTAAGTATACCACTGTTCATGCATTTCCCTTATCCAATGCACTTGTTGCCTTATTGTAATAAGTAGATTGCTAAAACGTGATTTTCCTTTACCAAACTCCTGTTATCCATCAAAGAGAATGCTACTGTTGTCAATCCGGTTCTCTATTTTGGTCCACACTAACCTCTCCAACACTTAAACCATAACTCCATGTACAGGTTGGCTAATAATTTGAAACTTGTCTTGTCATCTCCCTTATAATCATGTCATCTCCTATATGAAACAAGTATATCAAGGCAGAGGTCAGCTCCCTGGAACGTTCCCTCAAAAGACATCTTGATATATCATAAAGTTCCACAGTGTTATTATAATCAAGTTTACTTAATTCTCCATATGCCTCCTCACTCACCATCAATTCTCCTCCACTTGTCCTGCACTCAAGTAGTTCTGTATAATGTCACATTCACAAGGACAGACAACATACTTTCATGAACTGCTCATTTAATATCTCAATTATATTCGACCTATATCATCCTTTCTTAATCATTCTTTCTTTCTTCTACTGGCTGCATATTGAAAGAACTCCTTTGGATGTTTTTGCCCTCATTAGCTAAGTGCTGCTCATATTGCACATTTACCATCCTTGCTAAGTGAGTGTAGTGCCTCTGTAGCTCAGTCAGTATAGACCATAGGTGGCGAACCTATGGCACGTCAACGATTTACAGAAGATATCCTTTTATACACTTATAAATTCAACTTTTTTTTTTTAAATTATTACAATATGTACAAGTTAAATTTTGTTTTACACGAGAGAGCAGCTTTGAAGATGCGCACATGATTGTGCGGTATTAATAAAAGGTCATGTGACCCCAAAACAAAGGCAACCGACAAGTGTTGAGCTGAAATGCTAATTCTATTCAACTGAATTCCATAACATCTGAAACTGTCATAACAACATTTGCTATATATTTCTTAGTTTTAACACGTTCACGACAGGGTGTCGTTTATCGTTCCGACGGACCTTCTCATTACCGGCAGGCTCAACTCACACAAAGTTTCAACCCTTGGTTGAATTTTATTCCTGTTTGTTTGCTTTTGAGCTGGCAGTTGAACTCGCACGTGCATTACATGCATAGCGACCATATTTTTTTTTGGAGAAAATAAAGGACAAATCAAAAATTGTTTCATAATAAAAAAAAAAAAAGGTTGTGTTTATTTGTTTCACTAAAACTAAAAAGCTTTATAATGTTTATTGTAAAATATAAGCATATACATAGCATTTTAAACAATCATATTATTACTTTAAAAAAAAATTAATTTTAATACTTTTCACAAGAATGAACTTTTTTTTTAATAAATGACGTTTGTGTTTTAAAAATTCATAAAACTGTATACAATTCATGTCAAAGTTCCATTTGGTATAAATGCATGCTTTCAATGTTTTGATTTTTAATTGTTTTTTTCCACTGGTTCACATATTGTTCAGTAATGAAAATACTCTTCAGTCCAGGGAGATATAAGCAAAATTCAACGATTTTTAAAATGTTTTTAAAAGATACATGTTTATCTGCGAAATATTTAAAATTTTCAACCTATCTACATCGGCAGGACTCGTCATTTTGTCGCCATTCTTCGATCCTTTCACTGGTGACATAACTTTTAATACATAAAACTTCATCAAATAGTTCGCCGTCATTTATGTTTAAGTACCAGTGACTGGAAGTGAACAAAACACTTTCCTCGATCTTTGCATTCAGAGGAATTTCTCATAGTAGGACCCATTCAAATACTTCCATTTCCACGAAATAGCTGTCCCAGTTATTTAAATAATCAATGCAGGTTTGGTAAAATTTATGAATTGCATCTTTAAATATGTTGACATCAATATTCAATTTACTATTTCAATTCACAAAATAAAGGACAAAATGGCCATTTCAGAAAAAAAAAATTTAAAGGACAGAGCAGTGAAATTAAGGACTGCCCTCTTAAATAAAGGACGTATGATCACCGTAATTATATGGCGTGTTTCAATTCATGATAGAATTTTATTTGAAGTTAGCCATTGTGATCTGTCCTAATGAATGACATCGAGAATTTCAAATGCAATAAAACAAACACTTATTTCATATAGTTGAAAAATTGGACAATAGATTTTAGTTAGTTATTATTAAATCACTTAAGGAATTGAACAACATAAATACGAATATAAATTAAATTACACTTTAATAAATATTTCCAATATTTCGGCATCACGTTGCCATCTTCAAAAGGAATATTACAAAAAAAGGCACGTGCACGTAGGCACTACAACACAGTAACTGAGAACGAAGAGATGAAGCTATTGTTCTCCTAAAAATCCTGATGGTGCCCTCTAGCAGGCTAAGTAGGTGTTCTTGGCCATTGGGCTGAAGGTCTGCTGATGTAAGCCTCCAAAATTTGGGACAGTCGCATACAACCAAATTTATTGAGATTTGGAGAGTTTCTTAGGGCTAAGGCTGATTCCATAAATAGTCTTTAGAATTTGTATTTGCTATGATGTATTACTGTAGCTTTCTTCCACCGTATTCTGTGGCGTGTATCCAGAGCATGGTCTGCAAGACCAGAATGGCTGTACTTGTGAAAACGGAGGTAGTCCTTGTTTTCAGAAATCCTGATATTCACTGTCCTGCATGTTTGGCCAAAGTAAGACAGTTTACAGCTGCAAGGGACCTGGTATACACCAGGTAGGTCTAGGGGAAGTGGTTGGTCTTTAGTGGAGCGGATATTCGATGGAGTGGTAAGTAGCCCTATCTAATAGAAGAGCATTAAGCTTACCTGTGTAGTCCTTTTGGTTAATACTACAGTTGCATTTCCCTTATTCGCTTTGGTGATAACTAATTCTTTATTATTCCTCATTTCCTGCAGAGCTTTATATTCCTTGTTGGATATGTTGGTTTTTGGTGGTCTTGCTTTGGAGAGGACACAAACTACATCCAGTCTTACACTGTTGGTGATTTGATGTGGAAGGTGGCAGATTCCGCATTCAATCTTGATCATAATATCCTCACTAGGTATTTATCTGGGAGCAATGGCGAAGTTGTGACCACGTGAAAGTGCATTGAGTGCTTCAGGGTGACTGAAGAAAGGTTGATTACGGTGTTGGTAGGAAGTTTTGGATTGACGATAGAGTTCTTTTTTAATTTTTTGAATTTTTTCATCTGTCGGCCTAATATTTTTTCAAATTCTTTGTCTGCAGTGGTACACGAGACGTCATGTAAAATTGACCAAAGCTCATGATTTAAAGTGCACGAAAGCTCTTCTTTGAAGGCACGAATAGCTTCGTTAATGTCTGCTAAGAAAAACCACATGGCGGTGATTTGTTCACGAAACAACTCGTAGCTGGCGTGATTATATATACAGAGAGCTTTTTGTGAAACAAAATGGTGCTTGAATTTTACACAGTTCGGGATTACCTGATTATCCCAGCAACATTTTAGGAAAGTTAGATGATTTAATTGTCTAGACAACTTCATTTTACCGTATTGGCGAGCCTTCTGTGCGTGGATGATGCCTTCTGTGCGTGGATGCTATCTCCGTGGATGATGTTAATTCTCGTAGACAGGCTTATACGTTGGTTATGCATTATTAAATCACTCAAGAAATTGAACAACGTAGGTACGAATATAAATTAAATTACACTTTAATAAATATTTCCGATATTTCGGCAACGTAACGTTGCCATCTTCAAAATGAACTTGCAAAAAAGGTACGTGCATGAAGGCACTACAACACAGTAACTGAGAATGAAGAGATGAAGCTATTGTTCTCCTAAATGTCCTGATGGTGCTCTCTAGCGGGCTAAGTAGGTGTTCTTGGCCGTTGGGCTGAAGGTCTGCTGATGTAAGCCTCCCAAATTTGGGGCAGTTGCATACAACCAAATTTATTGAGATTTGGAGAGTTTCTTAGGGCTGAGGCTGATTCCATAAATAGTCTTTCGAATTTGTATTTGCTACGGTGTATTACTGTAGCTTTCTTCCACCGTATTCTGTGGCGTGTATCCAGAGCATGGTCTGCAAGACCAGAATGGCTGTACTTGTGAAAATGGATGTAGTCCTTCTGTTCAGAAATTCTGATATTCACTGTCCTGCCTGTTTGGCCAAAGTAAGACAGTTAACAGCAGATGCTGTGTTTAAGTGCAACATATGGTTTTTGCTTGAGTCTATACAGCATAGTTTCTGTGGGAGGGGGACAATAATAGTGCAATTAGAGACAGCTGGAATAAAAACTTCTCTAACTAATGAATCGTACTATTTGTTGAGAAATATATTACATGGACTGCAAAAGCCTATGTACCTTATTCAGGGATACAATAAAACTACACTTGTTTTTCTTCCATCTGCAGTATAATGGCTGTTGGGAAGGACATGTTGTTTCAGCGGGGAGTGGTAACAAACTACCGCCTATCGCCTCGACGTGAACATTTTTAAACATTTTTCATGTCTGAGGTAATATGCAAAACTTTTTGATGTATTTTTTCGTAAAGTAAAATCAGGGGTGCGAGTTATACGTGTGGGCATGTTATATTCGAGTAAATACAGTAAGCATTTTGCCAACAAGTTGCCATCCTTCTGCTGCTTCCCTAGCTCAGCTGACTTCCATGGCGAGTTACAATGCATAAATATTTTTCTAACTACCGTTTTTTTTTTCCTTTCAAACCAACATCATTAAAATCAATTTAATAATACAATAATCAATATTACACTGAATAATATTATAAATTTATATATAAATATTATGAGTAAAATAAAATATTTATAAAATTATAATTATTTATAAAATATTATATAATATAAATTAATTAGTTTTCTATTAATTTTTCCTCTACTAAAAACTACCCAACACATCAGCAACTTGATTTGTAAATTTTTGGCATGCGCCGGTATGACAGCAACTCAGTTTATAAACTTTTGGCACTTGCACATAAAAAGGTTCACCACCACTGGTATAGACGAAGCCCTTTGGTCGGAAAGATCTGGGTTCGATTCCCGTCCATCATCATCATCATCATACGTATCAAGGATTTAGGCCTAGTATGGCCTGTTCCGGCCTTAGAAGTCATCGTTGAATCGTTTAAGAGGATGTCCTGGTTTTCTTTTTCCTAATGGCTTGTACTTTAAGGCTTGTTTTGGTAATCTTTCTGTTTTCATTCTTTGAACGTGTTCCATCCATTTATGTTTATATTTTTTAATTTTTTCAATTACTGATTCCCATCCATGATGTGAGGAATCTTTATCTGGTCTCTTTCAACTGAAGGTAGTTAGCAGGTCTCATATGGAGGTGGAGGGTTTTTTCTCCCAGAAACTCGGGTATTTTGTCCCTCAGAACAGGCAAACCGGCCCCGTGAACACACACTGCTACAGTCAAAAAATACATACTTAATCCCTCATTTGGAGGGCTCAACCAGTCCTGAGTTTTTCATAATCATATGAAAAACTCAGGACATGTGGCTAAATCATGAAATGAGGAGTTGGGTTTAAAGGATTTCACAGTGTTATCTGGTAATATTTGAGAGTGTCTAGCAGAGGCAGTGTCTAACTGTATTCCAGAGCTAGCAGGTTATTTAAGGTAGGTGTGAAATGGATGAAGATGTTATGCATCTAAAAGAAGAATGCATCGTAGAGGCAGCAAAAGATGAGTGGTAATAATGAGCTGCATAATGGTCGAGGAAAGGGGGAACCCCACACGAATAAAACTAAATAAGTCATCCTCCTTCCCTTTTCTTTGTACCCATTATGCAGCTCATTATTACCATTCATCTTTTGCTGCCTCTTTGATGCATTCTTCTTTTAGATGCGTAACATCTTCATCCATTTCACACCTACCTTAATTAACCTGCTAGCTCTGGAATACATTTAGACATTGCCTCTGCTAGACACTCTTAAATATTACCAGATAACACTGTGAAATCCTTTAAACCCAACTCCTCATTTCATGATTTAGCCACATGTCCTGAGTTTTTCATAATCATAAGTCTTGTAGTTCTGCATATATCTTTTCCATAGGAAAGTCCTTATATAGCTGGTCATCACCCAGGTAATGACTTCATGGTTGTTCTGACCAACCAGTGATAAATTCGACACCTCATAATAATGGATCATGGATTTGAGATGGTCAAATCCATGATCCTTAATCTTCGCATGCCCTCTGCTACATACTGCTTAAGGTAGTGGTCTCTCAAAAACAGCCTTGTTAATGTAGTTTGTTGTAGTAGATAGTTTGCTATAATGCATTTTCTTTAGAATGGCATACATAGTGAAGAATTTATGGAGACACAACACACGTTTAGAATAATTACTTCTTAACATTAAGCAAGTAACAATCGATGTTTTGATCTCTGTATTAAGGTCATCATCTGGAACATACCTATATACAATATACAAGCTACGTGCTGCTGCACTATACAAAAGTAAAATAAATCAAAATGTTTGTTAATCATTTATCCTAGCCTGACCTCTGGTGAGAAAAAAGGAAAAAAACCGAACTACATTAAACAATTTCTACAGTCCCTTCGTACTGAGATTTTCTTCTGTCTGGGGTTGTTCTGGTTGCTATATGGGTTGAAGATGGGTCCTCTACATTCTTGAAATTATTAATCCATCAATTTTGTTCAGATTTGGATGATGTTTTAGCATTTCACAAGCTTCTTTGAATTTTCTTTCAAACCAGGTTTTGGTGTGGTGTAGGGACCTAGTGCCTTTCCAGTCAATTCTGTGGTATGTTTGGAGCATTATGGTATGGTAAGTCATAAAAATGTACCATTTGTGTTCATCTTTTCTGATTGGGATGTTACGGCCTGTTTACCTTATGTAAGGTAGGTTACAGGTACATTGAATTTTGTAAACCCCTGGGTGGGTAAGGTATGGAAGAGGATCTTTGGAGGATCTAAGTAAATTTCTTAATTTTGCCAGGGGTTTGGAGGTTGTCTTGATGTTGTATTTAAGTAGTGTTCTATCTGTTTTTTCTGAAATGCCCCTAATATAGGGTATGGCATTCTCGTAATCTCTTTTGCTTTTAGTCGCATTTTTATGGAGAATTTTATGAACTGTTTTTTTTCTTTTCTTTTTTTTATCGTAGCCATTTTTTACCAATGTTTCATTAATGATTTCAAATTCTTGGTTCTGATCTTGTTCATTAGAGCAAATTTTTATGGCTCTGTGTTTGAGTGTGCTGATGACTCCTAGTTTTTGTGTTGGATGGTGGTATGAATTTTTATGTATGTATTGGCCTGTATGTGTAGGTTTGTGCTAGACCGTGAAGGAGAGGCAGCCTGAGGGAAAGCCTGCTTTGCGGGCTTGTTTTGCGACTGTGGGGCCAATTGGCAAAAATATCATCAACATACCTGAGCCAGACTTTGGGTTTTAGGCTGGCCTAAAACCCAAAGTCATGTTTCTATGTTAATTAATCGGCTAGCCTTTCTAAAATGATGTAGAGACAGCAATTTGATACCGAACCACGTTAAAATAAAGAAGTTTACTTCAGCCAAAATGCTCCATATTTATGCTCGTTTGGAAAAAGCTTTGTTGAGAGAACAGATCCACAAGGATCACAAAAATTTAGCAGTTACTCAAGCCAGTGTTTTACAACACAAACATATTCAATTCACCATCGAAATAGAAAACAACATCTCTCTTCCTTTTCTAGACACACACTCATCACGTCTTTCTTCAGGCTGCCTCTCCTTCATGGTCTACTGCAAACCTACACATGCAGGCCAATACATACATAAAAATTCATACCACCATCCAACACAAAAACTAGGAGTCATCAGCACACTCAAACACAGAGCCATAAAAATTTGCTCTAATGAACAAGATCAGAACCAAGAATTTGAAATCATTAACGAAACATTGGTAAAAAATGGCTATGATAAAAAAAAGAAAGAGAAAAAAAAAACAGTTTACAAAATTCTCCATAAAAATGCCACTAAAAGCAAAAGAGATTACAAGAATGCCATAGCCATACCCTATATTAGGGGCATTTCAGAAAAAACAGATAGAACACTACTTAAATACAACATCAAGACAACCTCCAAACCCCTGGCAAAATTAAGAAATTTACTTAGATCCTCCAAAGATCCTCTTCCATACCTTACCCACCCAGGGGTTTACAAAATTCAATGTACCTGTAACCTGCCTTACATAGGGGGAAACAGGATGCACCATTCCAATCAGAAAATATGAATACTAAGTCCCTACACCACACCAAAACCTGGTTTGAAAGAAAATTCAAAGAAGCTTGTGAAATGCTAAAACATCATCCAAATCTGAACAAACATGATGGATTAATTATTCCAAGAATGTGGAATGCCCATCTTCAACCCATATAGTAACCAGAACAACCCCATACAAAAACAAATCTCAGTACGAAGGGACTGTAGAAATTGTTTAATGTTGTTCTGTTTTGTTTTGTTTTTCTCACCAGAGATCAGGCTAGGACAAATGATTAAGAAACATTTAGATTCATCTGATCACATTGTAGACAGGTAATTATCCCCATCACACAAGGGAACGGTCATTCAGCTATAGATTACAACTGCATTGGGTGACTGATATCTCCAATTATCTGCTTACCGAAATAGGAGTGGTAACCGAAATCAACTATTTATCTGACTTTGTGTTGGCTGCAGGAACATTGGTATCTGCTTCCAACTTTCATTCTGTGCACATTGGTATGTGCACAGAATGCTTCACAAAAGTAACTATCAGTGCTAGGTGACTTATAGTCTGTGTGTCCCTATTACTATGCCATAAGAAAGCCTATTACTATTACTCTATTACTATGCCATAAACATTTGAAGCAGGCCAGGCTCCATGTCAACTGGACACAAAAGGACTTGTTTATAGACAAGTCCTGATTTGCTCCTCAATGTGATACGAGTCATGCTCTGCTCTGAGAAAGGGACACTTTTTGGGGATAGTATGATGATTTGGGGAGACATCTTGTTTGGTAGTTGCATTGATCTGTACTTTCTTCCTAGCAGAACCATGACTGCTGCAACTTATGAGCCAGAGAGAATCAAGGCAATGTGGAGAGCTTGCAGGATGATTTAAATAGGCTGTCAGTATGGGCAAAAGATAATGGATGTCAGTTTAGTGTGGAGAAATGTAAAGTTATGCATTTTTGAATAAATAATTACATGCTGTGTACCACATTGATGGAACTGTACTCCAGGATATGAATGAAGATAGAAATCTTAGGGATGGTGGTAGACAGAGTTAAAGTTTAGAGGACGTATAGCTGCAGTTGTTAAGTTGGTCATAAGATTACTTAGCTATTGAAAAACACACTGACAAGTACAGATAAGGAAGTTATTTTTTTTTATAGAGCCATGATATGTCCACATCTGGATTATTGTGCTCATGTCTGGTCTCCTGGGTTTCTTGAGGATGAGGAAACTGTGGAGAGGATTCAGAGGTGAGCAATCAAGATGGTGAGTGATCTGTAGAACGTTCCCTATGAGGATAGATTGAGTGTATGTTCACTGCAGAAGTTGGTTGATAGGTGAAAAATAGGGAATATGATAGAAACATTTAAGTTACTTAAAGGGTTTTATAGGATTGATGTAAGTGGAAATGTTTCAGCACTTGAAACATTTCCACTTACATCAATAAAGAGGTGGGGCAAAACAAGAGGTCATTCTTGGATGTTGAGTAATAGTTTTGTTAGTAGTGTGTGTGAAGACTAGAATTTTTGCTGGGGAGGGGAGTTGTGAATGAATGGAATTGGTTGCCAGAGTCAGTTGTTAGCACTTTGTCTGTTAATGGGTTCAATGAGAGATATGATAGATTGTGTGGATAATCTATGTCTCCTGTGATGAGTATTCAGACTCCAATAAGGTGCCTGTATAATAATAATAATTATTATTATTATTATAATTATTATTATTATAGAGATGAGATCCTGGATCCTATGTTCATCTGGATGCAGGTCCAATAGGGTCAGACATTTATCCTACAAGATGATAATTCTGATCTTAATTCTATTGAGTATGTCTGGGGTGTAGGCAGATGTGTTGCTGCTGCAAACTTCCCTCTCCACAAAACCTTGGGGTGGGGGGAGACTTAGAAGAGCTTTGCAGGAGCAATGGTTATTACCAACTGGGCTCCTGGACACCATTATAAACAGTATGAAACATTGTGAGTGCTGTATTGCTGTAAGGGGTTAACCATATTCCTTATTGAGACAGTTTGATGGTCTCATTTTACTTCTTGTTTTTGATAATTGTCCTCATGTACCTATTTGTAATTGAATTAAACTATTTTTTACGATTTTTGTGTTTGTTACTTTTTGAGTATCATACTGCTTTCACCGAATTGAATAAAAAAACATCATAGTTTTTGAGTTTACATGATTCTTCTCTTTGTTTCTTAATTTATGGAAACCAGTATAAATCCATTCGACCAGAAAAGTTGGCCCTTTTAAGTTGGAGGAACATTGCCAGCAACTATCAAAATTTTGGAAGTTTCAGCTGCTTTAATTTCTAGGTATTCACAAAATTTGTGCCACAACAGATGCTTACTCATAGTTTGTATGTTCAAAAGGTGAGACTCTTATCTGCTTTGCCATCCAAGCTGACCAAACAATGTTCTGAACAGTTGGTTATCCTAGAAGCTGCAGTTTTTGCAGGTGCTGTGGATTAAATTACTACTGTGTTCCCAAAGAATGTGGGGACCATTAAGTTCATATTACAGTGAAGTAATTCAGCTTTAAACCTGTACTTGTTAATTGATCAAGAATTCCAGTGTTACTAAATGGCAGATTCCTTATTCTAAACATGAACCATGAAAAATATGAAAATTCTCTTATAATACTAATTAACAAAAAAAATCATATTAAAGAAAAAAATTTTCATTAATATTCTCCTGTGGTGGTGTTTATTATCATTTTATTATTCTCTCATTTCTTCTCCCTTCTTATCACCATTAGGGAAAGGAAGTGATATTATGAAAAGGTTAGCATGACTTTTACCATGAAAGCAGAGAAAAGATCATTGTATTCTTTGAGTGGAATTCACTTTTGTAGTTTTGAACTAGCAATCAGTGTTTGTTAACATTATGAGCTCTTGTTGTTTTTGCTCAAATTTTAGATATGTTTATCTGATTTTTAAACAGGAACGAGCTTCATTTCTAAAAAAGCTTTATGAACTGCAGATGAAACACCAGAATGAATTGGCCAGATTAATGACTGTTGAAATGGTATGTATTGAATAATTACAATAATAAGGGATAAAAAACACCATGTAAATGAGTGGATACCTGAAAGTAAAATCTTTGTGTTGTGATATTTTAAAAATATCTGTAGCTGAAGTTACTTTATTAGGACTTTTTCAAGCAGGATATGGGTTTTTGATTTCTGGAAAAAAAAAAAAAAAAGGCAAATTATCTAGTGGATAATTTGCTATACATAATAATAGCATTAAGAAGCAAGGAAATGTGAATGCAATCATACAAAAAGTTCATTCTTGTACATTTTCACTAATCATTACGAAAACAGAACTTAAAAAAAAGCATTTTTTGTGTATGTACTTGAAACATAATTTTTTGTACCTAATTTTGCCATTAAAGTTTATCCATTTGAAAAATTTGTCAAATTTTAATAATAATCCCAAATACCAGACAGACTTTTTTTTATAAAAGAAATGAAGAATTAATGAATGAATTAAATCAAGAGCCAGTTATAATAGAGAAAATAAAGAAATATAACTTGGATGCAGCATGCTAAAGAATGGCAATAGAAAGATTGCCCAATGAAGTACTCAAATATGAATCATCTGGAAAAAAGGAGACCTGGTCATCCATTGAAGAAAGACTTGTGGATGGCTTCTGAAAAAACCATGATATGTATAAATCCTTGAAATGTGTGGTGGTGGTGGGGGTGATAATTTTAAATTCTTTGCCAATAAAACATTTTCTAGTTATAAAAAAGAAAATTATTACCAGATTGAATGATTTTGTCATTAAAAAAAAAAAATCAATGTTTTATTATAGTTTTCAACATGCCCTGTTTTTTCTGAGTTCTCATATATCTGTGGTTTCTAGTTCATAATTAGCTGTTTTATTTATATATAACTGATTAGATCCAGCTCTCCAATTCAAAAGTTTTATTTTATTTTTATTTTTTTTTTCAACACTACCTTGGTATAGTGATGGTTTAATGTTTTGGCTAATTTCTCAACTATTCCATACATATAAATTTGTTCGTTTGGTTCCCACCACACCAGCTTTGCTTATTCTGTTGTTTCCATATTTAAATTGTCATCTTCAATAAAAATTGTGTCTAATGAGCTGAAATATTTTTCTATAGGTATTCTATTGAGAATGCAGTTAGGGTTCTGCTGCTTAGAATTATTTAAGGGAATAATGTCATCTGTATAAAGCAGAGAGCTGAGTTGAATATTTCATATTTTGATATTAGGTTTAATGTTACTTTCCTTCATATGATGATCCATGTAAATGATGAATAACAGTAGAGATAGCATGCAGCGTTGACTTACATCTGATTTTGTTTCAAACCATCTTCTAGTATTTATCATCTTCAATTCTAACAGCTGACTTACAACTTAAGTATGGGCTATATACAGTTCTGTATAACGTCCCATTTACACCATATAATTGTCAGGTTTCAAACATCTTTTTTCTTGGCTCTCATCATATGTCTTTTCCAGACCTGCCAAATGTAAATGCAGATCCATGTTCCATGATTTCTCAAATTTCTCTGTGATGAAACTTGGAGATTCAAGTGGTTATATTGGCAATCTTGGAACTTCTGTTATAAAGAAATGATGAAAACTAATAAAAAGAAACTTTATTAATTCTTTACGTGTGGTCTTTATACCAGAAAATTAAAGTGCAAAAGCAATACCATCCTGGTATTATTGCATTCCACTACAAAATGTGTCATAGCCCAGTTCTATATGCATGAAGATGTTTTATTAACGCTCATATTTCACTGATTTTCAAGTCAGCATCATCAGAGCACAACATACTTGTACACGCGACAGTGAATGAGTGAAATAATATAATTGCAAAAGACAAAAGATCTAAAGTCCTATTTTTGGTGCCCTCTAACGAAAAAAAAAAAAAAAAACGCTATGCAGGAGTTTTTCTTGGGATAACTGTCTCCCAAATTTTTGGCAAATTAATGCAACCATATTTGTTAAGGTTGGGAGAATTCTTCAAAGCCATTGCTGACTCAAAAAATAACCTTTCAGATCTATAACGACTCCTAAATAGCACATTCGTTTTCCTCCATCTAATCCTGTGTGAAGGAGTGTCCAAAGTGTGGTCTGCCAGTCCTGACTTGCCATAGTAATAGTAGTGAATGTATCTTTCATGTTCTTCCAGGCGGATGTTCACTGATCTTCCTGTTTGCCCATAATAGGCCAAGTCACAGTCACAAGGAACTTCATACACTCCTGGGTGTGCTAAAGGGTGAAGTTTATCCTTAGGCGAGCAGATCAGAGTTGCCAGCTTAACATGAGGTCTGAAAGTGGTGCGAAGGCCATGTTTCAACAAAACTTTGGCTATCTTTTCCGATGTACCTCTGATATAGAGAATAGAAATGGTCATGTTGTATTCTTGTGTATTAGGGGAGGGCAGAGTAATGGGCCTATGTAGTATTTTATCTATTTTGTAGGGATTGTAGCCGTTGGCTAAGAACGTATGGCACAGATATTGGAGTTCTGTGGTCGAGCTGTATTGTTAAAACAAATGGCTCTGGCTCTGTGTGTAAGTGTTTTTAAAATGCCATACTTTTGGACTGGATGATGGTGTGATTGTTTATGTAGGTATCTTCCTGTGTGTGTGTGTAAACTTTCTGTAAATAGAAAAAGATAGTGATCCATCTGAAAGGCAGGTGACTAATGTGTCAAGAAATGATAAACAGTTATTTGATTCTTTTTCTACTGTGAAGTGGATTTTGGGGTGTTGGCTGTTTAGGTAGGTGACAAATGCATCCCAAGTGTCTTGTCCATGGGGCCAGATGGCAAACACATCATCTACATAGTGTAACCACACTTGTGGCTTGTATGTAGCTGTGGTAAGTACTTTGTTTTCAAAGCGTTCCATGTAAAAATTTGCTAACGGGGGGAGAGGGGGGGGAATCCATAGCAGTACCATTAACCTGTTTGTAGAATTTTTCTCTCCATGTGAAGACCTGCATTCATGGTAAATTTAAATAATTCAAAAATATCAGGGGGAAATTTAGACTTGATTAAATCAAAAGTGTCTATAAGTGGTACATTGGTAAATAAGGATGTGACATCAAAACTAACCATTATGTCTGAATCTTTTAGGATTAGATTTTTAACCAGTGTTTTGAAATAGACTGAATTTTTTACAAAAGTAGAGGAGTTGCCAGTAAGAGAGGGGGGGGGGGGAAGCGACTTGGCTAAATGCCGGGCCAGTTTATATGTGGGACTATCTATGCTATTGACTATGGGTCATAGGGGGATATTAGTTTTGTGGATTTTTGGTAATCCATAAATACGGGGTGGTTTAACATGAATTGGTTTTATTTTCCTGATGATTTCTTTGGGCCATGATGTCACTTTTTTCAGTAATTTTTGGACTTTTTTCTTTTGAGACATTGTAGGGTCTCGATGTATAATTTGATAAATGGAACTGTCACATAGGAGAGCTTGCATTTTTCTGTTAAACCCTTCTTGATTCATGATAACTGTTGCATTTCCTTTATTGGCTTTTGTATAATAATATTTTTATTATTATATAACTTTTTAGGGCAGTTATTTGCTTACGTGGCATATTGCTTTTTGGAGGCTTAGCCTTGTTTAGAATATTTGCTATATCTAGTCGCCCGTTATTGGCCATTGCTGGTGGAAGATCGTGGATACCCTGTTCTACTTTCATCGTGATTTCTAGTTTAGGAATTTGTTTGGGTGTGACAGCAAAGTTATGTCCTAGACTGAAAGCGTTCTTGGCTTCTTCAGGGAGTGTTTCTGACGATAGGTTTACGAACACATGGTCTCGTCGAAGTTGCGGTCGGGACTTCGTATGTTGTAGGAGTTCATATTTCTTTAAGTGTTTGCTTTTTACTTTTGTGAATTCTTTTTTTGTTGCAACTTCAGAGATGTGCTGTAGGATAATCCATATTTCAGGATATAACACGTTGATTAGTTCTTGTTGTAGAGCTGTGATAGAGCTGTTTAGCTTACTAAGCTCTATGTGAGTAGCAGCGATTTGTTCTCGAAGAAGTGCTAAACTCGCCCATCAATAAATATGATGTGCCTTTGCCAATTGTAACTTTTCTTTGAATTTCAAAAAAGATGGAATGATATCGTTGTCGCAGCATCGTTTAAGGAAGGCTAACCTGTTCAATTTTCTGGACAATTTCAGTTTCAACTTACCGAACCATCGTGCTTTGTATACAATATCTTCTCCGTGCAGAATCATCAATCTAACAGATAAGCTTAGGTGTTGATGGTTATTCATGACTTATTTTTCAAGGTATTAACACCACCACACACTTTTATCACAAAGATGTTTTATTAACACTTCAGAAAATTACTGAAAAAAAGTGACATCATGGTCCAAAGAAATCATCAGGAAAATAAAACCAATTGATGTTAAACCACCCCGTATTTATGGATTATCAAAAATCCACAAAACTAATATCCCCCTATGCCCCATAGTCGATAGCATAGATATTCCCACATATAAACTGGCCAGCATTTAGCCATGTCACTTCCCCCCCCCCCCCCTTACTGGCAACTCCTCCTCTACTTTTGTAAAAAATTCAATCCATTTCAAAACACTGGTTAAAAATCTAATCCTAAAAGATTCAGACATAATGGTTAGTTTCAATGTCACCTCCTTATTTACCAATGTACCACTTATAGACACTCTCTCTCTCTCCCCCGTTAGCAAATTTTTACATGGAACACTTTGAAAACAAAGTACTTACCACAGCTACATACAAGCCACAAGTGTGGTTACGCTATGTAGAAGATGTGTTTGCCATCTAGCCCCATGGACAAGACACTTTGGATGCTTTTGTCACCTACCTAAACAGCAAACACCCCAAAATTCACTTCACAGTAGAAAAAGAATCAAATAACTGTTTACCATTTCTTGACACATTAGTCACCCGCCTTTCCGATGAATCACTATCTTTTTCTGTTTACAGAAAGCCTACACATGCAGGAAGATACCTACATAAACAATCACATCATCATCCAGTCCAACAGTACGGCATTTTAAAAACACTTAGAGCCAGAGCCATTTGTTCTAACGATACAGCTCTGACCACTGAACTCCAATACCTGTGCCACACGTTCTTAACCAACGGCTACAATCCCTACAAAATAGATAAAATACTACATAGGCCCATTACTCTACCCTCCCCTAATACACAAGAATACAACATGACCATTTCTATTCTCTATATCAGAGGTACATCGGAAAAGATAGCCAAAGTATTGTTGAAACATTGCCTTTGCACCACTTTCAAACCACATGTCAAGCTGGCAACTCTGATCTGCTCACCTAAGGATAAACTTCACCCTTTAGCACACCCAGGAGTGTATGAAGTTCCTTGTGACTGTCAGAGGATGTCAGAATCTTATGATTTTGTATAGAGGAATGAAAGCCACTTTTATGTCATATTGTCAGAGTATTTGAGCAGATTTGTATTTGGCCTTATGGATGTAATGAAGGGTTATAGCACCTTTATAGTCTTGTTTATTTGTTAATATCAAGCTAAAGTGAATGCCATAGTTGTCATGAATGCTGAAGAATGCATCTCAAAATAATGAATAACCTGCTAGATGATAATACCTACAGTGCACTGAATCAGAACCTCACTTGTTAGACACATAATAGGATGAAGAGTCTCATCAAAAAGCTCAACAACTGGTCAGAGGGAAAAAAAAATCTCCCTTCTAATCACTCACTTGTTTGAAGATACAAAAAAACAGCAGTGGCTTTAAGACCCTAATGTAGATACCATAGATTCGCTTACTTTCAATCTGGCTTAGCATCTTTCTCTCCTAGTCACTCCACATGTAGGAAAAACAGTCATTCATTAAAAAAAGTCTTCATTTTATTGAAAAAACAAGGAACATAGTAATTGAGCCTTTTACCTTGCAGCAAGCCTTGGGAAACTTGTTCACACGTTTCCCAAGAGAAGAAACCATGTAGCTACTATATTTTCTTGGTGCTTTAGCACAGAATTGAAAACACTTTCTTCCAGTTCAAAGACAAGTACTGGAACAAACACAGGATCTTATTCTGCACCTCTAATACTCGGATGTTATTATATAAAAGTGGCTATCATTCCTTTTTACAAAATCTAACAATTCTTATATCCAGTCTCCAGTCTTGGCTAATTTATTCATGGAATTTTTTGAAAAGAGTCATAAGAAGTTACCATTAAAAACTCAAAATTTGACTTCATTATGTTATGTTCATCAAATGGTCAGATTCAGAAAAAGCAACTGTTAAAAGTTCAGAATTATTTAAGCATCCTCATATAAAGTCTGAACTTGAAAACAATAGGATAATGCCATCCTTGATATATACTGGACATTTCAAATTACAGCACTCCTATTCAGAACAATCTGGAGAGAGATAGAGAATCAGTTGACAAAGTATCCTCAAACTTGGTGGGGATCCTAACCAGATCAAGGGGGAAAAATTTTGATAATAAAAAAAATTAGTTAATAAAAGAAGACTGATAGGGGAAATATGGTACTGTGAGTGAGAAAAGATAGCAAATTTTGCATACCACATAAGCCATAAGGCAGTATAAACCAAGGAGCAAGACTGACTTTACAGTCATTTGACTTTGGTGGGGGGGGGGGGGAGTTCACTTTGCCTGAACATGCCTTGCTTGCAAAATGTTTCTATAGGAATAGGGAAAATGCTACAGCAGCAGTATTTCATGTGTACAGACACCTAAAGACTTTGTGAAAAGGCTTTTGTGTAAATTTAGTGCAATGCATGGTTCGTTTATGCAAATGACTGAAGATGTTGTAACTGCAGTTGTTGAGCAATCAAATGAGAATGTTATAGGTTCATGCAGTGCATGTACTGTAGCAAGACAATTAGATTTTCCATACACAGCATTATAGTGCTTTGCAATAAACTTAGCCAGAGCCAAGAGTTGCAAACAAGAGATGCCAACATCTGAGAAACTGTTTGTTGACATTTCTGTCATGTATGGAAGTGGGTGAAGATTGGCCTTGGAACATCTTATGTAGTGAAGAGGCATATTTTCATGTTTGTGGAAGAGTAAACACTCAAAACTGCTTCATTCGAACTACAGAGAATCCCCATGCATTTCAACAAGTTTCCTTACATTCACTAAATGTCACAGCATGGATAGGATTTGGCCAAGTTCATTATCGAGCCGTTTTTTCTTTGAAGAAATCCATTGCTCTACCATTGACCTGCATGGTCATGGCTGTATGTTATCAGGATATGTTGAGTAGTTTTGTCATTCCACAATTGCAGCAAAAGGGGTTTCTTGAACACAACAGTGTTAATGGAAGGTGGAGCACCTCCTTACATAGGATGTGAAGTTCAACATTTCACAGAGGATGGTTATCAGTCACTTATCTTCTGTTAAATGGCCACTATAGTCACTTGATCTTAATCCATGTGAGTTTTAGCTTTGTGGGAGCCAGACCCAGAGGTGATACCAAGGTTGAGGTAATTGAACTCATATTTCCATATGCCAGTTGCCAAAAGGTGTCACACCTTATTATTAAATTACTCTGGATTAGAGAAAGATGTTGGAAGTTTTTTCCCACTTGGTTAGACAATAAATTATAAATTTAGTTTGATCCTTTATCCAAGTGTAAGCAAACAAAGTTTGTACCTGAAGTATTTTCAGGACTGGGACAACTCGTGGGAAAGATGGACTAAGTTCCCATCACTTAGGATAAAGGATCAAACTAAATATATAACTAAATTTATTGTCTAACCAAGTGGGAAAAAAACTTCCAACATCTTTCTCTAATCCAGAGTAATTTAATAATGTGTGACACCTTTTGGCAACTGGCATATGGAAATATGAGTTCTGCATTGCCTCAACCTTGGTATCACCTCTGGGTCTGGCTCCCACTGAAGAGACCTCAATAAAGGTCGAAACCAGTCTGGGTAGTGACCATAATGTATAGCATTATACATGTCTGCAAGGAGATGTGCTTTGCATTATGGGATACTAAGGAAAGTGATGAGAACTTAGTCCACCTTTGCCACGAGTTGTCCCAGTCCTGAAGATACTTCAGGTGCAAACTTTGTTTGCTTACACTTGAATAAAGGATCAAACTAAATATATAATTTATTGTCTAACCAAGTGTCTAACACATATGATCTAACAAAGTTCTTCACAGATTTGAAAGACAGAATCACACATCATGTGCGAAACCTTTTGACAAATCAGTTGAGTTCCACTGTTGACAATGCTGTATGACAGCATCTGCTGTTGGTCCTGTACAAAGGCACGTTGAACATCACCTCCACTGATCATCCAGATCTTGTCAGCTCCTTGCAGCATGGTAGCTGTATGTGATATGTTTTTTGTATCTTGTTATTTTATGAAATGAGCAAAATAAACATCGAATAACTTTATCTTTGACTCTGAATAATTTTGCAATCACATACCATCCAGTTCACTGCACCATATTTCTCTTATCAGTCATTTTTGAACTAATCTTTTCCCTGTGATCTGATTAACGTGCCAATGAGGGCATTTGCTTTGACTAATTGTTTTGAATAGTGGTACTACTAGAATAAAGCAGCAAATTTTGCCATTGGATCTCTTTGATGTTTGGTTTTTAAACTCTTTTGTTTGTTTGTTTTTTCTGCAGTAAGTTTTGTTTATTTGAATTTACTTTGAGTTCATCAATGAAAACTTCTTGACTCTTTTTCCCCCGTTGGGATTCACTTTTATTTCAATCCAAACTAAATATTGATCACTTCCTATTTCAAATCTTCTGTTTCTCTGGTATCCAAGAGCCAGTGTATGAAGATATCACTATCAAGAATAATAGAATCAGTAAGACGTTTCTTCTTTCTTGTATGTTCTCTCCATGTGAATTAATCCACATGTTATAAGTAGGAGCATAGTATTTGATTTATGTCCCAAACAGAAATCAATCAGGTACTTAACCACTTTTGATTCTTATTATTATTAGTGTTGCTCTTTTTTCCTCAAACATTCCTATATTTCTAACATTCATTTCCTACTCTACTGTTTAGATCTCCAACCAGTACTAACTTTTCCTTTCTTTGTTTAGCTGTCCTTTCTCATTACTCAAAACAAATTTTTATTTCTTCCTTATTAGAACCCTCTGTAGGACCATAGGCACAAATCAGTCTCATTATTGTTCAGTTTCCCACCATTCGAGTTTATCTTCATATTTATCTCGTACTTTTAAACAATAAAAGCAGTTTAACACACACAAGAATTATTTATTGCCTCTAATATATCATTCTTGTTGCAAGGACAGCTAAACAAAGCAACAAAATATTAGCCACTTGATCCTATTTTACATGTGTTACATCATACTTCATTTCTACAAATATAACTGACATGCATTTCCTTAAAGTTTAAGCCATAGCTACTCTTTCCTGAACCTAATATACTAGGATTATTACTTAAATTATCTTACCTGTTTTAGTCTTTGTCTCGGTAATCGCATTGATTATGCCAATATGCATAATCAATGATTTTCTTATTCTTCTGCTAGTTCCACTTCTTTTCTGTCCTTTTCCTGTTGATGGTGCCTATCTTCAATTCTCTCTTCTGAGATTAAGTTCATTGCACTTTCAATATTACGTCCCATAGTGGATGACATTGATTCCCCCACATACAAACTAGCTAAACATTTGGCCAAAGCTCTCTCACACTATACTGGCAACACACCTTCATACATAAAAAAACTCGGCCCACTTCAAAGCCAGCATAGAAAACCTTACACTCAAACAGACTGACATAATGGTCAGTTTTGACCATTATGTCAGTCTCCTCCTCCTTATTATTCACAAATGTCACACTCAAAGAATCCTTAGAGCTAATCCAAGCTAAATTTCCTCCTGATATCACAGCCCTATTTCAGTTCACAATGAACTCAAGCTATTTTGTTTGGCAAGGAAAATTCTACAAAGAAATAGAGGGGACAGCCATGGGTTCTCCACTCTCTCCCCACCCTTGGCCAACTTTTATATGGAGACTTTTGAAGAGAAAGCCTTAAACTCTGCTCCACAAAAACCAGCCGTTTGGCTTCGCTATGTAGATGATGTATTTGCTATTTGGCCACATGGCTCTGATGCACTCCTCTCCTTCTTAACACACTTAAACAACCAACACCCCAGAATCAAATTCACCCTGGAAGATGAAAAAAACAACTGCATTCCTTTCTTAGACACACTAGTCACCCGCCAGCCTGATGGAACCTTGGTTTTCTCAGTATATAGAAAACCCACCCATACAGGCAGATACATTCACCAACAATCCCACCACCCCTCCTCACAATAATATGGAGTCATTAAGACACTACACAACAGCTAAACTTATCTGCTCGAATGACAATGCCCTAACCACAGAACTAAACCACATTCTCAACACTTTCTCAGCCAATGGCTACCCCCCCCCCCAAAAAAAAAAAAAAAAAATCCAAAAAATATTGAAACCAGTAAACCACAACCTTCCCCCCCTCCCCACACACACACACAACAAGGATTACTCTAAATCCATCACCATAACCTACATCCGAGGCACCTCGGAAAAAATCACAAAAATCTTAAAAAAAACTTAACTTCTTGTTACAGACCATATAAAAAATTGGCATCCGTTATCCGCTCTACTAAAGACCAATCCCCCCCCCCCAGACCTACCTGGTGTATACCAGGTCCCTTGCAGCTGTAAGCTGTCCTACTTTGGCCAAACAGGCAGGACAGCAAATATCAGAATTTCAGAACATGAGGACTACATCCGTTTTCACCAATACAGCCACTCTGGTCTTGCTGACCATGCTCTGGATACCTGCCATAGAATACGGTGGAAGAAAGCCAGGATAATACACCATAGCAAATGCAGATATGAAAGGCTTTTCATGGAATCAGCTTCAGCCCTAAGAAATGATCCAAACCTCAACAAATTTGGCTGTATGAGACTTCCTCAAATTTGGGAAACCTACATCAGAAGACCTTCAGCCCAATCTCCCAAGAATACCAACATTGCCCGCTAGAGGCACAATCAGGACTTTAGGAGAAATAATAGCTTCCTACTTCTTCCTCACTTACTGTTTTGTTGTGCCTGCGTGCACGTGTCTTGTACTTAAGTTCTTGAAAATGGCAACATGACGTTGCCGAAATATTGAAATATATTAAAATTTATTTTAATGTATATCCTAGTACATTGTAATTTCCTTAAATTATATAGTAAAAATGCATAACCAACGTCTAAGCCTTTCCACGAGAAAGGGACTTCATACTCTCCAGGATATGCTAGAGGGTGAAGTTTAGACTTAGAAGAGTAGATCAGAGTTGCTAATTTAAACATGTGGTTTGAATATGGTGCAAAAGCCATGTTTTTATTAGTACTTTGGCTATCTTTTCTGATGTACCTCTGACTTCTGCTATGGGCAGGCAAGAAGATCTGCATCTGCCTTGGTGAACATAAAAAATACATTATCATTATTATGGCAATCAAGACTGGCAGACCACACTTTGGACACCCCTCAGGATTATATGGAAGATGGCTAATGTGCTATTTAGAAGTCATTACAGATTCGAATGATTATTTTTAGAGTCAGCCATGGCTATGAAGAATTCTCCTAGCCTGAACAAATATGGTTGCATTAATTTGCCAAAATTTGGGAGACTGTTATCTTTAGATAGACTCCTACATAGCTGTAATACTTCTTTTTTTACAGCATTAGAGGATGCCAAATTATGACTTTAGATCTTTTGTCCATTACAATTTGAATTGTTTCACTTACTCATTGTCGTGTATAAACTTTAACATGCTGCCTTGTGCACTGAAGATGCTGATTTGAAATTCAGCAAAATATAAGCCAGTTAATAAACAGTTTTTTTTATGAAATAGTTCATTTGGTGTTGTTAATACTGTTGAATGTTATTCATAACTTATTTTAACACCTAAGCTTGTCTGTTAGATTGTCATTATCTGTGGAGATATGATCCACAAGCAATGCAGTCACTATGGTGTTATATCCCCTTTTTTCTTGTTTTTATTTACTGTTAATATCTTTAATCTTTAATTTCTTTGACTTTACTTTAACTTTACTTTTACAGTTAACATTAAACTTTTGTATCTCTTACTATCGGACTTCGGTTGCCGACAAATTTGTATAGATTTAAGACTGCGCCAGCCAGCAATTAAGTTCTGATGCACTATCTAAAATGCTTAAAGAAAATTGTAGGGATCAAGATATATGCAGTCGTGGTCCCTATTCTCATATCACTATTGGTTTCCCCTTTAAATGCAAGGTACGAAGTTTTCCAAACGGTAATTCAAATCCGCAGAAGATATGACAAACTCAATTGACTATGTAAAAAGGAACACATTTATTATTTCACAAAAACAAGTATACATGTTATTTAAATTCTTAACCTTAAAAGAGTCTGGGTCCCCTTTACTTAATTAAACACAATTAAACTTCTGCACTATGATCTCTCATTGGGCATAAATTCCTCACTTCTGTACATATATCTATCCTCATACTCTCACAATTAAGTTACTTGATAATATCATACATGAAACATTACATATGAACACTAGACAACTCAATAAATCTCACATGTAATTCTCTAGGACAATAGTACTTAATTCTCTTCCCCAAAATATCTGTTAACATTTAATTACCTTCTGAGCATATGACATTACTTTTCTTAAATCACTTAAACAGTCCGGAGCCCGGCCTCCTCGTGATTGCTTGCAATCACGACTAACTCTCTTGCCCATTTCTTCATGTCCAATGTCTTAATTATCCTACTCATTCTCCCACCTGGATAGCAGACCTTATTGATTCTCTCAGTAACTAGCCTTCTAATTATGGAGTCTTCATATACTGTTATCCTGGAATCACTTGTCACCTCTTTTACTCTTTTTTTCTTTCATTCTCTGCTCTTGTACACTTTCATTAGTTTCCACTAGACATCTAACATCACTCCAGATATTTCTCATTTCATTTTTCATTTCTAATAACTGTTTCATTAACTCTTGCATTCTGACAATTTCACTCTATCACTCCTGCAATCTCACTCCTCTCATTCTGCCGCTCCTTACTTCTGTTTCTTTATTCATACTTTCTTTCACTCCCTTATCACTAACTTTTGCTTTTACATCTTTGGATTCTTTTACTCCCTCAGTTTCTCTAGCTTAATATATTTCTTAATAAATATATATAAATACTTATCTTAATATGCCTATCTTCAGTTCTGCTGAGTTTGAGGTTATTTTGATAGTTTTTTTTTTTTTTTCCCCTGGCTCCCTGTTGAAAGTGGAGGGGCATTGTTTATCCAGATGATACTCCATTGAAATGACATTTATTCATATTATATCATTGCTTATGTTGATAGTTTTAGCCCATAGAGAATATATTTCGAGCTTAACACATTCACAGTCCAGTGCAAATGCAAAAGTCAAAAATTGCTAGCCAATCCTGCTTGTTCATTCATTATCCAGGGGTGGATGCATAATAGTGGAATGTAAGAAGGAGAACGTTGTTGGATCAAAACTAATTAACTGATAGGAGATCACAGCCTGTAAGGAATTAAAAGAACCGACCAAGGCTTCTCATCCAACAGCATTTTCCTTCATGCATTCCACTATTAGGCATCCACCCCTGGATAATGAAGGAACAAGCAGGATTGGCTTTCAGTTTGGGACTTTTGCATTTGCACTAGGCTGCGAAGGTGTTAAATCCCACCTATACTCTCTGTGGGTTTAAACCACAAATAAAAACAGTGATGCCATGTGAATAAATGTCATGTCAATCAGGCATCCAGATGAACAATGCCCCTCCACTTTTAACAGGGAGTTGGGGGAAAAAAATAAGGAAGAGATATAAAGAGTCATAACGGTGATGTCAAGTCCCCTTCAGCAATGTGTTAATAGATTTGATTAAACGAGTGAAACTGGCATTTTTATGCTAATATAGTAATTCTCTATTTAACAATGCTCTATTTAGAGCTGTTTAGTTGTAGTACCTCATGCTTGGTAATTCCTGAAAGTAGACTACATCATCACAAACATTCATTTAGTCATCCGATGCACTTCATGCAGAATACGTATATGCACTCAACTGCTGTGTATGTTGTTTTGAAAATGCAGTCAAGATAAGAGCTTTTGTGATTATCAACACAACCAGTGGATCAAAGAATAATCTCAGATGACTATTGTCTTTTTTTTTTTTTTTTGTTTGTTTATTTTTTATCCCTTTGGCTTGTGATTGACTCATAGTGTGGTCCTTTATCTAAAATACAGCATAATCAGTGACTATCATTTTAAAAATATATATATTTGCTCAAAAGTTCATTTCATTATTGTTGTACTGTATTTGTATTTTCACTTATCTAATAAAATGTTATATCGACTATTTAGTACTTCACATTCTGGTTACTGTTCATCTATCCTGAACAGTAACTTAGGTTTTACTATAATCACGAAGTGCTGCACTTGGGGATTTATTGTACTATGTCCCGTATTGTATTGTATCTGGAACTGGCAATTTTTGGGTTGAATGGATAGGTGGAAAAAGATGTAATATAATAAAGAAATGTGTCAGGATATTCCCCCCCCCACACACACACAATTTTTATTTTATTATTTTTTCTAATTTACAAGAAAATGGTAACTTGTCATACTGATCTTTATGTTTCAGTAAAGATGTGGTAAAATAAAATATCAATATTAAATTGGATTTATGTTATGTTGTTTATTATTTTAACGGTATATAATAGAACACAGAAACTAAGTAAATAATTAATTTATTAACTTATTGCTGATATTTCGCTGGTGTTATAACCAGCATCTTCAGAGCACAAAAACACTGTTTGTCACAATATCACGAGACTATAACAACATGGTGTACTTAAACAAAATTGTAGCAGCAACACAAAGACTAGAGTCCTGATTTTGGTGCCCTCTATCTGAAAAAAAAAAAAAAAAAAAAAAAAAACAGAGCTATCACATATTACTAGAGTCCTAGAAAAGTGCTAGTTTTTTCTTAATATGACTGTCTCCCAGATCTTCTGGCAAGTTAATACAGCCATATTTGTTGAATGGTTATAACACCAGCGAAATATCAGCAATAAGTTAATAAATTAATTATTTACTCAACAAATATGGCTGTATTAACTTGCCAGAAGATCTGGGAGACAGTGATATTAAGAAAAAACTAGCACTTTTCTAGGACTCTAGTAATATGTGATAGCTCTGTTTTTTTTTTTTTTTTTTCAGATAGAGGGCGCCAAAATCAGGACTCTAGTCTTTGTGTTGCTGCTACAATTTTGTTTAAGTACACCATGTTGTTATAGTCTCGCGTATTGTGACAAACAGTGTTTTTGTGCTCTGAAGATGCTGGTTATAACACCAGCGAAATATCAGCAATAAGTTAATAAATTAATTATTTACTTAGTTTCTGTGTTCTATTATATACCGTTAAAATAATAAACAACATATTCGACGAACACATAAGTCTGTCCACACGTTTATGGATTTATGTTAATTTGTTTTCTATTTGCCTTGGATGAAATATGACCACTGCTAATGCTTTTGTACCAATTTAATTCTTTATGATCTTAGGTTCAAACATTGAAAAGTAGGATTTACAATATTTGAACTTAAGATCAGACATTGAAAAACTAGAATTTATTTTTTCAGGGTAAAACACTTAAAGAATCTACAACAGAGATTGTGTATGGTGGCTCTTTCCTTGAATGGTTTGCTGAGGAAGCTCGGCGTATATATGGAGATGTTGTTCCATCCCCAACAAATAGTAAACAAGCAATTTTTATTCGACAGCCTGTAGGAGTTGCTGGCATCATAACTCCTGTGAGTAGTTTTATTTCAAAAATATTTTAGAAGATCACTTCCCATTTATTGTTAAAATACTATCTTTTCATGACATTTTTTGTCACTCAGATATCAGTATTTCTTTTCCAAAAAAAAGTATACTAAAATCTGTTATCTTTAAATAATTTGATTTGTTTGCTACTTGTTACAGTTGGCATATCTATGATCTTCCCTGATGTGGAATAGGCACTGTTCAAGGTTTTTTGTATAAAAGCTACATGGAACTACTTACAACATATATCCATAACTTGGAATTTTTCCATGTAGCTTTTATACAAAAACCTTGAACAGTACCTATTCCATCAGGGAAGATTATAGTTATGTTAGCGAACAACCATTATTTAACTTGTGGGGTGGGGAGAGAACAAGATTCTCTTTACATACAGAATTGCAAAATCTGTGGCCAGGAGAGTAAGAAAAATGGAATCTGTTGGTATGATCTTGAACAAATAAGGTGTAGCCTTTGGAGGATGTTTCAAAGGAGGACACAGATAGTTCGGATTAAAGAGATGAAAATGAAGTTGGTTTGAATAGTGTGAAGCTGAGGATCAAGCAACTACTGGCTCTGGACCAATAGCTGTTTGTGTTCTTACAGTAATAAAGAAAGTGAAGTAATGATGGTGATCATTTCAGTAAAACATTGACCATGGATATATCTATAGAAGAGACATAAGGAAATAGAACATCTGCAAGAGTGAATCTGTCAGAGAAGAATCATCAGTTAATCATATTTTCCTCTTCAGTAAGCATTAAACATTGTTAGAAAGATTTTAGGTTCATCACTCTAAATGTGTGCGTGTGTGTGTGCATGCATGCAGTATTTATTGAAATCTCATCATGGAGGGATACATTGCCTTGATCAGTCCTGGAATTGGAAGAGCAGGAAAATTATGCTAAAAAGTTAGTCTTTTCTTTAGATTGCAGTGATCTGGAGATAGAAGAAGTGAAAATGTGGATTGGGAAAAAGTATCTAGTAGCCTTAGCAAGGGACCAAAAGGCTTGACTTCCTCTCTCTCTCTCTTCCTGTTCAAAGAGGAAGAGAGAGTTCTGCATTTGGTCCTTTGAACATTAATTTGGATTTGTGGAGGACTTTTTTGCAGATGCTGTGTGAGCTGCAAAAAAAAGCATGAACTTCAGAGTTTTGTTTTTGGGACACTTATGTTTTTTGGACATCCTCAGTACCAGGGCCACCGAGAGAAATTTTCGGGCCCGTGACAAGTCTGTGGTCCGGGCCCCACTTAAAAAAGTGCATCACTTTTGTTTAATAAAAAAAGTCATATAAAACATTAAACATTTATTTAAAAAAAGTGTACAATAAATTCAAAATTTGATACATTACATACTATACAAAATACAAACATTAAATAAAAATAGAATTTTTAAATTTTTATTGCCTCATCCACTTCCTCACTTTATGGTTAGCAAAATCTTTAATCACCTCGTCATAATCAATTTTCATTGCCAGGTCATGTTCTATTGATAGCAAAGCTAGGCCGTTTAATCTTTCCTGGAGCAGTGATGATCTACTGAAGCTCTTTATTGCTGAAAACGTACTAAATGCTCTTTCACCATCGGCAACTGTTACTGGTATTGCAAAAAATTCTGATTGAAGTACATATTTCGGGAAAAATACCGTGAAGTTGAAATTTATAAATGGTATTTAATAAATCTAGTCCTGATATAACATCTTTAAACATGCTGTTATAAATCCTTTTTATGTCATAGATTTCGTCTTTCAGAGATGATGTTAAGTCTTTCGAATATTTATTTATTAAATTATTGCATGAGTCAGAAATTTCTTGATGATTCATTGTTTGAAAATTTAATATTGCTGAAAATAAATTCTGAATGTTTTTTAAAGATGTGAAGTTGGGGAATAATTGTATCCAGTATAACAAAATATACAGTTCTTTTAAAATATCCTTGTGTATCATCCCCATCTGCACTTTCTTCATCTGCTAGCTTTATTCTCTTCGCTTTCGACCATTTTTCGACATTTGGGGTTATACCCAATTCAACTGCAACAAGTGTAGCTTCAGAGAGAACATCTTGCAACTTATTTCTAAAATGTTCAAGTTCTTTCAGAAGAGACTCAACATTTGCTGTTGCAATATCAATCGATATGGTACTAGATTGCAATATTTTATTTTGTTCGTCAATGGAAGCTAAAATTTTAAACCAAATTGTTGCAAAAAGTCTTTTTGAAACATGAAAAATATCGTTTTAGAGCAACAGCTTCAGAATGACCTTCATTTGATAATTTCCCAGTCAAAATTATCTTTAAAGCTTTTAAAATACTTGGAAGCTGAGCAACCAGTCAAACCACATCGATTCTACAACTCCAGCGAGTTTGAGATAGACCATGAAGAGAACAGCCAGTTTTTTCTAATAAAATTTGCCATCTCATTGGGCTTGAGCTAAAAAATGCAAATAAATGCTCCAAGTTTCCAAAATATATTGTACTTTCTGAACAACATTTAGCTGCATTTATGCCCGCTACATTCAGCAACTATTAATTGTCGATTTACATCACTAAAGAAATCTAGCCAAGTACCTGGATCTTCATAATTTATAACGTCGGTAGCTTCTAAGTTGGTAGTCGCTTCAGCTTCACCTACAGTTGAAGTAAATTCTTCATATATTAAATCGTTGTTACCAACTGCATCGGTTGTAGTGCTGATTATTGCTTCAATTCCAGGTCCAAGCAAATTTTTTTCTTTATCTTCTATCTTCAAGGTTTAAATTGTCCCTAGCATCTATTTCAGTGTTCACTTCAGAGTGCTGCAGGTTCAGGTGAAGAAGATTCTTTATTACTTTTGTCAGCAGTTAAACCATTAGCACATTGTTTACTTGAAATTTCAATATCTTGGTGTTCTTCTGTCTTCAAATATTTCAGTAGTTAATGCTTGTTTTTTAAATCTTTTGCCTTCTCACGATTCCCTTTTCTCCTTTCATTTTTGATTTCCAGATTTATGATGATACATTTCTGTTGGGTCAAATTCTTATTATTAAAAATATAATTTTAATAATAAAAAATCAAATTAATAAGAATACTTACTTTTATTTTTTAGCGCACGGCCTACACTATAGAGTTGCACACTTTACAAACAATCATAAAACCTTCGTGTATCAAAATACTAACAAGAACGATGTGTTCTGGCAGGGAACATTACTATGAATGCAATTACTAGCTAGTGCTAGCACAGCCGACTGCAACAACCTTGCACGAATGCCTATTGACGTCATCACCCGCTATAACTACAGCAATCCCCGCCGAGAGAATCGGTGTCTTCCGGACACTCATGGTGAGCTGAAGAGCGTAGCCGTCTGTCTAAAACAAATCACGGTATCATTCTCGAACCAAACACAGATATTCCATCTATCCACAAGAATACCAGATAATGCCCACCATCACGTTTGTCAGTTATCCACTTAGTAACTCACGTTATAACTGCATCTGAGTTTCCTGTAATCACCAAACATCCTTCACTCAACCATTCACTGCACTCAATTCAGTCTTGTGTCCTTTGATACTATAAAGGCACCAAATGGGATGACTTTTGATATCTCCTTTTCATGATTCTCCTGCTAATTTTTGCTGGAATGAAAGCCTTCAAACCCCCAGTTTCATCTAAAATTCCCACCTGCTATCCAAGCCTTAGTTCTCAAGTGTACTGAGTGGGGCCGCCGAGAGAGGGTGACATCTGAGACTTTTGTCATTGGCCCAGCATCGAAAAGGGCCCGACCATCGAGTCCCTAAGTGTCACATAACCGTGTTTATTATTACAAGAATTAACACCATGCATTATAAACACGGTTATGTGACACTTAGGGACTCGACGGTCAGGCCCTTTTCGATGCCGGGCCAATGACAAAAGTCTCAGATGTCACCCTCTCTCGGAAGAAAAATTATGGGAGTAAACAGGTGTTATCACTGGCAGGATTATATTAAAAATAAAGATGTTAGGAAGAAATTTGACATTGGGTAAGAAGAGTTAACTCAGGTGGTAGGTATGATCACTTAAACAGAATTAGAAGAGAGGTTCTCTCAAAAGTTACATTTCACATAGAGATGGCTAGGAAAAAGACCCAATGGAAGACCAAGATGTAGGTGGATTGATGCAGTAAGAAGTGCCTTAGAGGACCAAAATATAAGATCTGACAATATTCCAGTCCTGACAAATACCAGGCTAATTTGGGACAAAATTGTTGATAGGAAGTTGGTATAACTGAACTTTTCATGTGGTGCTGACACTGCATAATGAATACCTAGTATTATTTTATAGTAAGATAGGCAAACATTTTTTACCTTTCCAAAACTTGAAATTGATTGAGGGTTTATGAAAATGCCATCGGCATGAGCTTTGATACAATTTAAAAGGCATGAATGCTGCCTGGAAGCCTATTTATTTGCCTTTTTTATTGTTTTTTATTAAGAGTGACTTGACAGCTATTTTCAACTGTTTGTTCTCATCAGAGATCAGGTTAAAACATTCTGAGTACTAAGGAAGTCCACATATGAAAGCTTTTTTTGTATGTGAACTCTCAGTTGATCATTAAATGGCCTTTTAATAGCTTTTAACCAGGATGAAGTCTAAATGTCTTCATTTTGGTTAAAAACTATTAAAAATAAAATGGACAATAAATATTTGTTTGCCTTTTGAAACTTAAAAGTTTTGAAAGTGATCAAGAGCTTGTGAACAAACTTTAAACATGAGTCGGTTTGGTGTTGCAATACTTTAAAAGGCTATATATCCTTTTTTCCTTGGAGCAGTCATTTCACAAAATTAGTGTTATTTCTCTATCGAAGGTTTGCTTTTTATTGCCAAGAAAAGGGGTAGTTTTAATATTTTTTTATAGTTTCATTGTTTGAACTTATTTTTTGTAGTGTACAAAAAATTATAATTAAGGGAGATTTAAAAATCAAGCTTTGAATTCAGAAAGTTTTTATGGTTACAACCTCAGTATTTATTATCATAACATCAGAGATCAACATACAAGATGCTTTACATGTATAATAATTTGTGGCGTATGAACTTTGTGTTTCTATGCTCATGTTTTTTTTTTTTTTTGTCATTTTGGATAAGTTATTTTTCTGTTTGTACTGATCTCTCATTTATCCAGTTCTGTTGAGAAATTATTTTGCTTGCAAGTTAACTGAATGAATAGCTGACATGCTAACCCATTCAAGGACTGGTTAACTGAGGTTCCAGTTATTTGAGAGGTTGACAATTTATTGATCACTATACATTATTGATGCACTTTGAATACTGAACATCACTGCATCACACTACTATTATTGTGGTTGTTTGGAACAACTGAAGCAACCAAGGCTATGAGATCAGAATAAGTATTATGTTTGTTAATTGTATGTTTTCTTCTTGTGGCTAGTTTGTTTTGTGGAATGAAAAACCCATAGTTTCTGGAAGGGAAAAAACTACCTCCATACGAGACCAGGTAACTCATATTCAGATGAAAAACCTGTAAATGTCTTCCATGTCCGGGACACACAGAACCTTAATAGGGGATCATAGTGCTATGCAATCCCAGTAATTTAACTACCAGGGCTTGAAAAATTTTGTGCTGCCTCACCAGTCAGGAAAATCTCACTCATCAGATCTTAGCCTGGGTTTGTATGCTATCACATTCGTCTATTATATCATAGTCATGTATTTATTCCTGGATCTGGTCAATTTATAAGCTTTTGTTAATTCTATGACTAATGTTAACCCTGTACAGCTACCAGTGTTGAAACAAATGTTAACAACTTATGTAATAATGTATTTATTAGTCTGTAAGGAAAAAAAAAATTATGCAGTTTATAAATGATACAAGACCATTATTCTTATATTTTTTCTTAATACCATTTTTCACTATGTTTTCTCTTAAATTAAATTATAAATTATATATAAGACTTTATATATATTCTTCCTTTCATCCTTTATATATATTCTTCCTTTCATCCTTTATCCGAGTGTAAGCAAACAAAATTTGCAAGGGAAGTCACTTCACGAATGGGCTATTTGTATATAGAGGCTAATGACTTCACATCAATTGCTTTAGTATCCCATAATGCAATGCACATATCCTTATGAACTTGTATAATGCTATGCATCATGAGAAGGACCACTACCCAGATTGGATTTGCCCTTTATTGAGGTCTCATCAGTGAGAGCTAGACCCAAAAGTGATACCAAGGTTGAAGTAATGCAGTCACATTTCGATATACAAGTAGCCAAAAGTTGTCACACCTTATTACTAAAATACCCTGGATTAGAGATAGGTGTTGAAAGTTTTATCAAGAATAAACCAAGAATATATTTCTTGGCATCTTTAATTTATAGTCTAAAAAAAATGTCTATCTCTAATCTGGAGTATTTTAGTAATAAGATGTGACACCTTTTGACTACTCGAATATGGAGATATGACTTCTGCATTATTTCAACCTTGGTGTCATTTCTGGATCTGTCTCCCACTGATGAGACCTCAATTAAGGACAAAATTGGTCTTTCCCAGAATGCATAGCATTATACATGTCTGTAATGTGCATTGCATTATGAGATACTAAGTCATTAGCCTCTATACCAAATAGCCCAGTTGTGAAGTGACTTCACGTGCAAACTTTATTTGCTTACACTTGGATAAAGGATGAAACCAAGAATATAATTTCTTGGCATCTTAAGCTACTTTTATAGAAAACAAAAAAGGCAAATATTGAAAACATTTAGTATCATAAAAAAAATCTCAACAAAATAAAACCATGAGATCTAGCATATAAATACATTAGTGCATTTCTGAATTCTGATTTGCTCTGAAAAAACGTTGTTGGATGAACAGGACTAATTATAAGTGATGTCATATGATATGGCAGCAACGCAGTAAACAGTCAAAAAACATTTAGGAATCAGTATAATGAAATATTTTTGGAAAAGAAATACTTCTTTCCAAGTTTTAATATCTACTATTAACAGTCAAATTCTGTATATTCCACCATTGGGTAAGAAATAAACTAATTACTGCTGTCCACTGCATATCTATTTTAGGTTGTCATGGCATGATTAACTTGTTACCTTGCAATATATTCCTGATGTGTTCTCTAAAGATCAAACGATGCATAATTATCCTATCCTCTCATTGGTTATATTTCATTATGAGAGAATAAGTGATAATTGACAAAAGGTATTTGTAATGACCAGCATTCCCCAATAGATGTGATAAGTAAGGTTACCATATGAAAAACTAAGATGTGAATTACTTAAATAAAAGCACCAATAGGCTTCACTTCGGTGATGTAACATTATTTAAATTAAGGGGATATTAAATCCCACATTATTTCAAAGCCAAATAAGAAACTCAGAGATCAGAATCAAAGAGTTTCATGCCGAATATAGTAAACTATAAAAGTTTCGGCAGATTGTAGCATAAGCTGAAGCACGTAGTTCAACACTAGGGCAACTCGTTGCAAAGGTGGATAAAGTTCTGATCACTATTCTTAGTATTACCCATAATGTAAAACACATCTCCTAGGAGATGTATGATGTTATACATTATGGTGGAAGGTCCTCAATAAAGGTTGAAACCCAGACCGGATTCAACCTTTATTGAGGTCTCATCAGTGAGTAGGTAGACCAGGTAATACTGATGTTATAGCAAAAAGAACTTATGTACTTTGCTATATGAGTTGTCAAAAAGGTGCACCCATAAATTACTTAAATAAAAGAGCTAATAGGCTTCACTTCAGTGATGTAACATTATTTAAATTAAGGGGATATTAAATCCCACATTATTTCAAAGCCGAATAAGAAACTCAAAGATAGGAATCAAAGAGGTTCATGCTGAATATAGTAAACTATAAAAGTTTCGGCAGATTGTAGCGTAAGCTAAAGCACGTAGTTCAACACTAGGGCAACTCGTATAGCAAAGTACATAAGTTCTTTTCACCATAACGTCAGTATTACCTGGTCTACCTACTCACTGATGAGACCTCAATAAAGGTTGAAACCGGTCTGGGTAGTGACCTTCCACCATAATGTATAACACCATACATCTCCTAGGAGATGTGTTTTACATTACGGATAATAGTAATCAGAACTTTATCCACCTTTGCAATGAGTTTCCCTAGTGTTGAACTATGTGCTTTAGCTTACGCTACAATCCACCGAAACTTTTATAGTTTAATATATTCGGCATGAAACTCTTTGATTCCAATCTTTGAGTTTCTTATTTGGCTTTGAAATAATGTGGGATTTAATATCCCCTTAATTAAAAAGATGTAAATTATTATTACGGGTATCTCCATGGAGTCAGTAGACTCATCACGGGAGACCCAAACTATCAAAACAATATCTATCATACCTCTTCTTGAATTCATTAACAGATGAAGAACTTGCAACTGAGTCAGGTAATGCATTCCACTCAATCACCACCCTCCAAGTGAAAAATCTAGTTCTCACACCCTTGTTAACCACACTTTTCCTTAATTTCCAGGGATGACCTCTTGTTCTTCCATTACTATCACGCAGCTGAAATATTTCCTCTGCATCAATCTTATAAAAACCTTTTAGTAATTTAAATGTTTCTATCATATCCCCCCCTCTTCTCTGCCTATCAACCAACCTCTGCAATCCACAAGCACTCAATCTATCAATGCTGTGAGCATTTTTTACATCACTCACCAACTTAGTCACTCTTCTCTGAATCCTCTTCACAACCTCCTCATCTCCAAGGAATCCAGGTGACCAGACTTGAGCACAGTAATCCAAATGAGAAGTATCAATGCCTTATAAAGGGGAATAACAACCTCTATCTCTGGATGTTAGTGTGTTTTTCAATAACCAAGTAATACTATGTGTAATCTTGGACAATTTAGCAATGTGCCCTCTGAATTTCCTCTCCCTATCCACCAACAACCCCAAGTCCCTAGCCTCATCAATCTCTTGGAGTACCGTTCCATCAATGTGGCATACAGCTGGTAATCTTTTAATCCCAAAATGCACAACTTTACACTTTTCCACATTGAACTGGCATCCATTACTATTTGCCCATTTTGCCAGCTTATTTAAATCATCCTGCAAACTCTCAACATCAGCTTGATTTTTTATTGCGCTACCCAACTTTGCATCATCAGCAAACAACTTAATATATCCTTTCAAGCCATTTCCTACATCATTTATGTACAAATTAAACAGTAACGGCCCAAGCACAGATCCTGAGGCACACCACTAGTCAGCTGCCTCATCCTGGACTCTGCTCCTCCATACTCTACTTTCTGGTATCTCTCCATGAGCCAATCTCTTATCCATATCACCAGTTTAGTATCCATCCCCATCTGCTCTAATTTGTGCAACAGTATTCCATGGGGTAGCCTGTCAAAATGTAAAACATGAAGCAAAATTAGTATTATGTAAATAAAACTGACTCTTCAAATTTTTTTTTTACTCTATCAACTAAAGTTTCTCACTCATCACAGACAAGCACACAAATGCATTTCTCAGACCCTGATAATTACATATATAATTAATTTTTCATTAACATTAATTAATTTTTAATATATTGCTATTATTAGTACTCAAATGTGTCCATTAAAGGGTTTTTTCAATAAAATATATCTGATAATTTATATATTGTATTTTGCACTGTATATTGTCATTATATAAGAAGGAAATTTAACACTTATTCAAACTATAGATATTTCAGATAATTTATATATTGTATTTTGTATTATATATCCTAATTGTATACTTATTAGGCGCATATTATATTTTATATTATATATCCTAATTATATATTGATTAGGTACATGTCCCATAACGAAATAAGTTTTTAACTTTAAATAAGTTCTCTTGTGAACACTTTTTAAAATAAACTATAAAATGAAATATCTATAGTTTGAACAGGTGGTTAAATCCCCCCCCCCCCCTCAAAAAAGTTGAATGTTTTTTTTTGTTTTGTTTTTTTCCCCAAATCATTTATTTCCCATTGATAATTGTATCAAGTAATTTATAATTTTTTGATAATAAAACTGAACTGTGATTATTATCAATTAATAAATTATGTGGTTTTAAGAAAGATTAGGATGAATTAATTTTGATAAAAAAAAATACTGTATGCCTTCAAAAGAAATATCAGTGATAATTTTCTAAGATATCAGTGATATTTTTTTTCACCAGCATGCTGGTGAAAAAAACACTCAACAGGAATGCAATGAGGAATATATATATATAATATAGTAAAAAAACTTTTTAAAAAATTTCAAAAACTTTAAATGTGGAAAGGCAGCTGGAGTGGACAATATTATTTACAGCATTTACTTTTAGAGTCCTGAGACTCATTGCAGTAGACACATATCAACCATCACACACACAAATCCTATTATACCGCTCCTTGAATCTGTTCACTGTCAGGGAACTCGCGACCAATTCTGGCAATCCATTCCACTCACCCACCACTCTCCATGCAAAAATTCTGGTCTGCACACCCCTACTAACCACACTCTTACACAACTTCCATGGATGGCCCTACTACTCTGACTGTTTGTCATATATTGAAAATTTTCAATTGCATCAGTTTTATAAAACCCCTTTAATATCTTAAACGTTTCTATCATGTCCCTTCTCTTCTGCCTATCAACTAAACTTTTTAATCCATGAACCCTCAACCTATCCTCATAGGGAGTATTCCACAGACTTGTCACCATCTTGGTCACTTGTCTCTGAATCTATTCGACCACCTCCTGGTCCCCAAGAAACCCAGGTAACCAAATCTGTGTGCACTAGTCAAGAAGAGGCCAAATCATAGCCTTATAAAGAGGGATAATAACTTCCTTATCTTTACTTGTTGGTTTTTTTTAACATCCAAGTAATTCGTTGAGCTATTTTACTGACTTTTGCATTATGCCCTCTGAACTTAACTCTTTGTCCACCATTATCCCCAAGTTCCTAGCCTCATCGATTTCCTGCAAACCACGTTTTCGACAACCTTACCAACGTTTCCAAAGTGCATAACTTTACATTTTGCAACATTCATTTGACAATCATTTTCCTTTGCCCACAGTGCCAATTTATTTAAATCATCCTGTAGGATATCTGCATCACCTTTAACAATTATTTTTATTTCACTCTTCCAGTTTTACATTATCAGCAAACAACTGACTATTCCCTCTTAAATTTTTCCCTATGTCTATGCAAATTAAAAGTAGTGGCCCTAGTACCGAACCTTGAAGTACTCTACTAGCAAGCATCATTCTCCTAGACTCCATTATACTACTCATTATACTAGACTTCACCATATACTTATTCTCTGGTGTCTGTCCGTCAGCCATCCCCCTATACATACTACTAGCCTCATATCCATTCCCATCTTCTCCAGTTTTTGTAATAGTTTTCCATGTGGTATTCTGTCAAATACCTTGGCAAAATTGAGCAGTATCATGGTGTAACCATTACCTTTATCCAATTTGCTGTCACTTTATTATAAAATGTAAATAAGTTACTAAGACAGGACCCACCCTTTACCAAGCCATATTTGACCGGCAATACTCAAATATGAAGGTATAAAAGATTTATAGTGGCCATAATACATAAGTCAGAAAGCCTAGTGAAAGGTTTGAATACCAGATAATTGGAATAGAGCTCTCGTATTAACCATCTATAAAAAAAGGAAAATAAATCTGAATTCAAGAATTATAAAGGAATTTCTGTACTAAGTGTTCCTGGTAAGATTTATGAAAATATACTTGAGAAGTTAGGGAAATTATGGAAAGGAAGCTTGAAGAAGAACAGGCTGGGTTCAGGCCAATTTTCACTCTACAACAAATAGTTGAGAAATCATGTACATACAACAAGGATCTGTATTTAAGTTTTATAGATCTGGAAAGGGCATGTGACAAGGTTCGAAGAGAAAAGCCATTCAGAATGCGATATGATATTGAGCAATACATAGACTATATTTAAGTTGTAAGTCAGCAGTTAGAATTGAAAGGGTAATAGGAAGATGGTGTGAGACAAGGGTGCACATTTTGTTCACTATTATTCATCATCTATATAGATCGCATAATGAAGGAAAGTGGTATTGAACCTGATATCAAAATTGAAGACGTTAATCTCAGCTCTTTACTTTATGCAGGTGATGTTATATTGGGATGTTATACTTCTAAATAAATCCAGTATTAGTCTGCAGGATTCCCTAATTAAATTGAATAACAGCTGTAATGAATTTGGTATGAAAATTAGCAATAAAAAGATACAGACATTGAAAATAGGTAGAAACATAAAAACATCAACTGCATCTTGAATGAAGAACTTACAGAACTAGCAAAACATTTCAACTATTTAGGTACAATTTTTAGCGAAGATGGCAAATTAAATATGGAAATAGACAACAGAATTAGCAAAGCTGGTATGGTAGGAAGTCAACTGAATAAATTTATATGGAATAATAGAGAAATTCGTCAAAACACTGCATTGCTGTATAATAGACATTGTTCAAACTAATTTTAATGTATGGATCTGAGAGCTGGGTTAAAAATAAATCACTTGATCAAAGACTGGAGGCAACAAATATGAGAGTTCTGAGAAAGATTAGGAGAGTGAACAGATGGCATTATCATGTTAAAAATGAAGATATTACGAAAGAACTTGAGGTTGTTAGCATTCACAAATGTGTTAGCAAAGTTAATCTCAGTTGGTATTCACTTAAACAGAATGGGACACAAGAGGTTAGCAAAACAAGATTTTTTTTTTGCCAGAATGCCAGGAAAAAGACCCAGAGGAAGACCAAGGTCTAGGCAGATTGATGTAGTAAGATGCACCTTAAAAGACAGAAAACGAGATCTGGTAATATTGGAGTCTTGATAGATTAATTTGGAGAAAAAATGTTTGTAAGTTAGTAATGACATAACATTTTTCATGTAGTACTATCATAATATCCTGTGTGCCTCTCTGAGGGTACATATCAGAAATTTGATGATGGATTCTAAGTAGAAAGCATTTATTAGAGATGGATCATCTGTACAAATGCTTTAAATTAAGATTTTTTTAACGTTTTTAGTTATAAAACTTGAATTATTACACACTGTACACATGATCAAAAATTGCTCATTTGTAACTAATCAGTTGAAAATTTTACTCTATTTTTTAAGACTGAAAAGAAGATTACCTACATGGAAAAGAGGGAAACGTTTTATAAACTTTTTTTGCTCGTGTATCAAAGGCATCTCAGTTTGAATTCATTGGAATAAGATTGCTAGCTTACATAACAGAAAATTCAGTGATGCTAATATGAAATAAGTTTTAACAGAGCAACATGGTCTGATTGTAGGTCCTAATGAAATGTGAGACAAAGAAAATGATTCTGATATGAAGTCATGAGTTTGCTCTATCGAAACTCGTGATTTGATACACATGCAAAAAATTTTATATTTTTTCTTTTATATTTAAGCTTCCCATTTTTTATATTTTCTAAGATATCTGTTTATTTCTGTTAGGAGCAGGGGGGCGGGGGTTAAAGTTTGTTTTATATATTAGCTTTGCATAACTTAAGAGAATTACACTTCATTATAAGTATCCATAAGTAACAATATGTTGGATTTCTACCATTAACTGCCTGCTTGTTTGATTATGTAAAATATCTCTAATGTGTTATTAAAACACTTAAGGAATTGAACAACGTAGTTAAGGATATAAATTAAATTAAACTTTAATAAATATTTTCCGATATTTCGGCAACGTCACGTTGCCATCTTCTAAAGGAACTTACAAAAAAAGTTACGTGCACGTAAGCACTACAACACAGAAACTGGGAATGAAGAGATGAAGCTATTGTTCTCCTAACAGTCCTGATGGTGCCCTCTAGCAGGCTAAGTAGGTGTTCTTGGCCGTTGGGCTGAAGGTCTGCTGATGTAGGCCTCCCAGATTTGGGGCAGTCGCATACAACCAAATTTGTTGAGGTTTGGAGAATTTCTTAGGGCTGAGGCTGATTCCATAAATAGTCTTTCAAATTTGTATTTGCTACGTTGTATCACTGTAGCTTTCTTCCACCGTATTCTGTGGCGTGTATCCAGAGAATGGTCCGCAAGCCCAGAATGACTGTATTTGTGAAAACGGATGTAGTCCTTGTGTTCCGAAATCGAATATCAGAATTTCGGAACACAAGGACTACATCCGTTTTCACAAATACAGTCATTCTGGGCTTGCGGACCATGCTCTGGATACACGCCACAGAATACGGTGGAAGAAAGCTACAGTGATACACCGTAGCAAATACAAATTTGAAAGACTCTTTATGGAATCAGCCTCAGCCCTAAGAAATTCTCCAAACCTCAACAAATTTGGTTGTATGCGACTGCCCCAAATCTGGGAGGCCTACATCAGCAGACCTTCAGCTCAACTGCCAAGAACACCTACTTAGAATGCTAGAGGGCACCATCAGGACTGTTAGGAGAACAATAGCTTCATCTCTTCATTCCCAGTTTCTGTGTTGTAGTGCCAATGTGCACGTAACTTTTTTTGTAAGTTCCTTTAGAAGATGGCAACGTGACGTTGCCGAAATATCGGAAAATATTTATTAAAGTTTAATTTAATTTATATCCTTAACTACGTTGTTCAATTCCTTAAGTGTTTTAATAATGCATAACCGACGTATAAGCCTGTCTACGAGAATCTGATGTGAGACCACTGTTCTGCTTGTAGGAGACCTGAAATGACTTGAAAAAATTTCCTGTTTACTTTCTAGATCAAGTCTATGAATTATTCAACACTTAATTCACTATGGTTGGGATTCACATAAGAGACATATATATTCAGATATGTGTGTGTGTGCGTGCGTGCATTTGCATTGGATAGTGCAGTAGCTGTGTAAAGAAGGTTACCTTTTTATAAGTTAAAACAAACTAGTTACCATTATCATACCTCCAGAGAGTCAAGAACTCATCATGGAAGGTTCCACTTTCACACAGTTAGCTCATCATACTGTGCCAACAGTGAGTGCATTTCAATCACCACCACTCCATGTAAAAAAAAAACATACCACTCATCTGCTCACCCTGCTCAAACTTTCTTATACAGTTTCTAGGGATGGCCTCTTATTCTATCCCTGTCTTCCCCCATTTTGCGAAAAGCATCATGCACATTAATCTGGTAATAACCACTTATTAACTTATGTCTCAATATCCCCTGCTCCTCTTCCTGCTAGATTCTACAAATTGCATTTCCTCAATCTTTCTTCATACTCAACATTCCAGAGACTAGAAATAACCTTAGTCAGTCATCTCTGAACCCTTTCCATCATCTCTTCCTCCTTTTCCTTTTGACAACAAGGTGGCCAAATCTGTGCACATTAATCCATATGCACCCTGATCAAGGCATTATACAATGGAACCACAATCTCTTTACTTTTACACATTAGTATCCTCTACATCATTGACATAATCTATTGTGCTGTCCTCACAGTTTTAGCAGTGTTTTTTAAATTTTATGTCCTTATCCACCATCACCTCCAGATCTCTTATCTTCTCTGCCTCCTCTGAGATAACCACCAATTGTATATTCTGCATCCAGCGTCAGCACCTAGAATTTTTCTTGTGTGTGTGTGATTAATGTTCAGCGCCTTTCCACTTTATCCAAAAAAGTTTTTTTTGAATAAAGTGTGAATAAAACGAACAGGAAATGAAAAACAAATGAAAACCGCTTTACGGTATAATGTTACCTATGGATTAGTCCTGCTTATACAAATTATTTTTACACAGAACTCAGCAAATAATCATAAGTTGATTTATGATACATCAAAAAATAAAGAACTATTTTAAGTATATTTTCGTAAATTTTAATCAAAAATTACAGTGATATAATCAGGTCCAGGATACAATTTCAGAATTTGTTCATTTCTGGAAGGATCTGAAGGGGCCTAAACGGAAGAAGACATACATTCATAATTATATGTACCATTCATTGTTTGTTTAAACTCTTATCTCATATTTTTTGACATCTTTTAGGCGCCTTTTCTTCTGCGGCACCTGTGTATATTGCACATGCCACCAGCCAGCCTGTCTGCATCCTATCCTTGCTCCTAAATTTTAAAACCAACATTAAAATGGTAACTCTATTTACCCAATTTTGCATTGTCTGAAAACCTGCATACATTAAAACCTTTCCCACTATCATTAACACCATAAGTCAATCAAATAGCCCAAAAACCGATCCTTGGTACACCAATAGTGACTTTCCTCTTCCAGAATTTGACTCCTTCTTACACAACTTGCTGATGCCTATCATACAGCCAGTTTCCATTCAACACACTAAGCTTCTAGCCAACCCATCTGTTCTAGTTTGATTACCAGTTTGTCATGTGTCAATCTAACAATGACCTTTGCAAAATCTAAATATACCATTTTGTATGCATTTCCCTTGTCCACTGCATTTGTCACCTTGTAATAAGTCGATTGCTAAAGCACTGTCTTCCTTAGTAAATCCATGCTAAATTTTTTTTGGTCGTTACTAACTTCTCCAAGACTTTAACCAGTTGGCAATCACCTGGCCACCACTCAGGCAATCACCAACTGAAGGAAGATATGACTCTCCATTTATAATAACATTCTCTTATGAGATGATTTAAATCCATGACCCTTGATTCCTCATGTGCCCTCTGTTACATATTGCCTATGGTGGTTGTCTCTAGAAATTTGAATTTGTTTTCTTGCTTCAGATGTCATCTTTTCATTCCGATGCACACTCAGTGGACAAAACATTAGAGATGCCTGGCTAAGCATGTTGGTCCTCCTTTATTGTGAATAACAGCCTGTACTCTCTCTGAGGCATTGACTCCACCAGATGCCAGAAGTAATTCCAACCATGTCTGTTGCATCATTGTCCACAACTGCACCTTAGACGTCAGTCTTTGATACATGAATTTGATGTCTCTCTCTACAGCATCCCAGAGAAATTTGATTGAATTTAAATCCACGGACTTGGGGGGGGGGGGGCACTGGATGGTCCCAAACTATCACAGAGCCACCACCTTGAACAGAGTTGACCTGGCACGATGAGGCCATGGCCTCATGCTGTCGACACCACACCTACACTCACCCATCAGCTTGGTACAACTGATAACAGGATCTATCAGACCATACAACTCTGGTCCAGTTTTGATGGTCCTGACATCAGGTGAACTGCAATGCCTGATGATGAGCTGTCAACAGTGGTATACAATTGGGGCATCAGCTCCTCTAGCCCATGGTATGTATGAACAGTTACATTGACAGTTTGTCAATGTAACTGTTGCACATCTCTCAAGACAAGGTCAACAGGTAGAATGCCATCATTCATTATTTTTTTATGTTCTCTCACCCACAAAACATGAATCAATGGGGTGGGCTAAGGAATGCTTCTAACTTTTTTTACATAGTCCAGAAACACTAGAGACCAGACAAGGAACTTCTCCACGCCTCCAGTAAGCAAGACAATAGCCGCACCTCATTTTTCCAAATCTCATATTGTTAGCTTATGTATTTTACAGGTTTTTAGTTCTTTCATTTTTAATTCTTAACTTCATTATTAGTTTTATTTTTGCTATTTCATGTGTACTTCTATGCACATTTATTGCCTCTTCATCTACAACATTTTTTCCAAATCTCATTATTTTCAGTTCAATCATCAAGTTATGTACTAAATACTGTGCCATCCATATCTTCAAAAAATACTCAGGTATGTCAAATTAAGAAGGCTGTTTCTAATATAACAAATTTTTAGTCAGTAAAACTTCATTTTTATCCTATAGGTTGGAATACAGAGGCAATCAATTACCATAAAAGTCTGTTTTTAGCTAATTATATAATATTAGGAGCCACATGTAGGTTTCAAAAAAAAAAAAAAAAACACCCTTAAATACTCAATCTTATTATATATAGTCATGTGTACATTTATTGGTTCATCACCTTCTTCATTTTTTCCACTCTCATATTATTTGAGTCCTGTTATTAAGTTAAGTACTAAAATATAAGTTAAAAATGATTTATCTAATATTAAAGTTTTCGCAAACATGGCAGTCATCTTTACCTTCAATAATTTCTGGGTATGCTTTTCTTGTCAGTATGTTTTCTAATATAAAATTTTAATCCATAGATATTCTTTATCCCAACATGGATTATAGTAAATTGGCAAATAAACAGTAAGCTTCTATAGCTCAGTCGATTTCAACAATGTGTTTTGATCGGAAAGACCTGGGTTCAGATCCTGTCTAGAATGCAAAAGGAACTTTATCAGGTCTTTCCAACTGAAGGTGAGTTAGCCAGTCTCATACAGTGGTGGCAGGGTTATTTCCTTCTGGAAATTTGGGTTATTCATTCCACAAAACAGGCAGACTGGCCATTAGAACATGTTCAATTAACAATCATAATACATTGGCTTCATAGCCTGAGTTTTATAGCCTTGCATTGGTCATAAATCCCAATCAACCAACCAGCAAATAAAAAAATTAATTTTTAGCCTTATGGGTTGGTTGTATAACTCAGCTCAAATTATGTATAGCTAATGTATAGCTTTAGCAAATATACATGGTTACAAGTAGGAAATTTTAATCAGTTTAAGTGAATTATATAAGGGGGGGAACTAATTTTCCATATCCAGTCTTACAGTAGGTTAGCTTCAAAAGGAACTATGAGAAGAAAAAGTGTTAAATTTAATTTGCATTGTGAATCTTAATATTTTGAGTAATGTCAATCTTTTCATGATAGTTTTAAATACTAATGTATATATAGTATACTTGGAAAAGATAACTGTTATTGTTGAGAGAGAGCATTTATGTTTATTGAGGAAAGAGTTGGATGTAATTTGTATTTTTTTCTTTTGTCTAATTGATTACCTTAAGATAATTTTAAACATTTAACAAGAGAAAGTATGGTGTTACCAATAATTTTTTTCTATAGTCTTGCATTTTCATATCTTTAAGTACAATTAGTTATATAGTATCTGATCTTTTCAGTTTTGAGGAATCTTTTATGATGGTCAATTAATCAGTAAAACTACCAATAGCAAACTTTGGAGTGATCAATTCTTGTATATTAAGTTGGAGTTTGGAATGGTTGGCTAACCTGAATATCAGTTGTCATGTAACTCATGCCATATGCTCATCCGTTTGGCTGAGTAAATGATGCTTCTACTCATCAACTGATAGGTTATAACTGTTAAACCCACTGTTAGTATTGTTTGTGAATGTCTTTAGGTGGCAGATGAATTTCATCACCCAGTATAGGACCACCATCCTGCTTAATGGAGATCTGAAGTGGCTTGAAAAAGTTCCACAGGAATTTTTTTTTATCACTTTTTTCTAGTTTCAAGGACAAGATTTATAAATTATCTGATACTTAGCCCATCTATGGTACTATTGTATGATAGCTTTACAACCTTTTGTTGGTCACGATCACACATATATATGCTGTTTCCTCATTATCCAAGCCCTGTCAGTTAAGAGGTTCTCTGTTAAAGATGTCATAATATTAAAATATCAGCTAATAAATTGATCACCAATGAAATTAGTCCCCACTTGAACATCTTTTCCTGCTCAATACTAGCATGTAAACTGGCCAATTATATCAATATCTTTGTTATTTTTTCACTGTTTTAGTAAGGAAATACCGTGAGTAGACATATTACTAACTATTATAATAACGGAATTAACTCACGTAAATTATTCTTTATTCGTAGAATTTTTACCTGAGTATCACAGGCATCATCAGTACAGGTACAATGCTAATTAAACAATAACTGTTATATTCACAAAGTGCCACCTAAGTTGCTAAGGTTAAATTTCCTAAATTTGTTTAATTATTATTATTTATTTATTTATTTATTTATTATTTATTTTTAATTAAATCTAATTATTTAGTTTAATAATTAATTAATTATTTATTAAATAATTAATTATATAAATATATAAATATAAATATAAATTATAAATATTTTTTATATATAAATATATATATGTGTATACAATTATATGTTAGGAAAGATTTGCTGCTTTATAAAGTAATATCTCCCACAAGGGGGAAAGACATAGACCATCGGATCTGTTTAGGTTAGGGGAGTGAAGTAATGTTTCACATGTTTCTTTGTATAGCTGTTCCATTAGGAACCGACTTATGTGAATGACTTTTGTCTTGTTCCACTTAATTCCATGTCTGGTGTTGATGGCATATTCTGCAATTCCAGACTGTTCGGGTTCAAAGTACTGGATATATGACTGGTGTTCTTCTAACCGGACCTGAGCAGATCTTCCTGTTTGTCCGAAATATGATAATCCACACGAGCAGGGAATCTGGTAGGCACCTGGATAGTTCAGATGTAGGAACTTGTCCTTTGGAGACATTAGGAATGTGGAGATTTTTCTGATGGGTCGAAAAGCCACACAGATATTAATGGTTTTGGCACCTTAGCTATGTGTTCACTAACCCCGTGTACATAGGGGATAGGTATACATGTAGATTCTTCTGTACTTGATGAGGATGCTGGAGCACAACTACTTAAAGTTCTTTTTATGAAGGACTTCTTATAGCCATTGGATATGAAGAAGGAATTAATATACTGTAATTCTTTTTGTAAAAGTTCTTCTGAAAAACAAAAGGAGTTGGCTCTATGGACTAGTGTTTTTATAGTACCTGCCTTTTGGCTGGGATGGTGGTGTGATTCAGCGTGGATGTACTGGCCTACATGAGTCTCTTTCCTATAGACTGTGAATTGTAGATAACCATCTGGTTGGTGAAGAATCAAGAGGTCTAGAAAGGCTAACTGCTTATTTACTTCTACTTCTAGGGCGAACTGGATCCTTGGACGGAGTGCATTAATTTTTGAGAGAAACTGTTGTAGTTCTTCTGAGGTGCCCTTCCATATGGCAAAAATGTTGTCCACATATCTGAACCAAATGTTAGGTCTGGGTGTAATGTTGTCAAGGATACGCTGTTCGAAATACTCCATGAAGTAGTTCGCAATAGCAGGAGATATTGGATTACCCATTGCTACAAAATTAATAACGGAAAAAACTCACGTACAAAGATTAATTATACTATTAAATAATCTTTGTATGTGAGTTTTTTCCTTTTCCGTTATTAATTTTGTATCGATATGTCTACTGACGGCATACCGCTTTTAAAACTTACCCATTGCTGTCCTTTCGATTTGTTGGTATAACTGGTTTTTGAAGGAAAAATAACCGGACTTTATTACAAATTCAAATAATTTGACAATGTCTGGAGGAAATTCTTCGTGTAGTAATTCTATGCTGTCCACCAACGGAACATTCATAGCGAAACAACATCTAGACTAATCATAATCTCTGAATCATGTAGATGCAGATCGGAAATTTTATTTCTGAAGTCCACAGAATTTTTTTATATATGTAGCAGTTCTTCTAGTTGAAGAAGTGAGTAAATTTGACAGAAATTTTGATATTTTGTAAGTGGGACAACCTATACAGTCTACAACCAGTCTTAATGGAATTCCTGGCTCATGCATTTTTGGAAGACCATATAATCTCGGTGGGCACCCGAAGGAGGTCTTTAGTGTTTTCTTTTTATCTTCATCCGATATCGATATTTTTTCTATAATGGCATTAAGCTTTTTTATTTGACTACTGGTAGGATCTGAAGTGAGGGGCCTATAAGTCAAATAGTCGCAGAGTAACGGTGATATTTTTCTCTCGTATTCTCTTCTGTCTTGGATGACTACAGCCTTCCCTTTGTCAGCTTTCGTAATAATTAGGTTCTTGTTATTTTTTAGCGACTTCATTGCTTTTTGTCCAGCATACGATAGGTTTAGCCGCAGAGGCTTGGCGTTAAAAAGAATTTTTGCACACTCGAATCCTGTTCTGTTAGCTGTTTTATGGTTATCTACAATTCACAGTCTATAGGAAAGATACAGGCCAGTACATCCACGCTGAATCACATCACCATTCCAGCCAAAAGGCAGGTACTATAAAAACACTAGTTCATAGAGCCAACTCCTTTTGTTCTTCAGAAGACCTTTTACAAAAAGAATTACAGTATATTAATTCCTCCTTCATATCCAATGGCTATAAGAAGTCCTTCATAAAAAGAGCTTTAAGTAGTCGTGCTCCAGCATCCTCTTCAAGTACAGAACCTACACGTATACCTATCCCCTATGTACACGGGGGTTAGTGAACGCATAGCTAAGGTGCTAAAACCATTAATATCTGTGTGGCTTTTCGACCCATCAGAAAAATCTCCACATTCCTAATGTCTCCAAAGTACAAGCTCCCACAACTCAGCTATCCAGGTGTCTACCAGATTCCCTGCTCGTGTGGATTATCATATTTCGGACAGACAGGAAGATCTGCTCAGGTCCACTTAGAAGAACACCAGTCGTACATCCAGTACCTTGAACCTGAACAGTCTGGAATTGCAGAACATGCCATCAACACCAGACATAGAGTTAAGTGGAACAAGACAAAAGTCATTCACACAAGTCGGTTCCTAATGGAACGGCTATACAAAGAAACATGTGAAACATTACTTCACTCCCCTAACTTAAACAGATCCGATGGTCTACGTCTTTCCCACTTATGGGAGATAGGAAATATTTGCTGCTTTAAAAAGTATTAACATATAATTGTATACACACACATATATATAATTTTTTTAATTATTATAATTGAATAATTAAATAATTATTATTTAATAATTAAATAATTAATTGTAAATAATTAAAAATAAATAAATAATAATAATTAAATAAATTTAGGAAATTTAACCTTAGCTACTTAGGTGGCGCTTTGTGAATATAACAGTTATTGTTTAATTAGCCTTGTACCTGTACTGATGATGCCTGTGATACTCAGGTGAAAATTCTACAATAACGAATAATTTACGAGTTAATTCCGTTATTATAATAGTTAGTAATATTTTTTCACTGATTGCAAACTGTTTTGCTTCATGTATCATAAGTTCAAAGCAAAGGGTTAAAGTGCTTCTTGTTTGCAAAGAAAATGTAAAAAGTTATTTTTTATGTGAAGTTAGAAGTTATCCATCATAAAAACGAATAAGCACCATTTCATGTTACTCCACATGACAAATGACTGTTCATGCAATTAAAAATAATGATACAGGTTCCCATAAGGGTTAAAAAACAAATTGAAAGTTTACTGCTGATAATATGAATTTTCCTCTGTGCAATGTACAAAAAAAAACTTTTGTAACTGCCTATGAAATAAACCATTTTCATAATATTTCAGTTTCAGTTTTTAAGGTAAGGTAATGTTCCAATTAATATCTTCTCCCCCCCCCTTTTTTTTTTTACAATATTTATTATGAAATTCTAGTTTGTTCCTGGTTGCCTAAGTAGTTAATCTGCTTTCCCCTATGAGTTTGAATTCTGCCATGGATATGGATGTTTATCCTTGTCTTTATGCAAACAATGAATTTCATCATCCCAGTGTGACACTTCTACCCCATTTATTGGAGGCTTCTAGTGGTTTGAAAAAGAACTATGTATTAATCTCCAGAGCAGGGTTTCTGGGCTATGTAAAAAATAAATAAAAATAATTAATTAAAAAAACCATTAGCCTGCTTACAGTACAAATGCACTGTAGGCAGATTTTGTAGGTGAAATTTTTTTAAAAATTTCACGGGTGAAAGTCGCATTTAAAAAATAATTACGCGACTTAATTCAGCTAATGTCACTTGAATAGAAAAATAAAAATAAGCAAATTTTTCTGAGCTAGATGTTTTATTTAATACTACTAAATTTTTTCAAAGATAATGTTGAAAAAGAGAAAAGTTATCTGTAAACTTTTCTATTTCATGCTGATGAAATCAGCTAAAGGGTGATTATCGGTTGATAAATCTGATTATTTTTAAATGCTGAAACTATTTCTTCCTCTTTCATCTCTTCCATCATAGGATGGGTTGAGTCTCCTGGATTAAAGTTCTTCATGCATTTTTAATTCAGCTCGGTTGATAAATCTGATTATTTTTAAATGCTGAAACTATTTCTTCCTCTTTCATCTCTTCCATCATAGGATGGGTTGAGTCTCCTGGATTAAAGTTCTTCATGCATTTTTAATTCAGCTTGCTTATCATTCCTCTGGGCAGGTATGTTACTTCTGTAGATAAATGTAGATATCTGAATAGTGTTGTTCATCTTCAGTTGAAAAGTCCATATAAAAGTTCTAACCAGTCCAAACCATTCTAGACATGGTTTGAACTGTGATTTTTCCACTCACAGAGCATTGCTGTTACCACAGCTGAGCTACAAAAACTCTTGATGAGACTGCTTGTGCAATTTTTTTTTCCCAACAGTTCAGCCTGAACAAACTATTTTCATTTTTTAGTTACTGTGATGTTTACAGATATTTCCATGAAAATGGCTTTGATAGTCTCGGCACTCCACTAGTCTTGTGACTAGTGGAGTGCCGCAGGGCTCTGTTCTTGGACCACTGCTTTTCAATTTGTTCATCAATGATATTGGAAAGGATTTGAGAGGAAGTGTTCACTTGTTTGCTGATGATGCAAAGTTGGGTAGAGCAATTGTGAGTGCACAGGATGTCAAAATTTTACAGGATGATTTGGATAGTTTGGAGGACTGGGCTAAGAAAAATGGATGTCAATTTAATGTGGCAAAGTGTAAGGTTATGCACTTTGGGGTGAAAAGAATAGCAGCAGTATATCGCATTGGTGGAACCGTACTCCAGGAGATTGATGAGGCCAGGGATTTGGGAGTGTTGGTGGATAGGGAGTTGAAGTTTAGGGGGCACATTGCAAAAGTGACTAAAACAGCTCACCAAATCACTTGGCTTCTGAAAAATACTTTAACATGCAGAGACAAACAAGTTGTTGTTCCTCTGTATCGAGCCTTGATAAGACCCCATCTGGACTTCTGTGCCCAGTTATGGGCACCAGGGTTTCTTCTTGATGGGGAGGAAGTGGAGAGGGTCCAGAGACGAATGACCAAGATGATAGCAGGTCTGTGGAATGAACCTTATGAGAATAGGTTGAAGATTTGTGGGTTGCAGAAATTGGACGATAGGCGAAGGAGGGGTGATATGATTGAGAAATTCAAATTACTGAAGGGTTTTTATAAGATTGATCCAGAAGATATTTTTGAAAACATGACTGGTGGTGGGAGGACTAGGGGCCATGCATGGAAGCTGGGCAAGAGTGTGGTTGACAAGGGTGTTAGAGCTAGGTTTTTTACTTGGAGAGTGGTGAATGAGTGGAATAAGCTTCCAGAGTCTGTTCTGGGTGCTATGACCGTGAATGAGTTCAAGGCAAGGTATGATAGATACTGTGTGAATGTTGAATAGTTGTTCTAGACATGATGTTAGGGCCTCCCTCGATGAGTCTGTTGACTCCTTGGAGTTTCCCGGAACAATAATAATAATAATAATAATAATAGAGAGAAATTGCTGCAGATGATAGTGATCTGAAAACACTGTTGCTATTTTATCCAAAGGAAAGTTTTCTACCTCTCTATAAGTTTTCAGTGTCACTCAAAATGATATTCTTCTGAAAATACAATATCCCTTTATGTTCTAAAATCCTCTTTTTGTTGGTTGAAGTTCTTCAGCAATCATTAGTATTACACCTCCTCTGTCCTATTCCCTTTAGCCTCACTGAAAATAGAATATCCCTTACATTCTCTCCTGTAACTATATTGTTTTCTGTCAACCAAGTCTGGCTGATAATTTTTGGCCAAGTTGAGCTGACCAATGCTAGAAACAGCATGTGATGGAAGGCAGCAGAGATTTGAGAGTGTTGGATCTGGTAATAGCATCAGAAGATCTATCCATAACTACAGCAGCAGCTGGTATCCAGAAAATTCACCGAAAACAATTAATTGAGAAACAATTCATTGAAAGATAATTTATCAAACAAACAGTTTACCAAAATGCAATTTAGTAAACAATTCATCAAAAAACAGTTCATCAAACAGCAGTTAATTAAAAGGCAGCTACTCGGAAAAGCAATTCATCGAATGACAATTAATCAAAAACACAATTTATCGAAAGGCATTTTGTCGAAAACTAACAATTCATCAAAACTACAAATCGCCAAATGAACAGTTTACTGAAGAATGAATTATAAGGCATGTGAAGTGCATTTATAAAGAAGTGCAGTTTTTAATGGATTAACTTGTGAATTGCAGTGTAGCATGATATCCCTTTTATATTTGTTATGTAGACGTGTGGCTTTTTTTTTTTTTTTTTTGAGGGATATTCCTTTCTGTCAGTATGTGTTTCGTGTATTTTATGTGCATTCTACACAATCTGGAAAAAATTATGTAAAAAATCTTAATTATTATTTCCCCTTATCCTCCTCTCTCCTCAACTGAATGGCTGGTGGGGGTAGAAATGCTATTTTACTAGGAAATAATTAGAGAACAAGATGTTTCCCATTGTCTTCCTTATCCAGTAAGTGTCTTATGTCCATGGGGTACAATTTGCTGGATGAAACGCTCGAGTTTCTGGGAGTCAAAACTCTGCCATCTCCATGTGAGACCAGATAACTCACCTTTCAGTTGTGAAGAGGACTGATAAAAATTTTTTGCAATATGCACAGGATTCGAACTGAGGAGTGACATTCACACACACACAATGCCAGTTACATGGGATGAATTTAGCCTGATTTGGTATTTGTACCTTTTACAAAAAAATTACCGAATTGTTCCAGTTCTCAATTCAACTATATTCAGGGCTACAAAGGAACGTGTTGAAATAATATATTGCAATAATTCTCAGACTTAATGGGATATGGGCAAATGTCAGAATTTGTAAAATGTACAAGATCTGTGTGGTTCACTCTTATTAGAAAATTTTGGTAAAGAAGTTTCAAAATGATATTAATAATTCTGCTCTAGCTGGATGAAATTTTATAGATAAGATCTGTTTTAAAATTTGTCAGTTTTGATTTCAATCTGATCATTATTATAGTGAAAAAATTAAGTAGAAGAAACTTTTTTGTCTAGAGATAAATCACTATCTATACAATGAAGTAGTAGGCACACTTACAGAATAATGTTGTTTTTTTTTACAATAAAATGATTATTACCTCTCACCAACCACTTACATATATTGTCTGCATCTTGGGTGACGTTAAATATTCTTACACTTGAAAACAATAGTTTTCAAGAAAATTCATCTTTCAATTAATTATAAAAGAATTAATCGAAAAATTATCAGCAGATTGTTATGATCAGTTGCATTTGCGATGACAAATTGTTTCAAACAATTGACAAATTGTTTGTTTGATGAATTGCCATTTGATTAATTGTTTATTTGGCTAATTGCTTTTTCAGCTAATTGCCATTCAGTAACCTCTCTTTCAATTAATGGTTTTCAGTGAATTTTCATGGAACTGCAGCAAGTGACAATGCAGTTTTGCTCTGGTAGGTTGCTCAACATATGGAATTCTCAGTCAAAGGATTTATGTGAAATTACAAACCTGGTGATTATGACAGACTTAGGAGGCAGCTTGGAGCATTGCCATGGTTTAAGAAGCAATAAGGAAAGAATGTTGTCAGTAGTGCATGGTAAGTGGTCAGAGATTGTTTTAGAGAAGCAGTATCAGCCTGCATACCCAGTGGATAAGTAGATATAGAGCAGGATTTGAAAGAAAACATTGTGGAGGGAATATAAACAAAACAGTCATCAGCATGCTTGTGAGCAATACAGTGTGCAGAAAGGTGACTAGTATAGTAAGGAAGGCTAAATCAGATTGAGAGAAAATTATCTAAGCAGGCCATGCTAAATCCAAAACAGTTTTTTCACTGTGTAGAAAGTAAAAGAAAGAACAATTATGGAAGGATGACTTTACTCAGTGGTGATAGTAGGAAAGTGACAGAAGTAGAAGAAATATTTGAGTTACTAAGTGATCACTTTGCAAGGGTGTATCAGAGAGCATCATCCAGGTGGTAGACTTTGCAATTATTGATGTGACAGAGAATGATATGAAAATTGAGATAGATGAACTGGAAGTGTTTAGCATGCTAAAATATAACAATATGAATACAAAAGATATATTTCGGTGATTACACTACATTTTTAATTATTCAGTTATACAAAATACTGAAATAATAGTTCCCGACAAGTTTCGTAAATTGTAGGATTTACATCTTCAGGGGGTAAATAGTATAACTTAAAGTTTAAACAAGAGAATTAATAAATACAAATCATAACCGTCTGGCTATTCATTAACTCAAATAACAGAATGCAGATATAAAACGTTATTGACGTTGAACAATACTGGACGATGTCACGTGTTCTTGTTCTCGTTCATACAGTCCGAGCTCAGATCGAGGTAGATTTTTTATTAGTGCTGACCACACATGATGGAGAATTAAACCTTGATTTTTATTGCTTTGGGTTGGGTTTTTTAGCATATTAGCAGCTTCTTTAAATTTTCTTATATAACTGTTGTTTTCTATGTATGACATCATTTTTTTTTTGCCAGAGTACATCGTGTCCAGTGCAAGTGGTATGGAAAGCAAAACTCATTTTTTGTTCTCTTTTGTATTGTACATCTTTTTGGTGTTCAGCCATGCATATTTCTCCAGATCTTGCTGTCTATCCTACGTAGCAAATCCCGCAAGAGCAATGGATTTTGTAGACTCCTGGTTTTTTAAGAGAATGATGAGGTAGTTTTGGTGGATGTAGGAATCTTGAGATTTTTTCCATAGGAAGGAAGGCTACTTTTATGTTGTGTTTGCTCATTAATTTGGCTAGCTTATCTGTAACATTTTTGATATAAGGAAGCGAGATTGCATTTTTGTAATCCTGTTTTATTGTGTTGTTAGTTGGAGGCATTTTAAGAATTCTGTTGATGGTTTTTGTTTCATCCATTCTGCTGGTGGATTTGTGTTAAGTATTTTAGTTCTTCATTACATCTTTCTTGTATGTTCTGTCTCGAAGAGTTTTACTTAAGCTTATTTTTTGTGAAGGATGGTGGTGCGAGGTTGCATTTAGAAATCTTCGAGTGTTTTTCGGCTTCCTATATACTGAGAAGGAGAGTTTACTTTCTTCATTAACTTCTAATAGAATATCCAGAAAATGAAGTTTTTTATTTTCTTCTTGTTCTAAAGTGAATTTTATGGTGTTGTGCAAATTGTTGAGATAATCTTTGAAATTGATAAGTTCATCTGTTGTTCCATTGAATATGATGAAAATATCGTCCACATAGCATAGCCATATTTTTGGTTTTTTATGGTAATTCTTAAGAGCATTGTTTTCAAATTTTTCCATAAATAGGTTTGCTAATACCAGTGATAATGATGAACCCATGGACAAACCTTCTTTTTGTTCCCAGATTCTGTCTTGATAGGTGAAAAAAGTATTGTTTATACAATGTTTAAAAAGATTTAAGATGTCCGGAGGGAAGAGGTCTTCTAGGAGATTCAAAATTTCTTGTCTCGGGACGTTTGTAAACAAGCTGATAATGTCTAGACTTGCTAAGATGTCTGTTGGACCAATATGTATATCTTTCACTTTTTCTATGAAATGTTTACTATTTTTTATGAAGGAAGATGTTTTTCCTATATGTTGTGAGATCATGTTGGTGAGGTATTTCACCAAGTTGGAAGTCGGTGAATCTTTTCCATCTACTATTGGTCTTAAAGGTATATCTGTCTTATGGATCTTTGGAACACCATATATTCTTGGTATCAAAGGATGTTTTGATTGTAAATATTTTTTAAGTTCTTCCATCCAGAGAGGCACTTTTTTTATTAGATCATTTTTTTTTGTGTGTGTATGCCAAGTTGGATCTCTGTCTAAGGGTTTGTAGGTGTTTGTATCTTCCAGGAGACTTTTCATTTTGTTATCATATTCTGTAGCATTTAAAACGACAGTTGCGTTGCCTTTATCCGCTTTGATTATGACAATATTTTTGTCATCCTTTAACTTTTTAAGGCAAGCATATTCATTGCATGGTAGATTCCTACGAGGTAATCTGCTTTTTTAATAGTAAAGCTGTACTTTCTATACGGATAAGATCTGCCGTGTTGTCTGGTAGATTTCTAATTCCTTTTTCTATTTGTGCCATGATATCAATTTTTGGTAGGAAACGTAGAGTTAAGGTGAAGTTAAAACCCTTAAGTAAAAGGTTATTCTCTTCTTTTGTTAGGACTCTCGAAGAAAGATTAATAACTACTTTTGAATGATCTAGTTGTTTTTTATGTATTTCCTTCTTCTGATGGAGTAAGTTGAACTTATGAATTAATGTATGTTTCTTCTGTTCTGAGATCGCTATTGCTTTGTTGAATATAACACTATCGATGTTGTTCCATAGGTAGGATGGAAGAGATGTGGCCAGTTCATTATGAAGAGAAAAAGTGTTATATTACTAATTAATGCTATAATGGCCTTGTTTGTATGGAATATGCATTTGATTTTGATGAATTTCGGGATGACTTCGTTATCTCTGCATCGGATGAGGAAAATTAGACGGTTAATGAAGTTGAGATGTTTAATGCGTAGTTTCTCTAGTTGTATAACTTTATGCCAAAAGCACTCACCGTAAATTTGTAATTGCAGGCATAGACTTCTGTGGCTAACTGGTTCAAAAGATATATTTCAGTGATTAAATCACATTTTTTATTAGATATGTGAAGAGCCAAAGGCTTCAATTCGGCGACATATAACTTGTTTAAGTTAAGGGATATTACATCCCATATAGTTTCTTAGCCGAATAAGAAACTCAAAGAGTTTCATGCCGAATATAGTAGAAACTATATAAAGTTCGGCGATTCCAAGCGTAAGCAAATACCTGGATACTGCAGCACTGATCCCAAAGGGTAGTGCAAGCTGGGGCAACTCGTGGTAGAAGTGGAGCGAGCTCCGATCACTATTCTTGATATTTGCCCATAATGTGAACTTGGCTCCTAGGAACTGTATATTTGTTCACATTATGAGAGAAGGTCACTCACTACCCAGACCGGTTTCGACCTTTATTGAGGTAGAATGGGAGTTCATGTCTCTCATCATTTGGAGAATAAAGCATGCTGAGGATCAGCAGACAGTAAAAGAGGAGTATGATATAAGATAGAGTAGGATAGTAGGAGGTAAAAAGAGGCCTCAGTCAACCTGTTTAGCCTTAATGGCTAATTGGTCTGTAACATAACTCAATTTATCTGTTAAAAAAAAAAGGTTAAAGATGGACTTTTGTCTATAGTTCACATATTATTTTATCTAAAGTAATGATTTACTCCAGTGTTAATGGAGGTTCTTTTTATGTTACTAGATATAATATCCTTATTTTTATTCCAGGTAATTTTTTTTTTTTTTTTTTTTTTTTTTTTTAAACAAGATGTAAATAATAGGACTTATTTAAATATTTATTTTAAATCTAAAATAACAGGACTTAAGGTCCGGTAAGTAGGAGTGAATAGGAACTTTCTGAGGAACTTGTATACCTGGTACGACTGGGACTTAGAATGGGGAAGAGACTGGCCCGGGAGATGCCGCTCACGAGGAGCAGCACCGCCTCGCAGTAAGCCTTCGCCGCCCGGGTTCTCAGCTCTCCCCCCCTTCTTTGGAGTAAAGAAACCGTGCCAGCGAAAGCTTTGTGGCTAGGGGAGACAGAGTGGTCATTCTTTTTCCTGGGGTGGGGGGGTGATGGTGGGTTTTTTTGGGTTCTAAAGAGATATACAGGGCCTGATGCGTCCCTGTATAAGAAAGCATATTGTCGGTGGTTTGCAGTATTGATTCACAAATTTAAAGTCTCCTAGTAAGTGCCTTTCTTGTGCAAGAAATTTGGTTAAGTAGAAAAAGAAACCTTTTCTTATTCTTGCATACATTAAATTTGCGTCTCGTACCTGGGATTTTTTCCGTACTTTCCAGATGTGATATTTTAGTACATTGATTAGGAAGATAGTGAACTTTTGGGTTTTTTGGACTGGTGGCGGGAATTGTAGTCGTACGACCTCTTCTACTGTCAGCATGGAGATTCCCAATGCTGTGCTGAGTCTCCGCCAGATGCGTTGGGCTGGTGGGCAAAAATAAAAGAAGTGGTCCACCGTTTCCACGTCCCGGCAGACATCGCAGAATGGGTCGCACGGGTTAGGTACATGCCGGGATTTCACCAGTTTCACCGGGAGCCGCCCGTAGGCTATTCTCCAGGCTAGATCCCGATGAAAAGGCTGTCCCCAGCTATTTTTGATGTTTCTGAAGAGAATTTCATTATTTGTACTAAGATTGGGTGTATCACGCCTGGAAAATTGGAAGAAATCCCAGTATACTGCTTTGGGTTTGTGTGTGAGGATTGCTATTCCTCTGTCTCTGAGTGTTGTGATCGATTTCACTACTGTACGGTACCACTTGGGCACCCCCCTTGCGCGGGGTCCAGCATAGTCCGTGATCCCAAAGAGGGGGAGGAAAAGTCCTATAAAATATCTAATTAGTAGGCCAGAAATGTGGTTGGAGTTTAAGGCCTTCCGTACGGTTTTGAACGTGTTTGCTTGTAGCAAGCTTCTGTGATCGGGCAGAGCATAACCCCCTTCTTCCTGTTTGAGTTGTAAGTATTCTTTCTTTACTTCGCGTTTTCTCCCATTCCAGAAGAAATCCAGGAGTTCTTTGGTTAATTTATTTTCTTGTGCCAGTGTGATGCCTGTGATATTGACAGTGTGCATCAGCATTGGGGTGACGATTGTTTTTATTACTATCGCTCTGCCATAAAAGGAGAAGAAGGTTGGTTTGAACAGCCTTATCCTTTCCCTGCTTGTCTCCTGCAATTTTTGGATTGGTAGTGCTAGGGTGTCTGAAAAGGGCACGCCTAGTATAGTTAGAGGCTGTGTCTGTAGCGTTAAACCGTAGGGAAGTCCAGTGCTATGGAAATTTCCGAAACTTTTGATTTTGGTTTTTTTTGCGTTAACGCGAAGACCACTGACTATGCTGAATTTTTGCAGCATGTGCAGATAGATATAGATGGACTCAGAGTCTCTGAGTGTAGCCACTACATCGTCTGCATATGCCACTATTTTGCATTGTCTGGAGCCTTGGGGCAGTGGAATACCGTTAATTGCGGGGGTGTTATCAATTCTTTTGATTAGGGGTTCTAATACTAGGGAGAAGAGGAGGGGGCTTAGCGGGCAGCCTTGCCTAACCCCCTCTCTTTATGCGGATTGGTTCTGTTAGAAACCCATTAATAGATAGTGGCTTCCGCATACATGTTTTTAATTGTACGCCGAAGTCTCGGGCCCACGCCTGTTTTTTGTAGGATGTTCTGCAAGTACCTGTGGTTGACGCTGTCAAACGCTTTCTCCAGGTCGGTGGAGAGAAGTGCCAGGGGGTATTTTTTCTCTTTGGCCAGTTTGATCAAGTCTCTTAACAAAAAGAGATTGAATTCCATAGATCTACCAGGGATCCCGTAGACCTGTGAGCTTATTATTTTTTCGACACCGCCCTTAAGGTGCGTACAGATAATTTTTGCAAAAATCTTGTAGTCTACGTTGGTTAGGGAGATTGGACGCCAGTTGTTCGACAAAGTCCGATCTCGGTCTTTCTTGGGGATAAAGATGGTGTGGCTCTTAACGGATTCCTCGGGGATGTTTCCCGAAGTGAGGAATTCGTTAAAGATGTTTATTAACGCTGCCAATGCAAATTCCCAGATAGATCTATAGAATTCTATCCCCAGTCTGTCTGGCCCTGGGGTCTTCTTTGTTTTCATCATTCTGCACGTGGCCTTTAATTCGGCTGCAGTTATCGGCCTGTCCTGCAGGGCACTAAGATGATCGGGAAAACGTGTTGCGTCCCACTCACTGAAGTCATCCGTGCCCTGCCGGTCAGAGAAGATACCGATATACTGCTGATGAAAGTGACGGAGTATTTCGTGGGTTGAGCGTAAAATCTGGCCCTTCTCCTCGATCTGGTGAATCGTTTTCTCATCATTAGCCGCCACCCGTTGTTGGTTGTAGAATGCGGCGGAAGGTGTTTCCAAATGTCTGAGATAGAGTCTCGTTCGAAAATCGAGGTCCTTGACTCTACTCTGCCGCTCTTGCTGCAGTTTTATTTCTACTTGTCTGATGAGATCTCCGCAGGGAACTCCGCTCCGTTCGTTTGTCCGGTACCAGCCGAGTTCCCTGTAGAGATCCCTCAGCCGTTTGCGTTTTTGGTAGGCCCTTTCGCGTCCACATTTTTGGAACAGTTCCCTAGCCTGCCTCTTGAAGGTCAGCCAGTTTTCCCAGTCCCAGTTGGTGTTTGTCCATCTGTCACAGAGGTTCTGTAGCTGGTCGCTGAAAAGACTGGGGAAGGTGGGAGGGAGCCTCCAAGGACCTCTGGCTGTTTCCATCACCTCTGGGAGCGTGATTTTTAGAATGACCATCTTGTGGTCGGTTGTCAAGTTATGCACTGCGGTGTGACGTATCCTCTGAACATATTGTTCCAGGTTTTGGGACACGTACACCCTGTCTAGTCTTGTCGATATCTGGCCACGGCCCCACATAGTTCCTACTTTGGCGGGGTTATTCTGCCTCCAGATATCGACGAGGTCAAAATTTATACAGCATCGATTTAAAGCGGCAATGCCGCCAGTTCCGTTGTTTGCGTTCCCGCCTATTTTGTCTAGACGTGTGTCTTCCACACAGTTCCAGTCTCCTGCAACTATTAGGTGTTCTGCTCCCAGGAGATAGTTTTCAAGGGCAGAGAAGAAACCGCTTCTGTGGTATGGATTGTTCGGGGCGTAAACTGCAGCAAGTCGGATGGTACGGCCACCGTACTTCCAGTCCACCGTTACTAGACGTCCTGCGGCGTCTTTTTGGACGTTGAAGAACCCCCCCGCGATTGGGGGGCGAATTAGTATCCCCACCCCTCGCGAGTGAGCGTCCCCGAAGCACCAGTAGCTGGTGACCGGATAGCTTCTTGAGAAGTTCTCCACGTCCCAATGCTTATAGAAATGGGTTTCTTGTATCAGGAGGATATTAATTTTGTGTGTTAACATTAGCCTCCAGACAGCGCTTTGCGCAAAGGGGTTGCGTAGTCCGTTAGTGTTTAAAGTTACGATTTTAACTTCCATGGTGGTGTTAGAATGAGGGGGGGGGCATTATCTGGTGTTTGTTTTATGAAAGCCGGTTCTGGTTCCTCATCGGAGCTGGTTGCACTTTGAGCATCCGAGACAATGACGAGCCTGTCTGTAGAGTCCCTGTCTTCGTCAGAGTCCATTTCTTGGACTTGGGGTTGTTCCACTTGATCCATTACTGGGGGTAGGCTCTCTAACATTGTAACGTCATTGTCGAGGGGCTTTGCGCCTATTGTTCGACGTTGACCTGTGGTCTCTGTGTGCTCTGTTTCGTCCTCCGATGACATCATGCTGCTTTGTTTCGCTTTTTTCTTTTCCTGTGATTCCGTTTCTCTTGCGCGCTTTGTTGGGGCGCTAGGTGTGACCTCTTCCTCTTTCCTGCAAGCTTCATGGTTTGCCACATTGATGCTGGTGATGTTCTGTGTGTGGCGGCTTGCCTTGGGTATCTTTGGGGTTTTCGTTTCCGTTGCTGCTTCCTTTTCAGCCTGCTGGCCGAGCTCCTGAAAATCGCTCCTTGATATTTTCTCAGGGTTCCCGATGGGCGTTGCCCTAATCGGTGTTATGGTCCCTCCTATTGCTTCTGAGTGTGTCTTGTTCGGACATGTGTCCAATTTGTGGGTCAGAGCCCCACACTTAATACAGGGTTCTGTACAGCTTTCCATTTTATGCTTTGACGATTTGCATTCGAGGGCAATCTTCCCCAAGGTGTTCCTCCGAATTGCATCTAAAGCACCTTTTTTTCACACCTGGGTAGTTCACCATTACCCTCGTTCCCCCCAAAAAAACAAAATTGGGGACTTCTTTTTTCATGTCAATCAGGATTTCAACGTCTCCTGTTTTCCATCCTTTATAGTCGGCGTGCTCAAGTGCTTTAATCTCATGGATTTCCCCCCATTGACTGAAGAATTTCTTGACTTCAGTTCATTCTCTAGGTATTCTAGAGGAAACCTAGTTATTTTTAGCGTTTTGCGTAGGCTTCCTACGAGGAATGGTCTGATTGTTTGTCCACAACAAATAAAACCTTCTAGTAATTTCTTTTTTGTTTGGTCGTTTTTGACCACTACTTGAAATCTATTGTTCCCGTATGGTATGAATCCGTATATATTTTCAGCCCCTACTGTCTGGATTAGAGCTCCCGCTAACGTCCGCTGATCTACAGGCTTCGTGAGCTCGATACCGAGCGTCTTAGTTCTAGGCAAAAAATGCAACATAGTTACAGAAATTCCTGACTACAATTATAGAGAGGGGATGTACGGGGGGGGGGGCAAAGTCGAGGAACGCAGGGCGTTCCTCGCGGCAAACAAAACGAGACAAGAAAATGTGGGCAAAACAACAGATAAGGAGAGAAAAAAAAAGAAAGAGGTCTTACCAAAGCTTCGGTTCTACAGAGGAATCTGAGCATGGAGCTCTCTCTTCGGGCCGCAGGAACTGGATCCTCTTTTGGACTGGTAGGCACAGGTTCTTTCTTCTTCGAACTGGAGCTCTCTTTGACGTCTTGGCGGAAAGGTCTCATCAGTGAGTAGGCAGACCTAGTTAATATCAAGTTTGTAGCAAACAGAACTTGTACCCCTTCTACGAGTATTGCCGTGAGGTGCTCTAATAAATTATTAGATATGTGAAGAGCCAAAGGCTTCAATTCGGCGACATATAACTTGTTTAAGTTAAGGGATATTACATCCCATATAGTTTCTTAGCCGAATAAGAAACTCAAAGAGTTTCATGCCGAATATAGTAGAAACTATATAAAGTTCGGCGATTCCAAGCGTAAGCAAATACCTGGATACTGCAGCACTGATCCCAAAGGGTAGTGCAAGCTGGGGCAACTCGTGGTAGAAGTGGAGCGAGCTCCGATCACTATTCTTGATATTTGCCCATAATGTGAACTTGGCTCCTAGGAACTGTATTTTTGTTCACATTATGAGAGAAGGTCACTACCCAGACCGGTTTCGACCTTTATTGAGGTCTCATCAGTGAGTAGCCAGACCTAGTTAATATCAAGTTTGTAGCGAACAGAACTTGTACCCCTTCTACGAGTATTGCCGTGAGGTGCTCTAATAAATTATTAGATATGTGAAGAGCCAAAGGCTTCAATTCGGCGACATATAACTTGTTTAAGTTAAGGGATATTACATCCCATATAGTTTCTTAGCCGAATAAGAAACTCAAAGAGTTTCATGCCGAATATAGTAGAAACTATATAAAGTTTGGCGATTCCAAGCGTAAGCAAATACCTGGATACTGCAGCACTGATCCCAAAGGATAGTGCAAGCTGGGGCAACTCGTGGTAGAAGTGGAGCGAGCTCCGATCACTATTCTTGATATTTGCCCATAATGTGAACTTGGCTCCTAGGAACTGTATATTTGTTCACATTATGAGAGAAGGTCACTCACTACCCAGACCGGTTTCGACCTTTATTGAGGTCTCATCAGTGAGTAGCCAGACCTAGTTAATATCAAGTTTGTAGCGAACAGAACTTGTACCCCTTCTACGAGTATTGCCGTGAGGTGCTCTAATAAATTATTAGATATGTGAAGAGCCAAAGGCTTCAATTCGGCGACATATAACTTGTTTAAGTTAAGGGATATTACATCCCATATAGTTTCTTAGGAGCCAAGTTCACATTATGGGCAAATATCAAGAATAGTGATCGGAGCTCGCTCCACTTCTACCACGAGTTGCCCCAGCTTGCACTACCCTTTGGGATCAGTGCTGCAGTATCCAGGTATTTGCTTACGCTTGGAATCGCCGAACTTTATATAGTTTCTACTATATTCTTCATGAAACTCTTTGAGTTTCTTATTCGGCTAAGGAACTATATGGGATGTAATATCCCTTAACTTAAACAAGTTATATGTCGCCGAATTGAAGCCTTTGGCTCTTCACATATCTAATAATTTATTAGAGCACCTCACGGCAATACTCGTAGAAGGGGTACAAGTTCTGTTCGCTACAAACTTGATATTAACTAGGTCTGGCTACTCACTGATGAGACCTCAATAAAGGTCGAAACCGGTCTGGGTAGTGACCTTCTCTCATAATGTGAACAAAAATACAGTTCCTAGGAGCCAAGTTCACATTATGGGCAAATATCAAGAATATTGATCGGAGCTCGCTCCACTTCTGCCACGAGTTGCCCCAGCTTGCACTACCCTTTGGGATCAGTGCTGCAGTATCCAGGTATTTGCTTACGCTTGGAATCGCTGAACTTTATATAGTTTCTACTATATTCGGCATGAAACTCTTTGAGTTTCTTATTCGGCTAAGAAACTATATGGGATGTAATATCCCTTAACTTAAACATTTTTTATTATTCAGTTATACAAAATACTAAAATAATAGTTCCCGACAAGTTTCGTAAATCATAGGATTTACATCTTCAGGGGGTGAATAGTATAACTTAAAGTTTAAACAAGAGAATTAATAAATACAAATCATAACCGTCTGGCTATTCATAAACTCAAATAACAGAATGCAGATATAAAACGTTATTGACGTTGAACAATTCTGGACGATGTCACGTGTTCTTGTTCTCATTCATACAGTCCGAGCTCAGATTGAGGTACGTTTTTTATTAGCGCTGACCACACTTGATGGAGAATTAAACCTTGATTTTTTATTGCATTGGGTTGGGTTTTTTAGCATATTAGCAGCTTCTTTAAATTTTCTTATATAACTGTTGTTTTTTATGTATGACATCGTCATTTTTTGCCAGAGTACATCGTGTCCAACACTAATATGAATACAGCACTAAGGTTGGATAGCATGTCTGCCTATGTACTACAAGAATGTGCAAGAGAACTGGTAGTGCCTCAGATGAAGTAGTTTAATCTAAGTCTCAGCTCCTGCAAGGTCTAAGGTAGTGGAAAGAGAGTAAGATAGTTCCATTACATAAAGGCATCTCCAAGACAGAAGTAGCAAATTATAGACAAATTAGCATCTCAGGAGTGGTGATTAAAGTATTTGAAAAGTTGGTTAAAGATAAAATTCAGGAATGGGTGAATAGAATATTATGCTCTTTAGGAGGCTGCATAACTTTGTAAAAGGTAGGTCCTGCTGAACTTTGCAAAGCATATGACACAATACTGCATGGAAAACCGTTACACAAGTAAAGGAATGGATATGAAGCTGGTGGCATGAAAGGTGAATGAGGGTGACTAGAGGAGTGTCTCAGGGCCACTACTCTTTAATTTGTATATCGATAATATAGAGAATAATTTAAGGGGAAGGATATTCATTTTGTTGATGATGCAAACCTGAGGAAAGCAATGGTTGATAAATGTGGTGTTGTTATCTTGCTGGATGATTTAAATAAATTGGAAGTCTGGGCAAAGAATAATGGTTGTCAGCTTAATGTTGCAAAATATAAGGTAATGCACTTGAGGATGAAAAGATTGTGCTTTATTATCAGGTTGATGGTACTAAATTGCAAGAAATTGAAGAGGCTAGGGATTTGGGAGTGATGGTGGATAGAGATTTGAAGTTGAGGGGACATATTGCAAAAGTTGACAGAAAAAAGCTCCAAGGATTACTTGGATGTTACAAGTAAAAATAGGGAGGTTATTATCTCTCTTTATAATGCTATGATTTGGCTGTATCTTGACTGCACAGTTTTAGTCAGCTGGGTTTCTTGGGTCTCAGGAAATGGTGCAGAGGATTTCAGAGATTCAAGCACCTCCGTAGTGCAATTGGAAGAATGATGGTTTGTTGCATCATTCGATTGGAAAAGAACTTAGTTTCATTCTCGTTGTGACAAGAGGAATCTTTATCACAACGAGATTTTATGCGAGTTTTTTTTCATTTGAAGGTTGATTAGTCTCATATGGAGGTAGCAGGGTTTTTCATCCTGCATACAAACAAATCGGCCTTCAGAACACATGCAATTTACAGACAAAAAATACTACTGGTGGTGAACAGTAGATGGCATTGGTATAGATGATGATGATGACGGTAGTAGCGGTTGGTGTAGTTGGTGAATTAAGTGGTGGAGACAGAGATTTGTAGAGTAGGTGCCCTCCCTGGATGAGTCTTTGGACTCCTTGGAGGTGTCACAAAATAATAGTAAATAAATAAATAATAGATGAGTGACCAAGCTGGTAACAGATGTGTGGAATACTCCCTGTAAGCATAGATTAAAGGTTGCATTGGTCGCAGAGTTTAGTTGACAGGTAGGGGAGATGGGGACATGATAGAAACTTATGCATTACTAAAGGGATTCTATAAGATTGACACAAAAGAAATTTAGTACATGATGAGTAGGAAAGAGAACAAGGGATATTATCCATGGAAGTTGTGTAAGGACTAATTATTTGCTTGTAGAGTAGTGAATGAGTGGAATGGATTGTCAGAAGTAGTTGTGAGCACCCCGATGGTGAACGAGTTTAAGGAGAAGTGTGATAAATATCGTGTGAATAATGGTTAGCGTGGGTCTTTTTCGTGTTGAGTCTTTTGACTCCATGGTGACCCATATACTAATAATATTGAACAACAGAAAAGAGGGATTTGGGGTTGTAAAGCTCCTTTTGCTTCCACTGTAGCTCTTTAATAGTTAGCTCACCTATAGTTTTATATAATAATCATGATCTCAAATTTGTATTATCTCTGTATGAACCAGCAATACTCATTGCTTATTTACATTTTGGTAAATTATATGTAGCTGCCACACAAGTATATCTTTTCTTTTTAATTCCTGTATGTCTTTATATACAATTTTCTAATTTTTTTTCTCTCTCTCTCTCTCTCAGTAAAATAATTCAGCAGCATGTTATTGTCTGTCATTATTTTTCTTCCTTAAAAATTGCTAATATCTGCTTTTCTTAAAACAGGTATAGTTTTAATAAGTTTTTTTTTCTTTTAGTGGAATTTTCCCAATGCTATGATTACAAGAAAAATGGCTGCGGCACTGGCATCTGGATGTACCTGTGTTATCAAACCAGCTGAAGATACCCCATTTTCTGCTTTAGCTATAGCTGCACTGGCAGAAGAAGCAAAATTTCCACCAGGAGTAATCAATGTTGTCACATCATCTAAAGACAATGCACCATCTGTTGGGAAGACATTATGTAAAAGTCCTCTTGTAGCTGCAATTTCTTTTACTGGTTCAACCAGTGTAGGTAAGGTATGTGTTTACCTTGCATATATTTATTTTTGTATTGGCCACACTAAAGAGTCATGTGAATTGGTTATCTAGTGGCTGCATTGATGTGGAGCCATATAATCAGGCAAACCCATGAATTTCAAGAATGTTTAGTATTAGGATTAGAAATTGCCAGTCTTCAGCAAATTTTTATTGTTTCACAAAATATGGATATTATTTCTGGGAAAACTCCCATGTTTTGTTTCACAAAAGTTTTATTACCAAAAGTTCTTTCTTTTTAAATCCTATAAATTTAAAAAACTAACTCTTGACAAGGTGAATTTCATTCTAACTTGCAGAGACCAAAATAATGTGTTAAAGCTGAAGCACTGGGAGAAACTAATTATTTAATAAATAAATAATATTTTTAATTCTTTCTCAGTGCTGTTTTACTCTATTAAGCCTCTGACATGAGTTTTTTAAAAATAGTACAAACTAGATATGCATTAATCTACTTGGATACTGAACGGACGAGGATGGGCTGGCAATTTGGGATTTAGCCGACCAAATTGTATTCTTATTGGTTAAACCAAAATATAGAATGATGGTACAACATGACAAAATTTCATGCCGGCTGGGGCGTCGCCCGGTTAAACAAGGCCCCCGTTATTTTTTGCCAGGGAACCAGGGCGAACAGCGAAAAGTCAGCTACTGGAACAAATCTGAAAATAAACCCCAACTCAACATCACCAGAGTTAAAGATTGGTACTATCAATGTAAGAAGCCTGAATGGCAAAGAAATGGAGCTAGCTGAGGGAATTAGATAAGTAGCAGATCGACATAATAGGGGTGACTGAAACAAAAAAGACCAAAACTGGTGAGATCTTTCTGAGCAATAAATACAAAATGTTATATTCAGGCAATGACAATCAAGGAAAAGAAGGAGTAGCCATAGTATTCAACACAAAATACGAGGCTAATCTTCTTGAATGGCAGTCAGTCTCAAGTAGAGTAATGTGGGCAAATATGAGAATGGGGAACTGGACAATGAGACTTATTTGTGCCTATGGTCCCACAGAAGGTTCTACTAAGGTAGAAGTGGAGGAATTTTTTGAGGCTTTAGAAAAAGCAACTGACACAATGAAAAATGAAAAGTTGGTCCTTGTTGGGGATCTAAATAGCAGAGTAGGAAATGATTGTGAGACATACAAAAATATTTTGGGAAAATTTGGAGAAAAGAGCAAAGCTCATAATAATGGCAAATATCTGTTGGATTTCTGCTCAGGACATGGACTGGTTATTGCTAACACCATGTTCCAACATAAAAATGTGCACAAATTCACATGGAGAGCAGAGGCTAGGAATAAGAAAAGTCTCATTGACTATGTTATTGTTGATAGTGATGTTTTCTCCCTGGTGCAGGACACCAGAGTGTACAGAGGATTTGAAATTGGAAGTGATCACTATTTAGTCTTGAGCAGGATAAAATTGAATTTCATATTGAAAAGAATAACATGTAAGAAAGTTTTAAAGCGAATAAAAGTTGAGCAGCTCTCAGATGTGAGCTGTAGACTAAAATACACAAAGATTATTGAAGGAAAAATGAAAGAGTTTAAGAACAGGAATCAAACCTTGGAGATTCAGTGGCAAACTGAAGAAAACATTGATTGATTCTGCCAGAGAGGCATGTGGTGATGTTGTTTGTAAGGATAAAAAAATCGGAACTCCCTGGTGGACACAGGAGGTTAAAGAGGCAGTGAAGGAAAAGAAGAAAGCATACCAAAAGTTCCTGTCAAATAAGTCAGCTTGTGCTCTTAGAGAATATAGAGACAAATGCAAGAATGCTAAACACTGTGTAAAACTAGCTAAACAAAAGTCATGGGAGGACTTTGGCAAGAATATAGAAAATAAATATCAAGAAGGTGGCAAAATATTCTGGAGGTTGTTGAAGAAGCTTAAGAATGGAGGAAAGAGTGCTATAAAAGGAATTAGAGATGATAAAGGTGACATGAAAACAGGAGAAAAAGATATCCTTGAAGTATGGAGTAATTACTTTGAAAAACTGCTAAATAAAACAAGCAGTGATGACAGCACGGTGGTAAAAAACACTGACCAGGCATGCAGTCAGGAATACATATCCATACTTGAAGTAGAAAAAGCTATGAAAGGCTTGAAATGTGGAAAGGCAGCAGGAGTAGATGATATTCGACCAGAAATGCTGAAGTATGGTGGTATAAGAGTCTTACAGTGGCTGCACTGCATAATTCAGAAAGCCTGGGCAGAGGGACGAATTCCCGATGATTGGAGTAGAGCTCTCATAGTACCCATATATAAAAAGGGAAATAAAACTGCATGTGAGAATTACAGAGGTATTTCCCTACTGAGTGTTCCTGGCAAGATCTATGCAAGTATACTTGAGAAACGGTTGAGAAAAATTGTGGAATTAAAGCTTGGTGAAGAACAAGCTGGATTCAGGCCAAATAGAGGCTGTCAGGATCAGATCTTCACTTTACGACAAATAGTCGAGAAAGCATGGGAATATCACAAAGATCTGTATTTAAGTTTTGTCGATCTGGAAAAGGCATATGACAAGGTCCCAAGAGAGAAGCTATTCAATACACTGCAGTTATATGGTGTCAATGGGACATTATATCAAGCAATACTTAGTCTTTATTTGAGTTGTAAGTCAGCAGTTAGAATTGAAGTACAGGAAGATGATTTAATGTTAAATCTGGTGTGAGAGAAGGATGTACATTATCCCCACTGTAATTCATCATTTATATGGATCACATTATGAAGGAAAGTGGTATTAAAAATGATATCAAAATTGGAGATGTTAATGTCAGCTCTTTGCTTTATGCAGACGATGTTATACTTCTAAATAAATCCGCTACAAGTCTGCAAGATTCTCTGACTAAATTGAATAGCTGTTGTAATAGATATGGTATGAAGGTCAGCAATAAAAAGACAAAGACAATGAAAATAGGCAGAATCATTGAAAATGTCAACTGTGTTGTGAATGGAGAACCTGTGGAACAAGTAAAACATTTCAGCTATTTAGGCACGATTTTTACTGAAGATGGTAAATTAAATATAGAAATAGACAACAGAATCAGCAAAGCTGGTATGGTGAGAAGTCAATTGAATAAATTCATATGGAATAAGAGAGAAATTAGTCAGAACACTAAATTAGCCATATACAAGACAGTGTTCAAACCAGTTTTAACTTATGGATCTGAGAGCTGGGTCAGAAGTAAAACACTTGACCAAAGACTAGAGACTTCAGATATGAGAGTCCTGAGAAAGATTATAGGCATGAACAGATGGCATCAATGGCAGTATCATATTAAAAACGAGGATATTAGGAAAGAACTTGACATTGTCAGCATCCAGGAATGCATTAGCAGAGCTAATCTCAGGTGGTATGGTCACTTAAACAGAATGGGCGAGGAAAGATTAGCACAACAAGTGTTCTCTGCCAGGTTGGCAGGAAAACGACCGAGAGGAAGACCAAGATATAGATAGATTGATACGGTACAAAGTGCTTTAGACGATAGAAATATAAGATCTGATAATATTGGTGTGTTGACAAGTAACAGACTGATTTGGAGGAAAATTGTAGATCGGAAATTAATAATGATGTAATTTTTTTCATGTAGTACTATCATATCCTGTACACCCCTTGAGGGTACATGCAGGAATTTGATGATGATGATGATGATGCATTAATTCCCATGAGAGAGGATAATTACTGGGATAAAAAAAAGTTGCCATGGTATAATAGAAATTAATTGAGAAATGCTATGACTGCAAATGAGTTAATGCAATTTATAGGGGGTTGTCGTTGTACTGCAAATTTGATGGGCAAAGTGATTGGTACATGACTAATGGAATTGGAGTTAGGTTTCAGATGAAACTTGCTATTCATTGAGAGAATGAAAGTACAAAATCAGTGAAACTATTGGAGAGAATGTGCAGTGAGTGATGTTGTTATTATTACGGGACACCTCCAGGGAGTCCGAAGACTCATCTAGTGAGGACATCTACTCTACAACTTTGTCTCCACCACTCAATCCACCAACTACAACTAACCGCAACTACACCAATGCCATCTACCAACCACCACCACTAGTATTTCCATAGACAATCACAAACATCCATGCCCATGGTGGGATTCGAACCCACAGCCTTTTGGCTGGAGAGCAGATATGCTAACAACTCGGCCAACCAGGTCGGCAATATGCAAGTTTACTTCTGGACTCAGTGGGATATTGCAGTAGTGTATTCTAATTCCAGATACTTTAAAAGAGTAGGAGTTTTACATTTATTTATATGACTTAAAATATAGGCATTAATCAGACTTGGCTGGTAGATATAGTTACATAAACAGAATCTAAGGGGTATTGTATTTTCAGGAAGAATAGACAGCATAGGACAGGGGAATGGATATTTCTGATAACACCAGAAAAACTGCAATCAATAAGAAGTTCAGAGGAAGACAGGAGCAGAGTCAATGGAGGCAGTATATTTGAAGCTATTTGGTATTATAGGTCAACCACAAAACAGCCTTTCTCATAAGGAAAGGGGAGATGGTTTGTTATATCGCAAGGTTTACTATAGTTAATGTAGGGATAAGACTGTCCCATCCTTTATTCCCAGGAAATAGGTAGCTGTGGGCTTCATGAACTTATTCTAAGCTTTGGGATCATCATTTGCCCCTTCCCAAAGTATGGAGGATTTTAAACTTTGAATAGCTAATGACTAAATTAGTTTCTTTAGTCACCTTGTAATTGCATATTTAATCACTTATCTTCTCTTCCTTAGTCTAATGTAGACTAGCTGTTCATCACTTGTGCCTCCCCCTACTTCCAATTTATAATTGGTTGTCTCCAGTTATAAAGTTGAGTATATGATGTTTTTAAGTTATTTTTAATGGTGCAGACTATACATATCTAGTTTGTTATGAAAATTTCAGGTGTGCCATTAATATAAGTTATTATAACATTTCGAAATTTAAATGTTAATTCTGGATTTTAATTTTTATAATTTTGGGAATGGGTGCTTGGGGGAAGGGGGATGATGTCGGGAAACATTGAGCCCAGGGGGGGGTCGAGAGGGGGGCAATGATAGGTATAGGAGCAGTGACATTTTTATGCTCCATACTAATGCCAGGAGTATCCGAAACAAAGGAAATGAATTGGTGGCGCTGATAGCATCAACCTGGCCAAATATTATTGGGATCTCTGAGACGTGGTTGACGGAGGATGATATAATAACTGGAATTGAAGTGGCAGGGTACAGCATTTTTTGGCAGGATAGGAAAGGAAAACGTGGTGGTGGAGTACTGCTTATGATGACTTATGTCCTCTTAGAGCAGAGGCTTTGGAAGGCAGCGACACAAATGGTTTTGAAAGTATATGGTGTGAGGTAGAAGTGGCCAAGATAGGATATTTATTGGGGTGTTGCTATAAACCAGAGAGCATAGAGGGTGGGGGACCAGGAGATGTTTAGGCTGTTGAGCTTGGCAAGTGCAAGAAGAATGATTGTTATGGGAGATTTTAACTATGGCAGTATAAGCTGGGAAGAGGAAAATGCAAGTAGTAAGAAAGGGATAGAATTTCTGGAATTCTTGAGGTACAAATGTCTTCGGCAGCATTTGATGGAGGGAACAAGAGGGTCAAGAGTTTTGGATTTGGTCATAGCATCAGAAGAGCTGATAATAAGTGAGATGACATCTCTCCCACCAGTTGGAGAGAGTGACCATGTGGTTTTGACTTGTAAAATGAACAGACATGCAGGTGTATCAAAGAAAAGGGAATGTATGTGGAATTATAAGGTGTGTGATTATAGTAGTCTTAGGTATCAACTTGGGGCAGTTCCATGGAGGGCAGAATTAGAAGTCCAGGATATCATTAGTGCTTGGGAAATTGTGAAAGAATATTTGTTAGCAGCAGCAATAGTAAGCTGTATTCCACAGGTGAAGAAGCGGACACAATTTGGTGTAAAGTGGATTACAAACAATATCAAACAGGAACTGCAGTTGAAAAAGAGATTATGGAAGATATACAAGTAGAGGGGTGGAGGACAGATACATGAAGAATATAAGATGCAGGCCAGGAGAGTGACCAAAATGGTGAGGAAGGCAAAACTGGAATATGAGAAGAGATTGGCACTAAGATCCAAAGAAAATCCTAGAGAATTTTTTAACTATGTGGCCAGTAGGCGGAGAAACGATTGCGGAAGAATGACATTGTGGAATAAAAATGGGATTAGAGTGACTGATGCAGAGGACATAGTGGAGTTGTTCAATGAGCACTTTATTGGAGTATTTCATCCTGGAGGAGCTTTTAATACTAGAGGGATAGGGCAGGATCAGGGTTTAGAGGTGCAAGAGGAGAGAGTGTGTTCCAAATACTGAGTACTCTGGATACCAGTAAAGCTGTTGGACTGGATGGTATTTCACCACGGGTTTTGAGAGAATGTGCTAAAGAACTGACAGCTCCGTTGACCTGGCTTTTCCATAAAAGTCTGGCTGAATGAAAGGTACCCAGGGAATGGAAGGAAGGTAAGATAGTGCTGCTGCATACGGGCAGTAGCAGACTGGAAGTGTAATTATAGGCCTGTTTGTGTGTCATCAGTAGTTATTAAGCTCTTGGAGAAATTAGTGAGGGACTATATACAGTGTTGGGTAGATGAGGGTAATGTTATCTGTGAGAATCAACATGAATTTGTTAAGGGGCGCTCTTGCTTTATTAATATGCTAGCCTTTTATAATAAAGTTAGAAGAACATTAGATGAGGGAAAGGCATATACTGCCATTTTTTTGGCGTTTGATAGGGGTGCCACATGATAAGCTGATATTTAAGTTGCAGCACATGAGTTTAAATATCGGGTTAGTCACATGGATTCAGGATTGACTGATTGTTAGTATCAGAGAGTTGTGTATGATGGGGCAATATCAAGGAAGCAGAAGGTTACAAATGGGGTTCCACAGGGCTCAGTACTAGGACCTGTATTGTTCAATCTTTATATCAATGATATTGTCAATGGAGTGCAAGGGGACACTCAGTTGTTTGCTGATGATGTGAAGTTGGGAAGGGATATCAGTAATAGTGCAGATGTGGCAGACCTGCAAGAGGATTTGAATAAACTAGACAGGTGGGCAAATAAATGGGGTTGTCGGTTCAATGCAGCAAAATGTAAAGTCTTGAGGTTTGGGATCCATTGATGGAAGGATGCGTACTCGATTGGAGGAGCTGTACTGGAGGAGGTAGGGGAGACGAGATCTGGGGGTGATGATTGATAGAAAACTGAAATTCAAGGAGTTACCCTCATCACCATTGCAAAGGTGGTGAGGGTAACTCAGAGGATTGCTGCAATACTGAGAAGGCCACTGACCTGCAGAGATAAAAGAGTTATCATCCCGTTGTATAAGGCCCTGATCAGACCACACTTAGACTATTGTTCTCAGATTTGGTTCCCAGGATTTGAAGGGGATAAATTGATTGTGGAAAGGGTACAGAGGCAGATAACAAAGATGGTTTCAGGACTGTATAATATGAGTTATGAGGATCGACTGAGGGAATGTGGACTGCAGAGTTTGGTGGATAGAAGAAGGAGAGGTGATATGATTGAGACTTTAAAACTGTTGAGAGGCAGTTACAGGGTAGACATTGGAGAGTTCCTTCACTTGGTGGAATGGCAGGAAGGAACAATGACAAAGGGCCATCCCTGGAAGTTATGAAAGGAGTCTGTGTGCAAGAGGATGAGGAGTGGTTTCTTTTGTGGAGGGTGGTTGAACCTTGGAATGCATTGCCTGAGAGAGTGGTTGGAGTGGGGATGGTTAATGGGTTCAAGGAGTGGTATGATAGACTTTGTATTTCCTAAAAATGACCTCCCACGATGAGTCTTTTGACTCCATGGAAGCCTAGATAATAATAATTTCTTACTTTTTGTGCTTTCTTCTTTCTTACAAGTGTCTCATTATTGTTTTAATTTGTATTTTTCATGTTTTCACTTTATCCGCTGTTTATATTTCTGCCAATCCTTTGTGCTCTCACATGACTATATGATTTCTTACCATTTCCTCTGTTTACTGACCTCAACTAGTTTTCTCCCCAAATTTATCGCTCTTCTGTAGAACATGTTCTCTAATCATTTTGTATCTTCTCTCTCTCTCTCCAAATAGCAGTGTGCATTGTAAAATGTATACTGCTGTTTGGGAGATACTAATTTACTAGATTGTCCTTTCTTCCAATTTTTTTTTCTTTATTCTCTTTTTGGTATAGCTAAGAGAATTTGGATGTTTCCATCCATTTCAATATGAATTTTACTCTTTTGTCAGTAGAAGTCTAAAATGATTAGTAATGTACCCCAAATTAAAATCTAAAATGTTTCTTTTATTTTCATATCAATAAAAAAAATAGAGAAATAAATAAAGAAAATAAAAAATAAAGAAAGGAGAAACTTGTTTACATTTGATTTAAAAGCCTGTGTATTGTGTTTCCTTGGGAAACACATCAGAGGAAAGACTGTTTCACAATACAGTAGTAGCAGGGATGAAGGAGAAGGAGGCGCTAAAGAAACTTGTTCTGTATGTTCCAGGGTGTAGTATGGAAGGGATGTTGGGTGGCAGCTGCACATGTTCCAACAGACTTAATACTGAGTGGCGGAATATTGATGCTATTTCAGATGAACATTTGCTATGGAAATATTTATAGAATGCACATAATGTAGAAAACAAATGCCTGTGCAAAAGTGGGAGGAGTAGGTTAGTAAGAGATGGGTTATTAATCAATCTAATTACTCTCCTTTGTATTGAGTCAAGCATTTTGAGGGAACAATTAGGGACCCCATTCCAAATGTGAGAGCAGTATTCACTAGCTGAGTGGATTTATAATTTGTATAAGATTAACAGTTGTTGTGAGGTGAAGTAACATCTTGAACGAAAGAGAAATCCTAGTTTTTTAGAATTTCAATTTTTTAGAATTTCAATTTTTTAGAAGCTGAGGATGCAATAGTTGCGATTTGTTTATGCCAGATGAGGCTTGATGTCAAGGTAATTCCAAGAAGAGAAATCTCAAATTGTCTGGAAATTTCAGTGTTATCAAAAATAATACTGGGAGAAAATGGTTCTTTTTTGTGAAAAATAAGACAAAAATCGGACTTACTAGCATTGAAAGTGACCAGGTTATCTGAGCCCCCATTGGAGGATGGCTTGGAGATTAGAATTGAGGGCAGTGGTGGTTGAGGTGAGTTGTGTAGAGTAGGGTTAATTAAATAAAAGAGAGGAGTGCGATGTGCTGTCATCTGCAAAACTGTGTAACGTGTTGGAGGTCAACTGAAGTAGGTCATTGATATACAGAAGGAAGAGGGTTGGTGAGAGAACAGATCTTTGTAGAACCCTGGCATGGTGAGAGGATAAGGAACCAGCCACCATCCCACATAGAGTGCATCCAGACAGAAAGCTGGCAATCCAACTATAGAAGTCCTGAGATGTAATGGTGATGTAAGATTTTCATGTAGTACTATCATATCCTGTACACCCCCCCCTTAAAGGTACAGGATATGATAGTACTACACGACAGACCAAATGATGGGAGTTTGCTTAGTAAGCCTTTGTGCCGGACTTGATCAAAAGCTTTGTAAATATCAAGCGCAACCACTTGAGATTCATGAAACTTCTCCATGGCATTTATCCAGAGATGGGTAATATATGTGAGTAGATCTCCTGTTGATCAGCAGTGACTGAATCCATACTGGTGTTTATTAACTGGGTGCCTTCAAGGTAGGAGCTGGTAATTGATGGTTCTCTCCATTACTTTAGACAGGACTGAGATGAGGGAGAAAGGGTGGTAGTTTGACGGCAGTGATTTGTTGCCTTTCTTGGGAATGGATCAAATATAGGCCAATTTCCAGACTGTGGGATAGATACCAGTGGAGTAAGAGAGTATATACAGGTGACATAGGATAGGAGTCAGTTCTGGTACACAAACCTCCAGGACAATTGGAGGAATGTCAATCAGGGCCAGGAGATGTGTCTAATTTGGACAATATTTTTCTGATCTCTTTCTGTCAAAAGGATATAGCTGCATTGTATGTTGGGCATTTGTAATGGTTGGGGGAGGGAATTTACCATTGTCAGTTATGCATCGCATTGGAGGCAAAATGTGAAGCTAGGAGATTGGATTTTTCTGTGGGTGATGATGCAGTAGTGGGTATGATAGGGGTGGGAATAGTGTTGAGCAAAAGTTACAACCAATTGCTTTGGCAAGAGACCAAAAGGCTCAGCTGCTGTATGGACAGGCTGCAAGTTTCCTGCTTTTTGTTCTTTCAAATTCTGTTTTTGATGATAGTTTCTTGCAGCTATTTCGAGCTTGGGTATAAGCATTAAGGATGATAGAGTTCTTGATGTGAGCCAGTTGTGGTATGCTTGATTTTTTATTTGTACAGCCTTGGCACATTTTTTTAGAGAACCAAGGTTCACTTAGGGGATGGCAGTTAGTGTAGTGTGGGGAGTGTATGTTTCCATGTCAGCAAGTAATCCTTGCTGACATGGAAACATACACTCCCCATTTTTGGGTTGGAAGGCTGTAAACAATAGTCCAACCATAGGAATGAGGCATAGAAATCATTGAGACTGTCCCACTTGGTACTGTTATAATGCCAAACTACTCTTGACTGTGTAAGTGTTGTTGTATGGGGGAGGAGATGAGCACTAGATTGTGATTGAAATTTCCTAGGGCCTACCACATTCACTGTACATTTGGAAGGGTCATTGGTAGAAGAACTCGAAGGTGTTTGGGGAGTGGTTCGGGTTATCTGGTATTCTAGTTGGCATGTGAAAAATTTGTGCAAGGTCATTGGTGATCACAGATGTTTCTGCATCTCTGCCTGCTAGATCTGTACAACTGGAGGAGGAAAATCAGTTGGTGTTGTGGACATTAATAAAATGGATGATTTCAGTACTAGGGAAGTGGGACTGATGAAAATCAATTTTTAAGGAGGGGAAATTGAATATCTCAGAGTGGCTGGTGGCATTAGGGAAGCGATAGAGGCAGCAAATGAATCTGGCTGAGTGGGGAAGGGAGGTTTTCACCCAAAGTGAAGAAAGTCAAAGTTAGGCAATTCTAGGTTGGGTGCTCTCTGGCAACGTATGTCAGAACAGATATATGCACAGAATCCATCCTTGGGTCAAAAGGAGTTAGAGTGTGTAGTTTCGAAGGTTGAGATGAATACTGCTGTAGGGGGGGGATGAAATTTGAGTCTCTGGCAAAAAAAAGTAGGTGGGGTTTGGTAGAATGGAGATGGTAGTGGACCAGTGGCAGCCCATACATAAGAACTGCAACACTGCAGCACCCCCAAGGAAAAAATGAAAAAATTAAAATTTGATTAAAATTAAATTAACAAAATTAAAATTTGTGTTTATAAATAATAACAATGCTCACAACATTATATGAATGTAATACAACATGTTAAAGGTTACAGCTTATGTTTCGACATTGATTGAATAGTTAATAATTGGAATTATTCGATTAATGCTTTAGATTACAAAACAAATTACAAAGTGTCCATATTATCACATTCAACCAATTGCAACCAGACTCGCCGATATTCGTTTTCGCTTCTCATTGCACGTAACTAGTGAATCTGACACTGCTCTTTGGGCAGTGTATAGTATGCTTGCGCGTGTTATTTCTGTGAGATACGAAAGGGTGAACTATTTTTTGCAATCTTATTTTATTTTGTTAAAATAACATATAATTATTTATTTATTATAGATACAATGCTGAATTATGACGAGTGTCACTGTTGAAAATATGATAAGAATTATATTTTTTTAATTATGGTTACACAATACAAATGTACTGCAATCTAACACAGTGTGAGAATGATCGCGCCAATTGCAGGTAGACTCGCTGATATTCGTTTACACTTGACACTGCTCTTTGGGGCAGTGTATCATATGCTTGCACTCGTTATTTCTGTGAGATACGAAACTTTTATTATTGGTGTTTGTTCGTGGTGAGGGTGAAATATTTTTAATAAAGCAATTTTTTAACATGTAAATTTATTTATTAATAAATTGGTTACTGATTAGGAAAAAAAGAATTTTTTATTTTGCATATGCAGCATCCCTACTTAAAATTTTCACCGGCTGCCACTGTGGCAGACACTATTAAGGTTGGAGTTCAGGCCATGGATTTTAGTGAAGTGGATATGCAAGGCTATGCAGGAGCATATATTTGACTGCAAGGGTTTTGTTTCCTATGCAGTGCCTGCATACTGTCTCCATGCTGACTAGTTGCATCACTTGATTTTTTGCACTAATTTAACTTGTTGACCCAACTGTTTTCTCCATTTTGACATTTTTCTTCAAGTTGTTTTCGAAGTTAACATCCATGTTCTCTCTCTGGACAATTCTAGGAGTGAAATTTGAGTCTCTGGCAAAAAAAAAAGTAGGTGGGGTTTGGTAGAATGGAGATGGTAGTGTGCACTATTAAGGTTGAAATTCAGGCCACAGATGTTAGTGAAGGGGATATGCAAGAGCATATATTTGACTGTAATGGTTTTGCACATTTCCTATGCAGTGCCTGCATACATCAGGTTAGGTCGAGCACATATGCAATTTGGGGTGGGGGGGGATGTCCTTGAACTTATTATTAATCACTGTTGTTAGCTTAGAAGTGCTTGTTGGTGTGTTACAAGTCACTTTCATGAGGCTTGGAAAGTTCATTCCATCCTTTCTTTCATTTATGGGTCTGAAATGATGGCACCTGACGATGTTTCTAGAATCAGAGTTGTATTATCCTGCTAATTTGCTTATGTCATCTTTTAGTGTGTAGCCTGTACCATTAAAAAAAAATAACCTGAAAACTTAATCTTTCATCCAACTTTATAATCAGTTGTGGAAGGACACAAGTGGTGAACTGCTAGTCTGCATTAAATTAAGGGAAAAAGAAAAGTGATTGGTAGCTGGTGTGAACATGTCAGCTTTATAAAATGTGAACGCTCAGTTCATGAAGTCTTGGTGCATGCCACCAATACTATGCAAGCTAAGGCCAGAACTCAAATTTGTTTGACTCTACCATTTGTTTACTTTTAGTCACTTTAGAACCAGCAAGTAATCCAATGACTAACATAATGTCCCTAGAGGGGAGAAATTCTATTAAACCCTGGGCAGAGAAGGCCAACACTTAGGGGATGTTCTAGAATGATTATAGACTAGTTTTAAGTATTTATTTATTTGAGCCTCTGTAGTTCAGCAATTTTCACAATGTCCTTTGGTTGAAAACCTAGTTAGAAGCCAGTTTAGGATGCAAAGAACCTTTATCAGGGCTTTTCAACTGGGTTATGCAGACTTCGTATACAGAAGTGGAAAAGCTCTCAAGTAGCTCCAAAACTGGATCTCTTATGAACCTGTGCACTCTGTCCACCACTCATAACCCCAAAGTTCAGTATGGCACAACCAGAGAACTGGTTGGTTCTCCTCAGAGACCAAGCAATTCAATTTGTTCAAAAAACTAGGTATAAACCGAGACCTCAGTTACAAGGCATCAGTCATAGGATCATTCCAACTTCTTAACATCTGAATTGCTAGGGCCTGCAGTGCTGCTTCTGAAAACCTGAAAGAAAGTAAGGAGTGGGTAAAGTCCATACTTGGTTGGGAGCCCCATCGAGGCTAACTCTCATCACATCTGCATCTGAAGTATCTTCAGGACTGAGGTAACTCGTGGTAAAGGTGGACCAAGCTCTCATCACATCTTAGTATCTACCACGAGTTGCCTCAGTCCTGAAGGTACTTCAGGCACAAACTTTGTTTGCTTACACTTGGATAAAGGATTAAACTAAATTTATTATAGTCTAACCAAGTGGAAATAAACTTCCAACATCTTTCTCTAAATCCAGAGTAATTTAATAATAAGGTGAGATACCTTTTGGCAACTTGTATGGGTAAATATGACTTCTCCATTACTTCCACCTTAGTATCACCACCTCTGGGTCTGGCCCCCACTAATTAGACCCCAATAAAGGTCGAAACTGGTCTGGGTAGTGGTCCTTCCCTTAATGCATAGCATTATATATGTCTGCAAGGAGATGTGCTTTGCATTATGGGAGATACTAAGCAAGTAGTGATGAGAACTTGGTCAACTTTTACCACGAGTTGCCTCAGTCCTGAAGATGCTTCAGGTGCAAACTTTGTTTGCCTACACTTGGATAACAGATTAAACTAAATTTATTATAGTCTAACCAAGTGGGAAAAAACTTCCAACATCTCATAATCGAGATTTCTTTCTCAAAATCGAGAAGTATCATTCTTTGAAATGAGTCAGCAGATAAGTTGCACAGATTAGTAGAGAACAAAAGAAACGCCCTGAAGGAAGAGGTCACAGAGACTTGTGAAAGTTGAAAAGACATAGAAAACAAAGAACTAAAAAAAAAAAAAAAAAAAAAAAAAAAAAGGGGGGCGCAAAAGTGATGTCAGCACGCCTGGGGATAGGTGTGAAATTTGTGGAGGAGAAGACAAAGAACAGAAAGTATATTTAAGCGACCTGATGAGTAGCAGATGCTGTTCACTCATTCATGGGGGGTTCACCAAGGTTCGCTGGAGTTTCCCAGAATTCGTCCCTGGGGTTCCCAAGTGTTCCGAGAAGTTCTGAAATTACCGTGTTTCTCCGTAACCACCAGCATCTGTGGTTGGGAACCGATGGAAAGGTCTCGAAAGTGAAGTCCGGGTCTCCCCAGCAATTTCTTCGAAAGTAAAGCTTCCAGTCGTCGACTACAGAGGAAAAGAAAAGGAAAGATATTACCATCAAGACACCATTAAAGACAATTGATTTGCTGCGATGTTCAAGTAAGAACAAGAAGCATCCTAGACAAGATAACGGTATGAGATGTCCTAACAGAACCTTCGCTTAATATATTGGACTGTTTGTAAAGGAAGATCTGTGAGTAGCTGTAATATATTGATATTCTTGTGTTATGGATATGTACATCTGTGTGAAGGTATGAAATAGTGTTTGTCTTAATTATGTAGAATACATACTGTGTTGTGTAATAGAATAATGTATAGAATACTGTTTATGTACTTATATTATTCCATAATGTATAGATTGCAATGTATGTTATATGGTAGAGTGTGATAATCAGGATTTAGATAAGCTTGGAAAGATAACCATAACATATTACTTGTCTAGCATGTATTTACATTTTTTGTTAAAATAAATGACTTGTTAAACACGTCATTTGCAATAGTGCATTGGCAATAATCAGATCAGTGTGTTGTTTAACACACTGATCTGATTATTGACAATGCACTATCTCGAAAAAAATCATGAACCTGTGTGCTGATAAGATATTGTCACAACTAGCTTAAGCGTTAAGTAAGGTAAATAGAAGTTTTTATTATAGTTATCAGCCCTTGCATTGCTGATATTCCAAATTTCAATCCCTCTCCCTCAGAAATTCAATCTGACTGGCACAGTTGAAAAACAAAAAAAAATTTGCCAGGTTGAAGAGCTTAAGAGACTGAATAAGTTGCAGGCATATGGCTGGCAGCTAGTGAAATTAGAGCCGGTCATACTTATGATTTAGGATTAAGGCAAGGCAGAAAAGGGGGGAACAAAAAATCGTCGTAAGTGAAGAAGAAATGTAAAGGAGAAAGCATTAACTCTATGTAGTATATATGTATATACAATAATCAAGGTAAAAATAAAGTAAAGACAAATGAATTTTCAACAGCAGGTTCTGTGATGTTCCACAGTGAGAACCCTAGTACTGAAAATTTACACATTACTTCATTTTACTTTCAGAGGTGATGATCAAAAAGTTTCCATTTGAGCTTTCAAATTCATTCTGTTTGAAAATGATTTTTCTTTTAATGGCTTACTGGTAGAAAATCTTGAAAAGTGACCTAAAATGAGGATAATAGAATTTTCTTCATACATTTCATTATTGCACAGACGATGAATTGTCTCTGACTTGGGATTTGATCTCAAATAGCATACACACACTCTAGATCTCAATGACAAAGTCAACCACAGTGGCAACTTTCTCACCAACTATTTCTTTATTATAGTAAGGAGAACAAGAAATTTAAACTGTTAGAAGGGAATGATGGGATTATGCTTGGCTAAGCAATGGTTCTCAAGATGTTTTTTTAGTTAATATCATTCTTTGGAATTACACTTAGCAAATGCTTGCAAACGGTGTCCTAAATCAATGCATTATAATTTTGTCTCTCGTAACATAGGTGCTTAAAATCATAATAATTTAACATATTTCCTATATTAATTTAAAAATTGATATAGTGCATTATATAAACTAAAAATTATATCATTGAATTTTTGCATAGCAAAAATGTATTAAAACAAATGATAATTTTTTGTTCATCTGCTCTGTTACTATATATATATATATATATATATATAACTCACTCATGCTCAAATATGCCAAATCATACTCTTTTTTGTTGTTTCTGTATGAAAATAATATACTAATCCTTTCTTTACTTCCCAGCTTCTTATGGAACAGTCTGCCTCTACCATTAAACGAGTATCATTAGAATTAGGCGGTAATGCACCGTTTATTGTATTTAACTCAGCTAATCTTGATAAAGCAGTATCAGGTCTTATGGCTTCAAAGTTCCGAAATACAGGACAGGTAGGCTCATTTTTAAGTAAAAAAAAAAAAAAAACATAATCTTTTAATATTATAATTATATGGTATGAACAATTACACATTAATTTATATATATTTCAGTTTGGCACATTAAAAATTGTCACGTTAAAAATATCCTACAAATTGCTGATAATTCCAAAGAAGAAATAAAAGAATCTCATGTTTCTCTGAACGTACTAAATGTTAATTTGGTAATTTTAGATTCCCATGGATGTAAGGAATGGAGATGCTCATCTTGATTGGCTGAAAAGCTTTCCTGAGCTGCATTATTGTCGTGTTATTATTTATTCACATGATTGTTACACAGTCAAAACAAGATTTAAACAACAATTTGACTTGTGATACAGAACAATTCAGATTCTACCCAAGAATCTAAGAATAGTGTGTCAGGTAGCATGGTAAAATATGGACTGTTCCAAGTAATGCTGTTTTTTGTAGGTCATATGGGGTCACTTCGTTGATGTTTAATTGTTGTAAATAATTGGATAGCCTCTTTGAAATTGCACCAAGTGCATCAATAACTATTGGGATAACTTTAGTGTGTTTAAGCCATAGCCTGCCAACTTCGATTGCCAGATCTCAATATTTAGTAATTTTTTCCAGTTCTTTGTTGTTAATGTTGCTATCACTGGGTACTGCGATATCGGTAATCCAAACTTGTCGATGTTCGATAATTGTGATATCAGGTCTATTGTGTTCCATATGCTGATCAGTTTGCATTTGAAAGTCTTAGAGAATTTTTGCTGTTTTGTTTTCCAATACTGTCTCTATTTTATGCTGCCACCAGTTATCAGATGTAGGAAAGCCATATTTTTTGCATACATGCCAATGAATTATTTTGCCCACTTGATCATGGTGGTATTTATAGTCAGTTTGAGCTATCTTGCTGCAGGCACTGATTAGATGTTCTACAGTCTCATCTTTCTGATCACATAATCTGCATTTGCTGTTATCATTGATGTTCAAAATTATTGCTTTCATTGCATTAGTTTGTAATGCCTGTTCTTGAGCTGCTAGAATAAATCCTTCTGTTTCTTTTCTAATATGTCCGTATTGTAGCCATTGCCATATCTTGTTCACGTCAGTTTTGTCCTCTGTATTTCTAAGAAATTGGCCATGCAAAGGTTTATTTTTCAAGTGCACATATTTGTTATTTTGCTGTTCCTTTTTCTCGTGGAAAGGCTTTCAGCTCAATTGCCCAAGAATACCAACATTGCCCACTAGAGGGCACAATCAGGACTTTAGGAGAAATAATAGCTACCTACTTCTTCCTCACTTACTGTTTTGTTGTGCTTGCATGCACGTGTCTTGTACTTAAGTTCTTGAAAATGGCAACGTGACGTTGCCGAAATATTGAAATATATTAAAATTTATTTTAATGTATATCCTAGTACGTTGTAATTTCCTTAAATTATATAGTGAAAAAGCTGTTCCTTTTTATCATCGCATTTGTTTCCTGTTGCTTTCAGAAGACCCTCTTGTGTAACTGCTTGAAGCATTTGCTTAGAGCTATTGTTGATGTAACTTTTAAAGCTAATTTCTTCTTCTTCCACAGTCTGTCTCACTTGCAGCAGACCCCATCCACCTATTCTCCTTGGTAGGTACAACTGGTAAGTATAACATCACTTAATGGATGTAATACATGATGCACAGTCATTAGTTTTGCAGTCCAATTTGTCCAGGTCTTCTTTTGTCCAACCTATGATGCCAGCTGTGTATCGGATCACTGGTATAGCCCAAGAATTCATTGCTCTAATCGTGTTTAATCCATTTAGTTTTGTTTTCAGAATATTTCTAACTCTTTTGGTGTATTCTGCTGCTTATCTTTCGAGTGGAGAATGTCGCTGGCTTCTAATATTCCTAGGTATTTATAGTGTTCGTCAGCTGAAATTGCTTTTATATATTTTTCTTAATCAAAATTTAAATTGCTAGTGTTATTAATTTTTCCTCGTTTAATAGATTACCAGGTCCAACAATTCTGTTTCCCCCATATCCCACACCACACCATCACTTTTTCAGTACCTTGCATTTTTGACGGATTCATCCAGTTTGGGTTGCTATCACTCTAGTAATGTAGGTTTTGGTGATTGATTTCTCCATTGACATAAAATTGGCTTCATCAGTAAAGAGGATCTCGGCTGTGAAGTTTATCTTCGCCTGGTTTCTTTAGAGCCCATTCACAAAATTCAAGCCTCTTATCTGGGTTGTCTTCACTAAGATGGTGTAACATTTGCATTTTGTATGGATGGCATTTTTCATAATGTGCTGGATACTCGATCTGCTGATACCGGTGTCTGCAGATAATCGTTGTATGCTTTTTTGCAGGCTCCCTGCAAACGTTGCCAATACCTCAACAGTTGTGCCTTCGTCAGTGGATGTCCGTGGACACACACATAGTAAGATCCTGTCTAACGCTGATTCGATATAACGTGGTTTTTTCTGAACCCTGAAAAAAGTGCTACATATTCCATGATTCATATAACGCTGTTCTGCTCGAAGCCTAAAAAAAAGTGCTAAATTTACGCTGATTTAATTTATCGCTGTGTTGCCCTTGATTCGTATGTAATACAATTATTCTCGAAACCAAACTAATCAGCGAAAGATGATGATTTGTTATAGCACTCTAATTCCCCTAAACCCTAAATCTACATTTGTCCTGTGGATTTGTTCTCTTCGTACATCATTTAATAGTTGTTCATTGGCAGTGACACAGTGTCCACGCTATCAATATGATTTGGAGTGCTGCGTAAAACATTTTTTATATGCTGTAATCATCGATATTATTGGCCAAGGAAATCAATAAAAATTCTATTCATTCATTAAAAATTAATCATTTTTTAAATTATTCAAAATGAGTGGGTGTAAAGATGATAAAATAAAATTGATATGGAAAAGCATTTCGCTTGACATTAAAATACAGGTGCTGAGGCGATTAGAAAAATATGAACGTCAAGTTGACATTGGAGTCGCTTTAAATTTGACTATTTCTACTATACGAATGATTTTAAAAAACAAGGACAAAATTAAGTTCAGCAGCCACAACCACGTCTTCTGCAACAAAGGTAACCCAATCCAGAAGCATGTTTTAGAGGAAATGGAGAAACATCTTTCCATTTGGATTGATGATGAAACCGAATGCAACATGCCATTAAGTCAGGGATAATCATGGAAAAGGCTAAATGAAGTATTTTTAATCATATTCAAAAACAAAGAGAGGATACGAATGAAAACTTTGCAGCTTGCAGAGGTTGGTTTGATAGATTTAAAAAAAAAATTGACCTCTGACAATTGCTTAATGAGAGAAACAGAAAACAACAAATTACTCTAGACGAATTCATCACTAAAAAATCAAGAATTTCAGAAGAGCCAGAACCTTCAACAGCACAAAAATAAATTTTTTTATTTCTGTGTACATATGTATATGTGTTATGTATATTTTCCAAGTTAATATAAAAATAACTTAAAATTAAAGTAAAACTTGTTTATTCTTGGTCATGTGTTCCTCTACCCCTTTTTACTATGTATTAAAATCACCCCATTTAACGCTGCTTCGTTTGGCACTTTGTCTTCTATTAACTCATCCTGAGCATTAATCGGGGTATTATTGTGTGTGTGTGTGTGTGTGTGTGTGTGTGTGTGTGTGTGTGTCGACCTCCACATGGTGTTTATGTGGTCAAGTGATCAGTGAGAAGAAGAAAATCTAATGTGTGTCTTGAAGGGTTTGGTGGCTGTATGCATTAGGCAGAACAACATGAAACGGTCTTCTCTATATTGAGCAAAACAATATGGAGAAGTTTTGTTTTAGAGGACAGATGTATGTGGAATAAAGGAAAAGGATGAAAAATTGGTTTCATGGGCTGGAGCTGAACAGTATATAGATGTTGACTAGCAGTTACTTTTGTTCATACATGATTAGAGGCAAGTGGATAAATGGCAGCCAGCTCAAAGGAGCAGCATGCAGAGAAATATGTATAGAAAACAAATAATGCAGAAACAGCGTGTATGGGAAAGTGATTTGAGAGTCATTGAGATAGGATCATCTGCCAAGTGGATAATTCTCTTCTGGATGCAATATAGCATTCTGCAGAAAGTTTTTGAGGCACCATCTCAGATGTAAAAAAAAAATTCCAAGATTGATCAGATTTGGGATTTATTACTATTATTATTGTCCTAAGACCCCCATGGAGTCATACTCATCTAGGAGTTTCCTTTTGTCATACACCACAGTTCATACCATGCCATAAACACATTCAAATTCTCTGCAGACACCACACTCTCAGGCAATGCATTTCAATCATTCACAACTCTCCATGCAAAAAAAACCTGTTTTTCACTCCCTTGCTCACACCCTCCTTATACAGCTTCCAGGAATAACCTTTTATTCTCCCCTAATCACCTACCATTTCATGAAAAACCTCTTCAACATTAATCCTATAATCCTTTACTAACTTGTAAGTCTTTATCATATCACCCGTCTTCCTCCTATCCACTTTACTCTGCAAATTGCATCATCTCAAACTTTTTTTCATATTCAACATTCCAGAGATCTGCTGCTATTTTGGTCAATCTCCTCTGGACCCTCTCCTACATCTCTTCATCCTTTTGAAAACCAAGACCAAATCTGTGCACAATAGTCAATATATATATGGCCTAATCAGAGCCTTATACAATGGAACCAGAATCTCCTTACTTCTACAAGTCAGTGTCTTCTGCATCATTGCCAGAATTTGTTGTGTTGTCCTCACAATTTTGGCAGTATGTTCTCTAAATTTTAGATCCTTATCCAACACAACCCCAAGATCTAACATTTCCTCCAACAAAATGTATCCCCACCAAGAGTAAATTCTACATTCAATCTTTATTTTTCAAATTTTCAAACCTTGCATTGCTCAATGTTGAGCTAGCATCCTCACTCCCATGCCCATTCACTCAGTTTATTCAAGTCTTATAAGGCCACAATATCTGCTTTGCTCCTTACAGTCCAGTCTTGCATCATCTGCAAATAACTGAATATCCCCATTCCAATCTTCCCCAATATCATTAACATACAAGTTAAACAGCAGTGGCCTTGAAACAGACCCCTGAGACACATTATTAATGACTTTCTTCTTTCAGAATGTTGCTCCCCTATACACAGCTTGCTGACATTTATTAGATACAATCTCCAATCCAATACCCTAGTCTAATATCCAACCCTATCAGCTCTAGTTTGACTATCAACTTATTGTGTCCGTGAAAAGCCTTTGCAAAGTCTAAGTATACTACTTAGACTTTATCCATCCCCCACACCCAATGCTGCTGTCACCTTATCGTAATAATTAAGTAGATTACTGAAGCATGACCTCCCTGTAGCAAATCTGTGCTGTCCATCAAAAATAATACCATTGTTTCAACCCAATTTTGGATGATGATTCTCGTCACTCTTTCCAACACTTTAACCACAACACCTGATGCATAGATTGGCCTATAATTTGATGCTTGAATTTTCTCACCTTCTTTATGAAGTGGTACGATCTTGCCTTCCTTCCACTCCTTTGGCACTTGACCCAATGTAAGACTCATATTTCACAAATATGTCAAAAAGCAGATGTTGGCTCCCTGGCAAGATCCCACATTCTTTCAAAATACGTGGTGATATATCATCAAGTCCCACAGCCTTATTAATATCAAGTTTGCTCAATTCCCCATATACCTGTTGCTCACTCAGTCATTTGCTTCTCCTCCTTCTCATCCACTGTTCTCACTCTCCATGATGTCACATTCACAACGATGAAAGACCTTTATGAACTGCTCATTAAATCTCAACTATATCCTCTGCAGCAGTTGTCCTTATAAAATTTTCTCCAATCTATGCCATCTATCATAATTGTTCTTATTTTTTCTGACTACATATTGAAAGTACTCCTTAGAATTTTTTTTGGGAGGATTCATTAGTAACTGTTGCTCATACTGAACTTTTGGTACTCTTATTAACCCAGTCACCCTCCTTGTCTGTTCGTTGTATTCCTCATGGAATTGATTATTACCACTCCTCTTATATTGCCTTCATAATGTCTTTTTCTTTGTATTGCATGCTTAATCTCTTCATCCATGTATTTCACACCTACCTTATATAACCTTTGGAATGGCTGCGTGGTTAGCCTAATGGCTTTGCACTTTGCAACCATATGCCTGGGGAAGGAGTGTCCTAGGTTTGACCTGTTGACAACGCGAGGAACTTAAGGATCTTCCTCAGCCATAGCCAAGTTAGCCAGTCTTGGGCGTGGACAGCAGGGTTTTTTCTGCCAGTTTATCTGGGGTTTTTCATCCCACAAGCAGGCAAACCGGCCCCATAAACACACATGGATTACAGTCAGGAATACTGACCCAGCCATAAGCCTGATTCATCAGCTATGCCAGTCCTGAGCCTGGATAAAATTTGGGGGATTGAGATGGTGTCATACCTTCCCGTAAAAAGGGACTCACAGCCATTGTATCGTCACACGAAACTAACTAACCAACCTTTGGAATACATTTAGACGTTGTTTCTACTAGAAGTTCTTGAATATCACCCAAGCACCATTGATCTCCTTTCCACCCAACTCTTCATCCCATGCTGCTACAGGCTGTCTCCTTAACTCCTCATAATTACCAGTCTTATAGTTCCACATATACCCTTTTCTCACAGAAGTCCTGAAATGGCTGGCAACCACACAGGTAATCACTTCATGGTCGCTCTCACCAACTGGAGGGAGATTTGGCACCTTGTTTATAATAACATCCTCTGATAAGATGGTCAAATCCAAGATCTTCAAACCTTGTGTGTCCTCTGTTGCATACTGTTTGAGGTAGTTGTCCCTCAAAAACTCAAGAAACTCATTCGCTTTGCTTCCAGTTGTTATTTTGTCATCTCAGTTGATAGTGCCGTAGTTAAAATCGCCAATAATGATCACCCCTTTTTTTATTTGCTTGGCTAATTTGCTTATATATTTCATGGTCACTACACTCCATATTACCAGGTCTATAGCAACATTCAGCTAAGTATTTCATTCTATTCATCTCCATCTTATACTTATACCTCAAAACCACTACTACTCCCCCCCCCCGGTATGGACATAATTCTTTTTCTATCATCAATAGCACTCCACCTCTCCTTTTATCCTTTCTATCTTAACAAAATACATTATACCCTTCCATCTCTACTTTTGTCTCACTTATTCCAACAATTCTTGAGTGAAAAAACTCATTTCCCTTATTTCTGATACTTCTAGCATTTGTATACAAACATAACAGCTCATTTCTAGATCTATAACAAGTTTTGCTGATACCACTTATTAGATGTGACTTCTCCATACTTTCCTGGAGCCATTTCTTTTTTTCCTTACTCGTCCCACCAGAACCTTCTTCAAATTCAACTGTTTTACACACATTGACATTCTCTTGGAGCATCAACCTTTCTCACACTATGTTCCCCTGTCCACCCTGAATCTTTCCATTTCCCTGTTTATCTTTTACACTTGTTCTCTCATTCTCTGCAGTCATGCTATCTACATCTTCATAAGCACCACTTCATTCTCTCCTTCCTTACTATCCTGCTTTTTCACATTGCTTCTTCCTTGCTCAGATTCATTCTCTGCACTCATTACTCTCCCTTCCACAGTCGTCTTTCCAAATGACTCACATCAAAATCATTCAAATGCAGTCCATCACTCTTATACAGTTCAATTCTTCCTTCAAACTTGTTCTGAATATTAATAAACTGCACTCCTTTCTCTTCACATATTTCTGCTAACCTATCATTCATAATTCTTGCTCTCCACCTCATCTCATCACTGTCATACCTGGGCAACTTGATTCCAATCTTACATTGCTCCTTGTTCCCATGTGCATCTTCTCTTTTACCACACCTTTAATAATTGAATCACCATACAACACCACTTGCAGGTCTTTCATTGCCATTTTCATACCGACATCATTTGTTTTTGTCTTCTTCACTCTTCCATACATATCTACAATTTTCTTTATTTCACTTCGCATCCACCTCATCTTCAACTCAGCTTTCAAGTCTTGCATCATTTTTTTGTTTTATCATTCACTCTCATTTTTTTTTATCATCAGTCACACGTTTCTTCACCATAAACCATGCTCACCACTTTGCCATTAACTTCGTAATGATGTTTTTCAACATCATTATTGCCCACTTTATCATTAATTTTACTCTGTTTTTTAACATTACATAAGTTATCACCCACTTTATCATTAATTTTACTCTGTTTTTTAACATTACATAAGTTATCACCCACTTTATCGTCATTAGAACTTTTTTTCCATGCTATAATTTCAGCACACTCTCTGAACATTCATACCATCTTCAAACTTCTGTGTCAGTTATGATGCCATGTTCTCTACCTGTATTTAAACTATTTAAACAAGCCTCATCATCTATCAGAATATTGCATTTCTGGCATATCCTCGTTCATTCTTTTCTCTTATTCAGCCTCTGCATAAATATCCATGACATCCTCCCACGTATACATATTATGTTCAGAGAACCGTACCATTTTGGAGAAATCCATGCCGTCTACTCTGTCTTTTTGCACAAACCTATGCAATGATTTGCCTTTCACCACCATGTTATGTTAGTGTGTGTGCTAACAAAAACAATGAATTTGTGATAATGTGACATATGATAATATTTATAAAGTTGTAGGAGTTGGAGAGAAAAGAACAAAAAAAGATTCTTTTATTCTTTTTTGTTTAGAACAAAAAAGAATACCAGACTTTTTGGAGGCTGAAGAGGCTATGGACTAGTGTTATGCCAGGATTGGCTACACGTGAAAGTCTGTCATTAAAAATAAATAACTGACCTTGGTTGGTTGGTTGGTTAGTGGAGACATTTTAAAAATTAAAGAGAGGTGAAGCATGGTTTTTCTTCCAGTACATAAGGTAGGAGCATTTTTGGTAGCATTAAAATTTACTAAGATCAGTGTTTGAGGCATTGGTCATAGTATTTCTTATTTTCTAAGGTCTCAAACTTTTGTGCTATCCTTCCTGGAACATTTCTTGATTCTCCGTTATCATTAGTTTATAAACAAAGTTTTTCTGCATAGTTTCATGTCATTGTTAATTTTTGTTCTACCTTTCCTACATGCTATGTATTATGAGAATATGGCACCTCCTCTGACCAACCTGTTTAATTTTAGCTTCAGTTCTTGGAAGGTGCTAATGGAGTGCAAAGAGAACAAAACTGTATCATTGCATTGGAGGCTCCAGGACAGAATTTTCAAATTATAGGCCAGTCAGTGTTTCAGTATTGTGGTTAAGCTATTGGAGAAGGTAAAAGAATTTGGGACTTGGAGGACAGGAATATGATACTTTAAAAGGCACATCATGGTTTTGTGAAAGAGGTTGGTCTTGTCTTAGTAATTTGTTTATTTTTTAGATTAAAGTGACAATTGAGATAGATGAAGGAAATGGTTACTTGGTGATGCTGTGAACTTTGTGGAGGCATTCAATAGGATTCCACACTGAGTCCTCTTGCATCAATTGGAACAAATGGAGATGGATATAAAGTTGATGATTTGGATAAGAAGGTGGCTGAATAGATGTCAGAGTGGTGTATTATTATTTTTTTTTGAGGGGGGGGCAAGATCTTGTGGACAGGGAGTTGGTTAAAAAGGACATGTTGTGAAGATTGTAAAACAGCACATCAGATTAAATGGCTGTTGAAGAACACAAACAGGCAGGGATAAAGAGGTTATTAAAACCTTATCAAAGGGAATAATAAGGGCATATCTGGACTGCTGCATGTAGATCTGGTTCTCTGCATTCCATGGGGATGAAGAAGTGGTGGAGAGGATGTGAGGCAAGTGACCAAGTTGCAGTAGGTTTATGTTATTCTTTTTGTGAGAATAGATTGAAGGTCAGTGACTAGAGGAAATTTTTCTAAGCCTTTTTTCGACTTCCTGAGTTAGTCGATCTCTGGCACAAGCAAGCTGGTTTCTTCTCCAGGAAACTTGGGTTTTTCATCCCATAAACTCAAGAAAATCGACCATAGAACCCACACTATTTCAGACATTAAATATATTGTGTTAGGGACCACGAGATGGTGGCACTTGTTAACCATCTCTTCACTGTGTGCCACTTAATCAGTGAAATCCTTGGGCCAGCTATCTCTGATTGGGTACCAGTGGAGATTGAACTGCCCACTCAGTCTCCAAAAGTTAGATAGGGCTAAAATGACCTCGCCTACTCCTTATACAGGCATAAAAGGCATTAGCTGATTCAATTTTTTTAGATTGAAGGTCTGTAAGCTTCAAAAACTGAACTCTCTAAGTGAATGAGAGAAGACATGATGAAAAAGTATAAGTTTTTAGTCATTTTACAGGATTGATGCCAAATACTTTCTTTCACTACCTCACAGGAAGGAAGAGACCAAGGGGCCACACTTCGAAATCATATGAGTGGTGTTTGCAAAGGTGTTAGAACTAGATGTTTTGCTTGGTGGGTGGTGAATGTGAGGAATGGATTTCCAGAGATGGTTACAAGTGCTTGGGTATTGTGTGAACAGCGGTTAGAGTGGATATCCCGCAATGAGTCTTTGACTCCATGGAGATATCCAAGAAATAATAATTTTCAATGTTGCATAACCTTTGTGTGTGTTTGTGCTTTTTGTAGAATCCAATAATGATTACGTTCTTTTTGGTTGAAATGACTTTGGATCAAATAATCTAGGATGCTATTCTCATATGCTCGTATATACATTCTTCTTATTATTAAGTCAGAGATCTCCAAGGAGACAGGGACTCGTTCAGGGAGGCCACATTATCTGCACGATGGGTTTTGTATAAAGCTAACCTCCTGTGAATATTTCATTATTATCTGAAATAAAAGCTCTCTGTTCCTTATGCCAAAATACTAACATTGTCCTAATGAAAGCCAACAAAGGAAATACAACTGTTTTTATAGATACCATGAACTATAATCTTAATGTTTTGTTATTTTTAATAATATATCTATTTACTGTATAATCAGCAGAGATTCTATCCAAAGCCATAGATGAAACATACCCTTTAGATGCTGATAGTATTGAAAAGTTGTAAATTCATTATGCTCGCTTGTCCCCCATGTATTTATGGCACTTCCTGAAGTACACAAATCCTATGATTTCATAGGATCTCCTATTTGATGTGTGCAAAATATCTCTCAAGTCTTCTGCAAAGCTTCACTGGCAAAACCAGCTCTTATATCAAAAATAGTTTTAACTTGAAAGAAAAAATTTTCTTCAAGCGTCTGGAATGATGGTTTCTTTTAACATGGGTTCTCTGTTTACAAACATACCACAAAAAAGAACCTCAACAACTTTTACAAGGATTTTTTCTTGATGATGTCAATTTATTTAAGTTTGCTATCAGTGCTGGTTACTTTACTTGGCAAAATAAACTGTTTCAACAAATAAAGGTGCTGCGATGAGCAGTCCTATGGAGGGGGGGGGTCTGGAAAATGCTGATAAACACGTAGAATATGTATATGTTCTTATATCCCTGTATATGTTCTTATATATATGGGGATATAAGAACATAAGTTACCTTCATAACCATACTACTAGTATGTTCTTTCTTGTGGTTATATCAGTTGCTTTAATATCATTTTTGTTTTAGGTGTTTATCAGAACCCCCCCCCCCTGTATATCACCTACCTGCTTTGGCTGATTACTTTATGAAGCACTTAGAATCAAATTTTTAACACCATTTCCCTGTGACCCCATATTTCATTGTTTTGTTGATGTCTTTGTGATCTGGTCCTGCTCTGAACAACTTAAGTTTTTGGACAAAATTAACTTCCTATACACTCACATTACGTTCCCTACTTAGTGTGAATCTAACAGTCTTCCCTTTCTGGTTATGCTTAATATTTGTAACTCTGTTCGGAATATTGAATTTTACATTTACAAGAAACTATTGTTCACAAAAGACAGATATTACCAAAAAAAAGCTTTGTGCATCAAGCATGCACAATTTGTTCTTCTGACTCTCTTCTGTTAGAAGAATTAAATAAAATAAAGTTCACTTTGTCATTAAATGAATATAACAAAACCACAATATAGAAAATAATTGATACTGAAAAATCTGATGATGCTAAAAGGATCTGCATATATAATCTGTAGACCAGCTTCAAACCAGCCCAGAAGTTATCTTCATTCTTACTACCTATTAAGAATAAATTATCACCGATGACCTTGCCTGGTGTTTATTAAATACCATGTTTCTGTCATCTTTGATACTGTGGACAGACTCCGTTCCACTAAGATCAGTCCATGATTATGTAAGATTTCTAGAATCGGAAGGTTCAGGCCTTGCATCTCATGCCGTATGCTGAGACTCAAATAATAGCCATGTCAAAAGAGCAGCTGGTATCAGATGAACACTCTTTTAGCTTCTGTGCTGTTATCCCATCAGTCCCTATTGCTGAATTCATATTCAGTTTGTGCAGCAGTTCTAGTACCTTCTCATACGCTTTTGTTTCTTCTGCCAGTGTTGAGGTAGCGTTCAGCTCAATGTTGTATATTCTGGGTTGATGGCTTTTAGCAAAATGGGCACTAATTAATTGAACAATCTCTATGTAAAAATAATCATAATTTAAAATTATGAATATTTTTACAAATTGTTTGTTAGTATATTTTTAGTTTTGGTTTCATAACATTTATTTTCGGCACCTGCAATGTGCCCGTTATTGATACTATTTTGTCAAAACGAAATGTAAAGCTGTTCAAAAATTTATGTACAGTGGTATCTCGCTAATCCGAACTAATAAAAACTGTGCTCATTCGGATTAGCGAATTTCCCCCCAAGAGACAACAATAACTAGCATTTAAGAGAAAAATAATCAGATTCTAATGGTACATCAGTTTCATTCTGTAAATAAATGAAGTAACTGATAGAAAAAAGCTACTGTACTGTAATGTAAAACAAAAAATACAGTACACAAGTTTATTTTAGTAAATCAGAATTACATAACTTAATTTGCGTAAAAAAAAAATCACTTTCTTGTACATAACACAAAAAAATTTCACAAAATAACACAAAAAAATTTCACAAAATAACACAAAAAATTTCACAAAATAACAAAAAAAAAGTTTATTTCTCCGTAAAAAAAAAAAAGTCATTGATTTTCTTTTGCTTCTTGGAAGCTAAACTTTTTTCGAATGCTTCTTCTCAGAGCTGCATTAGCAATAAAATTTTGTGGAATGGCATATCATTCTGCTTAGACCATTCTATACACATATTAAAACTGTCAACTGCCCCTTCATGTTTCACTTTTTTTTTTCTTCGAGTTCTTTATCGTCATCTAATTCATTCTGTATCATCATATTTATAATTTCAACATCTGATTTGATTTCAAATTCCCTTTCGTTCTACCTGTAACCCATTCCGTAACATCTGTTTGTGAAATTTCAACATTTGGATTTATATTTTTAACCAAATTATGCATGTTTTGAATTTCCTCTTTTTGTGTATATTTGTGATTCATGCTGACAATACAGTACGATCTGTACAGTATAAAAAAGCAAACGTGAACACACAATACATCAATACTGGTTGTACAAGATAACCAGTATAACCGTACAATCCACAGTATGAAAAAAAAATACTGTACTGTAGACGAGACCTCCACATAGCCTTTAAAGGAATGCAGAGAACCGAATTGTATGCTCCTTTTTAGCATTTCCACCTTATTCTAGTAGACTATCTAAAAGAGCAGTATAGTCTGCTGAGTCTTGTTATAGTCAATGAAAATGATGTACAGAGATTTGTTATATTCTTAGCTTTTTTGTGATAGTATATGGCATATCGGCACTTTTGATATGGTATGTTTAGAAATTTTTGTAATATTCAATAATTTTTGGATGTTTACCTCGTATGCAAATATTAGATGAATTAATTAATGAAATTTACTTGTTTCATCACATCTATTAAGATATTTGCTATACCTGACTTTTATCACATTTCATCATGACGAGAAGTAGCGGTGTATTTGAACAGTGTTATGAAAAGTGTTTTTCCATTATTATTTTGTGTAGATTTGTATAATAGTGCTTTTGTGTGATAGCCAGACTGGATATAATCATTGTACTGTGGTATTGCAGTTTTAAAAGTTTTCACTTCAGTTGTTATCTTGATTAATGTGGAAGTGCTAGTTAACATTACAAAAATGGTGGCATTGGCAGTAAAGAAGCATACTCCAGCAGTGCGGAAGGTCTCACCTTGGAGATTGAGTTTTTCCTGGACTTTTTGCAGTGAATAAGATGCAACTATTATTTTATATATGCGTCCAAAAATACTAAAGATTTACAGCGTCAGATTAAACGATAAAAAAAGGGATGTATTATAGAATGTGAGAAGTGCAATGAAAGGCTACAAAGTTCCAAAAATGAGAACGTGTTAGCAGGAATAATCAGAAAATGGATGGAAGTGCTTGCAATGGCAATAATAGAACTGACGTGGAAGAGTTTAGGCAAGAGTTAATGAAAATAAAAAGTCAGATTAAATGTATGGAGGAGGAAATTGAATGTTTTAAAGAAGAGCATAACTAATGTAAATCACAAGGAAGTTAATAAGAAGCATTTAAGGTTGATAGGGTTGCTTTATATGGTGATTCAATCATCAAAGGAGTGGTAAAAATTAAAGTGCACAAGACATATTTTACAGGTGATACAATAAAATGAATATCAGATGCTTTGTAGAAGGAAGGAATGGGCATCAGAATTAGTGGTAGTGGTGAGCACAAACAGCTTCAATAGTAAGACAAAGAATGTGGAAAGGGATTTGAAGAAGTTGTTACAGGAAGTGAAGGATAATAGTGTCATTTGGAAAGTGGTTAGTTTGTTGCCTAGATATGACCGTAGTGAACTGAGAAAGAGAGCAATGATACTGAATAACAAGATGGCTGAATTGTGTCAGATGGAGAGTGTTCAGTTTGTGAATGTATGGAATGAATTTTAAGGAAAGTTGGAATGGTACAAAACTGATGGAATGTTTGAATGGGTTTGGTGTTGGTCATTTGGAGCAATTGTTTACTAAGAGTGCACAGGGTTCACACAAAATTAGTACCACTAAAAGTCTGAGAAGCAGGTTGTGGAAGGGCAGGAAGAGGATAGATACAAACGTGAGAAAGTGATCCAGATCAAAATAGCAGAGCAGAGTGATCCGGTGCAGAATGGTGGGGATGATAAGAATATAAATGAAAATCAGAGTAAGGATTAGGGAAACGGGAATGGTCAGGACGAAGAGAGAAGTGCACTATAGCAGAGAGAGTAAAAAGTGATTGTGTTGATGGGATGGCCTCAAAGAGTAGAGATTGAGTATCAGAAATAAAAGGGGCTGAGTTTGTAGCATTGCTTGAATCAGTATACCCAAAGATAATTGGCATAAGTGAAACTTGGTTGACTGAGGATGATATGCTATCAGAACTTGAAATGGTGGGATATAGAACTTTCCAAAAGGATAGGAAGATGAAGAGAGAAGGGAAGTATTGTTAATGGTAGCAGAGGAATTGTGTCCTTCAAGAGGGGAAGTGGAAAATAGTAGTGTATATGAAGATTTTAAAGCTGTTTGGTGTGAAGTTGAGATCATTAGAAAGGTATATCTAATAGGTTGCTCCTATAGGCCAGGGAATGTAGAGAGTATTGATTGTGAAATGTTTAGACAAATTAATTGTGCAAGTAAAAGGAAGATGACCATCATGGGAGATTTTAATTATAACAGTGCCACCTGTTGGTGAAAGTGATCATAAGGTATTGGTTTGTCAACATCTTTTCTACACAATACATTGGGTTGATGAATTGTATAGAAAAGATGTTGACAGTGTATGGGAAATGATAAGACAGTATCTAACACAAGCAATGCATAACTGCATATCAAGAGTTAAGCAAATAAATAGAGTAGGAGTTAGATGGATGAACGGTGAAATCAAGCAAGCAGTGTTACAAAAGAAGTTGTGAAGGAAGGAATAATTATGGCATGTTGATGCTATAATTATTTTTTGATAGATTACCACATCAGTTGGTGTACAAGCTTCAGAGGATAGGAATAGATAATATATTGATTAGGTGGATCAGAGATTGGCTTTCTGAATGATACTAGCAAGTTGTGTATGATGGAGCCATGTCAGAAAAGGAAGGTGACCAGTGGCATGCCTCAGGGTTCTGTTCTTGGACCTCAACTGTTTAACTTGTTTGTTAATGATATTTCATGTGGATTGATTGGGGATCTTCAAATGTTTGCCAATGATGCAAAGTTAGGTAGAATTATCAGAAGTAGTGCTGATGTTAATTCTCTACAGGAAGATTTGAATAGACTTTTAGCTTGGACAAATGAGTAGGGGTTGCAGTTTTAATGTTAATAAATGCAAGTTGTTAAACTTTGGAATACAGAGATATTCCAAATATACTGTGTGTAACCATATACTGTCCACCAAGACAGTATATGGTTACATACTGTCTTGGTGGACCTATACTTCAGGAAGTGAATGAGATTCGGGAACTTCGGTCCAAATTAGAGCACATCGAACGTGTCGCAAAGACTGCACATCGTATAGCTGCTATGATAAAAAGTACATTGACGTATAGGGATAAGGAGGTGATGGTGCCTCTATATAAGGCATTGGTCACATACATATATGGACTATTGTGCTCAGATTTGGTCACCTAGCCTTCATTGTGATGTGGAAACACTAGTGAGGGTCCAAAGACAAATAATCAAAGTGATATCGGGACTGTAGTGTTTGTTATGAAGAGTATTCAAGAGAATATGGATTACAGAAGTTGGTGGATAGGAGGGAAAGAGGAGATATGATAGAGACTTTCAAGTTAGTTGAGGGATTCTATCAGATTAATACAGAAGAAATTATAAAAATAGTGAATGTTAAGATGGGTGAAAGAGAGGCCATCCCTGGAAGTTGTATAAAAATGTGAAGAAGGGTGTGAGGAGTAGATTTTTGACGTGGAGAGTTCTTAGTGAGTGGAATGCATTGCCTGAGTAGTGTAAATAACTTCAAAGATTGTTATGATATGTTGCTGGTTGAGTGGGCCTCCCATGATGAGTGCTGACTCCATGAAGATTACCAAAAGTGAATAATTTTTGAGTTTTCTTCTCATATTCTTTCAATTTTTCTTGCTAGCATAATGACACCTATTATTTTATAAAATAAGTACTGGTTATATTCTCACTATATTATTTAAGGAAATTACGTGCTAGGATATACATTAAAATAAATTTTAATATATTTCTATATTTCGGCAACGTCACGTTGCCATTTTCAAGAACTTAAGTACAAGACACATGCACGTAGGCACAACAAAACAATAAATGAGGAAGAAGTATGAAGCTGTTATTCCTACTAAAGTCTTGATGGTGCCCTCCAGCTGGCAATGTTGGTGTTCTTGGGCGATTGGGCTGAAGGTCTTCTGATGTAGGTTTCCCAAATTTGAGGAAATCTCATGCAGCCAAATTTGTTGAGTCCTCAAATTTGGGAAACCTACATCAGAAGACCTTCAGCCCATTCACCCAAGAATACCAACATTGCCTGCTAGAGGGCACCATCAAGACTTTAGGAGAAATAACAGCTTCATACTTCTTCCTCATTTATTGTTTTGTTGTGCCTACGTGCACGGGTCTTGTACTTAAGTTCTTGAAAATGGCAACGTGACATTGCTGAAATATAGAAATATATTAAAATTTATTTTAATGTATATCTTAGTATGTCATAATTTCCTTAAATAATATAGTGAAAATGCATAACCAACGTCTAAGCCTTTCCACAAGAATTACTGGTTATATTCTTGAGCAATTTGATTTATTATATGCAAGTGATCTGTGTAGAAATTTTTTTCCCTAAATCCTGCCTGTTTGTATTGGTGGATTTCTGCTAGTTGGCCTGATATTCTGTTTTGAATAACTAATTAATAGTGTAGTTTTGGTAAATAAGACAGATTAATCTATAGCCATTTATATCTGATTTAGAATTTATCTTCTATAAAAGGACTGTCTTTGATTTTATCCATAAGTTTTGGGTGGATTTATTGCTGTAGAATTTCACAGTGTAAGTAACAAAATCCAGATTTTAACAGTTCAATATTTATTTAATCTTTTATTGGGTTTTTTCCATTTTCATCTCATGTCTGACATTCTAAATTTCTGTGATGCCGATTCCAATATATTATTCCATAAAAGACAGTGGTGCATGGAAGTTGATTGGAGTTAGAATACAGTTCATTGCAGAAATTGCAGGCATCCCCGGGTTACGGACAATCCAATTTACAGTGTTCCGTACTTACGAACGGGCTCCCCATAAGGATAATTAAATCAGTGGTTCCCAAACTGTGCTGCGAAATATTCCAATATTTTCACTGAAATAACCACACCAACTGCGCATTGCAACTGTTAGGTAGGCCTATGTTCTGACTTTGGGCACCATGACAAAATCCTGATATACTAAGGGTGCCGTGAACCGAAAAAGTTTTGGAACCAATGAACTAAATAGTTAAATTAATAATTCGGGAACTAGTTTCTTCCGCGCATGTAAACAAAGCTACATGTATGAGTTTTTTACGTTCTGTTTGTTTGGATTAAAAGAAAGAGCACAATAGTTTCTGTAATGTTTTGTTATTATAGTATGGGGGTATTATTGTTATTATTACAATATTACACTGTATTACTATTGCCACATATGAGCCATTATAGTAGTATTATTATTATTTACTGCATATGCGATGTTAATCAGGGATCCAAGTTACATACAAATCAGACTTAAAAATGTTCTCAGGAGCATATCTCATTCGTAACCTGGGGACTGCCTGTACTTGATATTTTTAGGATTTCATCTTTGTTGTTTGTGAGTTCTCCCTTTTCATTTTTTAGTTTGTTGATCCACATCTTGCTAGTAGACATTTTCTTTTGCTATTTTTAAGTTAGTATTATTTTTTGAGGTAGTATTTATTCATGCAGTGTTAATACTATTCACTTTTTAGTGAAGATGGCAAATTAAATATGGAAATAGACAATTGAATAACCATAGCTGATATATGAGATAGTGTTAAAACCAGTTTTATGCTATGGACCTGAGAGTTGGATTAGAAATGAAGCACTTGATCAATGATTAGAGACCACAGATATGAGAGTTCTGAGAAAAATTAGGGGAGTAAACAGATGGTATCAATGTCAGAATCATATTAAAAAGGAAGATATTAGGAAGGAAGGAACTTAACATTGTTAGAATTCAAGAATGTGCAGGAGCAGAGCTAATCTAAGATGGTATAGTTACATAAACAGAATATGAGGAAACAGGTGTTTGATGCAAGATGGTAGAAGACAAAGATTTAGGTGGACTAATTCAGTCAGAAGTGCCCTAGAAACTGAAATATTAGATTTGATGGTATTTTCCTCCACTAATTTGGAGAAAAATTGTTGATAGGATATAACGTAAACTTAATCACTTAGTACTGTGATAGTATCCTATAACATCCCTTGAGAGTACATTGATAATGATAAAAAATTGATAATAATGAAAGTATTATTCATGTCCTGATTGTTCTCCTTAGAAATTTGTTACTTTTCTTTTGATTATCTCACTGTAGCAAATACTATTAAACTCAACATTACAAAAATGCTGTAATTGCCAATGCAATTAGTGTTTCACTATCAAAAATTCTCAATCAATTGAAGTTCCATAGATTCAGTACCGTGCTAAATGAAATTCATTAGCAAGCTATTTACTGTAATAAAATATTCGTTTGTTCTCTACACGTTCGAAAGTGAGAATTGGCTGTAGTATGTTCATCGACAGAAGCTGTCAGTTGTTGATTTCATTAACAGCAAGAATAACAGTGTTGATTTATAATAATAATAAATTATATTTGTTTTTAATATTTTAAGGTATAACAGTGTCTGTTCAATACCATGTTCAGAAGGATATCTGGAGTCCATTATAAAATTTTATACACATCCACTTTTTATGTTATTTGAAAACTTCTTAATTTTAAGATGTAAAAAACAAGACTTATTAATTCTACTAATATGTTTATGCCACAAAATATTCTCATAATCATTTTGTTGCTTCGAGTTTTTTAGTAGTTCAAGATGTATAATTCTTGCCATTACTTCGAGATTCAAATTATATTTTTATTGTATTTAATTTTTCAGACCTGTGTATGTACTAATAGAATATTAGTTCAAGAAGAAATACATGATAAGTTTGTCACAAAGTTAAGTGAAGCCATGGAAAAGCAGTTATTATTAGGTGATGGCTTTGACCCTAAAGCAACAGTTGGGCCTCTTATTAATGCTCAAGCTGCCCAAAAGGCAAGTATCAGTATGTGATTCTGTTTCTCTGTCTTTGAAACTTAAATGCATTAGTCCCATTGCATGCATTCTTATTTTAATGAATAACTACAGATGTGCTTTACATTAATGTGCAGTTTATATTACTTATAACTGCCAATTAATACGCATTATACAAGCACAAGCAGTTTTTCGGAACAGAAAATTTTGTAAAACCTGTTTCTGTCGAGAGATAAATTTAATGGTAGGTTGATTTATAGGATATTATGATGGCCCAGTAAATATTGCATTCTATTACTGATTTTTACCATTATTCTTCTTTCAGATTAATCTGTTATTTTGTATGGTAATCAAAAAATGGATTATTTTTCATTCTGAAAAGAAATGAACAAAGAAATACAGTTTAATAGAATAAACATATATTTTCTGTGAAGAAACACATTCTTATACTGAATTTTTACATCTCCCACTTTGCTCAGAATAGCAGTCTTATGTAAATAAGAATCCAGCTACAGAAAAAACTTTTCTATCTGACACTCCCATCCATAACATTAATATTTCAGTTCTAACTACCATTCGGAAATTTAAAATATTCATTATCTTCTGCTTTATTGATACAATGGCAAATCAAAAGTCTTTGCAAACATTTTTTTTATGGACATCATCAAATTCCTGGTATGTACCATCAAGGGTGAACACGATTATTAATCTCCTATCAACAATTTTTCTCCAAATTCATATGCTATTTGTCTGTACTCAAATATTGTAAGATTTTATAATCTTATATTTCAGTATTCCAGGGCACTTTTAACTGCATCAGTCCACAAAGACCTTGGTCTTCCTCAGTCTTTTTTTCCTGCCATCATGGCTTCAAACTTATTTTGTTAACTTTTCCTCTCCCATTATGTTTGTGACCATGCTGCCTTTGATTAGCTCTGCTCACACGTTCTTAAATGCTAACAATGTCAACTTCTTTCTTAATATCTTCATTGTTTAATATGATTCTGCCATTGATGCCATCTGTCTCTCTTTTAATTAACTTCCTTATTTTGAATCCAACCCTTCTATTATATGAAAAATCTCTCCTCTGTCATACATTTTCAATAGTTTAAATGTGTCAATCACGTTGCCTCTTTATCTTCTAGAAATCCACCAAATGCTGTAGTTTGTATGTCCTCAGTCTGTCCTCATAATTAACATTGTAGAATCCTTATTAATAACTTAACACTTAATATTTAATGAATATTACATAACGCTTATGGATTAATATTTCTTGACACCCTTTATCCGATGCTAAAACTAGTGCATTAGCTAAAGGCCTTGATTTTGCCGTAGTACCTAAACGCATCCCTTATCTCGAATTTTTGCATAGCATCGAACGTAATCTGTCGGGAATTTATAGCTAAGATGCTAATAAACTACGATTTGAAGTTGCTGCCTCACTTTTTAAAAATTACTGCCGTGTAATTTATTGAGTGCTGAAATCCATGCACTAACTTCATTAAGAAAAAATAGTGAAATATCTATTTCAAAAGCTGATAAAGGAAAAGCTGTAGTGGTCATGGATAAGGCTGACTATGAGAGAAAAGTAACCTGCCTTTTACAAGATACTTCCACCTATCAAGAATTCAATCATAATCCTACAAATTCGCAAATTAAACAATTAAATAAGTTGCTTGATGAAGTTATCAGTTGGGATCAAAACACCGTGGATAAACTGCGCACTCATTTTGGAAGAACTCCTCATTTATATGGCCTCCCAAAAATCCATAAAGAAGGTTATCCGTTAAGACTCATCGTGAATTGTATTGACTCTGCCACTTATTGAATTGCTAAATTTTTGTCACGTTCATTAACTGCCCATATTGAACATTCCAGATCATTCATCAAAAATTCGACACGATTTCTTGAACAAATCAAGGATGTTCAAATCAAAGAGTTGTTAGTCAAATCTGACTTGTTAGTCAGTTTTGATATTATTTCACTCTTTACCAAATATTCCATTAGCTGACACTGTCAACTTACTATATGATGATTACCCTCCAGATATTGCAAAGATTTTTGAATTACATTCAGGATATTTCAGCTGGAAAAACAAGATCTACAAATAAGTTGAAGCTACTGCCATAGGTAGCCCTCTGTCTCCACCTTTGGCAAACTATTTTTTGAACCATCTGGAAGACACCTTGTTCTCATCCATTCATCCCCAACCCTCTCTTTGGTTTCGTTATGTCGATGATGTCCTTTGCTGTTTGGCCACATGCTGAAGAGGAACTTACCACATTCCTACAACAGATAAAGCCTTCACCCACACATTCAGTTCACCATGGAAAAAAAAAAGGCTGGCAGTTTACCATTCTTGGACATCCTCTTTACGTGCACATCCTTTGGTACTTTATCAACAAGTGTCTATTGAAAACGTACCTTTACTGGCAGATACATTCATCAAAAGTCTGCTCATCACACCTCTCAAAAAATCAGTGTTATCAAATCTTTAATTAATAGAGCACATAAAGTGTGCTCCTCTCCCTAAAGCTTACAACAAGAAATTTTCACTATAAAAAAGTTAATAGAATCTAATGGTTACAACCCTAATCAAATCCAACAGATAATTGACTCCTGTGTTCCAACATCTCAGGATTCTTCAACAGACTGCAGAGTTCCAATCCATTATATTTCAGGCATCTCAGAACCTATTGGCAGAATTTTGAAGAAGTATTATCTTATTCCCACATATTTTCCTATCAACAAATAATTTTTCACTCATTGCCATCTAGAAAAGACAAACTGGCACCCCTATCATTAGCTGGTGTTTACCAGATACCGTGTGAATGTAATTTAACATACTTTGGACAAACAGGCCATTCTGTGGAAAAAAATTGAAGGAACATCAGTATTATATCAAATTCATGAAACCTCATAAGTCTGGTCTAGCACAACATAGTATTGATACTAAACATAATATCCAGTGGGATAAAGCTTGTCTTCTCCACAGGTGCAAGTTTAAATATGAATGCCTTTTCAAAGAAAGTTGCAAAGCCCTTTTACATCAGCTGAATTTGAAAAATGACTCTCTCTCTCTCCCAAAAGTTTGGGAGATTCTTATCTTATGTAACCATCAATGAAATAGTTTTTAAGAATTATTTAATAATATTTTATTAATAGTAATTTTCTGACATGCGGCAACAATTTTAACTGGTAATCCATGGACTGTTCTTTACTTTGTATTCCATTCCTTTAACTTTTTGTTCTACACTGATGATGTACTGTTACTTTCAGTACGAAATATTTGTACCTTTAATTCATTAAAGTTTATTACTGTATGTTATGTACGTGTTAATTATTAATTTTAATTATGCCACAGGTACCTTTAAAGATTGTAGAATCCTGATAACATGTTGGTTATCCATCTTCATACCCTCTTCAAAGTTAAGTTATCCTCTCAAAATCCTCATGACCTGATCTGGGCATGGTAATCCAGATGGATTACTGTGCACTGTTAATCACCACTATTTTATCTCTACTGGTGAAAGTTCTTAGTACTGCAGGAATTCTCTGGGTTACTTCAACACCTTTGCGGTATGTGCCCTAAACCTGAAATTTTTATTGACATCATCCCAAGATCCCTTGCCTTTGTAAAAACAATCATAATTTAAAATTATGAATATTTTTACAAATTGTTTATGTTAGTATATTATTAGTTTTGGTTTCATAACATGTATGTCGGCACTTGTGATGTGCCCATTATTGATGTTATTTTGTCAAAATGAAATGTAAAGCATTTAAAAAAATTGATATATTTACTGGATCTGGATAGTCATGTTACTTTCAGAAATTTTATTGTAGTTTAAAATGATTAAGTGTTGTGATTTATAAAGGCATTCTCATTACGCTAACGGAGACATGTCAGCCATTATACATAACTTCTCGCTTGCCACTTTCATGAAGTGTGCATGCTCGCTGAGGTGTTTGATGCGTGATTGACAGCACACAGACCGTTTGGTATCGAGGTAACAAGGAAAACAAGCTAGAGGTAATGGAAGTTTAAGAACGTACAACAGAGGAATTTTGTTCTTATGAAGTTTATTTAGTTTTATGTGACAGTAGGAAGAATATTAACAGTAGATTCCAAAAAGGAATAGTAGAACTGTGAGCCTTTAAACTGGAGGAGTTGTGACTGTCAACAAGTATATAGTAAATAAAATAAGATATTACAGTCGACGTTCTAAAAGAGTGTTTGAGGAAACGCTGATTGGAAAGTTTTATCTATCTTAAGGACTCTAGATATATTTCTTATTTCTACTGGAAAGGGCGATGGAATTAGCTTAACTTAGATATGTTGTTTTTGAAGTAGTAGAAGAAACTTTTCTCTGGTTCAAAAATTAGTAAATAGTGCGTCAAACTGAACTGCAAGAGGTAAGAGTATTTATACTTCAGTGAGGAATAATATTGTATACTATATACAGGTTACAAGAAAGAATCCTATGGAAAAGAAGAAGAAAATGTTTATAATTTTGGAAAAGGCCCTAACAAAGAAACTGATTATGAACATTTTTGTTGTTGTGAAAACAAGGTGTTTAGTCTGGCAGACGTGATTAAGTATATGTTAAACAATCCAGTAATAGAATGAGTCAGGGAATGGGTGATTTTAGTATTTTTGGATAAGAAAATCTCTAAAATGGAGATATATTTTAGAAGGCCTTGGATCCAGATTTTGTAGTTATAATTTTATTTAAGGTGTATATATTGTTTTAGTTTTATTAAATGTTTATATTTTTTTGTATTTGGTCTTGAGTCAGTGATTTTCCAGATTCTAAAAGAAAATTTTCCAGTGTATAAGACGCTCCTATGTATAAGCCGCACCCAAGGAATTTAATACAATTTTCTGGAAAAAACTTCACAGGCTACTTTGACTGCATGTGTACGAATCATTTTTGTTGAAATGGCAATGCTATTTTGCCGATTTTCTTGCACCCATTTCAAAACTTAGGTCTCTTGTTCTGGCCACTTCGCAATTTTTCACGTTCCGCGCGCTTTTCATTATGCAAATTGTGCAAAATCTCCTTCTGACCACACCAAATTCTAATCATTTTTTCTGTAGGCGGAGGTCCAAAATGTCTTTCAGCTTCCCTATTCCCGTGTTCTTCTGCATATTTTACAACCTGCAATTTGTAACTTATAAGTATATGAATGCCGCCTGTTTTTTTCCATCACTAAAATCTATGGGGAAATATCAAATGAACACAAAATATCTCAACACGTCAACTCAATACTGATAAACATCGGTAACTGATTACTCGGATAAGATATTATGAAACTTGAATAGGGACTCCCCGTTCTTAGCCAGTGACATGCTAGAAGTCACGTGAAGGTCACGCATCAATTTGATTGCACCATTAACCGCCTACAAAGATCTTGGAACATAAAAGGGAGTGCGTATGACTTTGAAAAGAGGAAACAATCTTTACCTTCATTATATAAGATGCACCCCATTTTTAAGATGAATTTTTAAGGTAAAAAAGTGCATCTTATACACCGGAAAATACAATAAGTCATTGCACCAATCGGAATCGAGTCCTTGTGTATAACACTCGGAATAAAAAAAAAAAACATCTTAATAGATGGTTTTTTTTATTCGATTAATTGCCATAACAAATGGCAATTAATCTTCTCTTCTCAAAACACCTTCCTCACTTCTACTAGTACAGATCCCCCAATAGAATATGCTGCCTCCCAATGGTGGATCCCATATTTTTACTTTACATTTAGTTGAATTAAACTGATATCTTCATTCATTTGCCCATCTGTTCAGCTTATTTAAATCCTCCTTAAGAGCTACCACATTGCTAATAACTCTTCCAAGCTTCATGTAATTTGCAAATAACTGAATATCTTCCTCTCAACTCTATGACAATATCATTGACATAAAGGTTAAAAAGCAGAGGTCCCAGTACTGATCTCTGTGTAACCCCACTTCCTCTTCCCCACTTGATGCTTCCCCCACCACTTACACACTCCCTGATGTCTGTCAGGGCTAATGTCAATCCAACACTATCTTAATAACTAATCCCATGTGTTGCAACTTAAATATAAACTTACGTGGCACCTTAACAAATGCCTCAAAATTAAAAAAAAAAGGCTATATATATGTGTGTGTGTGTGTATAGGAAGATTGGTTTACTTAGTTGATATACATTTAAAAAAAAAAAATATATATATATATATATGCCTTTTCCTCATCAATTGCAATTGTAATTTTATTATAAAAGGCAAGCAAATTACTGAAACAAGAGTGCCCTTTAACAAATCTATTCTATATATATATATATATATATATATACTGACTATAACCGAGACTAGAATAACAATTAAATTTATTCAAAGTGCAACATGTTTCATCGGATTGTCTGGTTTCTTCAGGCGTGGGAACATAGAAAGCAAATAAACACTATAAGAAACATCGTATCACTATAAAAACGACTATTATAAAATTCAGTTAGCTTAGAACTTTAGCTACAGTCCGTGTTGAAGTTCTATTGTTAAGCAGCTGCGTGCATCTGATTTCATGAGTGTGCCAATATCGAATAGCAGAGCTGAAAGAGTCTGGTAGATTATAGCTAAGGTTATTATTTATGTGATGAGGGTCCATAACAATTTCCTTAGACTTGACTATGTGGTGCTCCACCTTATCACGGCATATATGAAGGTTTGAGGTTGTTGTTGTCCAGTTTATCTCATGTTGACGGCCTTCATCATTTATATTTACTGAAAACAGTACATGGCTTGACAGGGCACTTGCTCTAGTTCTTTTGTAGGCAATGTCCCTCTGGTGTTCTTCCAGATGTAGGATGGATTTTTCAGTTTGGCCATAGTTTGCTTCCCACAGTCACACGTGATTTTGTACACTCCTGGGAATTGTAGATGGTTTGTGAGCTTGTTTGTATTTGCTTAAAATTGATCTTAGTTTAGGAAGAGTATAGAAACAGGTTTTTATGTTGAACTTTCATAAAATTCTTCTTAGTATCGTGGAGAGCGAGCTGATGTATGGTAACGAGATATAACCTTTGGGATTATCTTGTGTTTCTGAGTTGTTTTGATGGTGGCGGTATAGATGCTTATTAATAGTTTTCGACGAGTAGCCATTACTTGTGAAGGTTCTTTGTAGATGTTGTAGTTCGTTTTTTAGCTCTTCATCATCTGACAGTATAGATCTGGCACGATGTGCTAGGGTTGAAATGATACCCACTTTCTGTGCAGGATAGTGATGTGAGGATGCATGCAGGTATCTATCTGTGTGTGTAGATTTTCTAAAGATTGAGATCTTAATAGAATCAGATGTCTTAGTAAGTCTTACGTCCAGGAAGGGAAGAGATCCATTTTCTTCAACCGCCATTGTTAATTTGATATCTTGGTGGAAGTTGTTTAAATGATTTAAAAAAGACTGAAGGTTATCGGTGCCATGTTCCCAGATAAGAAATACGTCATCTACAAATCTCAGCCAAATTTTTCGTTTAAGAGTAGCTGAGGAGATTGCCTTTTGTTTGAAATCTTCAAAAAAGATGTTAGCTAATATAGGAGACAGGGGGCTTCTTATTGCCAATCCCTTATTTTGTTTGTAGATTTTCTTCTCATATTGAAAGTAGCCGGAGTGAACGCAATGTGATAGCAAGGAAAACATCTTTTTTGAAATCTTGTTCTTTAAAATAATAAATTTTGAAAGTTTATTGTTCTTTAAAATATCAAGAACCTCTTGAGTTGGTACTTTGGACAAACAGGCCGTTCTGTGGAAAAAAGATTGAAGGAAAATCAGTATTATGTCGAATACATGAAACCTCATAAGTCTGGTCTAGCATAACTTGTAAAGAGAGCCACCACGTCAAAGCTCACCATGATATCTGAAGGCTGGAGTTTTAAATTTTTGATTTTCGAGACGAAATCTGTTGAGTTTTTTATGTATGAAGAAGAATTTCTTGTAAAACCTTTTAAAGATGAAGCCAGAAACTTAGATAAGCTGTAGGTAGGCGAGTCAATACTATCTACAATTGGTCTGAGTGGGCAGTTTTCCTTGCATATCTTTGGGAGACCATATAACCTTGGGATAAGTGGATGTAAAGAGCAAGTGGCAAGGCGTATGTTTTGTGGAAGTTCTACGGCTTTTGGTAAGAGGTTGTTTGTTTTGTTATGTATCTCCCTCATTGGATCTCTCTCAATTTCCAAGTATGTATCTGACTCTAATAACGCCAAGATTTTTTCATGGTAATCTGTTTTATTTAGCATCACAGTTGCGTTGCCCTTGTCAGCTTCAAACAAAGACATTGTATGATAACAATGTCTTTGTTATTCTCAAGAGTTTTTATGGCTAGCCTTTTGCCAAGGAAGATGTTGTCAGATGGAGGTCTTGCATTGGTAATCGCAAGTATTGCTTCCATGCGAAGTAAACTGGCATCTGTGGCAGGAAGTAGTGATACAGCTTTCTCCATCTTAGTTAAAAACATTTCCTTGGGAATGGTTTTAGGCACAAGGACAAAATTGAGACCTTTTTCAAGAATTTGTTCTTTGTTATGATTTAGAACATATGACGACTGGTTTATCACTAAATTTTTTAGTTCTTCCATTAAGATTATTAGGCGTTGGTTGTTCTTGTGTTTTCTTTAGCGAATTAAACTTTCTGATAAGCTTATGTTTGTTTAAGTTTTGAGATCTTAATGCCCGACGTGTACTTATTTCTTGAACATGATTCCATGACACGCAGTCTAAGGAGATTGCTAAATGGTTTTCTAAAGATGATTTTTGAGAAAAGAGAAGAATATATATATAATATATATATATAGGTCAAGAATATATGGTAATGAAAGAATATTCTTTCATTACCATTTTCTTGACCATACATTCTTTGCAATGTACTTGCATCTCCTCTCTATATTCTTACTATATATATATATATATATATATATATATATATATGACAGAATGATCATTGACTCAGTTAACATACATAGTTTTATGAAAAAAACTGAATGACTAGAACCGAGATTTAATTAGAAAGGTTTTAATATAAACACACTACTAGTTTCGGCCTGTAACAGCCTTCTTCAGGTGACATTATAAAAGAAAAAACACTAAACATTGAGGATTAAAAGACTATGAACAACATAGACAGTCTTTATACATAATTAGCATTAAAACGTTGTTTTAATGCTAATTATGTATAAAAAAAAAAAATATATATATAGTAAGAATAAACAAAAGATATGTACAATCCAAACTTCCAGATTAATAAATATGAAACTGTTTTGGAACTAGAGCATCTCCATTTTAAAGATTAATTATTCATATGCTGACTTCCTATTACTGAATTATTTTATAAATTAATGAATATTAACATAACTATCAATCTGAGTATCTCATTTTTCACAGCAAAATTTTACAGAGAAATTTTCTTTGGACTGAGTTCTACATAAGTTATTTTCTCAAAATGTAATTTTTTTTTTAACTTCAGTAGTAAGACTGCAGTAACTGAACACAAATATTGTATTACTTTAGTAATCTCAGATTAAGAAGTATAATCACAAATTCTCTTTGACCAGTGAAATTTTCTTGATGTTTTACAAATGGAATACAGCAGGAAAATTGGACTCTTCTTTATTTACATTAGTTTACAGTTCAAATTGTCTAACTCCTTCGATTTTCTGAATGACAATAATTAATTTATCATCGCATTTATGTCCTTGAGACAAAAGAAAAGTTTCCTTTTAGTGCTTTTTTCACAAATTGGAATAGAAGGGCTGTTGAGTTTCTCCTTTCTGGTAGTGTCCATTTAATTGCACTGTGTTAAGCTATACAATTCATCGTTTCCTAAAATTTCAATTTCAGAGTTGCCTGTTAACTTATTCCAGTCATAAAAAATTCCTGGTTGGCCAAGTGGTTAATGTATCTGCTCTCCAGCCAAGAGGCTGTGGGTTCAAATCCTGCTAAGGACATGGATGTTTGTGATTGTCCTTCCAACTTTTTGAGTCCATACACAAGAGGTTGGTTGATCGACCTATAGTACATTCGTACAATGTATTGGTGGTGGGTTGGGAAAGAAGGTACTTGTTCATATTTTGATTTGAAAGTCTGTATATTGTATTCCTTGGGACATGTATCGGGGGAAGACTGTTCCATAGTATAGCAGTTGCAGGGATGAAGGAGGAGGAGAAGAAATTTGTTCTGTGGGTTTCAAGGTGAAGGGATGTTGAGCAGCAGCTGCACGTGTTCCAACAAGCTTAGTACTAAGTAGGGGGGAATTATTGATGCTATTTCAGATGAACATTTTCCCGAAATATTTGTAGAATATACATAGTGCAGAGACCGATCATCTGTGTGAAAGTGAGGGAATGAGTTGGTAAGAGATGGGTCATTAATAAACCTGATTAATAAGTGCTCTCCTCTCTATTGAGTCAAACATTTTGAGGGAACTTTTGGGGGTCCCGTCCCATATGTGGGAGCAGTATTCAATGGTTGGGCAGATTTGTGATGTGTATAAGGTTAACAGCTGTTCAGGGGTGAAGTAACATCTTGAGCAAAAGAGAAATCCTAATTTTTTTAGAAGCTAAGGATTCAATGGTTGTGATGTGTTTTTGCCAGGAAAGGCTTGGTGTCAGGGTAATTCCAAGGAGAGAAATCTCAAGTTGTCTGGAAATTTGGGTATTGTCAAAAATAATACTGGGAGAAAATGATTTTTTTATGAGAGATAAGACAGTACTGGGTTTTATTATCATTGAAATCGACTAAGTTATCTGAACCCCTGATCCCTTGAGAATGACTTGGAGATAAGAATTGAAGGCAGTGGTGGTTGATGTTCTGTAGGTTGAAGTGAGTTGTGTGGAGTAAAATTTATCAAAAGAAAGGGAGGAGTGCAATGTACTGTCACCTGCAAAACTGTATTGGGTTGGAGGGCAACTGAAGTAGGTCATTGATATATAGTAGGAAGAGGGTTGGTGAGAGGACAGAACCTTGTGGAACCTTGGGATTAGTTGAATGGTGAGAGGAAAAGGAACCACCCACCACCATGCATAGTGTGTGTGTGTGTCCAGACAGAAACCTGGCAATCCAACTACAGAGGTCTTGAGATAGACCAAACAATGGCAGCTTGGTTAGTAAACCCTTGTGCCAGACCCGGTCAGATGCCTTGAAGATATCAAGTGCAACCGCTTGAGATTTGCCAGACTTCTCCATGGCATTTGTCCAGAGATGGGTGACATGTAAGCAGACATCCTGTTGATCGGCAACAATGGAATCCATACTGGCAGTTGTTTATTAGACAGGTACCTTCAAAGTAATGTAGGAATTGGGAATTGATTTTTCCATTACTTTAGACAGGACTGAGGTGAATGAGATGGGGTGGTAGCGCAGCAGTGACTTGTCGCGCTTCTTGGAAATGGATTGAATATAGGTCAATTTCCAAGCTGTGGGATAAATACCAGTGGAATAAGATAGTGTATATAGGCAACATTGGACAGTAGTCAGTTCTGGTGCACAAACCTTCAAAACAATTGGAGGAATGCCAATCAGCTCCAGGAGAATTTTTTGTGTCTAAATTGGATAGTATTTACGGATCTCTTTCTGGCAAAAGTGGGCATTGTATGTTGGGCATCTGGAATGGTTGGGAGGGACATTTGCCATTGTCAATTATGCATACATTGGAAGCAAAGTGTGAGTCCAGAAGATTGGCCTTTTCTGTAGGTGATGATGCAGTAGAGCCATCTGGGTATGATAGGGGGGGTGGGAGTAGTGTTGGGCAGAAGTCACAACCTATTGCTTTGGTAAGAAACCAAAAGGCTCACCTGCCTGTTTGGACAGGCTGCTAATTTCCTGCTTTTTGCTCTTTTGAACTCTGTTTTGGAAGCATAGATTATTTTTTTGTATTTATTTCGGGCTTGGGTATAACTCTAAAGGAGGATGAAGTTTTTGATTTGAGCTAGTTGTGTTATGTTTGTTTTTTATTTGAAAAGCCTTGGTGCATCTTTTGGAAAACTGGGGTTTAGTTAAGGAATGGCAAGTCAGAGTACTTTGGGGAGTATATGTTTCCATGCCAGTGAGGATTACTTTGGTTATAAGTTTGGTGCATAAGTTTGGAAGGTCGGAAGCAATAGTCCAACCATGGGAATGAGGCATAGAAGTTGCGGAGGCTGTCCCACTAGTTATGGTTCATTGTAGTTGGTGGATTGAGTGGTGGAGACAGAGAGTTGTAGAGTAGGTACCCTCTCTCAATGAATCTTTGGACTCCCTGGAATTGTCACATAATAATAAAGTTGCATATGAGCTTCCAAAACAAAATCCTCTGATCTCATTTTTAATTTTCTTCCTGTTCATCAGTTACTTGGATAGCGTTGCTCTCACAGTCCAGCTTGCTGCCTCTTCCGTGAGTCTGCTCACTGAAAATGTGTAAGATAACTATACAGCAAACAAGAAGTTAATAATTGCCACATTGTGAACATTGTCATTAGAAAAAAAAGAATGTCTTTATAACAGACAATTGTATTGCTGTCCATTTTAACAAATTCTGTGAACTGAATAAGTACCACTGAAATTATTATAGATAACAGCTATCTGGTAAGTGCAGTTTAATCTAAAACTTGATGTTATTGAAACATGAACATCAATCTCTAATTATGCGTATGGTGTGTTAACAGTTTGAAGTTGCGAGACCAAAACCAATTATAAGAATTCCAACTTGAAAAATACAGTTCTAAAAAAAAAGATTCATATTATTCATGATTATTTTACACTGCCACATCTATATAAGACTGACAAAGTAACACTCAGTTGAAAAGTCCTGATAATGGTTCTTTACATGTTAGAAATTTCAACACAGGATTTCCTGACCAGAGTTAAAAAGGTAATCCTGGAAAAGAAGAAAAAAAAACATATTTAAAGTTCCTAGCAACTAAGTCAGCATGTGCTTTGAGAGATTCAGAGAAAAGTACAAGAAAGCAAAACAGCATGTTTGGAACAAAAGTCACTGGAATGCTTCGATAAGAATATAGGAGATAAATACCAGAACGGTGGCAAAATGTTTTGGAAACTATTGAAAAAGCTTTGAAATAGAGGGAAGAATACTGTAAAAAAAAAAATCAGATGATAAAGATGACTTGAAAACTGAAGATAGAGATTTCCTAGCTGTCTGCAGTAATTACTTTGAAAGCTGCTTACTTGAAAGTGTTGCAAAATATTCAGGAGGGGAGGAGTATATATGAGTAATTGAGGTCAAAAAAGCCATTGACAACTTGAAATGCAGAAAGTGATGAAGTAATCAAATTACAATTAGAATACTGAAATATGGTAGCATGAAAGTGTTAAAGTGGCAGCATTTCATAATCAATCATAATCAGCAGTTTGAATTTAAAATGACCAGAATGACTCTCATAGTATCAGTTTATAAAAAGGGAAACAAAACTGAATGTGAGCATTATGGAGAATATTCTACAGTGTTCGATGCAAGATTTATGCAAGCATATTTAAGAAGTTGAGAAGAAAAACTTTGGAAAGAACTACCTGTGTTCAGGCCAAATAGGGATTGTCAGACTCAGACTTTCACTTTCAGACATATAGGTAAGCAATCATAGAAATATAACGGATAGAGCGGGAAAAGACATACGACAAGGTGCCAAGAAATAAGTCGATCAAAATGCTATGACCACCACTACCCTGAATGAAGAAATTCAAGAGCTGAAGGTGGTATAATTTGCTTGCCACAGGGAAGATTCTACAGGAGTGGAAAGAAATATGATAATCGCATTGCACAAGGATTGGTGACGAAGACTTTGAAAAAAAGTTGGTAAGAGTTCGAATACAGAAATAGGTTGACAGAGAATCTGTACCTTGCAATGAACAGCATGAGTTTACTAAGGAAAGGTCATGTTTGAGTAACGTGCTCACTTATAATAATGTTATTCAGTTAGACAAGGGTAATAGATAAACCTTTTATACCCTTGGACTTTGCTAAAGCACATGACAGGAATCAACATGGAAGGCTCTTGCATAAGTTGGTGGATATGGAATTGGGTTATAAACTACACTACTTGGAAAGAAGTCAATCAATGGACACCCTCAATGGCAAGATACATTGTGCCATGTAACGAGTCACGTGTTTCTAGCCAGTATAAATTGGAGAAATATCATTCTTACAAGTCGGTGCAACTGTGTCTGGGTGAAATGACCGAGAGAAAGGAACTGATGGAGTTTGAAAGAGGAGTTGTGATAGGATGCCATGTAGCAGGAATATCTTTTTGGCAAATTGTTGACAAATTGGGCCATCCCAGGTCAATAATCAGTGATACAAGGATTCAGAACACATGCAATTTACAGACAAAAAATGCTAGCTGTGGTGGTGGTTGTGGGCAGTAGATGGCGTTGATGTAGGTGATTGGTAGTAGAGGTTCTGTGTAGTAGTGGAGACGGAAAGTTGTACAGTTGGTGTCCTCCCGCGATGAGTCTTTGGACTCCTTGTAGGTGTCACGAATAATAATGATACCATACTCGGAAGCACAGGGAGTCAACTGCAAGTGCTACCCACAGTCAAGTACCTACCACACTCACCAAACGTGACCATAGAGTGTTATGAAGGATGATATGTAGAAACCACCATTTGTTGGCTGACACATTGAATGCAGAGTTCCAGGTATCGACTGGAACATGAATCTGCACAAAAATCTTCAGAACCAAGACTCACAACATGGGTTTCCATGGTAGGACTGCAATATGCAAACCACACATTACTCAAACCAACATGAAATTAGCAAAGAGTGTGTACAGTGGGTCGTGGAATCTTGGAAAGGTGTGTTATGTAACAACGAATCACACTACACTGCATCCTCTACCAAGCAGATGTATGGGTATCGGTGTGGCAAATGCCCAGTGAAAGTCTCTTACTGGAGTGTGTAATCCCATCTATGAAATTCAGAAGTGATGGTGTGGTGTATGCTCCTGTTTTTTTTCCTGGTTTGGCCTTGGATCTCTGTTTGTGGTGCCAAGAACATTGAACTTTGAGAGGTATCTCATGCTGTGCTTCCTACTTTGTGGCATTTCTACAGAACTGACCATTGTCTCTTTCAGCATAAGGCTACTGCTGTAACTGTGTGGTTCGTGGATATAAACGTCACCACACTTGACTAACCTCCACAGAGTCCTAATCTCAACCATATTAAACATCTGTGGGATGAACTGGAGCATCAAGTGAGTTCAAGGGACGTCTGCTCACAACAGTTTATGACCTGATTACATGCCTACAGTAAGAATGGATCAAAATTCCCATTAATCACTATTGTACACTTGTAGAAAGTATGTCCCTTAAGATTGCTGCAGTCATTTCAGCAATCCTCAGGAGGCAGATATCTTATAAAGAAGGTCCTACATCGTATTAAGGTGGACACTATGGCTGTTTGTTCCTCACATTTTGGTGTCCATCGACATCTTTCCAAGCAGTGTAGTTTGGACAAGAGGATGGCTGACTGACAGATATCAAAAAGTGCTATATGGAGGATGTGATTCTGCAAGATTTAAGGTGACCAGTAGTGTAACACTGGGATCAGTCCTTGATCCATTGTTTTTACATTAATGACAGTGGAAAATATTTAAGAGACATCCATCTGTTTGCTGAGGATACAATGGTAGGTAGGGTCATTAAGAATACAACTTACAAGATGGGATTGTTCACATGTAGTCATGCAAAAATGGGGCTGTCATTTCAATAATTAGTAAATTTAAAATTATACACTTTGATGTAATGAGATATACAATGGTGTGTATATTTGGCAGAATTATGTCAGAAACAACTGACCAGGTTGGAATCTTGTTAGTAGGTAGGAAGTTGAAGTTCAGGAACTATATAGGATTTCAAATACAACTCAGAGGATTATTGCTTTGAAATACAGTTAATGCTGAAAAGAATATTGACCTGTAAGGATAAGGGAGTCATTTCGCCTCTTTGATGCAAGACTTTGATACGCCCTCATTTCGGACTTTGGAATGAATATCAGGAGAGATTCGGAATTTGTTGATGGCAGACACTAGCAAACAAGAGAAAGACGGGTGGTACAATAATCCTACAAACTTCTGAAAGGATCATAAAGGATACAAGGAGATGGAATTTTTCATTTTATGGAGTGGGAGGAGATGACAAAACGGCATATATGGAAGTTGACAATTAATACGGTCAAGATGGAGGTGAGAGTAAGATTTTTCTCTCATAGAGTAGTGAGTGATGGGAATGGAGGTGGTGAGTGCAAGTAGTTTGTTTCATACAGCTGTCTGAAGCAAAAGTGTTGTCTGTATCCCTTGAAATGGATAAAATTGAGTATCGTGCAGTTATAAAATTCTTTGTAAAAGAGGGTTTAACGCCAAAAGAAATTCATTTGACGTTCATAAAAGTTTATGGGCACTCTTCTCCTTCGTCATTGACAATGAAGAAATGGGCTTCTGAATTTAAATGTGGCCATACCGGCCTTGAAGATGATCCATGTGAAGGACATCCAAAGAGTGTAACAACACCAGAAATCATTGATCAAGTGCACAATATGGTATTGGATGAATGGCGAGATAAAGTGCATGAAATTGCTGAGACTATAGTCATTTCAAAAAGCTTGCACAAGATGGATGCCCCGCTTGCTCACAGCAGATCAAAAATGCAGTTGCATGAAAATCTCTAGACAGTGCTTGGAGCATTTTAACAAGAATAAAACTGATTTTGTGCATCGATTTATTATTATGGATGAGACTTGGATTCACCATTACACACTAGAATCCAAACAGCAGTCAAAACAATGGACAGAAGCCGGTTGTTCAATGCTCAAAGAAGACAAAGTCAGTTCCATCAGCAGGAAAGGTAATGGCATCTGTGTTTTGGGATGCTAAAGGCATTTTGTCTATTAATTGTCTTGAAATGGGTAAAACAATAATCGGGGAATATTATTCCGATCTTTTAACCAGACTAGACGAAAAAATTCGTGAGAAAACACCTGGTTTGCAGAAGAAAGAAATCATCTTTCATCAGGACAATGCACCTCCCCACAAAGGTGTTTTGGCAATGGGAAAATTAAGGGACCTGCACTATGAATTGTTGGAACATCCACCTTTTTCCCCAGATTTGGCTCTCTCTGACTTCCCTCTTCCCAAACCTAAAACTCTTCCTTGCTGGTCAGCGTTTTTTTCTTTGAATCAAGAGGTAATTTCATCTGTAGAAGGGTATTTTGCAGATCTTTCTGAGAATCACTACAGGGACTGGCAATGGTGCTGTAACATTGCTGGAATAAATGTGTTAGTCTTACGTGAGATTATGTTGAAAAATAATTTTGAAATTATAAATTCGTTTTTTCATTGTTAGGCCAAGAACTTTTCATACCACCCTCATACACTTCCCCATTAGGCTATTTCTTTCTGGCCTGTAGTGCAAGGCTTAAGGATTCATCTTTCATTGTATATTATTGTTTGTAATATTTATTTTTTATTATATGAGCACTTCAGGGAGTTCAAGGATTCATTGTGGGAGACTCACTTGTTTAGAGATAATTTAGAGATTTATTAATTAATTATTATCAGTTCTGTCGGTTGTGCCATTTGTTTAGAGAAGAAGAGATTATTCATTATACCGTCTGCACCATTTGTTTTGATATTATCTTTATAATGATTATTTCTAATTCCGATTGGTGCAATGACTTTTACCTGTTTCTTTAGAATCCGGAAAATCAATGACTCAAGACCAAATACAAAAAAAATACATATTTAATAAAACTAATACCATATATACACTTAAAATGAAATTATATAATTAGAAAATACTAGATCCAAGGCCTTCTAAAATAAATCTACACTTTAGAGATTTTGCTATCCAAAAATATTAAAATCACTCATTCTATTACTGGATTCTTTGATATATACTTAATCATCACGTCTACCAGACTAAACACCTTGTTTCACAACAACAAAAATGTTCATAGTCAGTTTCTTTGTTGGGCCTTTTTCCAAAAATATAAAATGATGTTCTTCTATTCTGTTAGGATCCTTTTTTTTTTTCCTTTTATATTGTACACAATATTATTGCTCCTGTCTCACTGACATATAAATACTCTTACCTATTGCAGTTCAGTTTGATGCACAATTTACAAATTTTTGTCTCCTCATCTCAAATCATCTTCCTTTTCCCTCTTTTACCTTGCAGTGTCGAGGGTTTATTAATCATTAGACCTCACACCATTCACAGGATAAGGTGGTCAGCCCTACGTCCCGGTGTATCCTATGTCCATAGTGTTGAGTTCTTAAGGCCAGTTTGCCTGCTTTGCGGGATGAAAAACCCCAGGATAAACTGGGGAAAAAACCATATTGTCCATGCTCAAGACTGGCTAACTTGCCTATGGCTGAGGTACATAAGCTTAAGGATCTTCCTCAGCTATGGCTGAGGAAGATCCTTTAGCTCCTCACGTTACCGACGGGACTTGAACCTCGGACACTCTTTCCCCAGGCATATGGTTGCGAAATGCACAGCCACTAGGCTAACTGCATGGGCACTAATTTTTGTACCGGAGGGAGAAAAAAGTTTCTTCTGCTACTTCAAAACAACATATTTAAGTTGAGCTAATTCCGTCACCCTTTCCAGTAGAAAGAACAAACATATGCGGCATCCTTAAGACAAATGAAACTTTCTAATGAGCGTTTCCTTGAAGATTCGTTTAGAACGTCTACTGCAATATCTTCTTTTATTTACTAATTACTTTTTGACAGTCTCAATTTCTCCAGTTTAAAGACTCAGTTTTACTATTCCTTTTCGGAATTTACTATTAATATTCTTCCGACTGTCACATAAAACTAAATAAACTTCATAAGAACAAAATTCCTCTGGTCTGTGTTCTTAAACTTCCATTAGCTCTCTCTCTTTTTTGTTACTTCAAAACAACATATTTAAGTTGAGCTAATTCCGTCACCCTTTCCAGTAGAAAGAACAAACATATGCGGCATCCTTGAGACAAATGAAACTTTCTAATGAGCGTTTCCTTGAAGATTCGTTTAGAACGTCTACTGCAATATCTTCTTTTATTTACTAATTACTTTTTGACAGTCTCAATTTCTCCAGTTTAAAGACTCAGTTTTACTATTCCTTTTCGGAATTTACTATTAATATTCTTCCGACTGTCACATAAAACTAAATAAACTTCATAAGAACAAAATTCCTCTGGTCTGTGTTCTTAAACTTCCATTAGCTCTCTCTCTTTTTTGTTACTTCGATATCGCACGCTCAATCTGTCAGCTGTCAATCACACATCGAACTCCTCGACAAGCATGCGCGCACTATCTGTGAGTGGCAAGCAAGAAGTTACATATAATGGCTGACATGTTGTCTCCATTAGCATAATGAGAATGTCTTTATAAAACATAACACTTGATAATTTTAAAGTACAATAACATTTCTGAAAGTAACACAACTATCCAAATCCAGTAAGTACATAAATTTTTCAAATGCTTTAATTTCATTTTGACAAAATAACATTAATAACGGGCACATCACAAGTGCCGACAATACATGTTATGAAAGCAAAACTAATAATGTACTAATATAAATAATTTGTAAAAATATTAATAATTTTAAATTATGATTATTTTTACATTAGTTTCATCTTTCTCTCAACATTTAAAAAAAAAAATAAATATTTATCTTACATCTAACAAAACTTTTAATGCTTATTTGTAGATCTTAAATAATAACTTGATTCTTGCCTATCATTATTTACAATCTCCGAATGGATACTAGTTTCAGAATCATCTGATGCTAGAGATAATTCGGAATGTACATCTTCCAATTTTGCTATACTTATAAATTTCATTTCTGTACTTTTCAAATATTTCATTTAAACTATTTGAATTATGTTCTAAATCTACAGAATCATCACTATCAGAATCAAATTCTACAGGCTGAGATTCTTTATCTTCACTAACTAAATTAGATGTATTTTGCATTCCTCTGGTTTATTTAACTCTAAGTTAACTAACCTATGATATTCTGCTATTATTTCATCCATGTTGGTTTTTTGATTATCATCACTCTTACGTTGTACATTATCTAAATTATGTAACCTGGGGTTTCAAGAATTTCTTGCATTATTAGGTTTTGTTTTACCTGAATTTCTTAATTTTCTCCCTTGCTGTGTATTTAAATTACGAGATTTGAAACTGTTCCATTTCTCATTATTTGGCTGTGAATGAGATGTACAATTAGTATCAGGGAAAAAACCCTCATCTTTCAATATTTTATTGAAATCAATTACATTATCATCATCATCATCAAATTCCCGCCATGTACCCTCAAGGGGTGTACAGGATATGATAGTACTACAGTAATTTACAAATTTACAATAATGATGTAAATTTTTCATGGTCATGAAATATTTACATCATTATTAACTTCCTATCTACAGTTTCCCTCCAAATCACTTTGTTACTTGTAAAGACTTCAACATTATTAGACCTTATATTTTTATCGTCTAAGGTACTTTGTACCGTATCAATCCACCTATATCTTGGTCTTCCTCTGGGTCGTTTTCCTGCCAACCTGGCAGAGAACACTTGTTTTGCTAATCCTTTCCTTGCCCATTCTGTTTAAGTGACCATACCACCTGAGATTAGCTCTGCTAATGCATTCCTGGATGCTGACAATGTTAAGTTCTTTCCTAATATCCTCGTTTTTAATATGATGATATTGATGTTGATGCCATAGAATATGTATGTATTCTATGGCAGCAACATCAATGTGTTCACACCTCTAATCTTTCTCAGGACTCTCATATCTGCAGTCTCTAGTCTTTGGTCAAGTGTTTTACTCCTGACCCAGCTCTCAACTCCACAAGTTAACACTGGTTTGAACACTGTTTTGTATACAGCTAATTTAGTGTTCCGACTAATTTCTCAATTAATCAATTAAATTAAATTGTAATTAAATTTCTACTCCCTAAAAAGTACCTTTTTAACCTATCAGAGTGTACATTTATAATTTTACTAGGATTTCTGACATCTTGAATCCTAAAATTCACAGGAGAAAATTGGTTTAAAATTCTATGGGCCTGAAGCTTTCCTTCCTAATTTCCCAACCCTTTTTATATTCTATTTATCATCTAACAATACTAAATCTCCTAGTGCAATTGACTTATACCTTCTGAAACGATTAATTTACTGTCTTGTTTTCTGCGAACTTAATTTATTTATTTCACCTACTAACCTATGCGTAGTGGAAAATTTATCTACTACTGTTTCCAGATACTCATTTATGTCCTTGATCCTGTATTAGGAATGAAAACAAGCTCATTAGGAAAAATTGGATCAATACCATATAAAGCAAAAGATGGTTTTTCTTTGATAGCAGAGTGAAAAGCAGATCTGCATGCAAATAATGCTTGAGGAAGATATGTGTCCTAATCATTCATTTTAGCAATTGCCAGATTGGAAAGTATTTGCTTTATATTTTTATTCAGCCTTTCCCACATGCCATTACACTCTGGGTGGTAAGGTGTAGTAAAAATCTTCCTAACATTGAGTAATTTACATAATTGTAACAGCAGTTCAGATGTAAAATTTCCTTCTTGATCTGAAAGTAAGGTTTGAGGAGTTCCATATCTACAAATAATCATATTCAAGAACCTCCTTGAAATAGCCTTTGCAGTTTGATTCTTTATTGAGACTGCTTCAGGAAATCTAGTTAGCATATCTGAAAAGGTCTTATTGGGATTGGAAATGGTTGTAGTGGAGCTTTTCTTATTTGGCATTTAATACATGATTTGACATATGTATGTCACCCCTCATACCTTTCCAGGTATAATGATCCTTTATTCCTTCCCAAGTTCTAGAAAATCCTTGGTGTCCTGCCTAATCAGAACCATGGAAAGTGTACATAATCCAAGGAATCATTTGAATTGGTGCCAATATTTTTACTTTCAACCTTCCTTCTTCCATTTGTCTAGATAAGAGTAATCCATCTTTATCTAAATATAAGTTTTCCAGGTTTATAAATGTATCCAATTGAGTCCCCCCCCCCTCAGTATTGCTTCATAAATAGTTTTGAGTATGGGATCATCTTTCTGAGCTTGGATAATCCCATCCTTTTCCCAAATTTGTGAACTAGGTTCCTTATTCTTTAGTCTCAATATTAAACACTTGATCATTATCATCAATGTCTACAATAAAGAGCCAAGAAGCTATTTTTTCCTGCAACGTCAATTAAATTAAGGGGATAATAAATCCCTCATTATTTTAAAGCCAAATAAGAAACTTGAAGATCGAAATCTAAGAGTTTCATGCCGAAGAACGTTCAGCGAGTCCAAGCGTAAGTCAATACTTGGTAGTACAACACTAGGGCAACTCAGAAGCTAACTGTATATACTGCTTTAATAGGAATATGTTAGAGTATTAAAAACAAAGGCAATGTTTTTGTCGCCGAAGCTGTACATGGTGGCATTAGAAAGATTGTTATTGAAACTTGTATGTATGAGAAAGGCTTGCAGGCTGTAAGTGTAAACATCTCCGAAGTCAGTCAGAAAGAGTTCAAACAACTTTCCAATGGCCGGCAACTTACAATCAAAAGAAAGTGGAGGAGAACAAAAGGTGTGCCGAACTTGAAACTTAAGATGAAAGACTCATACCGATTCTTTGGGGATTGCCAAACTTCATGTGAGGTCTCAGAGGAAGCCTAATAAAAAGGGACTGAAGCAAGCAGAAGGGGTTCCAGAATTGCTGTCAGAGAGGAGGCCGCCCGGTCTAGAGTCGCCATCAGAGAGACTGCCCAGATCCATGTTGCTTGAGAGAGAGGAGTTCCCACTTCCAGAAAGGAGCTTCTCGGTTCGAGACGTTGCTAAAGTGAGACTACTTCTAGACTGTAGACAAGGTATCAAATTGCCGAAAGGAAGAGTTCCAATTGCCGGAGAAATGTTTCCAGGTCAAGTTAATGTCAGATATTCACCAGTGTGTTGCGTTTTCATTACACTTTGATGAATCAAATGACTTCACTGCTATTGCTCAGTTAATGGTATTTCAAGATTATTCAAGTAAAAAGAACTTTTGAAAATTATACCATTATCGGGAAGGACTAGGGGAGAAGACATTTTTTCATCATTTGATGAATTTGTGAAACAACACAAACTTTCGCTTTTTAAACTTGTCTATTACTACTGATGGTGCTCCTGCAATGATTGGTAATAAATCAGGCTTCATTTCATTATGTAAAAATGATGACAAATATCCAGATTTTTTATTGTACCACTATTATTCACCAACAAGTACTGTGTAGTAAAAGATTAAACACAAAAGATGTTTTGGATATTACATTTAATATTGTAAATTCTGTTCGAGGAAAAGCCCTGCAATGGCTGTTATTTAAATTACAGGCAGATGATGATAGGAAACTTCTGTTGTACAGTAATGTTCGCTGGCTCAGCAGAAGTCAATTTTTAGAAAGATTTCTTGTATTAATTAACACTATAAAAAATTTTCTTGATGAAAAAGGAGATATTTATCCACAATTGAGTGATGAAAGATGGTAGTTACACTTATAATTTTTTTAGTAGATTTCTGTATGAAATTAAGCAATTTAAATTTAGAGTTATAAGGTAGAGATAAAAGTTTAATTCACATGTTAAGTTCAATAAAAACTTTCAAACAATACTTACTTTTATTAAAGAAAAATATAAATGACCGCGAATTTAGACATCTCCCATGTTTATTAAAATTTTTTGAACAAAATCAAGAAATGCTTCGAAATGATTTAAAAGAATTAATTTGTGAAATAGAATTAGTTGAGGAAGAAATAAATTCAAGATTTAAAGATTTTAATAAAACTGAAATGATTGTATTTTTTATCAATAATCCATTTCAAGAAAACTTGAACAATGTTAAATTTTACATTAACTTTTTTTTTTTTTTTTTTTTTTTAATCAACGAGCATTTCCTGTAACTTGTGAGTTTGTAATCAATCTGTTGTTTTTTCTAACTTTGGTTTTCCAAAATAGAGAAATAAATATTTTATTCCTCCAATTTGTTTTTTTTTTGTATTAAAATAATTAAAAGTGATAAATAAATTTTTAAATACACAAATAAAGTTTTTAGTTGTGAATTCACACTGATATGATCGTCAGCTTGTCGAGAGCTCCTGAAAAGATCAGTAGTATTTTATGTTATCATTGGCAATTTTACTAGAATTTTACGTAGTATTGTTTGCTGTTCGTATCTTAGTGTGTCTGTGCGATTTTTGTGTGTTTTCTGTGTTATTTCAATTATTATTTTTAAGATATGATAGCGTCCACATGGCACCGATTAAAAAAAAAAAAAAATGGCGGCCAGGTCGCCATGTTTGTTTAAGAATTTGGATATAAAAGAGTTTATGCAATGCGCTGTCTGTGAGATGTATGCTTTGCAGAGAGCGGTTGGAGTATGGTTAGATGGTGATAGTGGAGTGAATATGTGCAGAAAGTGTAAGGAGAGTGAGGATCTGAAGCGTGTTTTGGGTGGCGAGAGTGATATCGTTAAAGAAAGTCAGAATGTAGAAAATAGTGATGTGATAAGAAATTGCGAGGTAGTACCAGATAGGTGTGAGAGCGATGTTGAAAGTGTAATTGAAGGTAAAAATACAGAATGAATGGATGATTTAAATGATAATGAAAATGGTGAAATAGATGCAAGCAGTGAGATTGCACAGTTGAGTGGAGCGATACATAGAGCAAAGCGGCAGCTGGAATGTATGCAGAAATGTGTACCAAACGTACTAACTAATAAACGGCGAAAGTCTGATACGAAAAATAAGAAAATGTTCATAAACAAAATGAAGGAGCGAGTGCTGTACGGAGATACGTTATTAAGAGGTGTGATAGTTGACAGTTTGACGAAATCGTACCAACCAGGTGTGAACATTAAGGACGTCAGCGAGTCTATTGAGTGCCAAAACAGAGGGTGAAAAAAATGATAGTCGTGGCAGGAACAAATGATTTGAAAGAAGACAAAATGGAAATGATAGAGGATGTGAGGGAATTACTTGAGGTAGCAAAAGAGAAGAGTGAGAAAGTTAGGATGGCGAGTATTTTGCTGCGGTATGACAGTGAAGTGTTTAGAAGGAGGGCCATAATTGCCAATGACTTTATGCACGGATTATGCATGGAGAGTGGTATGGAATTTGTGGATGTGTGGAGTGAGTTCGATGGGCGAAAGGATTTATATAAGATGGATGGTTTACATTTGAATGGATTTGGTGTACGGAGGCTTGAAAAAGTGTTGACGAATGAAGTGGATGTACAGACTCAGGGAAACTAAATTTATTAAGGGGGCGGGAAAGTAGATATGCAGACTTTAGGGAGGCAGTTGACTGTATGAATGAGTATAATATGCCCGAGCGAGTACGAAGGACAACAAATCAGAATGGGATAGTTAGTATAAGGCATCAAAGTAGGGATGGGACTAACAGGCTTCTGCAATTCATGTACACTAATGCCAGGAGTATTAGGAACAAGGAGGAGGAGTTTTTGGCCTTGGTTGGCACTTCCAGGCCATAGGTTGTTGGTATTAGTGAAACATGGCTGATAGAAGATGATAAAGCTAGTGGGATTGGATGTGACGAGTATAGCATGTTCAGGAGTGACAGGGAGAACAAAAAGGGGGGGGGAGTGTTATTGATGATAGCTGATGAGTTGCAGCCAAGGAGTATAGAAGTTGAACTGCAGGATAGAAAAAAGAGCACATTTGAGGCTATTTGGTGTGAGGTAGAGGCTAGCAGAACAAAATATACGATTGGGTGCTGCTATAGACCAGATGATGGAATAGATGATGGGGATAGTATGCATAGGCAAATAGAAGAAATGAGTGGAAGGAGGGTAATTATTATGGGTGATTTCAATTATGGTAACATTGACTGGAAGGAGAAGAGGGCACATGGGAGGAAGGAATTGGATTTTATGCTGTTATTAAGGGACAACTATCTGCGACAGCATGTAATGGAAAATACTAGGTGGCAGAGAGTGCTTGACCTAGTAATCGCATCTGAGAATGCGGCTGTAACGAACTTGACCATGTTGCCACCTATTGGTGAGAGTGATCATAAGGTCATGACTTGGAAGGTGGCTAAAGGAGTGGAATATAAAATTAAGACAGGGTACATGTGGAATTACTGGGCAGGTGAGTATGACAAACTTAGGAGATTGCTTGGTTCAGTGCCTTGGCATGTAAACCTGCAAGGGCTGGATGTTGATAGTGCATGGAAAGTGGTCAAGGAGCATTTGCAGGAGGTTATGGCTGACTGTATACCAAGAGTCCGAATAATAAATCAAGTAGTGGTTAAATGGATGAATAACACCATTAAGTGTGACTCCAAAAAAAGAAACAATTGTGGAGGGAATTTAAGGAGAAAGGTGACCTGCAGGTGCAGGAACAGTATAAAGCTCAAGCCAGAAAGGTAACAAGGGTGGTAAGAAAAGCAAAAGTGGATTATGAAAGAATATTGGCCATGCAGGCTAAAGAGAATCCCAAACAGTTTTTTCAATATGTTGCAAGTAAAAGGGAAAAATGTTCGTGGCCGTGGCAGAATAATTTTAAAAAATGCTGAGGGTAGGAAGGTAACCAAATCAGTCGATATAGTGGAATTACTGAGCGAGCACTTTGCAAGAGTATATCATCCAGGTGGTGACATTGCAGGAATGGAAGAACCAACAGCTTATACTGGAATTGTGATGAATGAAGTAGAGGTAAATAGTCTATTGCAGAACCTCAATGTCAATACATCTTTGGGATTGGATGGTATACCAGCTCGTGTTGTACGTGAAGCGGCTAAAGAATTGTCAGTGCCCTTGACCATTTTGTTTAATTTGAGCCTCGGGTCTGGGTCAGTCCCAAGGGGGTGGAAAGAGAGGAAAATAGTTCTGCTGCATAAAGATGGTTCCAAGACTGCTGTTGAAAATTACCAGCCAATCAGCATAATAGGAATCGTTATCAAGGTGTTGGAGAAAATAGTCAAGAGGAAAATACAAGATTGGATAGATGAAAATGGGATACTGTATCGGGGACAGCATGGTTTTGTGAAGGGTAGGTCATGCCTCAGTAACTTGCTCACGTATTATAACACAGTGACGGCTGAACTGGATACAGGTAATGGGTTTACAGTGATTCTACTGGACCTTGCTAAGGCCTTTGACAGGATACCACATGGAATTCTAATCAGTAAATTGCAGCATGTGGGGATGGATATAGGGTTGGTGAGATGGATAGGAGGGTGGTTGACGGAGAGATATCAGAAAGTGGTTTATTCAGGAGTAGAGTCCACAAGACGGCCTGTGACTAGTGGTGTGCCACAAGGATCTGTTCTTGGACCACTGCTGTTTAATTTTTTCATTAATGATATAGGAAAGGATCTGAGAGGAACAGTTCATTTGTTTGCGGATGATGCAAAGTTAGGTAGCGCAATAGTGAATGCAGAAGATGTCAAAATCTTGCAGGACGACTTGGATAGATTGGAGTTCTGGGCTAAGGAGAATGGATGTCAATTTAATGTGGCAAAATGTAAGGTTATACATTTTGGGGTGAAAAGATTAGCAGCAGTTTACTACATTGGTGGAACTTTTTTAAATAACGAAACCTGTGGTGCGATCATAATTAAAAGAAATGCGTATTAACCACAGTGAAAATTATTTAATTGTAAATATTTCATTGTAAATATGTCCTTAGATACTTATGATGAAATATTTACAATTAAATAATTTTCACTGTGGTTAATAGGTAGCGCAATAGTGAATGCAGAAGATGTCAAAATCTTGCAGGACGACTTGGATAGATTGGAGTTCTGGGCTAAGGAGAATGGATGTCAATTTAATGTGGCAAAATGTAAGGTTATACATTTTGGGGTGAAAAGATTAGCAGCAGTTTACTACATTGGTGGAACTTTTTTAAATAACGAAACCTGTGGTGCGATCATAATTAACAGAAATGCGTATTAACCACAGTGAAAATTGAAAAGAATGGAAATGTGTGTTTCTTTTAATTGGTGGAACTGTACTCCAGGAAATTGATGAGGCAAGAGATTTAGGAGTATTGGTGGATAAGGAGTTGAAGTTTAGGAGGCACATTGCAAAAATGGCCAAATCAGCTCATCAAATCATTTGGTTGCTGACGAATACTTTGACGAGCAGAGACAAGCATGTTATTGTTCCTCTGTATCGAGCCTTGATAAGACCCCATCTCGACTACTATGCCCAGATTTGGTCACCTAGGTTTCTTCTTGATGGGGAGGAGGTTGAGAGGATCCAGAGGCGAGTGACCAAGATGATAGCAAGTCTGTGGACGGAACCTTATGAGAACAGGTTGAGGATTTGTAGGTTGAAGAAATTGGGTGATAAGTGGAGGAGGGGAGATATGATTGAGACATTCAAATTACTGAGGGGTTTCTATAAGATTAATTCAGAAGATATTTTTGAGAACAGGGCTTCTGGTGGGAGGACTAGGGGACATCCATGGAAGCTGGGCAAGAGTGTGGTTAGTAAGGGTGTTAGAGCTGGTTTGTTTACTTTTAGAGTGCTGAATGAGTGGAATAAGCTGCCAGAGTCTGTAGTGGGTGCTGTGACAGTGAAAGAGTTTAAGGCAAGGTATGATAGATACTGTATGAATGTCGAATAGTTGTGATGAACATGATTTGGGGCCTCTCTCGATGAGTCTAAGGAATCCCTGGAGTTGCCCGTAATAATAATAAATAAATAATTTTTTTTAGTTTATTTTTAGTTGTTTATTTGTGCCTAATCAGATATCAGGTTGGGGGAACATGATCTATATAAGAGAGTAGATCGCGAATAACTTTTTATAGAAAATTAGCTTGCATAGTAAAAAAAGTTGAACATCACTGTTCTAGGAGATGTATTACTGTTTTACGTTATGAGGGAAGGTCACCCAGACCGGCTTCAACCTTTATTGAGGTCTCATCAGTGAGTTGGTAGACCTGGATAATACCAAGGTTTAAGTGAACAGAACTTACATACTTTACTATACGAATTGCCAGAAAGGTGTACCCATATATTATTACTACAATAAAGAGCCAAGAGGCTATTTTTTTCGGCAAGCAACGTAAATTAAGTTAAGGGGATAATACGTTGCCGAAAAAAATAGCCTCTTGTCCATTTATTGTAGTAATAATATATAGGTACACCTTTCTGGCAATTCATGTAGTAAAGTATGTAAGTTCTGTTCACTTAAACCTTGGTATTATCCAGGTCTACCTACTCACTGATGAGACCTCAATGAAGGTCGAAGCCAGGCTGGATAGTGACCTTCCCTCATAATGTAAAACAGTAATACATCTCCTAGGAGCTGCATTTTACATTATGAGAAAATATTAAGGACAGTGATCGAAACTTGCTCCAGCTTTTCTCTGAGTTGTCCTAGTGTTGTTGTACTACCAGGTGTTGACTTACTCTTGGACTCGCCGAACGTTCTTCGGCATGAAACTCTTAGTTTTCGATCTTCGAGTTTCTTATTCGGCTTTAAAATAATGAGGGATTTGTTATCACCTTAACTTAATTTATTATCTGTGTCTTTAAAAACTTCAGGAGACTGCTCTAACTTTCCTTTATCACATGATGACCTGTCCAAACAGTATTCTAGTCCACACAAAGACAATGTACCATCAACAAAATTGCATGCAAAAGCATGACATTTCGGAAAATCAATTCCAAATATTACTTGTACATTTGGATTAGAAGATTCTGGAAGAACTATTAATGGATGACAAACTTTCAAAGGAAAACAAAGAATTGAAATAAAAGCTCTGATTTGCTTATCAGCTGAAATTTCTGATTCAAATATACCCTTCAGCTTAATTGGATAACTTAAAACTGAAATGTCATTTGGAATTAAAGCTTTAATTTTGTTAAACTATAAGAAATGAGTGAAATATGTGCACTTGTGTCAAATAAGATTTCACAAGGCAAATTTTCAATAAATCCTTCTAGAACTGTCAAAGAATTATCTCCATTAGTGTAAGGAGCTAATACTACATCAAACTCTCTTTTAGGGTTTGAACTGCCTTTAGCTTTACTCATGTCTAATGAGTAATTTGACATTTCTGCCCTTGCCAATATGATATTGGAATAATAATTATTGCCAGATTTCTTATGTAGAAAACAAAATTTATCCCTAAAATAATAGTCTTTAGCAAAATGACCAGGTTTATTGCATCTAAAATATTTTGGAACATATCTCCTTTGAGATGTTTTATTCTTGTCTATACCATTAGATTTGCAAGAGAAAGATTGATTATCTGTAGGATTTTTGGATACTGTTAATTCAGATATCATCTTAAACAGAAGTTCCTGTTCTTTCATATTGGACTCTGCTGTCTTTCTATTTTTTCCAATTCCTCTGATTGTACCTTGGTCTCAGATTCTGGAATACCTTCGGTTAAATTCACAGAAATTTCCTTATACTGTTTCTTTTTCTTAGCATATTTTAATTCTTGAAACTTTCCTTTTCCCACTTTATCTGTAGCCACTGTGTTAGGAGAATGAATTTCATTATACTGAAAAGAATTTACCTGTTTATTCTTTGTGGAATGAAATATATCTGTAAGTCTCTCTTCCTTTTCCCTAACAAGTTGAAACATTGTTCAAGATTTTTAACCTTTTTCTTGTATGCTGTTTCTTTCAAATAACTTGATTAAACAGCAACCATTCTAAAGAGGCTCTCTCTTCAGATGAAACATTAAATTTATGAACAATGCTCCAAAGTCTGTGGTAATACTCTGAAACAGATTACCTTGAATGCACTGATGAATTTTCCACATGTTAGGCCCTAATTCTCTCACACTTGAAACTTCTGATATTAGCAAACTTTTAAATATTGCATAACTTTCAGTGTCTCTTAGTAAAGGGGGATGTGTTTAAGAACATTTTGGCTTTGCCCAATAATTTATTATGAAGTATAATTAACAAATGAAAATCTTACCATTTTCCTAAATCTCTAATTTTTTCTGCATATCTAAAATATATTTCTATGCTTTCATGACTATCACCTGAGAATGAAGGTATTACAAAGCTTGGATGAACTAACTTAAAAAATTTCTCATCTTTAACTGAAGAAACTTCACCACTAAAATTACTATCTCCTGTAGCCCTTTCACTTGAGTCAAGATTTACTTTCTGGAATCTATAATAAAGTTAAGTCAGAACCAATCCTGTAAGTCAACTGTGCCATTTGTTTTGAGATAATTATTTATTTATTAATTATTATCAATCCTGTCGACTGCACCATTTGTTTAGAGATAATTATTTGTTAATTAATTATTATCAATCTTGTCAGCTGCACCATTTGTTTAGAGAAGAGATTATTAATTATACCGGCTGTGCCATTTGTTTTGATATTATCTCTATAACAATTATTTCTAATTCCGAGTGTTTATTATTATACAATGGTTCAATTCCGATTGGAGCAATGACTTTTAACTGTTTCTTTAGAATCCGGAAAATCACTGACTCGAGACCAAATACAAAAAAATATATATATTTAATAAAACAAATACAATATATACACTTAAAATAAAATTACATAATTAGAAAATACTGGATCCAAGGCTTTCTAAAATAAATCTATGCTATGCTTTAGAGATTTTCTATCCAAAAATATTAAAATCACTCATTCTCTGACTCATTCTATTACTGGATTCTTTAATATATTAGAGACTTTAATAAGTTTCTTCTGCTACTTCAAACACAACATATTTAAGTTGAGCTAATTCCATTGCCCTTTCCAGTAGAAATAACAAACATATCCGGCATCCTTAAGACAAATTAAACTTTCTAATGAGCATTTCCTCGAACATTCCTTTAGAATGTCTACTGTAATATCTTCTTTTATTTACTAATTACTTGTTGACAGTCTCAATTCCTCAAGTTTAAAGACTCAGTTTTACTATTCCTTTTCGGAATCTACTATTAATATTCTTCCGACTGTCACATAAAACTAAATAAACTTCATTAGAACAAAATTCCTCTGGTCTATGTTCTTAAACTTACATGAGCTCTCTTGTTTTTTTGTCACTTGGATACTGAATGCTCAATCTGTCAGCTGTCAATCACACATCGAACTCCTCGACGAGCATGCGCACTATCTGTGAGTTGCAAGCTAGAAGTTACATATAATGGCTGACATGTTGTCTCCATTAGCATAATGAGAATGTCTTTATAAAACACAACACTTGATAATTTTAAAGTACAATAACATTTCTGAAAGTAATACAACCATCCAAATCCAGTAAGTACATAAATTTTTTTAAATGCTTTACATTTCATTTTGACAAAATAACATCAATAATGGGCACATTGCAAGTGCTGACAGTGCGTCATATGAAAGCAAAACTAATAATGTACTAACATAAATAATTTGTAAAATTAATAATTTTAAATTGTGATTATTTTTACAATATGGGCACTTCAGGGAGTACAAAGATTCATTGTGGGAGACCCACTCACTAATTATTATACCTCTTAAACTCCTTAACAAATGATGCTCTTACTACTCTGATTACCCATTCCACTCACTCATTAGTATATGTGTGAAAAACTGTCTTCTGTCTTAGTGAAGGATTTTAATCATCTCTCTCCTATAAGATCTCTTTATGAATTTGTGTGTCTCTTCCTTGTATCAAAGCCTTGCAAAGAGGCACAATGAGTTCTTTATCCTTACATCTCAGCAGCCTTCTTAGCATTGCTTTTATTCTCCGAGTCATTTCACCACTACACACACTTGATACAATTCTGTCAAGGTTTAATATATGATAATAGATATATTAAATTATGATGCAGAGAATTATGACCAACTGAGGAGAATACTAGGTTCACTCATGGTATTGGTTGCTTTGATGGGAAGGATATGAACAGTGCATGGGGAAATATTTAAAAAATGCATCAGTGATGCAATATCGGAATGTGTCCCTGGATCTGAATGAAATGGATAGGCAATCTAATTAAGTAAGAGATTCTTAAGAAAAAAATCATGTGAAAAGAGTACCGTGTGCATAAGGATGATGTCATTTATGAAAATTATAACGTACAGACCTGAAGAGTTGCAACTATTGTATGGAAGCTTAGAAAGTATGGAAAGAAACTCTTTGAGCTAAAGACAACCCAAAAATAATTCTGTTGTTAGGTTTGTAACTATAAGAAAGAAAGAATGAATGAATGTGAAAGAATACTCATCATTGTAGTTGGTATACAGGTTGCATATTGTTTGGTTAATGAATGCCCATTTTGCAAAAAATTATCAACCTAGTGAATGCAGCATAGAGCTCAGTGCTACCTCTACACTAGAGGAGGAAACTCAGATGTATGAGAAAGAGGTACTAGTGATATTGCATAAACTGAGTAGAATTCTGGCATATGACTGGGATATTAGCACAGATGCTAATAGAGTGTTCAGCTAAACTTGCTGTGCCTTTGACCTGACTTTATAATTTGAGTGAGTACAGGGAGGATTCCACAGGAGTTGAATGTATGGTATTCCCATTGTACAAGGATGGTGCAAAGAACTGATATCTCTAACTACTTACTTATCAGTATCTTTGGAATGGTGGTGGTGAAGATTTTAGAAAAGTTGATAAGAGATTGTATACAGAAATGGGTTGACAGAGACTATACTTTGCAGTGAACAGCATGGGTTTACTAAGGGAAGGTCATGTTTGTGTAACTTGCTTACATTTGATAATGTGATGGTTGAGTTGGCAAGGAGAATAGATTATGCCTTGATGCTCTTGGAATTTGCTAAAACATTTGACAGGATTCAGCATGGATGGCTCTTGCATAAGTCGGAGGATGTGGAATTGGATTATAAACTAGTTTGGATAAGGGGATGGGTTCATGCTGATAATATGAAGAAGTGCTGTATAGGGGATATGAGCCCACAAGATTTAAAGTGACCAGTGGTGTACCACAGGGATCAGTTCTTTGGTTCATCGTTATTCATCTTCACATTATTGACTTATGGAAAGATTTAAGAGACATCCAGCTATTTACTGATGATGCAATGATACATAGGGTAATCAGGAATTCAACTAACATGCAGTACTTTCTGCTGAATGATTTGAATAAGCTAGAATTCTGAGCATGTTGATAACTGTCAGTTCAATGTTAGTAAATGTAAATGTTGTGTTGGCAGGATTATGCTAGGAGCAGCTGACCGGGCTAGGGATATCGGAGTTTTAGTAGATATGAATTTGAAATTCAGGAGCCATATGAGAAGAGTGCAAATACAACCCAGAAGATATTTGCAGTGCTGAAATGAACATTGACATAATTGACATACAAGAATAAGGAAGTCATTTTGCCTGCTTCTTTATAGCTTTGATGTAGTCTTATCTGGATTATTGCATGCAGATCTGGTCTCCTGTCTGAGGCGATGCATATATAGTGGAGAGAGAGAGTGCAAAGGAAATTGTTAATGATATCAGTACTGTGGAATGTAGATTATGAAGAGAAATTGAGAATTTGTGGACTGCAGATGCTAGCAGACAGGAAAAAGAGGTGATATCAGAATAATCATATAGGATACCAGAAGATGGAATTTTTCATTTTATGAAGGGTGGGGAGAGAACATCCATGGAAGTTGTGAATGAATGCAGTTAAGAAGTAGGCAAGAGCTAGATTTTTTTTCTCTCAAAGAATGGTGCATGAAATAGCTTGCCTTTGAAGAATGTGAGTGCAAATGAATAGTGTGAATGAATTCAAGAGAAGATATGATGTGGGGGTGAGTGGTATATATGCAGTGCCGGATTAAGTGGCGGGCTGACCAGGCATCTGCCCGGGGCACCAAACGTAGGAGGCACAAAACTAAGGCCAGCACTATGGCCTTATGAGCCTACCCTCCTTCCAAAAATAATTACCTGGCAATGGAAGCATTGCTATACTTTCTTCTGCTCTGAGAAGATGCAGATATTGAAAGAACATAAAATAATTCATTATCTTCTATTGATAGAAATATCTACTTAGCAAGTACGAAACAGTCACATATTTAAGAATGCTGTCTATATACTTTTTATCTTTATATACTAGTATAACCTGTTGCAAATGTATTCGCAATAATAAAGCAAATATCGAATAAAATGTAAAAATCAAACACTACATTATTCCACAAAAGTATAAATATGGAAAAAAAGAAATAAAAATTATTAACAATTTAACTATTCTCTGCTTGTAATAAATATAAACAAATATAAATAAAAACAATTAAATATAAACTCTATTACTTAAATTAAGGGGATATTAAATCCCACATAGTTTTAAAACCGAATAAGAAACTCAAAGATTGAAATCAGAGAGTTTCTTGCCGAATATATAGTAAACTATAAAGTATCGGCGATACTAGCATTAGCCAATGCAAGTGATCCTAGTACGTAGTACAATACCGGGCAACTCGTTGCAAAGGTGGGGGAAGTTCAGATCGCTATTCTTTGGTATTTTCCATAATGTAAAAACACATTTCCTAGGAAATGTATGCTGTTATTACATTATGGAGGGAGGTCACTACCCAGACCGGTTTCAGCCTTTTTTGAGGCTTCATCAGTGAGTAGCTAGACCTAATACCAAAGTGTATAGCGAAAAGAACTTATGTACTCTGCGAACGAGTTTTCCAAACAGGTGCAACCATTAAGTTACTTAAGTATAAAGAGCTAATAAGCTTCATTTCGGCAATGAAAACATTACTTAAATTAAGGGGATATTAAATCCCACATAGTTTTAAAACCGAATAAGAAACTCAAAGATTGAAATCAGAGAGTTTCTTTTGCTGAATATATAGTAAACTATAAAGTATCGGCGACACTAGCGTTAGCCAATGCAAGTGATCCTAGTACGTAGTACAATACCGGGCAATGTAATAACAGCATACATTTCCTAGGAAATGTGTTTTTACATTATGGAAAATACCTAAGAATAGCGATCTGAACTTCCCCCACCTTTGCAACGAGTTGCCCGGTATTGTACTACATACTAGGATCACTTGCATTGGCTAACGCTAGTGTCGCCGATACTTCATAGTTTACTATATATTCGGCAAGAAACTCTCTGATTTCAATCTTTGAGTTTCTTATTCAGTTTTAAAACTATGTGGGATTTAATATCCCCTTAATTTAAGTAATGTTTTCATTGCCGAAATGAAGCTTATTAGTAAGTAACTTAATGGTTGCACCTGTTTGGAAAACTCGTTCGCAGAGTACATAAGTTCTTTTCGCTATACACTTTGGTATTAGGTCTAGCTACTCACTGATGAAGCCTCAAAAAAGGCTGAAACCGGTCTGGGTAGTGACCTCCCTCCATAATGTAATAACAGCATACATTTCCTAGGAAATGTGTTTTTACATTATGGAAAATACCTAAGAATAGCGATCTGAACTTCCCCCACCTTTGCAACGAGTTGCCCGGTATTGTACTACGTACTAGGATCACTTGCATTGGCTAACGCTAGTGTCGCCGATACTTTATAGTTTACTATACAGGGTGTTCGGGATAAATTTGACAGTTTCGTAAGGAAAAAGAAAATCTTCTTTGTATCTATTAAATTTAATGAATTGACAAAAAAACATTACAGGCAGAGTTAATTACAATACTATCAACAAGATTTACTCAAAATAACCACCATTAGCATCGATCACAGCTTCAATTCTGCTTCGGAACCTCGAACAAGCTGATGCTACAGTCTCCCTGGGAAGGGCCGCAAAAACTGTTTTAATTTTATCCATTAACTGGGCTTTTGTATTACTGGAAGTGCGATTGGTGTCTTTTTCAACTGCGCCCCATACAAAATAATCCATGGGGTTAAGGTCTGGGGAGTTTGGAGGCCAAACATTTGGACTGGTGAAGTCGTAGAAATTTTCAGACAACCATTTTTGACTTTTCCCAGAGGTGTGGCAAGGGGCCGAATCCTGCTGCCATACATACGGCCTACCATTGGCTACCCTTGTTATCCAGGGCTTGACTACAGTTAGCAACTCCACGAACAAAGCCCGAATTCCAATGCCAGGGTTCTTCAACACCTGTTCCTGCAGATTTGCGAGGAATTCTGCTGTACGAACGCAATCAGATCGTCTGCTAGGGATCTTTCTTCTTGCTACATCCTCGTAGTCACCATTGCAAGTCTCTAGTTCATGCCTGATTGTTTTTACTGTATTCAGGGAGCATTGGGCAGCAGTCGTAATATCCTTATTTTGATGGCGGGCACGAATCATCATGATACAAGTTATTCTCTTCCATGATTCAGGTGGGTTCCAGCTATCCATCCTTTCTGACATCTTGTATATGAATGAAGAAGGGTCCAAACTTTTAAATGAAGAGAAGTGTGTGTTAATACATGTAACTTACGGAAAAATATAATTAATTATAAATATGTCAAATTTATCCCGAACACCCTGTATATTCGGCAAGAAACTCTCTGATTTCAATCTTTGAGTTTCTTATTCGGTTTTAAAACTATGTGGGATTTAATATCCCCTTAATTTAAGTAATGTTTTCATTGCCGAAATGAAGCTTATTAGTTCTTTATACTTAAATATAAACTCTATTACAGTTATCTAAACTGATATCTTCTTTTTTGTCAAAGGCCAATGGTTCTTATTTCCTATTCATGTAAAGTAATACATAACACAAAAAGTCATATCAGCTGAACACGAACCTTACCAAAGTATTGTGATTAAATCCAAACATCAGCTGAACACAAGCTTTTTATTATGTCTAATGACTCATGTTTATAAAAGTAAAACTGCTAATTTTGCATTTAAGGCATTAAATGACCACATTTCTCATTGTCTGCATCGATTAGTCATGTTAGTCATTGATCACTTCTTTCTGTTTGGATATGTTATTGTGAAATTTTTATGTATTTGCTTTCTGTTTTATATTGGTTGCTGAAATTTATATTAATATTGGTGGTAAGTTTTACATTTTATTATTTAATCCTTTTTACTATGTTATTATTAATTCAATTTTTTTTAATTGTAGAAATTTGGAATTTTTGACCCTTCAAAATGTTTTCTAAAAAATTATCTGGAGCAGAAAACCGTAAAAGGAAATTAGAAAGAGAAAAATATTTCTAAAAGTGCAAAATATTTATCAAACTTTCTAAAATCAACAAATTCATTTGGTTCACTTCAATTAACATTTCAGTAGAAGAAGATATACCACACGATGAAAACTGTAGACAATTAAACTCTAATGATATAAATCTAAATGAAAAAGATCATACAAATGAAAATAATGATTCACAAATTTCAATTCAAAAATGACAAATGTCGAAGAAAACATGCAGAATATTATTCTCATTTCTGAAAATACTTTTCAGCATAATGACTTTCTTGTTACATTCTGCATTTCGTGATCATATTTTATCGTCGAATTTATTAGAATGTACCAGAGGTGACAACACTGATTTTGTTTATCCTAGAGATTCAGAAAATCAATGTTTTTCAATCAATGTATTATTGAATAATTGCAAATGGTGCAAAATATTTATGAAGGTGGCTTATTTACTCAATCAGTGCCAATAAAATATTTTGTATTTGCTGCAAACTATTTTATTCCCATAAATTGACTTCAGCTTATGATCAGTCAGTCATTCTAAGTGGAAACATATAAATGATTATTTGAAGAGTCACGAAAATTCATCTGAACATGTAAAAAAAATATTTCAAGTGGGTTGAAACAAGTGCAAGATTTCAAAAATGTAAAACAATAGATTAAGAAATGCAATCAGTCATTTTTAAAGACTGATTGCATAACGAGAGCATTAGAAAAATGTATTGAATAGACTGTGTGATATTATATTTATCAACCCATAACTTGGCATTCTGAGGTTATTCAGATCAGCTATATACTGCAAATAATGGAAATTTTTTGGGTTTGATAGAATTATTAAGTGAATATGATGTCGTCATGCATGAACATGTACATCGCATTCTATCTAAGAAAACCCATGTAACTTATTGTAGTAAAACCATTCAAAATGAAATCATTTCTCTTTTGGCATCAGCTGTTCGAGAAGATATTGTTAAATGTGCCAAAGTGGCAAAATACTTTCCTATTATTTTAGATTGCACCCCTGACATTTGTCACAAAGAACAACTTTCTGTTACTCTGCGATTTGTAGATTTAACTGAGTCTGTTTTAGTTATGCAAGAGCATTTTGTTTCATTCCACGAAATCAACAAATCTACAGGAGAATCATTATTTGATAAGATCATTCAATTACTTTTAGATTTAAAATTAAATATTAGCGACATTAGAAGATTGGCTATGACAATGGGTTCAATATGCGAGGAAAAAATAAAGGTGTTCAAGCTCGCTTACGGCAAGAAAATCCACGAGCATTTTACGTACCTTGTGGTTGCCATATGTTTCATATGTTCTGAACATGTAAAAAATGTCATATGTTCATATGTTCTGGGCAATGTCTTGCCCACAATCTATTTCATTTTTTGGTGTTAAACACCTTTATACATTATTTTCAGCATCTGTAGCTAGGTGGAAAATTTTATCTGACAGTGTACCAAATTTCACTATTTATGCAGTATGTGAAACTCATTGGAAGAGTCATGTTGAATGCATAAAGTCAGTTAGGTACCAGATTGTCAAAATTCATGATGCATTGATAATACTTAGTGAAAATTCAGCCGATGTAGCCACCAAATCTGAATCTAACACTAGCAGAAAAACTTTGCAACTATTTCTTTTTAGTTATGTTAGTGGCGGGCATGACACACTTCATCGGATAAACATAATAAGCAAATCTATGCAAGCAAAAAATATGGATTTAAAAACTTATAAACTTATTAAAATCATGTACAGAATACATTAGTTAATACCATACACAAGGATTTGAAAATGCTTTGACTCGAGCTGAAGAATTAGCAAAACGTTTATTAATGGAGCTAATATTTGCAGAAAAAAGAATAGTTCATAAAAAGAAATTATTTAATTACGAAACTGAAGACACTATCGTTGCTGTTGATGAGAAAACAAAGTTTAGAACAACGATATTCAATATCATTTTAAACACAATATTAACATCTCTTGAAGAAAGATTTGAGCAAATTTTCTTTAATTTAACTAAAATAGGCGAATAAGAAAACATTGTTTGGATTTGCATTCAATTCTTAATGATGAAAATAGTAGTGATATTGATGTGAACGAACACTTTGAAGAAATTAAATCTTTAAACAGTTTACTTCTGGAAAACATTAGTTCACTGTTAGAAACTTTACAAATTTTAAAAGCAAGCAATTTGCAGAATATAGTTCCAAATATGTTGAGTACTTCGTACTTCCAATCAATCAAATTGAGAATTTTGCTGACAGTTCCTATAATGGTAGTAACAGCTGAAAGAAGTTTTAGCAAATTAAAACTTATCAAAACATATTTGTGATCAACAGTGGGAACTGAGAGATTGAATTCTTTAGCTTTGTTATCTAGTGAAAATGTTGTTGCTAGAAAATAGACATTAGTGAAAGAATAAAAGCTTTCGCAGATTTAAAATCAAGAAAAAAATATATCTAAATTATAATTGATTAAATTAAAATCAGTGTAAAATCAATAATTTTTGTTTGTAATCGAGGAGGAGCTCAAATGTTACGCATATACAGAGAACTGGTGCACGATATTGATCCTTCTACCCTGAGAGTCGTGAAATGCCTGGACAGAGGTTGAGAAAAGTTCTTGTTTTTTCTGCTAGTTTCCAAGTGATTTTTATGGATGACCTTGTTCCTGTTTAGGCTAGGTTGGAAGTACGAATCATGTGTTTATTAGCAGAATTTTCGTTCCATCGTTGGAAGGGACCTTTGATCCATAGCATCTTCTCAATGGTTGAATGCACGCATGTTAAGTTGAAATATCATCATCTGAGTGAATAAAAATGATAAGTAGAAATATTGAAGTTATGAAATTATTGATAAATTGAAAAAATACTTATACTTACTATTCATCATCATCATCATCATCATCAAATTCCTGCCATGTACCCTCAAGGGGTGTACAGGATATGACAGTACTACATGAAAAAATTACATCATTACTAACTTCCTATCTACAATTTTCCTCCAAATCAGTCTGTTACTTGTCAAGACTCCAACATTATCAGATCTTATATTTCTATCGTCTAAGGCACTTTGTACCATATCAATCCACCTATATCTTGGTCTTCCTCTGGGTCGTTTTCCTGCAAACCTGGCAGAGAACACTTGTTTTGCTAATCTTTCCTCTCCCATTCTATTTAAGTGACCATACCATCTGAGATTAGCTCTGCTAACACATTCCTGGATGCTGACAATGTCAAGTTCTTTCCTAATATCCTCATTTTTAATATGATATTGCCATTGATGCCATCTGTTCACGCCTCTAATTTTTCTCAGGACTCTCATATCTGCGGTCTCTAGTCTTTGGTCAAGTGTTTTACTTCTGACCCAGCTCTCAGATCCATAAGTTAAAATTGGTTTGAACACAGTCTTGTATACAGCTAATTTAGTGTTCCGACTAATTTCTTTCTTATTCCATATGAATTTATTCAATTGACTTCCCACGATACCAGCTTTGCTGATTCTGTTGTCTATTTCTATATTTAGTTTACCATCTTCAGTAAAAATTGTGCCTAAGTAGCTGAAATGTTTTACTTGTTCCACAGGTTCTCCATTCACAACACAGTTGACATTTTCAATGATTCTACCTATTTTCATTGTCTTTGTCTTTTTATTGCTGACCTTCATACCATATCTATTACAACAGCTATTCAATTTAGTCAGAGAATCTTGCAGACTTGTAGCGGATTTATTTAGAAGTATAACATCATCCGCATAAAGCAAAGAGCTGACATTAACATCTCCAATTTTGATATCAGGTTTAATACCACATTCCTTCATAATGTGATCCATATAGATAATGAATAACAGAGGGGATAATGTACATCCTTGTCTCACACCAGATTTAACATTAAACCATCTTCCTGTACTTCCTTCAATTCTAACTGCTGACTCACAACTCAAATAAAGACTAAGTATTGCTTGATATAATGCCCCATTGACACCATATAACTGCAGCGTATTGAATAGCTTCTCTCTTGGCACCTTGTCATATGCCTTTTCCAAATCGACAAAACTTAAATACAGATCTTTGTTATATTCCCATGCTTTCTCGACTATTTGTCGTAAAGTGAAGATCTGATCCTGACAGCCTCTATTTGGCCTGAATCCAGCTTGTTCTTCACCAAGCTTTTCTTCCACAATTCTTCTCAACCGTTTCTCAAGTATACTTGCATAGATCTTGCCAGGAACACTCAGTAGGGAAATACCTCTGTAATTCTCACATTCAGTTTTATTTCCCTTTTTATATATGGGTACTATGAGAGCTCTACTCCAATCATCGGGAATTCGTCCCTCTGTCCAGGCTTTCTGAACTATGCAGTGCAGCCACTGTAAGACTCTTATACCACCATACTTCAGCATTTCTGGTCGAATATCATCTACTCCTGCTGCCTTTCCACATTTCAAGCCTTTGATGGCTTTTTCTACTTCAAGTATGGATATGTATTCCTGACTGCATGCCTGGTCAGTGTTTTTTATCACTGTGCTGTTATCACTGCTTGTTTCATTTAGCAGTTTTTCAAAGTAATTACTCCATACTTCAAGGATATCTTTTTCTCCTGTTTTCATTTCACCTTTATCATCTCTAATTCCTTTTACAGCACTCTTTCCTCCATTCCTAAGCTTCTTCAACAACCTCCAGAATATTTTGCCACCTTCTTGATATTTATTTTCTATATTCTTGCCAAAGTCCTCCCATGACTTTTGTTTAGCTAGTTTTACACACTGTTTAGCTTTCTTACATTTGTCTCTGTATTCTGTAAGAGTAAAAGCTGACTTATTTGCCAGGAACTTTTGATATGCTTTCTTCTTTTCCTTCACTGCCTCTTTAACTTCCTGTGTCCACCAGGGAGTTCTGATTTTTTTATCTTTGCACACAACCTCACCACATGCCTCTCTGGCAGAATCAATCAATGTTTCCTTCAGAGTTTGCCACTGAATCTCCAAGGTTTGATTCCTGTTCTCAAACTCTTTCATTTTCTTTTCAATAATAATTCTGTATTTTAGTCTACAGTTTACATCTGAGAGCTGCTCAACTTTTATTCGCTTTAAAACTTTCTTACATGTTATTCTTTTCAATATGAAATTCAATTTTATCCTGCTCAAGACTAAATAGTGATCACTTCCAATTTCAAATCCTCTGTACACTCTGGTGTCCTGCACCAGGGAGAAAACATCACTATCAACAATAACATAGTCAATGAGACTTTTCTTATTCCTAGCCTCTTCTCTCCATGTGAATTTGTGCACATTTTTATGTTGGAACATGGTGTTAGTAATAACCAGTCCATGTCCTGAGCAGAAATCCAACAGATATTTGCCATTATTATTAGCTTTGCTCTTTTCTCCAAATTTACCCAAAATATTTTTGTATGTCTCACAATCATTTCCTACTCTACTATTTAGATCCCCAACAAGGACCAACTTTTCCTTTTTCATTGTGTCAGTTGCTTTTTCTAAAGCCTCAAAAAATTCCTCCACTTCTACCTTAGTAGAACCTTCTGTGGGACCATAGGCACAAATAAGTCTCATTGTCCAGTTCCCCATTCTCATATTTGCCCACATTACTCTACTTGAGACTGACTGCCATTCAAGAAGATTAGCCTCGTATTTTGTGTTGAATACTATGGCTACTCCTTCTTTTCCTTGATTGTTATTGCCTGAATATAACATTTTGTATTTATTGCTCAGAAAGATCTCACCAGTTTTGGTCTTTTTTGTTTCAGTCACCCCTATTATGTCGATCTGGTACTTATCTAATTCCTCAGCTAGCTCCATTTCTTTGCCATTCAGGCTTCTTACGTTGATAGTACCGATCTTTAACTCTGGTGATGTTGAGTTGGGGTTTGTTTTCAGATTTGTTCCAGTAGCTGACTTTTCGCTGTTCGCCCTGGTTCCCTGGCGAAAACAACGGGGGCCTTGTTTAACCGGGCGACGCCCCAGCCGGCATGAAATTTTGTCATGTTGTACCATCATTTTTTATTTTGGTTTAACCAATAAGAATACAATTTGGTCGGCTAAATCCCAAATTGCCAGCCCATCCTCGTTCGTTCAGTATCAAAGTAGATACCCAACAGGGTGCACCACGAGAAGGTGAGGATTGGACATTAGGTCAGAAGCCCTGGTCGGTTCTCCGCATTCCTTTAAAGGCTATGTGGAGGTCTCCTCTCAGTTATACAGCTTTGACCCTTAAGCACCCCATACTTACTATTAGGAAGTACTTAAGCATAAAAAAAAAAAAAAACTTGGGGTATCACACACAGAGTCTGCCCAGGGTGCGGAATTATCTTGGTCCGGCCCTGTATGTATGTATGTGGCCCCATAATTGATTCTCTGCCTCCCTGGAGGTTTCTTGTAATAATGAGGGTCAAAGCTGTATAACTGAGAGGAGACCTCCATATAGCCTTTAAAGGAATGCGGAGAACCAACCAGAGCTTCTGACCTAATGTCCAATCCTCACCTTCTTGTGGTGCACCCTGTTGGGTATCTACTTGGATACTGAACGGACGAGGATGGGCTGGCGATTTGGGATTTAGCCGACCAAATTGTATTCTTATTGGTTAAACCAAAATATAGAATGATGATACAACATGACAAAATTTCATACCGGCTGGGGCGTTGCCCGGTTAAACAAGGCCCCCGTTGTTTTCGCCAGGGAACCAGGGCGAACAGCGAAAAGTCAGCTACTGGAACAAATCTGAAAATAAACCCTAACTCAACATCACCAGAGTTAAAGATTGGTACTATCAACGTAAGAAGCCTGAATGGCAAAGAAATGGAGCTAGCCGAGGAATTAGATAAGTACCAGATCGACATAATAGGGGTGACTGAAACAAAAAAGACCAAAACTGGTGAGATCTTTCTGAGCAATAAATACAAAATGTTATATTCAGGCAATGACAATCAAGGAAAAGAAGGAGTAGCCATAGTATTCAACACAAAATAAGAGGCTAATCTTCTTGAATGGCAGTTAGTCTCAAGTAGAGTAATGTGGGCAAATATGAGAATGGGGAACTGGACAATGAGACTTATTTGTGCCAATGGTCCCACAGAAGGTTCTAAGGTAGAAGTGGAGGAATTTTTTGAGGCTTTAGAAAAAGCAACTGACACAATGAAAAATGAAAAGTTGGTCCTTGTTGGGGATCTAAATAGTAGAGTAGGAAATGATTGTGAGACATACAAAAATATTTTGGGAAAATTTGGAGAAAAGAGCAAAGCTAATAATAATGGCAAATATCTGTTGGATTTCTACTCAGGACATGGACTGGTTATTACTAACACCATGTTCCAACATAAAAATGTGCACAAATTCACATGGAGAGAAGAATCTAGGAATAAGAAAAGTCTCATTGAGTATGTTATTGTTGATAGTGATGTTTTCTCCCTGGTGCAGGACACCAGAGTGTACAGAGGATTTGAAATTGGAAGTGATCACTATTTAGTCTTGAGCAGGATAAAATTGAATTTCATATTGAAAAGATAACATGTAAGAAAGTTTTAAAGCAAATAAAAGTTGAGCAGCTCTCAGATGTGAGCTGTAGACTAAAATATAGAAAGATTATTGAAGAAAAAATGAAAGAGTTTGAGAACAGGAATCAAACCTTGGAGATTCAGTGGCAAACTCTAAAGAAAACATTGATTGATTCTGCCAGAGAGGCATGTGGTGAGGTTGTCTGTAAGGATAAAAAAATCAGAACTCCTTGGTGGACACAGGAAGTTAAAGAGGCAGTGAAGGAAAAGAAGAAAGCATACCAAAAGTTCCTGTCAAATAACTCAGTTTGTGCTCTTAGAGAATATAGAGACAAATGCAAGAATGCTAAACACTGTGTAAAACTAGCTAAACAAAAGTCATGGGAGGACTTTGGCAAGAATATAGAAAATAAATATCAAGAATGTTCCTGGCTATAAAAGGAATTAGAGATGATAAAGGTGACATGAAAACGGGAGAAAAGGATATCCTTGAAGTATGGAGTAATTACTTTGAAAAACTGCTAAATGAAACAAGCAGTGATGACAGCACAGTGGTAAAATACACTGACCAGACATGAAGTCAGGAATACATATCCATACTTGAAGTAGAAAAAGTCATCAAAGGCTTGAAATGTGGAAAGGCAGCAGGAGTAGATGATATTTGACCAGAAATGCTGAAGTATGGTGGTATAAGAGTCTTACAGTGGCTGCACTGCATAGTTCAGAAAGCCTTGACAGAGGGACGAATTCCCGATGATTGGAGTAGAGCTCTCATAGTACCCATATATAAAAAGGGAAATAAAACTGCATGTGAGAATTACAGAGGTATTTCCCTACTGAGTGTTCCTGGCAAGATCTATGCAAGTATACTTGAGAAACGGTTGAGAAAAATTGTGGAATTAAAGCTTGGTGAAGAACAAGCTGGATTCAGGCCAAATAGAGGCTGTCAGGATCAGATCTTCACTTTACGACAAATAGTCGAGAAAGCATGGGAATATAACAAAGATCTGTATTTAAGTTTTGTCGATCTGGAAAAGGCATATGACAAGGTGCCATGCTGAAGTATGGTGGTATAAGAGTCTTACAGTGGCTGCACTGCATAGTTCAGAAAGCCTTGACAGAGGGACGAATTCCCGATGATTGGAGTAGAGCTCTCATAGTACCCATATATAAAAAGGGAAATAAAACTGCATGTGAGAATTACAGAGGTATTTCCCTACTGAGTGTTCCTGGCAAGATCTATGCAAGTATACTTGAGAAACGGTTGAGAAAAATTGTGGAATTAAAGCTTGGTGAAGAACAAGCTGGATTCAGGCCAAATAGAGGCTGTCAGGATCAGATCTTCACTTTACGACAAATAGTCGAGAAAGCATGGGAATATAACAAAGATCTGTATTTAAGTTTTGTCGATCTGGAAAAGGCATATGACAAGGTGCCAAGAGAGAAGCTATTCAATACACTGCAGTTATATGGTGTCAATGGGGCATTATATCAAGCAATACTTAGTCTTTATTTGAGTTGTAAGTCAGCAGTTAGAATTGAAGGAAGTACAGGAAAATGGTTTAATGTTAAATCTGGTGTGAGACAAGGATGTACATTATTCCCTCTGTTATTCATTATATATATGGATCACATTATGAAGGAAAGTGGTATTAAACATGATATCAAAATTGGAGATGTTAATGTCAGCTCTTTGCTTTATGCGGATGATGTTATACTTCTAAATAAATCCGCTACAAGTCTGCAAGATTCTCTGACTAAATTGAATAGCTGTTGTAATAGATATGGTATGAAGGTCAGCAATAAAAAGACAAAGACAATGAAAATAGGCAGAATCATTGAAAATGTCAACTGTGTTGTGAATGGAGAACCTGTGGAACAAGTAAAACATTTCAGCTATTTAGGCACGATTTTTACTGAAGATGGTAAATTAAATATAGAAATAGACAACAGAATCAGCAAAGCTGGTATGATGGGAAGTCAATTGAATAAATTCATATGGAATAAGAGAGAAATTAGTCGGAACACTAAATTAGCTGTATACAAGACAATGTTCAAACCAGTTTTAACTTATGGATCTGAGAGCTGGGTCAGAAGTAAAACACTTGACCAAAGACTAGAGACCACAGATATGAGAGTCCTGAGAAAGATTATAGGCGTGAACAGATGGCATCAATGGCAGTATCATATTAAAAACGAGGATATTAGGAAAGAACTTGACATTGTCAGCATCCAGGAATGCGTTAGTAGAGCTAATCTCAGGTGGTATGGTCACTTAAACAGAATGGGCGAGGAAAGATTAGCAAAACAAGTGTTCTCTGCCAGGTTGGCAGTAAAACGACCCAGAGGAATACCAAGATATAGGTGGATTGATACGGTACAAAGTGCTTTAGACGATTGAAATATAAGATCTGATAATGTTGGAGTGTTGACAAGTAACAGACTGAGTTGGAGGAAAATTGTAGATAGGAAATTAATAATGATGTAATTTTTTTCATGTAGTACTATCATATCCTGTATACCCCTTGAGGGTACATGGCAGGAATTTGATGATGATGAGAAACCAATATGTGTGATTCAAACCTAAGGGGGAAAAAAACCATTTATCTTAAAAAAAATCTGGTCATTACAACCTTCAAATTAATCTTAATCCATTTTTATCCTTTATGTTTCAATTGCCAGCTTTTAATTATTCTCTTCTCAAACATTTTCTGCAAAGTCGTATCAGAACACTTAGTAAAGAAATTCCTTGATAAATCCCACATTAGCTACTGTTTCTCTTCTTATGCTTTACTTTAGTCATGTAGAATTTGGCTTTCTAACCAGGTGTCTACTGAATTACTTGTGAAATATTTCTTCCTTTGTATTTGAAAATTTGTAGTCAAATGTTATCCATTTCCTTTGGCTTTCTATATTTTAGGGCTTTCTTTTTTCTGCCTCTAATATTGAAATGTATTCATGACTACATTCCTCCTGGATATTTTCTGCAGGTCTCATTTAATAATTTTTCAGAGTAATTTCAAACATCTAGCATATCCTTATCAATTTCATGTTTAACAATTTGATTCCTCTCTCTCTCTCTCTCTCTGTGATACTTTTTCCTCCATTTCTTCAGCTTTTTAATAGCCTTCAGACCCTTTCACCACTGTCATTATATTTATTGGTTGTATTCTTCCTATGATTGTTTAGCTACTCATATATATATATATATATATATATATATATATATATATATATATATATATATATTTACTCACCCACCAGGAATATTCAGTATTGGTCAACTTTTTAAATTCACCCAGAAGTTCTGATTGTTTTATCCTTGCAGACTTCACTATATGCTTTGTGTTATTATTAAGTGCTTCGAAAATGTGTGCCAATTAGGTGGCAGGAAAACTTAATCAATTAGGAAGGATGCATGTGAGTGTATATGAAGGCATTCATGAGGCAAATAAGTGTTAGAATGACCAACAAGTGCGGAATCCATCTCAAACAAAAATATTGAATGGGGTAGTCAGTCCAGGAAGTAAAGCTGGTTGCGAACCTAAACGGATGCTGCAGTTTCTGTATACTAATGCCAGAAGTATCATGAACAAGAGGGAGAATTTTTGGTATCGGTTAGTGCAACCTTGCCAAAAGTTATAGGCATTGAGACTTGGCAACAGCAGATGATGTATTTTGGCTTTCTAACCAGGTGTCTACTGAATTACCTGTGAAATATTTCTTCCTTTGTATTTGAAAATTTGTAGTCAACATCAGCAGGGTGTATAAATTCCATTTCCTTCCTACCATGTGATCTTTCTTCCTTCTGATCTATATCTCCATAGTTGAAGTCCCCTCCCCCCCATAATAATCACTCGGCCTGATCTCATAGTGATAATTTCTAACCTTGTGAAGTTAAATTGTTCATATTTGGTCTAATGTATTAAAACTAAGAACTTTTATTGTTAAAAGACCATAAGATTTAATGATTAAAAATACAAAGAGCCAACAAGTTTCACTAGCCACTGTCTAGCATTTTCAAGGCTGTACTGATGTGAAAACAGATGCATCAAGTTACATGAAAACATACACTTTAGTAACTGCTAGGCCATTACATTTGATAATTTATGTTTGATGGCGTGCATGTGTTCGAATGCTTCAGTCAGAATCCGGTACATGACCACGTGTTGTGTAGTTTTTTGCATATTGTAGTTCTGTTAAGCTGAGAGAATTGATGAGATATTTCCATATGTCTTTAAGAATAGCACCTTGATTTCTATTTAAATTATTGCCTGTGCATAGCACCACTGCTAGAAATTTGATTTCAGGCAATGATGAAACAACTGGGTGATGTCCTGAGGGAAGAGATCTTTTAGAATGTTGACCACTCTACGACCGGTACATCATTAGTGAATAAGGACACTACATCTAGACTAGCCATAATGTCCGTTTGTGATATTTTGATACTCTTGATTTTTTCCACAAATTGTTGAGAGTTTTTAATGTAGGTCTCTGTTGGTCTAATTTTTCCTTTCATTAAATTTGCCAGATGCTTTGCTAGTAAGTATGTAGGTGAAGATCTTCCGTCAATTATTGGACGAAGTGGTACGTTTTCTTTGTGAATCTTCGGTGTCCCATAAAGGCGTAGAGTAATAGGGTGTAAGGATTTAAGTTGTTTTTTAGTTCATTTGACCAACCGGTCATATTGCAGATAAGAGATTCCCTCAGGACATCACCCTGTTGTTTCATCATTGCCTGAAATCAAATTTCTTCAAAGTAAATAACATAGTATACAAACATTTGGAAGGTCTAGCCATAGGTAGCCCCCTGTCACCACCATGCACAGACCTATTTATGGAAAAACTTGAAAAGGATATTTTTTCCACCATTTCACCTGAACCGTCGATTTGGGGAAGATATGTCAATGACGTGTTCATCATCTGGAAGGATACCATGGAAAACCTTCTCATGTTTCTTAATAAAATCAACTCACTACATAATAAGATCAAATTCACTATGGAACTGGAGAAGAACAAAGAACTACCCTTTCTTGACATACTGGTGAGGAGAGAAGATTACAATGTCCAACTGTACGTTTACAAGAAACCCACAGATACAGGTAGATATCTACATTATTCATCTAACCATCATAGATCACAAAAACACAGCATCATTCATATGCTCCGTAATAGAGCCTTAAGGTTTATTTCGAAAGAAGTGAATGTACAGAGAGAACTGTCACAAATAGCTAACACTATCTCCGAATGGATGGATACCCTTCTAACATTTTAAACAAATTGCTTTTTAAAGACAACCTCCAACAACGTGGAACGGAGTCCCAATATGTGTCCACAGCTGTCATTCTATATATTAATTCAGTATCCACAAAATTGGCAAGAATGTTAAAAGCTCATAACATCAGAGTAGTTTTTAAACCAACTACCATGATCAGACAAGTCTTAAGATCACCCAAATATGAGGTACCTTTCTTCAAATTTCCTGGCGTATATGAAATTCCATGTACGTTTGGCCTTTCTTACATTGGGACAGACCTCTAGAAGTTTTGAAATAAGACAGAAGGAACATGTGGGGGATGTCAATCACAATAGAATCATCACATCTGGTTTAGCTCATCATTTCTCAACATCAAATCACGTTATAGATTGGAAAAACAGTTCTATGCCTTACATCGAGAATGACTACAGACACAGAACTTTCAAAGAAGCTGCAGTGGTGCTATGCACAGGCAATAATTTAAACAGAAATCAAGGTGCTATTCTTAAAGACGTATGGAAATATCTCATCAATTCTCTCAGCTTAACAGAACTACAATATGCAAAAAACTACACAACACGTGGTCATGTACCGGATTCTGACTGAAGTATTCAAACGCATGCATGCCATCAAACACGAATTATCAAATGTAACAGCCTAGCAGTTACTAAAGTGTATGTTTTCATGTAACTTGATGCATTTGTTTTCACACCAGTACAGCCTTGAAAATGCTAGACAGTGGTTAGTAAAACTTGTTGGCTCTTTGTATTTTTAATCATTAAATCTTATGGTCTTTTAACAATAAAAGTTCTTAGTTTTAATTTCTAACCTTATTTAGATTTAGTATTTTCAGGAAGGATAGAGAAGATGGAATGGGGAGGGGGGTACTACTGATGTGATAGCAGATGAATTGCAGCCAAAAAGAATAGGAGATAGGCGGGAGGGTGGCTGTTCATTTGAAACAGCGGTGTTGGGATCAAGGTCAATAAGACCAAATATACAGTTTGTTGCTGCTATAGACTAGGGAGTTATAAGGATAATCTGGAAGACATGTATCAGCAAATTAACACCACGAGTTCAGGTCGAGTGATTATTAGGGGGGGGGGCTTCAACTATGGGGATATATATCAGAAGGAAGAAAGATCACATGGCAGGAAGGAAATGGAATTTACACCCTGCTGAGAGATAATTACTTGAGGTGTGTAATGGAGTGGACTTGGAGTGTGAGAGTATTAGACCTGGTCATAAGATCAGAAGAGCTATCTATAATCAAGGTGGCCACATTGTCTCCAGTTGGGGAAAGTGACCATGTGGTCTTCATTTAGATTTTTTTTTACATGGAAATTGTTATTTTATTGGATTTGTTTTGGTATATTTTGGATTTTTTTTAAATACATTTTCAAACTTTTTTGAGATTTTTAGCAGTCCTTGCAAGACATTTTTTAATCATAGTGACACTATTTTTATGTTGTTTTCTTCCTGGTAGTTAGAATATTATAAAATTTATAGAGCAGGATCATGTAGCAGGGGTGAAGGACTTTTAGTCACAACTCCCATACAAGGGAGTACCCAGATTCCAATCCAAGCATGACCTCAACAGCTTCCCCACCCTGCATGTTACTATGCTCAGGCTCTTCAGGCAAAACCTGGCAGAATAAGCAGCCAGATTATTTGCTAGTTGATCAGAATCCTCCTAAAGCATTACCAGCAGTTTTGGTCCCATGTGCTATTGCTAAATTGTGAATGAAGATATTTATAATTAATAATACTTCATTCATAATTAACATGATCTACCATATCATAAGCAGGACTTAATTAAACTTATTTCATTAGTCTCTTGCTTATAAAATGTTATTCATGTAATTCCTTTTGAGTTTTATTATTATTATTATTATTAAACAAGACCTCATGGAGTCAAAGACTCATCTAGGAGGTCCTTTTTATCTCACACACATCTCATCATACCGGGTCTTAAACACATTCAAACTCCTTGCAGACACCACACTCTCAGGCAAGGCATTCCAATCATTCACAACTCTGCACGAAAAAAACCTGCCTCTCACTCCCCTACTCACACCCTCTTTATACAGTTTCCAGGGATGACCTCTGGTTCTCCCCTGATCTCCCACTATTCGCTGTAGAACTTCTCCACCATTGATCCTATAGCAACCCCTTACCAACTTGTAGGTCTCTATCATATCTCCCCTCTTCCTTCTCTCCACTAGTCTCTGCAAATTACATCTTTTCAATCTTTCCTCATACTCGACATTCCAGAGGTCAGAAACTACCTTAGTCAGTCGCCTTTGGACCCTTTCCAACATCTCCTCATCCTTCTGAAAACCAGGTGACCAAATCTGGGCACAATAGTCCATGTGTGGCCTAATCAAAGCCTTATACAATGGAACAAGAATCTCCCTACTTCTACACGTCAGTGTCCTCCTCATCATTCCCAGAAGTCTTTGTGTTGTCTTCACAATTTTGGCGATGTGACCCCTAAATTTTAGATCTTTATCCACTATCACTCCCAGATCTCTTATTTCCTCTACTTCCAACAATATATTCTTACCAAGCATAAATTCTGCATCCCATCTTTGTTTTCCAAATTTTAAAACCTTACATTTTGCAACATTGAACTCACACCCCCATTTGCTTGCCCAATCACTCAATTTATTCAAGTCTTCTTGCAAGGCCACAACATCTTCACTACTCTTTATGGTTCTTCCCAACTTTGCATCATCTGCAAACAACTGAATATCTCCATCCAAATCTTCGCCAATATCATTAATATACAAGTTAAATAGTAATGGCCCTAAAACAGATCCCTGAGGCACTCCACTAGTGACTTTCCTTTTCCTGGATATTGCACCCCCATACACAACTTGTTGATACCTATCAGATAGCCAGTCTCCAATCCAATGCACTAATCTAATATCCAACCCCATCTGCTCTAGTTTGACTGTCAACTTATCATGAGGCACTCTATCAAAAGCTTTTGCGAAATCCAAGTATATTACTGTGTATCCTTCTCCTCTGTCCAAGGAAGCAGTCACTTTATTGTAATAAGTAAGTAGATTACTAAAACACGACCTCCCTTTAGCAAATCCATGCTGTCCATCAAAGATTATACCATTGTTGTCAACCCAACTCTGGATTCTAGCTCTCACAAGCTTCTCCAACAACTTAACCACAACACCCGACACACAGATAGGCCTATAGTTTGATGCTTGAGTTCGATCACCTCCTTTATGAAGTGGCACAATCTTGCCCTCCTTCCACTCTTTAGGGACTTGACCAAGTGCAAGACTCGTATTAAAAAAATATGTCAAGGCAGGTGTCAACTCTCTGGCACATTCCTTCAGAATACGTGGTGATATATTATCAAGTCCCACAGCCTTATTTACATCTAGTTTACTCAACTCCCCAAACACCTCTTGCTCACTTACAGTCAGTCTCTCCTCCCCATCATCAACTGCTCTTAATCTCTCCTGTAATTTTAAAATATATTATAAACATAAAAAGGCTCTATATTAAAGTGTAATTTATTTTATTTGCTTTATTCCTTTATTAATAATATAAGAAACTGTAATGTATGTAATTTTAATATATCCAGAAGATTCTTTGTGATATCATTTGGTTGTTGTGAGAAAACGTAAATTTCTCCTAGCGCGTGTTGGAGCGTGAACTACTATATATGAAGGGAAAAACAAGTTCGATATGAGCTAAACCAGTGAGAACCAATTTTTTGGCAGGAAAAAGGAAGGAGTAGATACGAAAACGAAAGTAAAGAGAGAATCGAGTAGGGAAGTATAGAGAATGGTAGCTGGAGACTTGGGGGAATTTTGATGTGGCGAAAATGGAATTAAAAGGACTGGGATTCGCTTGGTATTTTAACTTACCTTTTTCTGAGTTGGATTTATACCAAAACTTCCTAACGCGTAGCAGTGGAATAGTGCAGGAAATAGGATAATACATATAAGAAAAAGAAGAAATAGGTAGATAATTTAAACCAAGTGCTTAAAGGTTATATTCTCCTGAGTCTATAAATCAGTCGCAGAAGTGGAAAATTCTTTTAAGTTTGTGTTACTACAAAGTATGAGTCAGCAAGGACTTTAAAATTATTGTTCAATCTCCTTATGATGTGATGAAGCTATATCCTTGGTAAGATTACCTTTACTATACTTAGTGAGAAGTAGCGAAAATTAATTCCGCCGAAAGTAAATTATTCCTAGTTGCTGTATTCAGCGAGTCAAGATTTAATGTGTGATGTGCTAAGACTTTTCCCTCTTCAAGTGATAAATGCTATAATATTGAATTAAGTGTTCATTGACTGAACGAGAATACTGTGAAGCCTATTTGATGTAATTTAGGAATCTTGAACTTACAAGAACTAAACTTGATTGACTGAGCTTAGAGAATTACAAATGAATGTCTGATTGTTCATGAGTTGTATTCTTTGTGAATATCTTGAACTGATTTGATATTTAAAATGTTTTGAAATGTAACCTTGATCAGAGTAAAGTTATAATAGAAGTCCTTTGTAACAAGAAGGATAAGATCTGTTAAATATAATCTTTAATTATAAAGTTTAAGCTCAGCTGAGTAGTATACTAGAATCTTAATGAGAGCTTTGTATTCGTTTAATTGTAATGTCCCTGTTGGAATACTGTGTTATAATGTTATTTATGTGACACTGCATTATATAATTTCGTTTGAATTGAATCTTGTATTTGACTGATTGTTTCATTGCTCTGCTCATTAAAATAATTCGAATCTCAGCGGGAACCCTATGTAATAAAAGCCTCAGCCTAAAATCAACTTAAGATAACCTGATACAGTTGAAGGTTGATTTATCTTTTAAGTTTTCTGAATATGGAGTGGCGCAGTATAATATAAATTTTCTTCATATTCAATTGATATATCAGCCTACAACCAATAATTACCAACGAGAGAGAGTTATAAGACGATAAAACTTGATTGAGCAGAAGCTACGATCCAATACTATCTAGCAGTTAGCCTGCAGAAACTGTTTTGCTGCTGTACCCTCAAATGGAGGAGGTGCTAGTTCTCTAGTTCAATAATTATGGTGTGGAGAGCATGGACATTAAGCCACCATTCACACTGCATGTAGGAAGAGAGGCAGGGAGGGGACAGAAACTGAAAACCCCTACTCTAGAGTAGATGAAACATGGCAGTGGCCACTTCATGTCTCTAATAAGCAAGGTACTGGTGAGGTTTTAGTGGGCAATGAAAGTCATCTACCACTCAGAAGTCCAGCAGGCATTTTTCCAACTTGGAAAAGTGTACTTTTATGGCAGCAATACTCACCTCGCTGGAGAATATACTCAATTGTCAGACACAGAAGACTGCCTGCTGTATCTGAATATACCAGTTGGGTATATTCTGTACCTGGTCTATCTTGCAGGATGAAAAACCTGGGTTTCTACGGAGAAAAATCCTGCTACCTCCATATGAAACCATTTAACTCTTAAGATTTGAACTCGAAGATGCTATAAAGAAAGGTGCCTTTTGCACAAATGGGGATCATAGCCACAGATGAGTGCCCTTTTATTTGGTAATTCCAAATTAAACCGTGTGTTTCGAAATAAAAGAGCTTTAATGATACAGTAATAATTAGTTATTGGTGAATTTCATTTTCAACATCATATCCCATAGTTAAAATCAAGGGTCAGAAAATATGGCAACCTATGATGAATATTGTTTTCTGACATTTAACTTCTGTGTTTTATCCATTTTTCTTATTTGAATTAATTATATGTGGGGAGAAGAGACTGATAGTAAGGATAATAATAAATTGGCTAGAAATATTTTATCCACCATTTTTTAGAAGTTAGACTGTGTACTTAATTTAATTATTCTTTCATATGTATGTTTATTTGTGTTACTTCAAACAAATAACAAAAAACATAATTTTTGTTAATAATATAAACAAGTGTTTCTTAATTCTTATATATTGATTAAAAAAACAATCTGCCAGTATTTGGTTTTAAAACTGTATTCCTCCCTTACCGATGAAAGTGTAGTATAACTGCTTGACTTTTCTATAAGATGAAAATAGCATTGATGTTTGGATCAAATATTAAAAGTGCAAGATATATCTGGACAAAAAGATGGTCACCTAGTCTTAAGATATTCAAAGTTCCATTAGTTGATGGTTCTGGCAAAAATATGTTAATTAACCAGATTGACTAACTAACTAGATGTAAGGTTTGAATGCAAAATAGTTTCATAATCTGTTTTTAAAGACTCTCCTCCCTTTCTTTTTTTTTTCTCATTAAAAAAAAAAGGTTTTAAGACATGTTCAAGATGCTATAAAGAAAGGTGCCAAACTCATAATAGGTGGGGAAAAACTCCAGAAACTGGGAAGTAACTTTTTCGAACCAACTTTGGTAACTGATGTGCAAACAAATATGTTGGTATGTCAGGAGGAAACGTTTGGACCCTTAGCTGCTGTGTTGAAGTAAGTAGCATGTTACTGTTGAAATTTTCTATAATAATAGAAAATTTTCTTTTTTATAATAATGGACTAATTATTAAAAAAACATTATTTTTTATAATTCCTTAGAATATTTTTAGTTCATTATGTTATTTACATGGAATTTAAGGGTACTTGTTTATAAACATTCCATATATGGTGGTAGCAGGCATTTACTGAGCACTTCTGTCAAGTTCTCACTTGAAATTCTGATGGCCCACTGCTCAGTAACATTTCATATCTTTTGTAATTGAGAAAGTTGCTTGCAATATTATCAAATACCTGGCTCTTGTGAGGTGTATAGAATATGCTGATAGCACTGCATGATAATGTTTGCATTATTACTAGCTTCCTATATCAACAGTTTTCTTCAAAATTAATCTGTTATTTATCAGGTCTCCAGTATGGTCATGTCCATCATCCAAGGCACTACTTAACAATATCTTTCCATCTAGAATTCGTTGTCCTGTGAGTCTTTTCCCCAACCATCAAATACCTCTTGTTAGCCTTTCCCCTCCCATACCTTTAAAGGACCATACCATCTTAGTTACATCTTATGTCTGCTCACTAAATTCATAAATGCTAACAATGTCTTCATTTAAAAACAAGGATATGATTTTACCATTCATACCCTCTGTTCATTTGCTCTTCTGATTCTTCTCTGAACTTTCATGCTGTGCACTCTGTTCTTTGATCAAATGTTTTATTTCTAACCCAGCTCTCAAATATGTAAGTTTAAAATTGGTTTGAATGCTATTTGCATATTGATCCTTTACCTTTTTTGGATAATTTTTCTCTTATTTCAAATAAATTTTCAATCAACTGGCTCTACACAATACCAAGTAAGTTGTTCATACAGATCTATTTTCATGTTCACTAAAAATTATATTTAAATAGCTAGAAATATTTTACTTGTTCTATAGATTCTCCTTTGAAAATGTAGTTGATGCTTTCCATACATGTTTTCATAGTTTTCATCTGCTTGTTGCTGATATACATGCTAGAATTGTTGTAGCAAGTATTCACTTCAAGTAGTCCTGAAGACTGAATTTTTGGTAACAGCATGTATTCTGCATAAAGCAAAAAAAGATGAATTGAATATTCCTGATTTATGAAGTTCAAGCCACTCTCCTTTATAATACAATTCACACAGATGATGAATAACAGTAGAGATTGCATGCACCCTTGTCTTACACTTACATTTACAATATGTCTTTCAATCTAATTCTAATAGCTGTCTTCTAAGTTAAGTACAAGCTCTATGTATTGTTGTGCATAATATCCCATTTACATCATATACTTGTAGAGTTTTGAAAAACTTTTTTCTTGGTGCCTTATATAGTTGTCTCTAAGTATTGCAAATACCCTATAATAAATTCATTTCCTATTACAGACTATTTAAAAAAAGTGCCAACCAAAACCTCATAGATGCAATAATATGCTAAAAGAAATTTATTATAGCAAACTATCCACTATTTCCATTGTACATTGGAGGCTCCAAGACAGAAGTAACAAATTCCATACTAATTAGTGTCTCAGAAAGTGTGGGTAAGGTATTGGAAAAGTTGGTTAAATGTAGAATTCAGAGATTAGTGGATATGAATATGACATACCATGACTTTGTAAAAGATAGGTCCTTAATAATTTACTCACATTTTATAATAGTGCCAACTGAATTGGATAAGGGAAATTGTTTCACCATGATATTGCTGAACTTTGCAAATGCATTTGACAAAATACTGCACAAAATACTACTACATATGTTAAAGCAAATGGGAATGAATGCGAAGCTGGTGTCGTGGATTGGAGGGAGGAGAGGATGACAGACACTAGAGAGTAGTGTTTTGATGGAGTGGAATCTAGGAGAATGATGGTGATTAGTGGAGCATCTCTGTGCCCACTATGTATTACAATGATGGTACTAGATTGCAGACAATTGATGATCATGGCTAGGGATTTGGTTATGATTGTGAATGGAGAGTTGAAGTTCTGAGGCATATTGCAGAAGTTGGCAAAATAGCTCAGACGATTACCTAGATGTTGGAAAGTAGAGATAGAGCTCTTTTTATTCTTTTTTATAAGGCTTCGATACAGCACCTTGACTAATGTGCATAGGTTTGGTAGGCTAGATTTCTTGGAAATGAGGAGATAGTGAAGAGAATCCAGAGATGAGTAACTGGGTGAGAGGTCTGTGGAATGTGCGTATGAGGATTGATTGAAGGTGTGCAGGTTGCAGTTTTGTTGAAAAGGGAATGGGGAGAACATGATAGAAACTTTTTATAAGTTACTAAAGATGTTCTGTAACATTTATACAAAAGAATTTTTTTTAGTACATGATGAGAGAACTAGGGGTCATCCCTGGAAATTGTTTAAGTTAGTAAGATATGCAGAGTAGATTTTTTGCTTAGAGAGTAGCGAATGACTGGAATGGATTGCTTGAGTGCCCTGGCAGTGAATATTTTTAACGAGAGATATGAATAATGTTTGATGTGGGTCTTCTGCTTTGAGTCATCTGACTCCATGGGGAAGTTGATATAATAATAATTATTACTACTAGAAGTTTAATAGAAACATGCACATTAAAGGTAACATAATTTTTAAATAACAGTTTCATACACGTAAGATAAATATAATTTATTACTCCTATATTTCACTTAATATATCATGAGCTTGAAAATAAGGGGATATAACATCCTATGTTGTTTTATAGCCAGTAAGCGAAACTAAAGATCGATAACTACGATCTATATAAGTTTCAATGCCGAAAAACTATCGCCGAAGGCAATTCGAAGTAAAGGTGGAGCAAGCTCCCTCACTATTCTTGATATTTTCTCATAATGTAAAACACAGCTCCTAGGAGATGTATTACTGTTTTACAATATGAGGGAGGTCACCACCCAGACCGGCCTCAACCTTTTTTGAGGTCTCATCAGTGAGTAGGTAGACCTGGAAGATATCAAAGCTTTGATATCTTCCAGGTCTACCTACTCACTGATGAGACCTCAAAAAAGGTTGAGGCCGGTCTGGGTGGTGACCTCCCTCATATTGTAAAACAGTAATACATCTCCTAGGAGCTGTGTTTTACATTATGAGAAAATATCAAGAATAGTGAGGGAGCTTGCTCCACCTTTACTTCGAATTGCCTTCGCCGATAGTTTTTCGGCATTGAAACTTATATAGATCGTAGTTATCGATCTTTAGTTTCGCTTACTGGCTATAAAACAACATAGGATGTTATATCCCCTTATTTTCTATATTAAGGTGCCAGAAAACTAACCTTTTGGTTTTTTATCTTTACTAAAATATCATGAGCTTCTTTCAGGGAGTAGGCAGAAGAATTGGTAACAGTATTTAAATTCTGAATACAAGAATGAGTCATACAGCATTCGTATAATATCGCATGTCTCAGTCACAGCTGTACATAAGAAAGAAACAAAGATGTGGGAATAGATATATAATTAATTAATTTTAAATATATAAACAATTAACAGCAATCACTTCCCAAAACTTAGAGATAGACATACAATCTATCTGATTAAGATTATGATTATGGCAAAGGGTTTCACACGATTCAAAAATAATTCAAAAATTCTTTACTAACAATAATTATTAATGATATTGTCAATGTTCTAGTGTGAGGGAAGCTTTTCTAATATTGTTATTTCTCTCAGTTTCATTGCTTTACTAAACATGTGAGACACTAGTCAGCCTGGTTGGCCGAGTAGTTAGCGTACGCAGTCTCCAGCCAAAAGGCTATGGGTTCAAATCCTGCCATGGGCATGGATATTTGTGATTGTCTGTGAAAATGTTAGTGGTGGTGATGGTGGGAGGTAGATGGTGTTGGTGTAGATGATGGTGGTAGTTGCAGTTCGCTGTAGTTGGTGGGATTGAGTGGCGAAGACAGCGTGTTGTGGAGTGGGTGCCCTCTCTCGATGAATCTTTGGATTCCTTGGAGGTGTCACGTAATAATAATAACCCTCTGGTTAGTATAGTTAAGAAGCACATCAGATAATCATAAGAATATAAAAATTTAATTGAAACTCTGAAGTTTAAAGAAGTAGAACTTAAAATTATAACTCAGATTTACTCTTTCTCCTTTGTGAGGTGGTGCTCTTGCTTATTTTTATTAGTCACCACTACAGATTAGGAAAGACCAGCTCTTTGATATCTGATAAAATAAATGATAAAAATAAAAGACATGTTTTCTATTAGACTTTGTTTAGTTTCATCTGTAGAACAAATGCCTGAAACAGTTGTCAAGCATACTGATTATTTAAAACTTGTTACCTAAATGCCTTGGGTATAGCAGTCAGCATAGCTAATGAATAGTATTTTATTTCAGGCATGTATATTTGGCATTTATTATATTTTTGCCCTGAATACAATAAATAATTTTTTAAATGTTTGATTTTCAAATTATTTTTATTCAGGATCTCTACAGAAATGTGAGACTCATTGCAGAGTAAATAATCTGAGATGTTATTATTTTTTTTTTTATGAAATAGTGTGTGTGTGTAGTATTATTACACATACAAAAACATTGAAACACTTGTGAGTGTTGTTGTGTCCTGAATAAGCATTAAGAAGGTTTATATTAAAATATTCAGGTCACAACATTAATTCTACTCAGGCAGAGAACATGGAACGTTGGCAATAAAAAAAATAAATAAATAAATTGTTTGTGAATACAAGTCAAGATAAAGTTTAAGGAATTGTATAAAATTGTATAAAGTGTTTAAATATAATCTGTATTAAGTGTGGGCCTGATAATAGAAATCCATGTAAGCTGGCAAAATCCATTTGAAAAACTAGCCTCTTGCACTGAAATAGTAAAGCCTGTGAGTCAGGGTTCAAAGGACACTTTTACCGTCCTGCATTATGAAAGTATTGGAAAGGGAAACCTAAGCGTCTTCCAGGAATAGGAGGCAGACACACGTGCGAAGAAATAATAGAGGGAGCTAATGAGATTGGCGTGGACACACGTGACTGAGTTGGCGCGTATCGCAAATATCGAGATTTTCCGAGAGGAAAAAATTGAACAAAAAGGCCTTGCATGAAGATTCGAGCTCTCTTACCTTTTTTCTTCCTGGATTCCTGATCTCTCGAAGTGGTCCTGCTCGTCGTAGGAGGGAAGTCCCTGGCCAGTCGCGGAAGGCACTTATTTCGTCCGTCGTAGCGTTCGTATTGGGCCAAGCTATGTCCGTGCTCTAGGATAGCTGTGATGTTGTCGTACGACGGAGGGATTAAATTGAGCCGTCCATTCAAGGCGACGTTACCGTGCCACCTCCCATGTTTCCCTCGGAAATTCTACTCGCACTGATCTACGGAAGATATCCTCCAAAGCGATTACATTTGAAGGCCTTGATGATTAGACAAGGCGGGAACAAGTTTTAAGAGTTCAAGGACAGAAATGGTAATGTAGACTTTTGAAATACTAATTCCAGTTGTAAGAAGAATGTGAATTTCCTGTGTGAACGTTTAAATTGGACTGAACTTAAAGAACTGTAAGAGTGACCTACAACTAGATACGTGTCCGAGACAGTGTTAAGAATTGTTTGCCCAAGAGGCCGAATAGATACAAGATTATGTTAAACTAAAAGTGTAATTGTTCTGATGTGTTCACTGATAGCCACGTGTATCCGAATGACTTAATGATAATCTATGAATTTTACTTTATGATTGTATTTAAGGTTATTAAGATTTAGTATGTGTGATAAGTACAAGTTAATTAGAGCTTTTGATCTGAGTTGAGTGCAACCATATTATCCTGTTTTGAAATGTGTTATAGTGTATCACCTTAAAGCTAATTAAATTGTTTCATTCATGTACTTGCCTGATCTGCCTATATTATATGAATTCAAAACTACCGCTCATAAAAATAACAATGAACCAAGCGGGATAAACCCATGAATACTAATGCAATAAGTAAGCCGCGACTGTAAGAAAGAAAAGGACAAGCGAGGGGGAGATAAATTTATGCTTGATCAAATAATCATTAACTCTCTAAAGGGGTCAATCTGAACAAGAATCCTTTCTACCTAGGTATTAGCTGGCGCAGCTTAAATATAAATGTGTTAATACTTATAGGGTGAACTTCTTCAGATTGTTTGTTTAGGACATAGAGAGGCCAATAGGACTGCAAAGCACTGAAGGAGAGAATATTTGATTGTAGAGTTTAAATTATAAGGGATAAATGTGTATAAATAAGGTACAGTGTTAGACGAGTTTTGAATTTAAGAAAGATAGAATATTGGATTAGTTAAGAAAGGGTAGATAAAGGGTAAATAACTAATTAAGTAAAGAAAAAGCAAACAAGATAAGAAAAGGGCAATAACATAAATAACGGAGTCGAGAGGATAGTAAAGACAAAGGATAGGAAAAGGTCACAACATAAATGGCACAGCTGGTAGGATAAAGGAAAGATATAAAACAATAGAAGTTAATCTAAACGATTCGAGTACAAATGTATTATAACAAATAAGTAGAGAGATAAATATTATAAGAAAAGTACCAACATAAATGGTGCAGCCGGTAGGATTAGGTTAAGATAGAAAAAGGTTTAGGTTAGAAAAGATTGAATAAAATACAACCATTGTATAAATAAAAAACAAGAATTCAACACAACAGTGTGTAATAATATTACACATTCATATGATATACAGATTCGGATTTATATTTAATGATGCCTATGGGCTTACTTAAATTTCTTATAATGAAAATAAAAACCATAATTTTGAATAACACTACTTTTATCAGTAAATAAGAACATATAATTATTATATTATTATACAAGTTCCTCTGTGAAGTGAGGAACTCAAGGAAGGGTCTCTTCCAGCTCGCACAAAATCTAGATACCTGTCATATCTTTCTTTAAAAACATTTGCTGAATCTTTTAAATAAATTAATAATTAATTGACATTTATGAAAAAAAAAAATAGTTACAGGTACAAACATAATATGAAGGTAAAGTATGGAAATCATCTTATTGGCTGATAAAGTAAACTTTATGACCACTTGTGGTGAAAAGTATTAGATTTTTATTAGTCATGAATAAATCAAAAATATACAAAGAATATACAAATTAATGTAAAAAAAAAAAAACACTGAGGAAAACTGTTCAAGTATTAACAGTCGAAGCATGAAGAGCCTTATGAAATGGTGCATGCAACTCCTCTTTTCTAGTAGATGTCACATACTGTCTTGCTTAGAGGTGATTAGCTGAAAAATTGTCAGTTATTTTAAGTGATCTAATCAATAATTTTCATACATTATTTAGGATGTCCTTGGTTTTTGTTGAGAGAACTATATGAATGAATGCTGGTGCTAGATTTTTTAATCTGATGTGCAAGAAAGTTTTCTTGGAGATATGACAATCATGATATGTGTTGGAAGAATAATTCATTCTAATGGAATGATCACCTCTATAAATAACTTTTGGCCTTATCATGGGAAGTCCCTTATCTCCCCTCCTCTTCCTCCTTCTGCAGATTTATTTATGGGCAGCCTGGGGAAAAAAGGTTTTTCATTAGTTAATCCAAAGTCTATCTGGTGGCAATAACATATTTATTGTCTAGAAGAGTGGCATTTTTGATTTAAATAACTTTAATTTTGCTTAGCTTATTCTACTTAAAAGTTCAGTTCACTTTCGAACACCATTTCTTGATGTCCTAATCTGAAAAACAGCTGAGAACAGATTCTCATTAGGTATTTTCTAAAAGCTTGTTGACAGTGGACATTGCCTTCACTCCTCATCTCTTTACCATTTATCACAAAAAATAGGCATCATTCATAAATAAATATGCAGTCCCTATCTTAAAAGATGAAAATACAAAAATAGAAACATCAGTTTTTACTCAGCCAGTTAGTTTGGTTGGTATTCAAAGTGAACTATCCAAAAAATATTATTTTGTAGTATTCCTTTATGGCCAAATCTCAGCATTCATTATACAGACTCAATTTCAATCCTTTACATCAGGGGTCTGCAACCGGTGGGCCGCATGCGGCCCAAACGTGCATTGTTGGTGGCCCATAAAAGATTGACCATACTTACAAGGTATGTGGCCTGTATGTTGAATTATTTAAATAATACATTTTATAATATGAATAATAAATTAAAAATAAGTTTATACCTATACTTCGTGATATCACCTGTGCAACTTGGAAATACAAACAAAAGGAAACTTCTGTTGGTATTATTGAAGATTTATAAACGGAAGTTTCAAAAAGATTTGTTGATTTTCATAAAAATAGCATCAAAATGTGATTATTTTTGAACACTTTTAATGTCGACATTGATGACGTACCAAACCAACTACAGATGGAACTTTTGGAATTACAGCACAATGAAACATTAAAGAATGCATTTTCGTTAGAAAATATCCAAAAATTTTATTCATGCTTGCCAAAAAAATTTGAAATATTAATCAGTTTTGCAAAAAAGATGATAGTCGCATTGTGAATAAAACATTTTTTGCCATGAGTTTTAGAAAAAATAAATTTTCTTTGTGACCTGACTGATGAACTTTGCATGCTTCGATTTGAATTTGCACCTCAGGTTGTAAAGTGGATATACATAATTTGGCTAAGGGAAAACAATCACAAAAGTCACATTAAGCAAGGAGCCACACATATTGTGATGCATAAACTATATTACTTTGTTTTTATGTGATAATAATTTTTCATTGAGTTTCATACTTGTTTCATATCTGGTACTTTAAATATTTCTGTGTTTTTTAAGACTGATATAATAAAAATTGATAACTTAAGTATTTTTTCACTCACTATTTTCTCTTAATTAAACGCTTGCGGCCCGATTATTAAAAATAAAAGTTAAATGTGGCCTGCGAGTCTGAAAAGGTTGCCGATCCCTGCTTTACGTTGGTAATTTGTCTATTAAAATTGCCATCCTCCTTAAAATTCATAACATCAGAGTGATCATGCCTTCTTTATTCTTCAAAGGACAATAGTCCCATCCTCTTCGAACATCTGGGGGGGGGGGTAGATTCTTTTTCTTCGCTTCTTCCCTAAATAGATCAGAATTGCAGAAGCTTCAAAATAAAAATGGAGGAATATCTTAGCAGTGGCTTATAATAAAGAGGAAAAATAAGGGCTTACCTTTTTCCAATACACCTGTCAGTTGAGACTAAGCCTCTATGTTATATCTTGAATACAACTTTCTTGCTCATTGGATTAAAGAATCTAATACTGTCATTCATTCATATAGTTCTCTCAACAAAAATCAAGGACTTATCATAAATAATGTCTGGAGATCATTGATTGGATCAGTCAACATATATGATTTCAACTTTTCAGCTAATGACCTCCAAACAGTGTTAGAAAAATCAATGGCATGTGCCATACTTCACTGGTTTCTCATGTTTTGATTCTTAATGCTGTAGCTGTTTCTCTCTCTCTCTCTCTACAATTATTTGTATTCCTCTCATCAGCTTTGTTTATTCACCCTGAAAAAGCCACTCATTCCTAATGTGGAAACTCGTCTATGTTCTTTATATATGTTTTTATTTTTAATGGCCAGTAAATATCTGATTCTTTTCACATCTTAATGCCTACTAAATTTTACCAAAAATTCATATCATTATAGAACTTGCTGGTTTAAGTAAAATGAAAAATAATATATATATATAAAAAAAAAACCTCATTTATTAACAGTAATTTAAAATGGTTTGATAATAAATTTTTCATCTTTCCTTAACATGCTTGGTCCGTTATAGCTAAGGACATACCTAGTGAGTATTGCAACCATAAATGCATACTTTCCCTAGTTGGAGGAAATGTCTAAACCAGACCTGTAAATGGTATGTGGGTTTCATAGCCTACTAAAATATGATCTAATTTAATCTAAAATCTTAACCTAAAATAGCTGCTGCATGTTTGGTCTTTAGATCAGAATCTTTGGTTTCCATTTCCTCTTCTCATTTTTTATTTGCTAAACACAATGTAGGGACCTCTCAAGGATACAGCAGTTTAAGTGGATATGCAGGTAAGCTGCTGGTTGTGCACAGGACTCGATGTAATGGCAACAAATCAGAAGGTTCTTAACCAAATACTCCTGATGCCATGTTCTCTGCCAGATCATGCATGGCAGAGTTTGCATATGATATACAAGAACACTGTCGAGGCGATGCCCTCTGTATGGGTAATACAATCAATTTTTCACCTCTTACTGTTTAACACTTTTTTCTCACTGACTATGAAAGGCAATGTAGAAAAATACATTTATTCTGCTGTTATTCTGTTAAAACTATACCAAAAAAAAAAAAGCTAAAAACAAAAAAAAATGTACAGAAGAAAAAAGCACATCCATTTTATCAATGTTCATGTTGTTAATACCAACATAAGTAGTACACTCCATCACTTAGTCATCTAATCTCTGATGAAACATTTCATCTCAGTATCTCTGATGAAACATGGACTTCAGCCATTACTATCTACCAAATCTATCTGAACTACATGATTCCTTCAATCACAAGGTTAGGATATGTCCTTATGACTTTACTCTTTGTTGTGTTTTTTTATCTGCTGTTCTTATAACTTTCCAAATTCTGATTTTCAACTTCATTGTGCACAATTCAAACTGTCTTATCTTCTCCATTTCCATTTATAAAGCTGGCAGAAATGCTCCAGTATTTGCTGTTATCAACATCCTAACACAAATTTTCCATCTGTTCACCAAAATACTTGATCCCAATGTTCTTGATCTTTCTCAATCAATTCTCCTACGAAATATATTGTAATTAGCTTTATTCATCTTCATGGTAAATTAGATCATAACCATGTCCATGTTTTCCTTTACTATAGAATGCCTCCAGCCAGTCCAGTTTTGTGTTCTTTGGCATTACAGTGGTGCAGGGTAGGATGACTTCCATGGCTTCTGCTCCTCCTTTCCATGGGCTGATTAATATTTCTATTCTCCTGATCTAAGTACCCCCTCTCACCAAATAAGAAAAGTAACTCTAACTGGAATTCAGAATTTTTGATTACTTTTTCCAAGATAACAAAAGGGATTAAAAAAAAAAATCATATCACAAGTGACTTAAGACCAAAACTCCAGCTTCAGACTCAGTCTAAATTGCATCTCTCAACAACTACACATAATAATACTATATGATATAATAATACCATACCATAATTGATCTTTTTATGTGAAAATGTGTACATACCATAATGGTCTTTTGATCCCTTGGAGGTCTGGTTTTTTATATAATTAACGCGATTAATTAATCCCTCGATGTTACCGTGCATATCAAAATCGTGTTAATCAAATATAATAATCAATGGTGAAAATTACAATTTGTCCATTAATAATTCATTTTATATGGTACTCTTTTAGAAAAGATAAAAAATGCATGCATAGTAAATGCAAAAAAAAAGTTATAAAGAGTCGTTTGAAAAGTTTGTTTTTTTTCTTATCAGTATAAATTCTACGGTAACAAGCAAAATGGCTCTCTAGACCTCGGCGAACAAGAATTCTTCAATTAACATCTGGATCCATATCCATTACTTGCTGCTTAAGCAATTCTAAACTGCGAAATATTTCATCCAGTTCTTTGACTGTTATCTCCTTTGGAAACTGATCTTCACATTCCATTTGTTCGTTGTCTTCATATGCGCGTTGTTGTTCAATTTCAAGAAGATCGTTGTCACTGAAATCTTTTGAATTTGAATCCAATAATTCTTTAACATCTTCTGTATCAACACCATCAAAACCAAGGTCTTCACCAAATGTAACAATTTCTTCAACCACGGTGTTCGCAGGATTTTGGAAACCACCTAAGTCATTAATGCATTGTGCAAATGGTTTTTCCAAACAGCTCTTATACAGCTAGAAAGCACTTGCTCCCACAAATCACGAATGTTTTCAATTGTGTGTTTAATGTTAAAATTTTTCTAAAATTCTTGGAGTGTAATCACATTTTCTCCTGTTGTTGTTTCTACTGCCTTTGAGAATATCTTTTTAAGAAAATAGGCTTTGAAAGTTGCAGTGACACTCATGTCCATGGGTTGTAGCAGTGATGTCATATTTGGTGGAATTTTGATAAATTTAAAGGCACATTAATTAAAACTCTTGCCGCATATATAAGGGATTGTTGCAATTAATTTCGCTGTGTTAATCAAATCCTGCGTTAAGCAAGGGATACCTGTATATATATTGATTCCATACACAAATATTGCAGATGAGGACTGAAATATAAGTTGTTTTTTTAGCTGCAGATTGTAGTTGTTAGGGAATACGTCATGAGGAAAGCATTCCAGAGGACAGATGGATAGAACAAAGAGGAAGAAGAGAATCCGGTTCAGTGTGTTTGCAGCTGTGCAGTAATGAGATGTTGGGCAGTTGCTGCTTTTGTATTAGAATGTTGATGCTGATAAGAATAATAATACTTATCTTCTTCTCTTTCATATGATGCACTTGTTGTAATAGATTTAACGGTATTGATATGAACACAGATGGATAAGAAAATAACTATTTATTAACTTAAAAGCTAATATTTTGGTGGTATTATATCCAGCATCTTCAGAGCACACACAACACAAAGTTTGTTACAAATGCGAGACAACCACAATCTGGAGTAACAGTGGGGCTAGTATAAGTAATTGCAACGTGCAACACAAGACTAAAGTCCTAATAGGGCGGCATCTAGGTTAAAAAAAATATATTAATAATAAATGAAGTGCCCTGTTCTTTCATCAAGCCATTCAAGAGTAGTAGTAGTGTATAATGGTGTATAATCAAGTAGAAGAGAGAGAGAGAGAGATGGCCATATCATAAGGTTCTGTATGGCATTTCTATTTAATTTGTTTGTATTGATATGAGGATGATTAATTAGACTGCTAGTGTGGTTAAATGATAACAGTTGCCAGTTCAGTTGGGGTGAAAAGATTACAAACTGTATATTACTTTGATGGATCCAGACTGTGAAATTCATGATGTTAGGGATTTGGGGAGAGGACATATTGCACAATTTAGCAAAATATATCAAAGGATCACTTGGTTGTTTAAAAACACACTGCCAAGCAGGAATAAGGAATCCCTCTATGTGCTTTCATGTGACTATATCTGTATACTGCTGTTTCTTGAAGATGAAGAAGTATGGTGAATATCCAAAGACAAATACATGATAGTGACAGATCTGCAGAATGTGTTTCTTTTGTAGAGTTTTTGGTTACAGAATTGGTTTAAAAATGGAAGAGAGGAGGAAATCTGATTGAAAAATAAAATTACTAAGGGAGTTTTATGTGGTGTGGATAATAAGATTATGAGGACTAGATTATTGGTTTAAACAGTGGTGAATTAGTAGAAGGGGATGACAGAAACAGTCCTGGGTGCTGTTATTTTAAAGAGAAGAATAATGAGATAGTGAAGACAGTGAGTCTGTTACCACGGTATGACAGAGTTGAGCTGAGAAGAAAGGCCTTAATAGCAAATGAATCGATGCATAATTTATGCAGGAGGAATGAGATGAAATTTGTGGATGTGTCGAGTGAGTTTGATGGACGAAAGGACTTATACAAGTAGGATGGTTTGCATCTGAATGGATTTGGTGTTCAGAGTCTGGAAAAAGTGTTGTTGAATGAAGTGAAAGTGGATGTGCAAAATCAGGAAAACTAGAGCTTTTAGGGGGGGAAAGCTGTTGAGTGAGTACACAGATACTAATGAGTTGGTTAATTTTAAAAATGGGCAAAAAATGCCTAATTATCACTAGTAACACATCAGAATGGAGTTAGTGTAAACTATAAGGACAGCAGTGAGCCTAAGAGGCTATTGCACTTTATGTACACTAATGCTAGGAGTTTTGGGCATTGGTTAGTTCATCCTGGCCAAAGGTTATTGGCGTTAGTGAGACACGGCTGACACAAGATGATATAGTTAGTGGGACAGAATGTGAATGATGTAGTGTTTTCCAGGAGGATAGAGAGATAAGAATTGGGATGGAGTATTATTGATAGCTGATGAACTGCAACCAAAGACAGTAGGAGTTTAACTGCAGACCAGTGAAAATATCACATTTGAGGCCATCTGGTGTGAGATAGTGGCCAGCACAACAAAATATAAGTTGGATTCTTTTATAGACCAGGAAATGTAAAGGATGATGGGGATAGTGTACATCAACAAATAAGCCCAGTGAGTTGAGGATGGGTAATTATTATGGGGGACTTCAACTGGGAACATGGATTGGAAGGAGGAGAGTGCACATCAGAGGAAAGAAATTAAATTTATTCATTTACTAAGGAATAATTACCTTAGGCAGCATGTGATGGAATGAACTAGGAGTTTGAGAATTCTAGATCTAGTAATTGCATTAGAGAGTGTCTATAACCATTATGAGCACATTGCCACCAATTGGTGAGGGTTCTCATGGTCTTGACCTGGGAGGTGGCTAAATGTGTGGAATTTTCAGTTAAGAGGGGGTATATGTGGAATTACAGAGCTGGTAAGTATTACAAGCTTAGGAGATTGCTTGGATCAGTACCAAGGCATATGAAACTGCAAAGGCTGGATGTTGATTGTGCAAGCGAAGTGGTAAAGGAGTGTTTGAGGGAAGTAATAGCAGACTACATACTTAGAGTCAGGAGAGTAAATAATTGAGTGGGAGTTATCATCATTAAGCAGGAGCTACAAAAACAAAAATTTGTGGAGAGAATTCAAGGAGAAAGGGGATTAGCATGCACATGAGCAGTACAAATCATAGGCCAGAAGGGTAACCAGTGTAGTAAGAAAGGCAAAAGAAGAATATGAAAGGAGTATAGGCCAAAGATAATCCCAAAGAGTTCTTTTGATATGTTGCAAGCGAAAGGAAAAATGTTTATGGCGGAACGATTTTAATGAATGCTGAATCAGGTGAAATAATAGAATTACTAAGTGAACACTTTGAAAGAGTATATTGTCCAGGTGGAGATATTGCAGTAACAAGAGAGACAAATGCTTATATGGAAACTGAGTTAAATGAAATGGAGATGCATAGCATATTACAGAACCTTGACGTGCATACATCTATGGGTTTAGATCTGTGTTTCTCAACCTTTCTAAGCCCAAGGACCAGTAAAATGCCTAAAACAATTCTACGGACCACTAAGTTACAGAGGCGTAGCTGGGGAAGATGGATCTGCCCTGGACGGCACTCTTTTTGGGTTTAAGAAATCTTGCCATACTGTCTATAAAACAGCAACCGAGTGACGAAATAGTCATCGACGATTTTGCGAACAGAAAAGCAAGAAAGATAACATTTTAGAATGGTGGAATTAAAGTTTTACTTCAAAAATAAACAGTGTTTTTAATTTATTTCCCTATACGTCGTTTTGACTTTTTGTAATATTTTTAAAAACCTATGTAGGAATTGCCAACATTTTGGAAAAACTGTGCCATTTATAACATAATAAATCTAAATGCATGTTTTGAATACATATGGAAACATAATTAAATTGGAAGTAAATGATTAAAAGTGTATCATCATTGAACAAACTTTTAATTTTTATTAAACAAATAAATAATATAATATGTTACTACTTACTTTTAATGAGATGGTTGAGCTTCTCGGCCCTTGCAGAGTTGTTGGATCTCTATCTGCTCAATATAACCACCTGGCCTGGTTGGCTGAGTGGTTATATTGTCTGTCTTTTACATAATTAATACATAAAACCATTTTTTTCTCGAATGCCTTTATTTTGTCGTAGGCATCAAGAACAGTTAAAGAATTTCCCTGAAGGGAGAGATTCAGTTCATTAATTTTGAAAAAATGTCTGAAAGATAGGATAGTATTGATACCATGCTTCGTCAACAAGGAGTGATGCAAAATCAGAATTATGTTCATTTACAAATAATAAAACTTCGTGCCTTAATTGAAATAACCTTGTTAGTACTTTGCCCCTGGAAAGCGAGCAAATTTCAGAATGAAGCAAAAGTTGTGTATATTCACTGCCCATTTCATCGCAGAGTACTGAAAATACCCTGTTATTTAACATCAAGCTTTAATAAAATTAACTAGTTTTACAGTGTTGTATAGCACACTTTTAAATTCTGGTGACATTCCTTTGGAGGCTAACGCTTCCCTATGTATGAAACAATGTTCCCAATTCGTATCCGTAGCCACTTCCTTGACCATAGAAACAACCCCATTATGCCTGCCTGCCTGTAATTGCACGAGCTCCATCCGGACAGAAGCCTATTACATTTTTCCCACTGGATCCATTTGTTTATTATGTAATTATTGAGAGTGTAGAAATATTTCTTCTCCAGTTGTTCGGGATGGCAAAGTTCTACAAAACAGAATATCATCATGAATGTTGTTATCATGCGCATATCTTACATAGCATGTTAACTGCACATCATTTGTAACATCAGTAGTCTCGTCTCTTTGTAACGCATTATAAGGGCTCTTCTAACTCTTTTTCGATTAACTGAGATTCTACGTCACCTGCCATATCATTAATTCTGCGACCGACAGTGTCATTTGAAAGAGGAATCAAATCAACATCTTTTAGTAACTTGTTGCCAAACATAGTTTTTATCACATCTTTTATAGCTGGAAGTAGCAAATTTTCCCTGATAGAATGAGGTTTCCTTGTTTTCGCTACGCACAAACTTAAGAGATAGGATGCTTCCAGTGCCTTGCTATTAATGGAACCCATGGCAAACTATATCTTTCCCATGATTTAATGTCCCTAAGCATTGCTGAAAAAATTCAATTGGCTTATTTTTTACATCACAATGTTTAGTTTCTAAATGTTGTCGGAGTTTCACAGGTTTCATGCACTTGTTCAACAACACTTCATAACACAAAACACATTGAGGTTTCTATTCACTTTCATCTCCACACCAAGTAAACCCGAATTCCAAATATGAACTGTTATATTTTCTACTGTATTTTTTCTTTGAACTGCTTGTTTCTTCTACTTTAATAGTATCAGATTTACTCACTGTTACAACAAGTGTATCACAATTAGGGTTAGCATCACCTGTTTCATTTGTCCTTCTTTTCAAAGTCCTAGTTCTAAGCCACTTTTCCATTATTAAAAAACGTTTCCAAAAATTTTATAAATATATAAATACTGGGGTTAAATCATGACACACTTTGTCCAAGTATCACTTAGCACTTCTGAAGATATACCGAACCTTGCTGAAGGAGGGATAGTTTTGTTGCTTCTGCCTTTGAACATTCTGACGCTATTTGTTGGTTTTTTTAAGTCTCCATTGGATTTCAATAATTTTTACTTACTTATTCAATTTTTAATTTGTTTTGTTTGGATAATTAAAAAATATATATTTATTTAAGTCTGCCTCCGGACCACAGGTTGAGAAACACTGGTTTAGATGATATTCCAGCTCGAGTTTTACGAGAAGGTGCTGGGGAATTGGAAGTGCCTTTGACCACGTTGTTTAATCTAAGTCTCAGCTCTGGGTTAGTCCTAAAAGGGTGGGGTGGGGGGAGGAGAAATAGTTCCATTGCATGAAGGAGACTCCAAGCTGATATAGCAAATTATCAACTGATCAGCATATCAGGAGTTGTAATCAGGGTGCTGGAGAAGTTAGTCAAGAGCAAAATACAGGAATTGATAGCAGAAAGGGATACTATATTGGGGGCAACATAGTTTTGTGAGGGAAAGGTTATGCCTCAGTAACTTGCTCATGTTTTATAATACAATGACAACTAAGGGTTTACAGTGATATTGCAAAGGCATATGATAGGACAGGCACTGCATGAAAATTCTGTTAATAAATTGCAGGACATGGGGATGGATATAAAGTCAAAGTGGATAAGAAGGTGATTGATGGAGAGATATCAGAGTAGTTTATTCAGGAGTAGAATCCAGTAGAAGGCCTGTAACTAGTGGTATGCCCCAGGGGTCTGTTCTTGGGCTGCTGCTATTTAATTTGTACATTAATGATATAAGAAAGGATCTGAGTTGTTTGCCAATGATGAACAGAAAATTAATTAATTAGTGCTGATGATTAATAAAGATGTTAAATTTTGCAGAATGATTTGGATAAACTGACAGTCTAGGTAAAGGAGAATGGATATCGGTTAATGTGGCAGAGTATAAGATTATTCATTTCGGGATGAAAAGATTACTAGCTGTGTACCTCATTGATGGAACTGTACTCTAGGAAATTGATGATGCCAGGGATTTGGGAGTATTAGTGGATAGTGAGTTAAAGTTTAGAAGACTATTGCAAAAGGGGTTAAAGCAGCTCATCAGATTACTTGGTTACTGAAGAATACCCCTGATAAGCAGGTTATTATACCTCTTTATAGAACCTTGGTAAGACCCAATTCTTGATTACTGTGTGCAGTAGATTTCTTGGGAATGAGAAGGTGGAGAGGATCCAGAGTCAAATGACCAAGATAGTTGCAGCTCTACTATTATTAAATCACACCTCCAGGGAGTCCAAAGCTGAAATCTGGACTGCAATGTTGGAATTTTCTTGAAGATTATGGAATGAATCTTATGAGGACAGGTTGAAGATTTGTGGGTAACAGAAATTGGTTGACAGGCAGAAAGGGGGAATGATATAATTGAGACAGCAAAGTACTGAAGGGTTTTTACAAGATGAATACAGTAGAAATTTTTCTGAACAGGTCTGGTGGTGGGAGAACTAGGGGCCATCCTTGGAACTGAGTAAGTGTAGTTAGCAGGGGTGTCAGGACTAGATTTTTAGCTTGGAGAGTGGTAAATGAGTGGAATGGGTTACTGTTGTGGAATGCCACAACTGTGAATGAGTTCAAAGCTGAGTATGATAGATACTGCAAATGTTGGATAGTGCTTGGCATGATGTTTAAGGCCTTTCCTCGATGAGTCTATGGACTCCATGGAGTAGTCCATAATAATACAAATAATGGCTGGTTTGAACCTTCTGCTGTGTCTTCAGACTCCATAGAGATCCTCAGATAATAATAACAGTATTGCTTGGGGCGGCTAAAATATTAGCTACTAGATTTAGCGCCTCCGTAGCGCAATTGGAAGAACGACGGTACATTGCGCCCTTCGATTGGAATAGGCCTAAGTTCGATTCTCGTCGCGACGGGAGGAATCTTTATCTGGTCGATTTCAATCGATGGTGAGTTAGCCGATCTCATACGGAGGTAGCAGGGTTTTTTCTCCCGGAAACTCGGGTTTTTCATCCCGCATACATACAAATCGGCCCTTCAGAACACACGCAATTTACAGACAAAAATTACTAAGTTGTGGTGGTGTTGGAGGTGGGCGGTAGATGGCGTTGATTCGTAGTAGAGGTAAGGTGTAGAGACAGTTGAAGATGTCCTCCCGCGATGAGTCTTCGGACTCCTTGGAGGTATCAGGAATAATAATAATAATAATAATAATTTAAAACTGATGGCTGAAATTTTACCAGATGCTTCATTTTTTATTTATTTATTTATTTAATTTTTTTTCAGATTTAAAACTGAAGAAGAAGCTGTTGCTATTGCCAATGCAACTCGAGTTGGATTAGCAGGTGAGTACAAATCACTGCTGTGTCATAACTTGTTTTTGCATTACCAAGAAAATTTTCACAGTACTGAAAACTTTGCTGTTACCAATATTGTCACGAATGTTAGAAGATCATTGTAGCTTAAAAATCCATTTTACTATATAGTTGTTTTACAAACTGAGCATTGAACTGCTGGTATCTGAAAGTATAAGCAGTTAATCAAAATATGAATGCAAATGACTAATTATTTATAACATTTATGTAATTACAAAAGACAGTATTTCATTTATTGCTGATCTATTTAAGTATTATTCATAAACTAACTGATCATGGGATTCTGATCTCAGGAAGAGACCAGAATCCCATGATAGTATGCTTCAAGTTCACAAAAAAAACAAAAAAACTGAGACTTAGATTGTATCAGGTAATTTTGAATTAAGTCAACCAGTGAACCTCAAAGTGCCACATCATGTTCTCATGATCCAAATTTTCAGCTGATGCCAACATTTCATTTGATAAATCCAAACAGAGTTTGGATGATCTTTGTGAGAGAGATGCATGTTACAAATGTGCAAGCTGAAATCTGGACTGTAATGTTGGAATTTTCTTAAAGATTACTTTGTTTCAAAACCATCAGCAAAATTTAGAATCATTTGTCTTCTTTGAGGTGATTGTATGTTTTACAACAGTATTAATGGAAATGCTGAGAAGAAAATGTGATCCCAACAAATGACACTTGTTTATAGATGCACATCAGATTCAGGCTATGCCAAAAATAAACTTTCTTTCTATTATGACGACATATTTTATCTTTACAAACAAATCCTGTGAGAATATGAGAGTGATATCATCAGTATATGGGAAGCTTTGAAAAGATACTTAAATGATACAGTATTTGAATGTTTCCCTTGAGTTCAAAGAATAGATACAGAAAGTGAAAAGGATGTGCAACCTTATTAAGCAAAATATCTCTGTAAAGAAGATGTTGATTCTCGTAGATAGGCTTATACGTTGGTTATGCATTTCTAAATAACTTAGGAAATTGAAACAATGTAGATCCGAATATAAATTAAATAATACTTTAATAGATATTTCCGATATTTCGGCAATGTCTCATTGCCATTTTCTAAAGGAACTTACAAAAGGCAGGAGCACAACAGGCCCTAACAATATAGTAACTGGAAATGAAAATATGAAGCTATCTTTCTCCTAGAAGTCCTGATGGTGCCCTCTGGCGGGCTAAGTAGGTGTTCTTGGCCGTTGGGCTGAAGGTCTGCTGATGTATGCCTCCCAAATTTGGGGCAGTCGCATACAACCAAATTTATTGAGGTTTGGGGAGTTTCTTAGGGCAGAGGCTGATTCCATAAATAATCTTTCGAATTTATATTTGCTCCGGTGTATTATTTTTGCTTTCTTCCACCGTATTCTGTGGCGAGTATCCAGAGCATGGTCTGCAAGACCAGAATGGCTATATTTGTAAAACCGGATGTAGTCCTTGTGTTCAGAAATTCTGATATTCGCTGTCCTGCCTGTTTGGCCAAAGTACGACAGTTTACAACTGCAAGGGACCTGGTATACACCAGGTAGGTCTAGGGGAAGTGGTTGGTCTTTGGTAGAGCGGATAAGGGATGCCAATTTTCTGTAAGGCCTGTAACAGGAGGTGAGGTCATGTTTTTTTAGAATTTTGGTAATTTTTTCTGAGGTGCCTCGGATGTAGGGAATGATGATGGATTTAGAGTAATCTTTTTTGTGGAGGGGGGAGGAGGCGGGCTGTGGTTTGTAGGTTTTAATATTTTTTGGATTTTTTTGGGGGGGGTAGCCATTGGCTGAGAAAGTGTTTAGGATGTGATTTAGTTCAGTGTTAAGGGCTATGTCGTTAGAACAGATTAGTTTAGCCCTGTTGTATAGTGTTTTTACCACTCCATATTGTTGTGAGGGGGGGGGGGGTGAGATTGTTGGTGGATGTATCTGCCTGTATGGGTGGGTTTTCTGTAAACTGAGAAAACCAAAGTTCCATCAGGCTGGCAGGTGACTAGTGTGTCTAGGAAGGGGAGGCAGTTGTTTTCCTCTTTTTCCAGGGTGAACTTGATTCTGGCGTGTTGGTTGTTTAAGTGTGTGAGGAAGGAGAGGAGTGTTTCAGAGCCATGTGGCCAAATAGCGAACACATCATCAACGTAGCGAAGCCATATGGTTGGTTTTTGTGGGGCAGAGGCTAAGGCTTTTTCCTCAAAGGTCTCCATAAAGAAATTGGCTAAGGGTGGGGAGAGTGGTGAGCCCATGGCTGTCCCTTCTATTTGTTTGTAGAATTTTCCCTGCCAAACGAAATAGCCTGAGTTCATTGTGAACTGAAATAGGGCTGAGATATCGGGAGAAAATTTAGCTTGGATTAGCTCTAAAGTTTCCTTGAGTGGGACATTGGTGAATAAGGAGGAGACATCGAAGCTGACCATTATGTCATTATGTTGGAGTGTAAGGTTTTCTATGCTGGCTTTGAAGTGGGCTGAGTTTTTTATGTGTGATGGTGTGTTGGTGGTGTGTGATGGTTATTTAGAAAAGCAAAGAAGATGATATGAAAGAAATGTCATGGGAACAAGAATGAGAGGAACTATGAAATGCATAAAATGCATACCAGAAAAGTTGAGTGTTGTACAAAAAACAAAATGTGAAAAGAAACTGGCTGTGCAGGCTAAAGGCAACCGAAAAGCATTTTATCATTATGCTGCACATAAAAGAAAAATAAATGTGAATGAATAACTTTACTGAATACAGGTGGTATGCTTGTGTCAAAAGCAGATGCAGTTGTTCAAATAATGAGTAGTGTCACTTTGCTAAGATCTAGGGCCTGGTGCATGCAACATGAAGAGATAGAAGTTGCATGATAAGGAGGTTCTAGGGCTGTTGCATAATCTGGATAAGAATTCAGCAATAGGGGAAGATGCTTAAAAAATGTTCAACAGAACTGGTTATGCCCTTCACTTTGCTGTGTAATTTAAGTCTCGAGTTAGGGAAGATCCCCACGGGAGTGGAAAGTACAAGGCATGACTAGCTTGCTGTCTCCTTAGAGCTGATCAAAGAGGAAAAATTGATGTGGACTCAATTATGAAGGCATTACAACAATGCTATCACTACACAAAAAGCCTCATATTAAAAAAATAATGGAATGTTCACCATAGAGGATCACACATACCTCCAGACCCCTTTAATAGATAGCCCATCATCAGATATAGATAAATTCATCTCCTCCTCAGGCAAATAAAACAATTAATATACTGATTATCCTAGGTGGGAGTGAAATTTTTCCATCCACAATTCTCAAAGAAGAAAAAATCCAAGACAAATGATTACAAAACCTCTCAATATAGGAAGCCAAATGATACCATTAAAAAGAAATAATGAAAACATTACTACAATGGAATTGTTTTGGATTCCAACAAAACATCAAGGCTCTCTTGCAGAAGTACAGGGTGGCCCATAAATCACAAAGGGTTAAACACCTAATAACTTTTTTATTTCTTAATAATTTTAATTATTTTTTTCTTGTTTTGTTTTAATGAAATACAGAACCTGGAGATTTTTCATTGTCACACTGCTTTTTTATAGCCACAAAAACCCCTAAGGCACATTTTTGGTGAGCAGATAATTTCATAAAGATCTGCAATTAATTAGCTATTATGTTCTCCAGATCTGATGGCTCCTGACTTCTTTCTTATGGGCTTACCTGAAGGAAAAGGTGTATGTGAATAAATCCCAGACAATCCAACAGCTGAAGGAGAACATTCATGCAGAAATGAGGGTGCTGCAGCCAAAAACATTAACAGCTGTTGAGCAACATGCCAGTCTTTGTGAAGCTGAAATGGAAGGCATTTATGTGATGTGGTTTCATCTCATCTTCTTTTTACCCTCTTTTACCTTGCAGTGTCGAGAGGTTTAGTAATCATCGGACCTAAATCTTTCTCAGGATAAGGCGGTCAGCCCTACTTCTCGGTGTATCCTATGTTTGCAGTGTTGAGTTCTCAAGGCCGGTTTGCCTGCATTGCGGGATGAAAAACTCCAGATAAACTGGGGAGAAAAATCCTACTGTCCACACCCAAGACTGGCTACTTGGCTATGGCTGAGGAAGATCCTTAAGCTCCTCACCGACGGGAATCAAACCTGGGACACTCCTTCCCCAGGCATATGGTTGCGAAGCACACAGCCACTAGTCTAACTGCGCGGACGTGGCTGCTCACAAGGATGGTTTCATAACTAATAAAAAAAAATCCCGGGGCTCTGTATTTCATTATAACAAAAAAAATGGAATAAAAATAATTATTAACTAAAAACGTTATCTGTTGAAATCCTTTCTGAGTTAAGGGTCACCCTGTATAAACCAATGTGCTTCTACCTGCATAAAACATGCATGAAGCCAAGTGGTGATCTGGTATTCCATAATGTTATCATCATTTGTAAGGACAGAATGGGATGGATCTGTCTGTGGAAAAGTTGCCATCCTTGTGAGCAACCATACACCCCCCCCCTCCCTTTCATAAAGCCCTACTTAACACCAACATGGAAACTGTTGCTATTCGATTCTCAGTCAGAATTTAATAAGGAGTATGCTGCATCTACCTTCCTCCTCCCACAGATATTTTTCAAGATGACGTTGATAATGTGATATTGCAGTTAGCATACCCTTACTTTTAATGGGGTATTTAAATCGACAATACATTCTGTGGGGTACTGCCTACATAAATATCAGAGAAAGAGTTGTTGAGCTTATGCTTGACAACAATAATCTTTCCCTCTTAAACACAGGAAGCAACACCTTCTTTTGTATGCCTATCCAAACATTCACTGACATTGACTTAACTATCTGCCCCCCCCCTTTACTCACTCTTTAAGTGGGAACTTATTTGGGAGTGATCACTTTCCCATGATATCCACTTTTCTGCATCACAGATGTCTAATGGAAAATTGAGCAAGCTGACTGGTTCATCTTTTCTTCGTTAGCAGAATTCGATTCTGCGATGGTCAGCTCATCTCCTATATGCAGTGAATCATGTTAATAGAATGTATTATATAAGCTGCCACAACTTCAATTCTTAAAATATCTGGTTGGTTTCATGTTTTTCTAAGCCATCGTAGAATGATAATTGCAACTACCAAAGTAGCCCAGAATAAAGTTTGAGGTATTTTCTGCAGATACTCCACAACAACAACAAACTGAATTGCTCTCAAACATGCACGAGTCCAAGCAAGACATGTCTGTCATCAGAGCCAGAAGGAATCTTGGATTTAATTCATATAATATGTCTTCTACATCAAGATCTACCAACAACGAAGTATGGGAAAAAATCTGGAAAAGGAAAAGCAGTACACCACCCATCATCATCATTCTAGAGCATAATGGTTTCACACTTGCATTTGTTGACCCAACAGCAATCGTTGACACACTGAGAGAGATTTTTGCTAAAACATCATCTTATCTCCCTCCCCCTCCCCACAAAAAGAGCAAAGCAGAAAATTAATAACTTTTCTTTTCTTCAAATGCCACCAAAGAATGGAACAGGCTGCTATTGAAAGAAGAAATGAAAACTGCTTTGCTTAAATGCCATCCAACTGCTGTTTGACCAGATAGTATTCATTACAAGATGGTATATTTGTTGCCGTTGTTCATGGATCAACTGCTGCACTTTTACAACAGAATATTTGATGATATTTTATTTCTGGATACCTGGTAAAATGCAATTATTATTGCTTTTCTAAACCAGGGAAGGTCCTAAAATCCTCAAGTAACTACTGTCCAAGTACTCTGACCAGTTGCTTGTACAAGATTCTGGATAAAATGGTTAACTCTTGTCTTTTATGGTTTCTGGTGGGAAACAAACATTTTTTTTAGAACACGGTCTGTCTTCTGAAAATATCATAAAATGTCATCCTACTGCTAATCTGGCTGGAGGCATCCATTAGAGAGGCCTCCCTAAAATGTGAGTACCTAGTATAGGTTTTCTTTGATATGGAAAAAGCATACTGCACTGCTTGGAGATTTGGAATGTTGAAACATCTCTGCATTTTTTTGGTCTTAAAAGAATTGTCCTCTTTTTTGTAAAAAACAAAACAAAAACTTCCAATCCAACCATATCTAAGTTCAAGTGGGAACTGCTCATTCCCAACTGTATACCAAAGAGAAGCGAGTCCCACAAGGTTCAGTGTTTTAGGTGTCACACTTTTTTTTTGCAGTCAAGGCCAACTCAACAGAACTTCCTCCAACAGTAAGTAATGCCCTCCCTCTATATGAATGAATATATCATCTCTTAAAATGGGCACTTGCAAATGGGTTCATATTTGAACCCATTTGCAAGTGCAAATTTGAACCCATCTCGTCCAGAGGCGAGTGACTAAGATGATAGCAGGTCCATGGAATGAACCATATGAGAACAGGTTGAAGATTTGTGGGTTGCAGAAATTGGTTGATAGGCAGAAGAGGGGAGATATGATTGAGACATTCAAATTGCTAAAGGGTTTCTATAGGATTAATTCAGAGGATATTTTTGAGATCAGGACTGGTGGTGGGAGAACTAGGGGACACCCATGGAAGCTGGGCAAGAGTGTGGTTAGCAGGGGTGTTAGAGCTGGGTTCTTTACTTTTAGAGTGGTAAATGAGTGGAATAAGCTGCCAGAGTCTGTTGTGGGTGCTATGACGGTGAGTGAGTTCAAGGCAAGGTATGATAGATACTTTGAGAATGTCGTATAGTTGTGTGGACATGATGTTTAGGGCCTCCCTCGATGAGTGTAAGGACTCCCTGGAGTCGCCCGTAATAATTATTATTATTATTTCCGGGAAACTCCAAGGAGTCGACAGACTCATCGAGGGAGGCCCTAACATCATGTCAAGAACAACTATTCAACATTCACACAGTATCTATCATACCTTGCCTTGAACTCATTTACGGTCGTAGCACCCACAACAGACTCTGGAAGCTTATTCCACTCATTTACCACTCTCCAAGTAAAGAACCTAGCTCTAACACCCTTGTCAACCACGCTCTTGCCCACTTCCATGCATGGCCCCTAGTCCTCCCACCACCAGTCATATTTTCAAAAATATCTTCTGGATCAATCTTATAAAAACCCTTCAGTAATTTGAATGTCTCAATCATATCACCCCTCCTTCGCCTATCGTCCAATTTCTGCAACCCACAAATCTTCAACCTATTCTCATAAGGTTCATTCCACAGACCTGCTATCATCTTGGTCACTCGTCTCTGGACCCTCTCCACTTCCTCCCCATCACGAAGAAACCCTGGTGCCCATAACTGGGCACAGAAGTCCAGATGGGGTCTTATCAAGGCTCGATACAAAGGAACAACAACTTGTTCGTCTCTGCATGTTAAAGTATTTTTCAGAAGCCAAGTGATTTGGTGAGCTGTTTTAGTTACTTTTGCAATGTGCCCCCTAAACTTCAACTCCCTATCCACCAACACTCCCAAATCACTGGCCTCATCAATCTCCTGGAGTATGGTTCCACCAATGCGATATACTGCTGCTATTCTTTTCACCCCAAAGTGCATAACCTTACACTTTGCCACATTAAATTGACATCCATTTTTCCTAGCCCAGTCCTCCAAACTATCCAAATCATCCTGTAAAATTTTGACATCCTGTGCACTCACAATTGCTCTACCCAACTTTGCATCATCAGCAAACAAGTGAACACTTCCTCTCAGATCCTTTCCAATATCATTGATGAACAAATTGAAAAGCAGTGGTCCAAGAACAGAGCCCTGTGGCACTCCACTAGTCACAAGACGTCTTTTAGACTCCACTCCTGAATAAACCACTCTTTGATATCTCTCCTTCAACCACCCTCCTATCCATCTCACCAACCCTATATCTATACCCATCTGCTCCAGTTTACTGATTAGGGTTCCTTGTGGTATCCTATCAAAGGCCTTGGCAAGGTCCAGTAGTATCACTGTAAACCCATTACCCCTATCCAGTTCAGCCGTCACTGTGTTATAAAACGTGAGCAAGTTACTGAGGCATGATCTACCCTTCACAAAATCATGTTGTCCCCCATACAATATCCCATTTTCATCTATCCAATCCTGTATTCTTTTCTTGACTAATTTCTCTAAGACCTTGACAATGATTCCTGATATGCTAATCGGTCGGTAATTTACAACAGCAGTCTTGGAACCACCTTTATGCAGTGGAACTATTTTCCCTTCTTTCCACCCACTCGGGACTAACCCAAACCCGAGACTCAAATTAAACAAAATGGTCAAGGGTACTGACAATTCTTTAGCTGCTTCTCGTACAACACGAGCTGGTATACCATCCAATCCCACAGATGTATTGACATTGGGGTTATGCAATAGACTACTCACCTCCACTTCATTAACCACCTATTAACCACCAATAATAATAATTTTCACAGCAGAAAAAAGTTTGTGCATTATTGCTGCAGATATGGTCTTTATCCTGACCCAGAACACTGACTAGGACAACTATCAGTCCCATTTGCACCAGAAGCCAAGTACTTGGGACTTGTATTTGACAATAAACTTGGCCTTAAACTTTTCTTATATTTGACAATGAACTTTACCTTCCTCCCTTAAATAAGGCAGCTGTAAGATAAGTGCCATAAAGCAGTGAACATACTTTGCACCTTATCTTTATCCTCTTGGGATGCTAACAGATGTTCTTTGCTTCATTTGTACATTGATAAGATCAAAACTTGATTATGGGATCTCAACTTTGCTTCTGCAAGGGGAGGTATTTTATAATGACTATACTCTCTTTACCATTAAGCCATCGGAATTTCAACTGGAGCATTTTGAACTTCACCAGTTTCTAGTTTGTACATTGATGCAACTGAACCACCATTATCGCTTTGACATTAATAGCTATCTTTTATGCAACAAAAATAAAATCCCTTCCAGACCACCCCACGTGCTCAACTATTTTTTGTCCACAATGGGAGAATCTGTACAGTAATTAACTGGCCATTAAACTCTTTGGTTTGCAAATAAAAGCTCTCTTACAGCTCTAGATATTAGAGTAGACAACATAGCACACATGCCACTAAATAAACTACTACCAAGGCATTCATGCATACCACCATGTAACTTTTCTTTCTGTAAACTACCAAAATATTTCACTTTTCTTATTATCTACCAACAGCTTTTTCAAGCACACAGAAGGGGAAATACTATGAATTTGTGCCTGTCTACACAAATGGTTCAAAATCAGATGACTTAGTTGGATCTTTTGCTGTCTTTCCAGACAGCATTATATCTGCACAAATCTCACCAGAGTGTAACATCTTTACAGCTGAGCTGTATGTGATAGAGCTTGCATTAAAATACATTGGACTTCATTGCTATCAAAGGTACATAATATACAGACTCACAAAGTCGTATTCAGGCAATAAAAAGCTTAGAGTTACAGAAACATCCAGGACTCTCAAATCCAACACCTTCTCAGTTATGGAAGCTGCACTTAAACGTATGCTTCTGTTGAATTCCAAGCTACATTTGAATCAAAGGAAATGAGGTTGTAGATATACTGGAGCTAGGTCAGCTCATTTCTCGAGCATCCACCATCTGCTTGTGCTATATATTGATTACTGGCAGATTATCGGACACAAGCTTTTATCCCTATGGTGATCATCTTGGAACAGAAAGACTAATAATAAGTTCTACTTGAATTAAGACTAAATTAAATTATGGCAGTCTGGTCTGTGCAGGGTTCAAACAGAGGAAGTTGTTCTTGCTTGGTTCCACATAGGTCATAATCACCTCTTGCACTCTAACAGACTCAACAAATGTTTCTTTTGTTTTTAAATTTGTAGAGAAAATTAATGTCTTTTACCATATATACAGGATGTTTAAAAATTATGTATACACACTTTAAAAATTGATATTCGTGAACAACATCCACAGTTTTCATTTTCTTTACTATATTTTAAAGCTAAGAGGTAGAAAATTTTTTTACAATAACATTAGGTTTAAATGTTCAAAATGCCCACCATCAGCATGAATACATGAGCAACATCTCTCGCCAACTAATCTACAGACTGAAAGGCGTAAGGCAGGCAAATATTTTATCTGCTTTCTGTTGTATTATCATCCACATTTTGTCTGTTTTTGATTATAAACATGATTTTTTAAGTATCACCACTCAAAATAAATCTAAATGGGTGACATCTGGAGATCTTGGAGGGCATTCAAAGGCACTCCCTTTGTGATCTATTCATCATCACCATCAGTTTGTTGATATGTATTACAACAATAGTTTGTTGATATGACAGCATTACATGATTATTAAGTTTATGTTATTATGTAATAGATGTATTTAATGAAGTAGAGTGGCCGCCCACAATAAGTCCTTATACTCCCTGGAGATGTTGCGTAATAATAATAATTAATATTAGTAGTAGTCTATGAACAATTTTCATCTAAATAAGTATTACTTTTCAGCCCTGTCCAATATTGTCATTATCTAACATTTCATTCTTCTAAAGTACTTCCAAGGTACTTCTGATTAAATCAATCCACTTAGACCTTGGTCTTCCTCTGTATTTTTTTACTGCTATCTTGGTATCAAACACCTGTTTTGCTAACCTTTCTTCTTCCATTCTGTTTAAATGACCTGTTTAAGTGACCTATCCATTGATCAGCAAATTCATTGTTGAGATAATCTATCATTGCTATATGATAATGTGGGGGTACACCATCTTGTTGAACAACACCACTGTATCTTTAAACATGTTTCTGATATTTGGTATGGTATAATCTCTCAACATTTTGTGATAATTTTCACCATTAACAGCACCATTGAATCAATAAGATCCAGTTATCTCATGTGAGGAGATTTTCATCCATGCAGTGGTCCCAGGTAGATAGACATTCTTCTGAAGAGTGAAGCGGGATTTTCAGTAGCCCAATAAACACAATTGTGACAATTTACATGGTCATGAAGTTTAAATGTATCCTCATCTGACTACAATTAAATCTTAACAAACATAACTCTGTGTTTTCTTGGAAGGTACCACTCATGAAATTGGAATCGTCTATCTGGATCATCTTCTTGAATTGCATATAGTAATCAAGGTATAAATGGTTTAAGCTTTAAGCTCTTCATTATTCTAAAAACAGTTGAATGGCTTAAACTCAACTTTCATAAACATTGCCTTGTCAGCTTCCTTAAAGAGCACACAATTACACTTCTTACCACTTCAACATCTTCATTACTTGTTGAAGACCTTTTCCTCCCAAAAGTTAAAGTTCTTCTGAATGATTCAATGTTCCTCAAATTTATCATGCAAACAAGTAATTGTTATACATATGGGTGTTCTCCCATATTATTTTTTCAAAATACACTGAACTTCAATGACCATTTTAGAATTATCTTTCTTCAAAACTTAAGCATTCTCTGTCATTTTTCATGTATCTAAAAAATAAAACAAAATTACTTCATTTGTAAAATTACTTCATTTGTATCTCTTTAGCTTTAAAATGTAAGAAAGAAAATTTGAATTGTGTATGTTGTTTGTAAAATATAAATTTTGAAATAATGAAATTATTGAAATATGAATTTTTAAAGTGTGTATACATAATTTTGAAATGCCCTGTAGATTGTTTACATTATTTTCATTTATATAGTGTTTCTTGTATATACCTTTTTAATACTTTCTTGTTTTGTAATTATATTTTAGGAACTTTTTACACTTTCTTCCTAGGTTATATTACACCTTCTTTTTATCCATCTTTTTTTATACTTATTTTTGTATACCTTTCTTTTTAGAACTACATTTATATACATTCTTATCTATACCCATTTATGGGTATAGATAAGAATGTATATAAATTACTATTTTTACTGTTTTTAATCTGTATACTGCTATGATCATTTACTGGCACAGTGTGATCATAATAACTCTCCTTGCATCATAAAATCTGAAACAAATTCAAACAAACAAACAAACAAACCAGGTGTTGGTTTGAATCCTGCTGTGGACATGAGTATATGTAATTGTCTTTAGGTGATAGATGAATTTTATCACCCAGTGTGAGACTTCCTCCCTGCTTATTGAAAGCATGAAGTGTCTTGAAAAAGTTCCACATTTGGTCTCTACAGCAGGTTTCCAGACTGAACAAGAACAAAAATATATTTTTTAAAAATGAAATTAACAAAAATTAACAGAAAAAAAAAAATCTAGAATTGGAATATAAAATATTGACTAAGATAAGGAAGTGGGTTACGAACTGGTATCAGAAAGTATTGGGCGTGGGGGTTGAATCTGCTAAATTTAAGGAGTAGTGTTTCAAGGTAGGTACAGATTTCCCCAGGAATGAGTAGATATAGATTGTACAACACTGGTCTAGGGGCCATTGTTGTTCAGTCTCTACATTAATGATGTTGGAAAGGACCTGACAGGAAATGTTAAATTGTTTGCTGAATGATGTAGTGATAGGCAGGACAATTAAGGATGTTACTGATATTGCAGCACTTGCAGAATGACTTCAATATGCTGGAGTTATGGGGACCTTCAGGGAAGTCTCTGATATTAGTGACTTAAATATTAACTATGCTGAAAGGAGACGGAACATTTGTTGTATATGCATAGTTTCAAGTGTTGGTTTTCTCATGTGATGGGACAGCTAAGCTAAAGCTCACCAGTTTAACAGAGTTTAATGCTGGGTAGAAAAGCAATTTCATCTCCTAAAAAAAATCACTTTCCATTGTTTCATGTTAACTTGATTCAGTGAAAATTTCATTAGGATACTTAAATAAGATGATATAGAAGAGGCTTGAAGGCTTCCAAAGCTGTTACATCTTGCCATAGGAGATATACTATACAGTATTCCATTGAAAATTCACTTTCCTCATTCATTCACATTTGAATTTCTTTCCTCCTAACTTGGTGTCACTGACAAGAAACATTTCTTGTGTGGAAAATAGTAGCATCCTGCCATGTGGAATTACAGCATGCATGCCCATTTTTGCTATGTTCTTAAGCAATACCAAAACCAATCCTCTTCGATTACCTGTGCATAGTGTGATATGGTTGGGAACAGCCTTTTATTAAATGTTTCAGTCAATTGCTGCACACAGAAAGTTCTGTTTGTTTGTACAAGCTGATCTTGTTCCTGACAGACTCTATTAGGACCACAGTTACACCTCTTAAAAAAGCAATACAGGTTATATTTCCACTGATTAAACATCCGGGATATCTCACCTTTTGGGAACCAATCAGCTCTGCTGTTTTCAAAATTGTGGCTGTAGCCAGACAGTGCCCACAATAAGCCCTTTATCGAATTCCAAATGATTTTGTTTTTCCCATTGTGAGCATGTGACCAAGTATTTTGCATATATGCTGCTTAAATGACCTTTATATACATCTACATAAAGGTTTCTAATTCAGTAGTCAGTATCTGTATATAGGTGCATGTGAAATGAAATTAGTATGTTGACAGATAATTTTGATTATGAAAAGTTTTTTGAGAGAGTGATGAGACATTTTTAAGTGCATGTTCATCTGAACATGCACTTAAATGTTCCTCCTGAGTTCATTCTTAATTAATTTAATTGGTATGTACATGAAACTACTTCATTAATGATTGAGAATGCATCATCACTAATCTTAAAAGAGAAGGCAGAAAGGAGAGGAAGAGGAAAGAACAGTGTGGAAGTAAACTAAACAGCATTTCTATATTAAGAGAAATAATTTCATCACTAGTTGTCCTAAGTGCAATAAACACTCACTGTAGTGAACTGGGGACCTCAACATCATTTTTATTATGAAGTTGCTTGTAAATTTTTTCACTACATTGGAAAGTATATTATACTTAGCAAGTAATTATATTTTATCCTTATTTTGTCCAAGCATGAGAAAATGAAACTTTGAATGTGAAATATCTACATAACTATGCTCCTAGTTTTTAGATAGCAGTTGTCATCATATCAAGTTTCTTGTTTGTATTGCTATAATACACAGAATACTCCCTTCTCAGACATTTATGATGCTATGCATTGCAGTCAGAAGTGCTGCTTAGACCAGTTTTGATCTTTGGAGTGAGTTAGTGAGCGTAAGACATGAAGATACTCAGTCACATTGCTCGCACAGGTCATTGTTCCATATATAAATAGTAACTTGATATGAAGTTACCTACTCTATGTATTCAAGTAGCATATATTGTGATGATATTTCAATGTGTGACTTTGATTTGCTGGACGCATATCAACGAATAGTATGTGAGAGAAATGAATCCAGGAAAAGGCAAGTACTGAGCCCTAGTGTGCAGTAGGGCTCAGTACTTGGTCTCTGCTGCTGTTTATTTTGTGCATCAGTGATGTGCAAATTAAATGATGCTGTGAAGCTAGGAAGAGCAATAGTCAGCCAAGATAATAGAGAGATCCTGCAGGAGAGACCGGCAGTATGCACGAAGGATAATGGCTATGAGTTTAAAGTGCATAAAATTTACACCAAATGTAATGTCATGCACTTTGGGATAAAGAGGAGCAAGCTGTGTACTACATTGAATGAACTAAACTGCAGAAAATTGATGAGACCATGGATTTGGGAATGATTGCAGACAGGGAGTTGAAGTGTATTGTAAAGGTGGACAAAACATCATGTCATATTACATGATTGTTGAAGAATACATGACAAGCAGGAAGTGGATGGTTATTGTTTTCCCTTTATAAGTCCATATCCAGAGTAATGTGTACAGATCTGGTCACTTAGATTCCATTTGGTCATTGATTGGACAAAGAATGCTCCCCATGAGAATAGATTGAAGGTATGTGTAGGCTTCAGAAACTAGTTGATAGGTGAAAAAGTGACATGACCTAAGTGTATAAATTATTAAAGGGGGGTTTTATAGCATTGACACTGAAGACTTTTTTCAGTACATGGCAGGAAAAGAGAGAATGTGAGGTCACTCCTGGAAATTGTGTAAGAATGTGATTAACAAGGGTATTATGACTAGATTTTTTGCTTGGAGGGTGGTGAATGGGTTGTGAGTGCTTTGTCAGTGAATGGGTTTAAGGAGAGGTATGATAGGTATTGTGTGAATAATGGCTCTCCTATGAATGAGTCTCCCAATTCTGTGGCATTGCACCCTTCAATTGTAAAAAAGCCTAAGTTCGATTTTTGTCATGACAAGAGGAATCTTTATATGGATTTTTTCAATTGAAGGTGAGTTAGCCAATTTCATATGGAAATAGCAGGCTTTTTTCTTCCAGGAACTCAGGTTTTTCATCTCACATACAGACAAATTGGCCTTGAGAAAAAACATGCAATTTACAAACAAAAAATACTAGTGATGGTGATGGGCAGTAGATGGTGATGGTAGTTTGCTGTAGTTAGTAGATTAAGTGGTGGAGACGGAGCTGTAGCATAGGTGCCCCTCCCTCAATGAGTCTTAGTACTCCTTGGAGGTGTCATGTAATAATAATCTTCCCTTGACTTCTTGTTGAGCTACTTATACATGCCACTTCAGTTTCTTACATTTTTCTCTCTACTCTCTCTCAGAACACATCTTGACTTCTTGCTAGGAATTTCAGGAAGCCCTCCTCTTTGATTTTTCTATCTTTGTAGACAACTTTACTATATACCACTTGTTAATCAATCAGTGTTTTCTTCATGTCTGTCACTGAGTCTCCATGGTTTGGCTCATGTTTTCAAACTCTTTCATTTTTTTCTTGAATTATCTTTTATATCTGGGTATCCACAAATTACCTCAAAGCTGCTCGACTTTGATTCTTTTTTATAACTTTTGTACACACTTTTTTTTCCCTCCAGAACTGTCTTTTTCATTCAAGGCATACAATTTGTCATTGCCACCTACTAATTTGAAGGAAGATCAAATTCTTCCATCATGGTACTACCTTAGTATGGTTTGTTTGTAAGCCTGTTATAGTCACCTACTTAGGATTTTAGACTTGCCTTTGGTATTCTGCTGCAGTCATACTTTCCCTATGTAGTGTCTGCATATGTTAATTTATTCATTGTTCCCTGATGATGGCAATTTGACTTTCAGCAATATTGGAAATATTATTATTTTTTAATTAATATATAGTATATATTGTAATTTCCTTAAGTAATATTATTATGAATAAGCTTTATTCATAATAATATTTCTGATCAAGTGTCTAAGCTTTACCACAGGAACTTTACATTGTCAGCATTCACTAGCATGTGAGCTGAGTTAATCTCAGCTAGACTATGTTGTGCTGAAGAACGTTTCACTTTATTCTATATAAATGCAGCGTTCTGAACAGCTTTTCTCTTGAAAGCTTGTCATGTGATTTTTATCTCTCTACAAAATTTAAATACAGATCCTTGTTATATTCCTAAGATTTCTCAGCTATTTGTCATAAAGTGAAATGATCTTAACAATCAATGTTTGGCCTGAACCAAGTTTGTTCATCTCTGAGTTTCTCTTCTACAATTTTTTTTAGCTTTTCTCAGGTATGCTTGTGTGCATCTCATCTGGAACACTTAGTAGTGAAATTCCTTTGTAATTTGCACATTGTTTTATTTCACTTTTTATAGATGAGAACAATGGGAACTCTTCTCCAATCATTTGGAATTAACCTTCTGACCTGACCAGGTCCTCTGCATTCTGCAGTGCACCTAATGCAGAACTGTTATACTCCACATTTGAACATTTGTGGTTAAATATCATCTTCTTCAGGTGCCTCTTCACATTTCAGGCTTTTGATACCTTTTTTTCTACATCAAGTATTAATATGTACTCCTTTTGCATTCCTCTTGAATATTTTCTACTGACTGCTTGTTTCATTTAAGTCTTTCAGAATAATTATTCTAAATATCCAGAATATCTATAGTTTTAGCTTTCAAATTGCCATTTTCTTTGATTCGTTTTACTGTATACTCTTTCCTCTTTTTCTAAGCCTTTTCAATATCCTCTAGAAAATTTTGTCACTTTCCTGATATTTATGTTCTACATTCTTACCAAAAAGTTTTCCCCATGACTCCTGATTTTTTCTAATTTTACAAGTAGTTTAGCTCGCTTACATTTTTCTCTGTATTCGTTTGGGACATCTGCTGGCTTATTTGCTAGGAACTTTCAGTATGTTTTCTTCTTTTCCAGGACACTTGGTCAAATCTGCTTTTTGGGGAATTTTTATAATTACTGCTTCTTTCCACTCTCAGGGGACCCTGTAACCCCTAGAGAGCGCGTGTCCCCTGGGTGGCGGATAGGGGAGCCCACCATGTGTGTGTGTGTATATATATGGTGGGATGGTCCGAATATACTGAATAAAGACTCGTGGACCAACAGGGCCATAAGGGGCAATCATCTTGATTGTAAGGGAAGCGGCACTCCCATGGATCCCTAGCTGGATCTATCCTCTCCTTCTTCTACTTTGAGGAAGATCCACTTACTTTAATCTTTCTTATAAGGCCTTATCAGCCAACTCTTCTTACTTTATGACCCTTATGCTATTAGAGTACTCGAGGGCCATGGGGTCTTTTCATTTCTGGCCTTACAACTATGCCCTCTCTATAAACCTTACTATATTTCTTCTATAATCTACTCTTTCCCCTTCATTATACCCTATTCCTCCTATGGGTTTAAATTCGGAAGAAGGCTAGTTCAGAAGCCTTAAGGTAGCAGCCCTACCACTGAACTATTCCATCGTCAGGCTAGTCCCCTGACATGGAGAACATAATCCTACTTGTAAGCTGACAGAAAAAGATAATCGGATTGAATCTGTGGGAAACGACCCTGGAATGGAAAAGGGAAAACAAAAATGGAAACGACAAAATATAATACGCATAGCAAACTGGAATGTAAGAGGAATAGCATATAAAGAAATAGAATTAGACCAGTTACTAAATGAAAGAAATTTTAAAATAGCAGTAATCACCGAAACAAAAAAGAAATTAAAAGGAACTATGAGAACTGAAAATTTTAATGTGATATACAGTGGAGTCGACAGAGACCAAAGAGCACAAGCAGGAGTCATGATATGGATACATAACTCCCTTTCAAAACAGTTAAAACATTATAAATTATGGAATGAAAGAATAATAGAAGCTAGAATAAAAATAGATAGAGGCTATTTAACAATAATTGGTTTATATGCCCCAGAAGAAGGAAGAGAACAGGATAATATTGATTTTTATAATCAGCTACAAAACATATATAATAAATTAAATAAAAATGACTACATAATTTTAGCAGGAGACTTAAATGCAAGAATTGGAAACACGAAAATTAATAATAACATAGGAATACATGGAGAACACACTCTAAACAGAAATGGTAAAAAATTGATTGACTTTGTAGTTTATAATAAACTAAAAATAATGAATTCCTTCTATAAACATAAAGACATACATAAATATACTTGGGCAGCAAGAGGATGGAAATCAATATTAGATTACTTCATATTAAATGAAAAGACATCAAAATTTTCACTAGATGTTAGAGTTCACAGAGGATATGAAATAAGCAGTGACCACTTCCTTGTTAAAATAAAATTAAGATTACTACCTAAATGGCTACAAGTAACAAGAACAGAAAGAAAAATTGAAACATTTGTTTATAAAATTAGACTATTGAATGACACAAATGTACAATGGCTATATGAACAAAGAATTAACCAATATCTAGATAAAATAAAACAAAATGAAGAAATAGAAATAGAATGGCTTAATATAAAAACGATACTAAATGCAGCAGCAAATGAAAGCTTAGGAAAGACCAAAAAATTCAATAAAAGAAAAAAACTGAAGATCTGGGATGATACAATCAAAGAAATAATTAAAAAGAAAAAAGAAGCCTATCACAAATGGTTAAGCAGTAAAAGATTAGAAGATGAAATAGAATATAAAAGAATAAGAGCCATAGCTAAAAGAGAAGTCAGAAAAAGACATAGAGAATCATGGAATAAATTTGTTTCTAATTTAGAACATGATTTATATAAAATAAGACCCAATGTATATAAGATTTTGAAACATCTAAATGCAGATACCAAAGAAAACATAAAATTAAACACTGAATTAAAATTAGAAGAATTTCTAAATCCTATCTTTTTCCTATCTTGTAGATAGGAAATTAATAATGATGTAATTTTTTTTCATGTAGTACTATCATATCCTGTACACCCCTTGAGGGTACATGGCAGGAATTTGATGATGATGAAGAATTTCTAAATTACTACACAGAACTGTGGACAGACAAATATTTTAAAAAAGACAACTGGCAAACAATTAATGAAAAGGAAATAACTGAAGAAGAATTAGAAATCAGCCTGAAAGAAACAAGAAACGGAAAATCACCTGGAGAAGATAAGCTAGGTTCAGAATTATATAAATACGCAGGAACAAGATTCAAAGAAAGACTCTTATTATTTTTAAATAAAATTTACTCAACTGGTATCCCCCCAATAGAATGGAAAAAAGCAATTGTGATTCCCATCTTTAAGAAAGGTAATAGAGATGACCCTAAAAACTATAGAGGTATCAGTATACTAAATTCCTGTTACAAAATATATAGCAGAATCTTAAATAACAAACTAATGAAATATTCTGAAAACTTTATTCTAGAGGTACAGAATGGATTTAGAAAAGGACGATCATGTATAGACCCAGCCTTTTGCCTAAAATTAATAATAGAGAAAAGAAGAGAATATAATTTGGAAACACATATTGCATTTATTGACTTTGAAAAAGCATTTGACAAAGTTAAAAGAAACATATTATTTAACATATTAAAAGAAAGACAAATACCAAATAATATCCTAAAAGCTATCACAAGTATATATGAAAATAATCAAATACAAATAAGATTAAACCACGAGCTATCATATACAAGAGAGATAAACCAAGGGGTCCGACAGCGATGTCCCCTCTCAGCAACTCTTTTTAATATCTACTTAAATGAAATAATAATAAAATGGAGTAAAAATTTACACCAAGGAATTAAACTTTCACCTACAGTTAACTTAAACACTCTCCTCTTTGCAGACAACCAAATAATAATTACAAATTCTGAAGATAACTTGCAGAAAGCTATTTTAAATCTAAATGAGATATCCAAAGATTATGGTATGATAATATCAACAGAAAAATCAAAAACTATGGCCTTTAAAGGACAAGATCCAGCAAGAACTAAAATAGTAATAGATAACAAGATCTTAGAACAGGTGAATTCATTTAACTACCTTGGATGTATGATCACATATGAAAATGAAAAAGATATAAACGTAAAAATTGCAAAATATTTAAAAATAACAGGTGTAATTAACTCTATATTTAAACCAAACCTAGTTCAAAAACAAACCAGGCTAAAAGTATACAATACATTAGCCTTATTGGTCTTAATGTATGGAAGCGAAATCTGACAATAAAACAAAAAGACAAACAAAAATTAACAACAGCAGAAATGAATTTTATGAGAAAAACTGCAAAGTATACCCTATTTGATCACAAAAGAAACGAAGATATTATGAAAGAATTAAACCAAGAACCAGTAATAGAAAAAATTAAAAAATATAAACATAAATGGATGGAACACGTTCAAAGAATGAAAACAGAAAGATTACCAAAACAAGCCTTAAAGTACAAGCCATTAGGAAAAAGAAAACCAGGACGTCCTCTTAAACGATTCAACGATGACTTCTAAGGCCGGAACAGCCATGCTAGGCCTAAATCCTTGATACGTATGATGATGATGCTTCTTTCCATTGTTCAGGAATTTTTTTTTGTCTTCCATATTTCATTGTATAACCTTTGTAATTTGGCAGTAGTTGTATTAAGATCAGCTTTTAACATTTTGACATTGATATTATCATTTCCACATGCTTTGTTAGATTTTAGTGCCTTCAGGGCATCTTTGACTTCGCTCAACGAAATCTTATCTTTGGAAATGTTCAAAGTGGGTATTACACTAGTTGTAATATTTTGCACCTGTTGAGGAAGTTTCTTCAAAATAGTCTCTCCATCTTGCTTCGATTTTGGAGTCAATCGTTAATAACTTTCCTTGTTTGTCTCTAATGGAGGAAGGTATTGCTTTTTTGTTACCATTGATTTGTTTTATAATTTGATAAAGTTGTCTAATTTGTCCATTTTTTGCAGCATGTTGCACTTCTTTTACTAATTCATCAATATATTTTCTCTTGTCGGCCCTTGCATTCTTGGTTCTTAATTTGCATTAATGATTTAATCTTTTTTCTCTGTTCAATGATCTTCCAAGTTTCTGCAGTGAACCATTCTTCATTTACCAATTACATCTTCAGCAACTTCATTATATGTATTCCTGAAGTTTTTTCCAATATTCTTCTACTTTGTTGTTTTCTACTGTTTCATCTTGATTTTCCTCTATTTCTAATATATTGAATCTGTTCTTTATCTCCAAAGCAAACTTTTCTCCTTTTCTCTTGTTTCTTGAACTTTTAATTTTTCAATATCAAATGCAGTTCTTAAACTTCTTTTCTTTCTTAATACACTTTGAAGTTTTAATTTCAACTTCGTCACTAACAAGAAGTGGTCAGAACCAACATCTGCACCATGTTTGATTCTCATATCAAGCATGGATCTTACGAATTTACTATTGATACAACGTGATCAATTTGGTTTCTTGTACTGCCATCTGGTGTGACCCAAGTCAATTTATGTATTTGTTTATGCTTGAATTTACTTCCTCCAATGACAAAGTTGTTCATTTCACAAAAGGATACAAACATTATGCCATTTTCATTTCGGTCTCCACAAGCCTCAAAACCTAAGGATTTTTCTACACATGACCTTTTACTCACTTTTGCATTAAGATCGCCAATGAGTATTATTATATCGTGTTTTGGAATAGAATTTATTACCCTTTGGAGTTGTTCATAAGCGCATTCTTTTATTTCTTCATTCTGCATCATTAGTAGATACGTAAACCTGCACAACAGAAAGTTTGATAAATTTGGAATAGAACCTGGCTTTTATAATTCTCTTGTTTACTGGTTCCCATTCCATCAGGCTTTTGGTTACTTTTGGGTTCAGTATTAGCGCAACTCCTTTTTCATGCTTCTCCTCTGATCCAGAGTACAATATTTTCTCGTTGTCTTTAGTTATAAGCCTACCAAAACCAGTCCATCTAAGTTCACTGATACCTAAAATGTTTAACTTGTAATTGTCCATTTCATTTGTTACCTGCCTAGTTTTTCCTACCTAGTACAGCGTTCTGACATTCCATGATCCAATCTTTAAAATTTTTTGTAGTTTCATAAGTGACTCTTTCAACAACAAGGGTTCCAAAAGGCTTTCCCCTTGGTGTGTCATATATAAGTTAACCACATCAGACCAGGCTAGATAACTATCTTCTGGGATCTCGCAAGTCATGTCTGTTGCCAGGAGCATTTGTTCATCCAGATTTGTAGTTTCCATAATCAGATAATTTTTACAGAGAGGGGTGATTAGCCCTTCGCCCAACCCCTAAAGGAGACCCGGCTATACCCTCAGGGACTGGGTCTCCATTTATTGCCTCTTACGATACTCAGGAGTGTGGTTGGGATATTCTACTATCCGCCCCAACATGGGGAATGGGTTAATTTAAGACTGTTTCTTTAATTTCTTGTGTCCACCATGATGTTCTTATTTTTCTATCCTTGCAGACAAATTCACCACATGTCTTCCTAGCTAAATCAAAGAATGTTTTCTTTAGAGTTTGCTACTGAGACTCTATATCGTGTATGGTTTTATTATGGTTTTATATATTACATGCCTTGATGATGTAAAGTTTGAGAAAATTAGAAGGAGATTTGTTGATGTGAGTTCTCTTCACAAAGATTTCAATAAACTTTAACTTAGTGAAATGAGTGGGGTTATAGTTTTAATATTACTAAACACAAGGTGGTGCACTTTGGAGTATTCTACTCCAAAATATAAAGCTTTTTACTGTATTGTATTGTATTGGTGGAACTGTGTTTCAGGAAGTAGGTAAAATTTGGAATCTTAGGGTGATAGTTGACAGTGGGATATAGTTCCAAGGGACATTGAAGGTGTTGCAAAGACTGCACACTGTATTGCTGCTATGATAAGCAGCATATGCAAGTCATATTTTCCATATACAACTGGTAAAATGTTGTATCATTTTATTAGCAAGACTGGTTATGAAGATGATTCACAGTAGACTGGTTGTGAAGACAATATTGGTTTGCTTAAAAGGATTAAAACAAGAAATAATTTCTTGTCAAGTATAATATACTTTGTAAACAAGCAAAGAACTTTCTCCAAGGATCTCTGATCCAGAGTGTGTTAATGTTATGGTTGATATACCATTTTACTACTTGTATATGGAAAATATGACTTCTGTATTGATTTAACCTTAGTATCTTCCTGGATCTAGCTCCTGCTGGGGAGACCTCAATAAATGTTTAAATTGGTCTGGGTAGTGACCCCTTCCTGTAATGCATGACAATATACACTTTGTATTAATGGGATACTCAGGTAACTGATTTGTAAAGTCAACAGCCTCAGTATACAAATAGACTACTTGTGAAAATACTTTGCATGCAAACTTTGTTTACTTACACTCAGGTAAAGGATTAAAATGAGAAAATAATTTCTTGTCAAGTATAATGAAGTGAACTAGTTTGTAGATCACTTAACTACTAAATAGTGGCTTGAAGTGGCCCAAAGGCCATGAAGAACCTTATAAATCCTTATTTTTATTTTATTTTGCTCTTTTTAGTTTTAAAGATTGAAATATATGCAAAACAAGCCATAACTTTAATACATTATAGTTCAATGTTTAGTCATTGTAACAATTAAATCACAATATTTCAATTGGATTTTTTAATGAAATAACTTTAATGCTGTTAAAACATTTTTAAACCTTTTGTAATTCTTAGGATATTTTTACTCTGAAGACATCTCACAAATTTGGCGCATTGCCAGAAAACTGGAAGTAGGTATGGTGGGTATCAATGAAGGATTAATATCAATGGCAGAAGGTGCATTTGGAGGAATTAAAGAATCTGGCCTTGGTAGAGAAGGTTCTCGCTATGGTATTGACGAGTTTATATATATCAAGTATCTGTGTTTTGGTGGTCTAGAATAAGAGTTTGAAAATATTTTTATTTCACTCTCCTAAGGTTATTGTCTTTTTATTGCAACATTCTTTCTTCAGTTATTTCCTTTATTTGATAATTTCATTACTATTGCTGAAAGCATTGTATTTGATTAAGTACACTTCACCCAACTGCTGTGATTTAATTTCAAATATAATCAGAAACTTAGTTTGAAAAGAATTTATCTCATAGTTAAATTGTGCATTTCTGTACATAGTAGTTCTTTCCAAGATAGCATAGTTACTAACTTCACAAGAATGTAACCCCCCCCCATTTCTCTCTCTCTCTCTCTCTCTGTATCATGCACATACACATGTATGCTTTTAAAATATTATGTTAGAATATTAACGTTTTTTTTTTATTTAGAAAAGTAAATTTACTTGGAAAACAAACAAAATGCACACTTAAATTAGATATATTCTAAAATTTTGTAAAGATGTAACATTAGAAAATAAGACCATAATATAAAAAAGAAATTATAAATTAAATTAAAACTATATTCAGTCATATAGGAGATACTTTTCAAACACTGATATTATCAAATTCATTTAAGCTAGATAAATCGTTCTTGTCTGATTGAGCAAATACAAAAAAAAAAAAAGTTGTACAGTTGAAGTATATGCATCAAAATACAAGACTAAAGAATGTCATTATCATTATTGTTTTATAACATAAGTCTGTTCTTGCTATAAGAGACTAATGAAAAGTTACAAGTAAAGCCCCATAGCATCTGTTATATGAAAGGCATTTCACTGTGAACTGTTCCTTTAATCTCTACAAGTTCTCTATTGCAAAAGTTGGCCGTGGTTTATTATGTTGTCTTAAATAAAATAATAATCACCAAACAAATATTTGGTAATTGTGATTTTATTTTTTATTACTTTATAGATGATGCAGCTGCTGTAAATGACCAAATAATAAAGCTGCATTTGAACTTCTGGTAGGTGAACAATAACTTATTTACATACACTTACCACATTCAGGCAAGACAAACACATGTGCCAGCAAAAAAATAGTTAAGTTCATCCATTAAGTTAAACTATGAAGGAGATTTTGAAGTTAGAGAGAGAGAAAGAGAGAGGTCAGTTATAAGGATTTAGATTAGAACTGTATTTCAAACAGAAAGAATAAGTATTATTATTTGATATATTTTCTGGATAAGTAGCATGTTATAGCTTTTTAATGCATTTTTTAATGTCAATTTTGCTTCAGTAATCATGATTCTCTTAATAAGAATAAATAAAGCATACAGAAAACAAAATGGTTGACTAGAAAGAAAGATGTCTGAACTGTACTTTTGTTTGGAATGTGAAATATTAGCTTTTTTAAAATGAATATAGATCACTTCCAACATCAAACAAATATGTGCATACAAAGAAAACTGAGGCACAAAAAACATAACAGTACACCAAAGTTTGCATTATGAAATGGGAAGTTTCTCCCCCACAATGCACTGATGACAGTAATCAGATCTCAACTCATCATATATCAGCTTAATTTATTTTCACAAACTTAATGTAATTTAATTTGGGAAGCTGACAAAAGTATTAAAAAAAAAAAAAATGAGATTCTGATTATAGAACATTGCAATGCAGAAATTGATGTAAATCAATGAATCAACAGCTGACTGATGAAAATGCTGTTTTTCATTACAGCCATACTTGCACCTAATATGTGCAAGTTTGTACTTAAAAGGATGCGGGGGGGGGGGGGATTCTAATTATAGAAATAAACTTTGTGATAATTCATTGATTTTTGTCAGTTGTACAACAGCTGATTTAAAAATGCTGTGCATTTCATCATAGCCAAACTTGTACCTAATATCAAAAAAAAAAAACGTGGGAAAAAAATGAAGAAATAAAGACAATCAATTTATATGGATTGTTGTCTTTATTTTATCGAAGCGAGTTCAATAAAGGGAATGGCTACACAGTGATACTGCTGGACTTTGCAAAGGTATTTGACAGGATATCACATGGAACTGTTGTATCATTTGGAGCAAATAGGGGATAAATACGAAGCTGGTGATTTCGATGAGAGAGTTGATGGACATATATCAAAGAATAGTATATGGAGGAATTAAATCCAGGAGAAGTTAAGTGACTAGTGGTGTACTGCAGGGCTCAGTATACTTGGTTTGCTTCTGTTTACTTTGTACATCAGTGATATAGGAAATGATATAAGGAGAAATGTTCAGTTGTTTGCCAATGATGTAAAGTGAGGAAAAGCAGTTGTCAATGAAGATGATGTAATGATCCTGTAAGATGACTTTAAAAAAGACTGGCAGTATAGACAAAGGATAAAAGAATGACTGCCAGTTTAACATGGTCACGTGTAAGTCATGCACTTTGGGATGAAGAGATCACAAGCTGTGTACTACATTGATGGGATTGAACTGCAGGAAATAGATGCGGTCTGAGATTTGGAGTAATTGTAAACAAGAAGCTGATGTTTAGACGAAATTTTTTTTTTTGGGGGGGGGGGGGACTTGAAGCAGTGCCATAAGAATCTACAATGGAAGAGTGTTGCATTACATTAAAGATTGTCAAGGGATATTTGAAGGAAGCAATATCAGATAGTATATATCCAAGATCAAGAGATTAAATCAAGTATGAGTTAGATGGATGAGTATTTCATTAAGTAGAAGCTACAAAAAGAAAAAAAAAAAATTCTTGATGAGCACACATAAGGAGTAAGGTGCAACAAGCTCACAAGCAGTACAAAACTTAGGCAAGAAAGATTACCAGCATTGTTACAAAAGCAAAATCAGATTATGAGAAGAAATTAGCCAAGCAAGCCAATGGTCATTCCAAAGAGTTATTTTGTGGTATTTCAAAGAAAAGGAAGAAATAGCTGTGGAAGTATGTGCAAGAAGGGTAACTTTAACAAGTGTTGATACTAGGTGACCAATTTGCAATTGGCTATCATTTAAGTGAGGATATTGTTGTGACAGATGCAACAGTAATGAAAGTGAGAATAGAGGCTGATGAATGGATATTCATCAGCCTCTATCATCACATTTAGGATATTGCAGAATCTCAATCTTATAGTTGCAAATGCAGCCATAAGATCAGATGGAATATCAGCTCACATAGTATGAGAAAGTGCAAAGGAATTCACATTGCCTCTGACTAAGCATTTAAGTCCCAAGGGAGTGGAAGGACAAAATAGTTCCATTGCATAAGGAACGTTTTGAGACTGCATAGCAAATAAACCATTCATTATCTCAGGAGTGGTAGTGAAGAATTCAGCATGTGTAGATAAGAATGTGATACTCTGAGGCCAGGTCATGCTTTAGTAATTTACTATCTTTTCATAATATTGATGGCTGAGTTGAATAAAGGGAAATGGCTACACGATGATACTGCTAGATTTTGAAAGGCAGCATTTGACATTATACCATGGGGATGGATGTGAAGTTGGTGATATTGGACACAGAGGTGACTGATGAATGGATACCAAACAGCAGTATATAGAGGAGCAAAATCCATGAGAAAGCAGGTGACTAGCATTGTGCCCCAATGCTTTGTGCTTGAACAACTTAATTTGTACATAAATGATATAGAAAATGATTTCATTGGGAATATTCTGTTATTTATTTATTTATCATATGGCTTGTACACATGGTTAAAAGACAAGATATAATACACATGAGTATAGATAAGATACACATATGATTAAAATAAAAAAAAAGTCTACATTCAGGCAAATACAAATATGAAATTTATGACAAGCATCAGATAGAAGATTAGTTGTATTTTTGATCCAGTTGATCGCCTCTGGAGATAGGTCAAAGATATCCTTAAAGTCACCTGGATATGCTGTCAGCTTGCATTCCTGTACTATATGGTAAATGGTTTGGGTCTCGGCTCCACAGGGACAGTGGGGATTTGGTATCTTACCCCACTTTGAAAGTAAGTTTCCACATACACCATGGCCTGTACGAATCCTGTTAGCCGTCGTCCATATATTCTTGGGCAGGTCAAATCCAGATGGTTTTTGGAAGATGTTTATGTGGTTGCGAACTTCAGATGATACTGCTTGGGACCACAGTACATCCCACCTACTCATCATACTATCATTCTGGCTAAGAAGATTAAGGGCGGTTTTTATGATAGGTCTTCTGGATTTTAGTCTATTAGATAAAGCATCTGGAATAAATTCATGTATTGGGAGATTTTGGTTATTTAAATTCTTTTATATTCATGAAGCAAGGCTTCCTGTCGTCGCAGTTCCGGAGGAGTAATATGGCTCAAAGTGGGGAGCCATTGTAAGGGTGTACTCCTAATGCAACCGGTTATTGACATGGTAACTATTGAGCCAGACAGGAGCACCATACTCAGCTGCACTGTAAACTAGATCCATTGCAGTGCACTGCAGAGTTGTGGCACTTGAACCCCATATAGTACCATAAAGCTTCTGAACTATGTTATTTCTGGTATGAACTTTAGCAGCGATATTAATCATATGCGGCTTATATGTCAGAGTTCTATCCAGAGTTATTCCCAGATATTTAGGTGTCGGATTAAACAAAATTAATGTTCCATCAGCATATATCTCTGGTTTTTGATTTACAAGACTATTGTTCAGGTGAAAGCAAGAACATTCGGTTTTACCAGAATTTGGTGTTAATCTCCATTTTTTTATGGAACTGCCATAAAGCCGACAGATCATTTGTCAATATTTCTTCAGTTCTTTTGATAGACTTGTTGCTGATCGCCAAAGCTAGATCATCTGCATAAGCAAACTTCCTGCTGACTTTCAGGAATATCTGCGATGTAAAGGCTAAAAAGCAGTGGTGCAAGCACTGAGCCCTGAGGTAATCCATTCTTAAGCACTCTCTGTTTACTGATGCTTCTTCCAGTGACTATCCTGAAATATCGATCACACAGTAAGTTGTTTAGGAGATGACCCAATATTTTACATGGGATGACCTTAAGAAATTTATACAAGTCTCTCCCTTCAGGTAAGCCGCTGTTAAGTCAATAAAGACTGCAGTAGTTGTCAGGCATCTTTGAAATCCTGCTTCAATGTAAGTTGTTAAGCTGAGAACTTGATCTGTGCAGCTGCGATCTCTTCTGAACCCTGCTTGTTCCATTGGAACACGTTCCAAAATTTTATCACTGATCCTGTTCAATATTAGTCTCTCCAACAATTTGTTGGTTTCACTTAAAAGACTATGGGGTGATAGCTTTCAGTTCTGTCTGCTGGCTTACCTGGTTTTAACACAGCAATGATTTTTGTCCTTTTAAATTCTTTAGGAACACAGCCACTTTCAAGTATATCGTTAAAGAACTTAGCCAGCCACGATCTTGCATAAGGTCCACAGTGCATCAGGAATTCATTATGAATATTGTCAAATCCCGGGGCCTTCCCCATTTTGATATTTTGAAGCACCGAGCATATTTCCTCATGGAAAAAGGCAAATAGAATTGTTGATTCTTTTGAGTTACAGACTTCATAGCCTTTAGTTTGCGTTTTACCTCTTTAGTATGTTCTTTATCTATCGGAGCTCTATGAAACAATATGAGCAGTATTCTGATTTGGATCGACAAGAGGAGATTTCTTTGATACAGAGGGGCTTGAACCAAGCTTTTTAAATAGCGATCAGGCTTTTCTACTAGTGTTTGAAATCTATGTTTTCAGTTATTTGAATCCACTTTTCCCTGTGAGCAGCGTTGAGACAATGGAGCAGTTCTTCTCCTATCTCAGGATCCTTACTTTCAAGGAATTCCCGATACAGGGATTCACTTTTGTTGGTCCATCCAGGCACGTATTCTTTTCGGTAGCCTCGAGGAATGTGTATTTTTGCCACTGCTATAACTACTCTAGTGAACCGTGTATAGTTTTTGTAAGTTGGGGGTATTCTTCTAATGCGTGCGTCTAGATCCACAGTGAAGTTTTCCCAGTCAGCTTTTTGGAAATTCCATCTTGGTCTAGGAAACGATGCTATCACTGGAATTTGGGCTCTTAATTCCATCAAGATGGGACGGTGCTGGCTATTTGGAAAAACCTCAGGAATAAGTCTGTAGATGCTGATTTTCACTATCAGTGGAGACGAATGTCAAATCTGGGTATATTCCTTATTCCAGGCTTTTGATTTAAAGGTGCCTTTTTCCTTGGCATCAAAAACCAAGTGAAGACTGTGTTGATCTACCCATTCAGCTAATATTTCTCCATTTTGATCATTCCGATCATATTTCCAAGAAGTATGATGACTATTGAAGTGTCCAGAGTACACCGTTGGTTTGGAGTATGTCTGTAGAACATCATTTGGCCAAACAGTTGCAGGCGGTTTATATACTTTCACAATCGTAATGTCCGCTATTTTAACAGCGATCTTATGGATTTCGTCATCAATCGAAGAAGATATCTTCACAGCATTCTCGATACCATTTCAGACATGTTATGTTGCCATAGCTACGACTGTAAGTAATCCCGAGAATGTTGTAGCCAGGGATTATTGCTCTAGATTTAACTTGATCTTCAGTTTCGATATGTGATTCTTGAATGAGAAGTAGATCGACGTTTATTCTCCTGGAAGTTTAGAAAGACATTGACATTTTGATGCGCTAATACCCTCAATATTTAACTGGAAGATATGGATATTATGTCCAATATTGCTTATCAGCTGGTTCGAAAAAGAACCGTTGTGAAGGTTTTGAGTTTCCATGCGTAAGTATGGTCAGGAGATTGCACAATGGTCTGGCCACCAGTCACTCTAGCTCTTTAGCATGACCCAGGGTGCACCACGAGGAGGCGAGCTACAATTGCACTCCTCCTGTATTCAACTCGCTTTAATTCAATATTCTGTTGTTTGCTGATGATGCAAAATTGGATAGTGTAATAGTTAATAAGGTGATGTAGAGAATTTGCAGGATGCTTTATATAGACTAACAATATGGACAAAAATGAGCACCAGTTTAATGTGGAAAACTGTGAAGTTATGTGTTTTGGAATGAAAAGATTGCAAACATTGATAGAACTATACTCAAGTAAATTGATGAAGACACAATTTTGGGATGTTGGTAAATAGAGATTCAGAGGATATATTGCTAGGGTAGCTCATAGGATTACTTGGTTATTGAACAAAATGCTAACAAGCAGAGATAAGGAAGTTATCATTCCTTGATATGGCCACATCTGGATTACTCTGGTCAGTTGGGTTTCTTGGGGATGAGAAAGTGTTCTGTGGAATGTTCCCTATGATGACAGATTGAGGATTTGTGCATTACATGAGCTGGCTGGTAGGGTGGAAAGTGGGGGGAAATTGATAGAAACATTTAAGTTACTAAGATGGTTGGTAGGATATGTCTCGATACTGTCTCGAATGGATAGGGTTGTTCGTGTTGCCTTTAGATCATGGCTCTGATTACCGGAAGACACCCCAATAGTGTATTTCCATGCTTGGATGAAGGACGGCGGGCTTGCGGTCCCATCACTAAGGTGGTTGATTCCACAGCTCCATTTATCTAGAATAGGAAAACTTGCAGCTTCGTCCTCTCCTATCTGTTGAGAGGCTTTTCATAGCCCTAGTATCCAAGAGGATTTTAGACGCGTGAATGGGTAGACCCAGTATTAGGGTGCCCAGATTGAGATAGCAAGAGATGAGTATAAGAGATGGGTTTCTTTGCTTTACAGTTCTGTAGATGGCACCTCCTTAGTAGAGCCATACTTGGTATTCCCCACAACATCAGTGGGTATGTGACAGGACTAGATTACTTCCAGGTTTTGAGTTTATTGATTTAATAATGACCAGAATAAATGCCCTGCCCACTAGGGCCCGCACAGCCCAATAGGGTAGTGAGAAGACATTAGCTGTAGGGTTGGCTGCCGTTACAGTGAGACTTTCTCATATTTCCCAATGCTGTTTCCGGACACATGGTGTCCATGTGCAGAGACATGATGTTGTGGTCTCCATATTGGCTAACCATTTTAATAACAAAGGTTGGGAGACCACAGTTGAACTACACTATAGAACAACTTCTGCCATTAGAAAGCCAGATATAGTAATGAGGAGAGATGGTGTTTTGATGATTAATGTTCAGATAGTGGGTTCTGGGTGCTCACTTACCTATTGCCATAAGAGCAAGGTTCAGTACTATACTACGAGCGAAATGCTGACCTTGCCAGGCAAATAGAACAGGAGTTTGGGGCAGCTCCTCGTTTTACCAGTGCCACTGTCTCTATGAATGCCGTGTAGAGTGCTGCTAACTATAGAGACTTATCTTTACTTGGTTTATCCAAGAGTGATGTTAAAGTTATTTCTTTGAGGGCACTGCAGGGTATGCTGGTGGCCTGGTGTTACCATTAGCGCATGACAGATAGATACCGAGGACTGGTATCAGGTGATACCCTTGTAATCTTTCTTTTTATGTAAAGGCTTCAGCCTTCTTAAGTCCTTTTGGACATTATGTAAGAGTAGTACTGCTCTATCAGTACGAAGTATAATAAAATGCAGCTTAAAATACTAAGATTGATTTCATAGAATTGATGCAGAAGAAATAATTCAGCACTTGAGTAAAAGTCAGTTAGCAAAGGGTGTTAGGACTAGATTTTTTAGTTGAATAGTGGTGAATGAGTAGAATGGGTTGCCAGTGTGTTGTGAGTGCTTTGTCAATCAATGAGTTTAAGAAGAGGTACCAATAGATGTGTAGATAGTTTGAATGTCCTGTGATGAATCTTCAGACTTCATGACAGTACTCTTGTAATAATAATAATTGCAAAGGTGACCAAAACAGCACATTGATTACACAGTTGTTCAAGAATACACTGACAAATAGTTATTATTTTCCTGTAAAAGGTTTTACCAAGGCCACATCAGAACTACTGTGCACAGATCTGGTCACCTGGATTCCATGGGAATGAAGTGGTGGATAAGAACCATAGGCAAGTGACCAGGACTATGGTGGGTCTGTGGAATGCTCCCTTTCAACTAGTCTTTGAAACCCACAATGAATCTGTGGGCTTCAAAGATGATGATAATCATAAGAGAGAGAGACATGATAAAAACATTCGTTATTAAAGGGGTTTTATAGGATTAACACCAAAGACTTCTTTTTTTTTTTTTTTTTCAATATTTAGCAGGCATAAACAGAACATGGAGTCACTCCCTGGAAATTGCTCAAGAATGTGATTAACAAGGGTGTTAAACACATTCAGTTAACCCATAACATCAAGTGCTATCATGAGCTAAAAAGGATCATATCAAATACATACTCATTTCTGATATTTATTTAGGCTGAGAGTCTCCCAAATTTTGAGATATCTGGACTGTACTAAGTATAATTTACTTAATTCCATAGGGTTCATTAAATACACAAATTATTACTGTTCAATAATAATTCATGGAGATATTAAACTTTTTGCAGATGATGCAAAGTTTATTAGTAAGTCAGTCTTTTTTGTTTTTAAAACAATAGGTGTCGGTTCTCAAGAAAATGGCAAGAAAATTGAAGATTTAAATTATATGAAAAGAAAACTAAAAAAGTATTTACCTATATTGTTACTTCAAGCCAGGCATGATGTGGCTATTCCACATGTTGGTCCCAAGCCTGGGTAAATAGGTGAGGGTTGAGCAAAGGGCTAGCAACTCATCCTCATAATAAAGTGCTTTGCTATGGAAACCAGGACCACAGAATATAATACTAAATGAAGACAAAATGTTGAGAATGCCATCCCTTAGCGAAAGTTCTTATGGAGAAACTAGGTAATTGAAGAATACAACAGAAAATTTGGACAAGACACAAAAACCAAAAGAGAGATACAAATTATATGTAAAAATATCAACATAATTTTAAAAAAAATTATGAAATGTATAAAATACAAATCATATGCAATAGAGAACTTTCAGAAAAGTTTGAAATTAAAACAGGAGTTAAAAAGGATAGCATTCTCTCTACAATAATATTTCTTGTTATTGTAGATGGGGTTAAGAGAAATGCCATAAAAAAACACAAAAGGAATATGGTTGAATTTAATAGAATAGCTACATGACCTGGATTTCGCAGATGACATATGTTTACTGGCACATACACAACATATTATTATAATTCAGGCCCATGAAGTCAAAAGATTTATCATGGGAGCTCCTTCCTAGAACACTAAGTCTATCATACCACTCCTTGAACTCATTTACCATTCGTGTTCTCACCACTCTATCAGGAAAAGCATTCCACTGTTCAGCCACCCTCCATGCAAAGAAACTACTCCTCACCCTCTTGCTCACATCTTCCTTTCATAACTTCCAGGGATCTCCCTGTTCCACCAAGCAAAAGAACTCCCCGGTGTCAACCCTGTAACTACCTCTGAACAGTTTAAAAGTCTCAATCACATCACCTCTCCTTCTATCTACCAAACTTTGCAGTCCACATTCCCTCAGCCGATTCTCATAACCAACCTTGTATAGTCCTGAAACCATGTTTATCTGCCTTTGTATCCCTTTCCATAGTTAATTTATCCCCTTCAAATCCTGAGGAACCAAAATTTGAAAACAATAGTCCAAGTGTGGTCTGATCAGGTCTTTATACAATGGAATGGCAACTTTTATCTCTGCAGGTTAGTGTCCTTCTCAGTATTGCAGCAGTCTTCTGGGTTACCTTCACCATCTTTGCAATATGTTCCCTGAATTTCAGGTTTCTATCAATCATCACCCCCAGATCTCTTGTCTCCCCTACTTCCCCCAGTACAGCTTCTCCAACAGAGTATGCTGATTCCCATCAATGTATCCCAAACTTTAAGACTACATTTTGCTGTATTAAACTGAAACCCCCATTTCATTTGCCCATCTGTCAAGTTTATTCAAATCCTCTTGTAGGGCTGTCACATCTGCACTATTACTAATAACCCTTCCTAGCTTCGCGTCATCTGCAAACAAATGAATATCCCCCTGAAATCCATTGACAATTTCATTTATATGAAGGTTAAACAATACAGGTCCCAGTACTGAGCCCTGTCTAACCCCACTTGTAACCCTCTTCCTCCTTGATATTGTCCCACCATACACAACACTCTGATACCTACCAGATAGCCAATCCTGAATAATCCATTTGACTTAGCTTGACATCTAAACCCATTTGCTGCAACTTAACATCAGTTTATCACGTGGCACCTTGTCGAATTTCTTTGCAAAATCAAAAAAAATGGCAGTATATGCCTTTCCCTCAACCGTAGGTTACATTGTCACATTATTATAAAAGGCAATAATATTACTAAAGTGAGAGCACCTCTTAACAAATCCATGTTGACATGGATTTGTTAAGAGGTGCTCTCGCTTTAGCGGGATTTCTCGCTTTAACAACTACTAATGACACACAAACTGGTCTATAATTAGACACTTCCAGTCTGCTATCACCCGCATGCAGTCTTACCTTCCTTCCATTCCTTGGGTACCTTTCCCATAGCAAGACTTTCATTGAAAACTGTTAATTAATTAGAACTAACAGTTAACTGTTAGTTCTTTAGCACATTCTCTCAAAACCTGTGGTGAAATTCCATTCAGTCCTACAGCTTTATTGACATACAGAGTACTCAGTATTTGAAACTCACTCCTCTTGCACCTCTAAACCTTGAACCCACCCTATCCCCCTAGTATTAAAACCTACTTCTCCAGGATGAAATAATCCAATAAAGTGTTAATTGAACAACTCCGTTATGTCCTCTGCATCAGTTACTCTATTCCCATTTTTATCCAACAATGTCATTCTTCCACAATCATTTCTTCTCCTATGAAGACAAAAACAAAACTCAATGTAGAAGTCTTGACTGTTTGGATTAAGAATAAATAAAACGAGGACAAAAATAATGAAAATAATTATTGTGTGTGTGTGTGTGTGTGTTTATATTATTATTAAGAGAGACCTCCAGGGAGTCAGAGGCTCATCGAGGGAGGCCACATACTACACACACACACCAGCTGTCATACTTATTCTTGAATTCATTCACACTGATTGCACTCACAACATCCAATGACAATCCATTCCAATCACGCACCACCCTCTGAGAGAAAATTTTAGCCCTCACACCCTTCTTGGTGGCCTTCATTTTCAGCTTCCAAGGATGCCATCTTGTTCTTTCCCCACCCTCCATAAATTGAAAAATTCCATCAATTGAAATCCTGTATGACCCTTTCAGAAGTTTGTAAGTCTCAATCTATACTTGCAGCATATCGATAGAATTCTTGTGGGTTGTCTTTAGCATGTAGAGCCAGTTTATTTTCATACTCAGACTTTGCTTTCTGTACAGTAGTTGTGACTATTCTAGCCTGCTGCTTATAACGTTCATAACGGACGTCATCCTTATGCAAACTGTGTTCTTTCCACATCGTCCTTTTCTTACGAATCTCTTGCTTAATAAGATTACACATCCATTTGACTCCTACTCTATTCTTCGAACTCTCGGGTCACATTCTGATATCACATCATATAAGTATTGTTTAAATGCTTCCATGCACTGGTGATATTCTTTCCATCCAGCAACTGATCCTATTCTGCTGAACTCAGTATACTCCTCAGTTGGTCATAATTTCTTGCTTTGCAGTTCAGCATGTAACCTTTTCTGAATGGAACATTCATGAACTTAGTCACTTCCCAAGTGAGTACTGCATGATCACTGTCACCAACTGGAGACAGAATAGTTGCATCTTTAACTGAAACGCCCTCTGACACTATAATCAAATCTAACACTCTTTGACCTAGAGTTCCTTCTGTCACATGCTGCTTGAGGAAGTTGTTCTGCAACAGCTCAATAAATGCATTTTCATTCTTCTCATGAGATTCTACTGCTACCCTATCAATATTTGGATAATTAAAGTCTCCCATTATGATTACTCTTTTCGCACTCACCTTTTCTATTTGGTGATACATTTCTTCATCACCAGCAACCGATACACCAAGTCTGTAACAACACCCCACTATGTAATTTGTCTTGTTAGATTCCACCTCGCACTAGATGGCTTCAAACTCACTGCCACGTGAAATATTGTTAGTAGTATTACTACAAACGTAGGGTCTTAACTCTAACTGAATTCAAGTCATCCGATATCATTAGCAGCATGCCCCATCCTCTCCTATCCACTCTATCCTTCCTAAAAATACTATACCCATGACACTTGATACCAGTTATTAGGTCTGATTATGATAGCCAGGTCTAACTAATTCCTACAATCTGAGGTCGCAACATATTAACTAAGACATAATAATCTACCTGCATGTTCTTTTGTATACTCTTGTTTGCAGTCTGTCTGACACAGTTGGATAACTTGCATATCTTTATTTTTCTCTAATGCCTTACACATGTAGACATCTTTGCACACGTATGATGGGTCCAAACCGGACAAACATAAACCTGAAATCATTCTCGCCTAGTCAATATTTCCAAGACAAAGCCCATTCCCATCATTAACACAGTTATATACCATTGTTGCTCTTACACTCTCATTCACACCATTCCTCCCTTTATAATTTAGTTTCCCTGACTCTCTGTATTAGGTCTCATGTCAGTTATTAGTTTTTCCAGACTCCTGATACAAACGCATTCAGATGTAGGCTATCCCTCTTATACAAATCCAATCTTCCCTTAAACTCACTCCACACATCCAAAAACTTGCATCCATTCCTTCTACATAGCCTACACATCAAATCATTTGCCATCATAGCCTTTTTAATTCATTTTTATCATAGCAAGGTAAAATACTAACGATTTTCACTTTCTTGCTCTTCACTCTCGTCTCTTCCAACAACCCTTTCATGTCCTCTCTCATACTGAACTTATCGCCAGTTAAATCGTTCGTACCTACTACAACTACAATTTTGTTTACTTTTCTTTTCTGTTTTTGAAATATATATTTATTTATTTATATTATGGGTACTCTATGTAGTCAAAAGGCTCTTTGCAGGAGATCCACTCTATCCATTATCACAATACCTATCACACATCTCTTTAAACCTGTTCACTATTGGGGCATTCATAACCACCTATGGCAATCCATTCCACTCATTTACCACTCCAAGTAAAGAACCTCCTATGCACACTCTTAGACAACTTCCAAGTGTGACCCCCCCCCTTGTTTTCTCCTTACTTCCCATGTATTGAAAAATTTCTTGTGTTAGTCTTATAGAATCTTTTTAGTAACTTATAAGTTTCTATCAGTTTTTACTCTCCTCTTCTCCACCTGTTAGCTAAACTCTGCAATCCGCACATCCTCAATATATCCTCATAAGATACATTCTGCAGACCTGTCACCAGCTTGGTCACTCATCTCTGAATTTTCTGCACCTCCTGATCCCCATGAAATGCAAGAAACCAAGTCTGTGCACAGTAGTCAATTATGGCCAACCTTTACTTGTCAATGTGTTCTTCAGCATTCAAGCAATCCTGTGAGCCATTTTGCCAACTCTTGCAATGTGTCCTCTGAATTTAAAATCTCTGGCCATCATCACCCCAGATCTCTAGCCTCATCAATTTCCTGTAAACTAATACCATCAACATGATATATGAAGTGTGTGTAATCTTTTCATCCCAAAACTCATTACTTTACATTTTACAACATTGAATTGACAACCATTGTCCTTTGCACACCCTACCAATTTATTTAAATCATCCTGTAATTACGATATCTGTATCACCATTATCAATTATTGCCCTTTCTAGTTTTGCATCACTGGCAAAAAACTAAATATCCCCCTTCAAATCTTTTTCTATTTCTATATCAATGTACAAATTAAAGATTACTGGTTCTAATAAGAACCCTGGATCATTCTATTAGTCACCCTCATTCACTTTGATTCCACTCCACCATACACTACCCTCAGCCACTTCTCCCCATCCATGCCGCTAGCCTCATATCCATTCCCCATTTGCTCCAACTTCTGTAATAGTTTTTCCATGTGATTTTGTGTCAAATGCCTTTGCAAAGTATCATGTAGCATTTCTTTTATCCAATTCTACTGTCACTTTATTATATAATGGGAATAAATGACTGAGGCAGGACCTATCCTTTGCAAAGCTATGCTGTCTATGGAGTATCATATTCCTATCCACCCATTCCTGAATTTTACTTTTAACCAACTTTTCTAATACTTGAACCACCACTCCAGAAATACTAATTGGTCTGTAATTTGCTACTTCTGTCTTGGAGCCATCTTTATGTAATGGAACTATCTTATTCTCTTTCCCTTTCCTTGGAACCTTGCCAGAGCTGAGACTTAGATTAAACAACTTCATCAGTGGCAATGCCAGTTCACCCACACATTCTCTTTGTGCATGAGCTGGCATACTGTCCAGGTCTAATATATACATTGATATATTTTAGTATACTGAGTACCTCCAGTTCATCTACCTCAATGCTCACATCAGTCTCTGTAACTGCAAGGTCATCTGGATGATATAATAAACAAAAAGAAGACAGTGCCGGATGGTCAAATTTTAGAAACAGTTAAGAACTTTAATTACTTAGGAGCAATAATAAATGAGGAGCAGAGGAAGATATAAAATCTAAGATGCAGAGAATTTTTAACATGTTAGGAAAAATAAGATCAAAAATAGGCTTAAAAAACAAAATGAGGTTATTTAATAGAAATATCAAATAAGTTCTACTTTATGCATCAGAAACATGGACACAACAAAAGCAATTAGGAAAAACCACAGAGTTTTGTAAATATTTAAGAAGAATTCTACAAATAAAATGACCAGAAAAGATATCCAATAAAGAGTTTTGGCAAAAAATTAGACAAAAACTGATAATGTATGACCACTCAGAGAAAATGGAGATGGATAGGGCTTGTACTAAGAAAACCTGAAAAAGACAAACCAAGCAAGCATTAGAATGGAATCTGCAAGGAAAGAGGAAGAAAGCAGAAAAAAGATGAGCTAACAGAGAGGAGTAGAAGAAAACCTTGGAAAGATCTGGAAATAGACAAAGAGCGAAGCACAAAACAGTCAGATGGAGATCTGTAGTCAAGGCCCTATGCTCCCAGTGGAGTGAAGAAGAATGTCTCGTTTCATCTTCCTTTTACCCTCTTTTACCTTGCAGTGTCGAGAGCTTATTAATCATCGGACCTCAAACCGTTCACAGGATAAGGTGGTCAGCCCTATGCCCCATTGTATCCTATGTCCTGTAGTGTTGAGTTCTCAAGGCTGGTTTGCCTGCTTTGCGGGATGAAAAACTCCAGGATAAACGGGAAAAAAAACCATACTGTCCATGGCTAACTTGGCTATGGCTGAGGAAAATCCTTCAGCTCCTCACGTCACCGACGGGAATCGAACCTCGAACACTCCTTCCCTAGGCATATGGTTGCGAAGCGCACAGCTACTAGGCTAACCGCACAGACAAGATGAGAAGAAGAATAAGTAATTAAGTATATTGTTACTACATAGTGTGATAATGTTTTCTTTCTTAAAGATACCGTTGCTGTCTGCTTTTGCCAAAATAGTCAACTTCAATTAAGTTTGCATATTCCTTAAATGCTTGCCTGCAGAATGTTGTGTCTACTGCAGTCTATCTAAAGTGAAACGGTGAACAATTTTTATGCGCAGAAACGAATTTTCGTACAAAACATTTGTTTGCTAGTTAAGCAGTCATATGGTACGCATCTCAGTAGGCTACTGACAGTAGCGCAGTGCGGACTATTATTTCGTCTCTGTGTCGTGTTGTGTAATAATTTCTTGTGGGTATAAAATAGAAATGGAATCAAAAATTTAAAAAAAAAAAGTTATCCGGTGCACAAAACCATAAGCGTCATGCTGTGAAAGAAGCAGATATTGAGAAACAAAATGGGGCTCTTAATAAATTTGTTAAAATATTAAAATATTAAAATATTCTGATGCAGATTGTAACCAACTCGATACATCAGAAATCAGAGTTGAAGAACCATGCACATCATCCAGTTTGCATGAAAACACTATTTGCAACTATTGAACATGATTTAAGTGAAAAATAGTTAGGATTTAGTCAACTACAACAAGATTTAGTTGTAGTTGACCACGAAACTAACACATTGTTAGTCTCTGTGAATTTAGAAGATCCAGGTGAACGGGGAAATATTGATGAAAAATTACGAGTTGTTTTAATTGTAATGGGGCCTGTTCAAAAGAAAAATATAATATATCCCAGAGATACATATGGTCGTAAATTTGGTGACACATATAATAATAGAAAAATGGAAAACGGGAGCTCGTGCCAAGAACATGGCTCATTTATTCCGAAACTTTAAATTCTGTTTTTTGCTTTTGTTGCAAACTTGTCGCACCTACTGAATCACCCCTGAGTCTTGTAGAAGGTTATAACAATTGGAGAAATGTAAGTACAACTTTACATAGACAGGAGACTAGTTTAACTCGAAAAATTTCTTAAAATGGAAGGAACTTGATAAAAAATTAAAAAACAAAACTATTGACTTCCAGACTCAAAGTATGTATGAAATGGAAAAGAAACATTAGACGAGTGTTTTAGAACGCTTGATTGAAATTATAAAATTCCTTGGTAGCCGAAATTTAGCTTTTCGCGGATCATCTGATAAATTATATGAAAAAAATAACGGCAATTTTTTAAAATTATTCGAACTGTTTGGGAAGTTTGACCCCGTTATGGAAAATCATGTTGAAAGGGCCCTACAATGAAACAATAGAGTACACTATTTGAGTAAAGACAGTCGAAATGAAATATTGGAAACTTTAAATAACGCAATCAGGGATACAATTTTATTATCAATTCTAAAATCTAAATATTATTCCATAATTTTAGACTGCACACCTGATGCAAGTAAAACAGAACAAATGACCATTATTATTTGCTTTGTTTCCTGTGACAATGGAATTGTCAAGATCAGGGAAAACGTTTTAGGTTTTGCAGATACTGTATATCAGATTCCACAGGACGTGGTTTATGTGCAACAATAATGGAACATTCCCATTGAAGACATGCGAGGTCAAGGGTATGACAATGGGGCAAATATGGGCTCCAAAATTTGCTTTTGAACAAAAATCCTCTAGCTTTTTATGTGCCATGTGCTGCTCATACTCTAAATTTAATCATTAACGATACAGCCAAAGTGAATGCAGATACAATTAGCTTCTTTGCAATTATTCAAGAAATATACAATTCTCTTACAAACGTTGAGCAATCCTTTTAAAGTTCGTAAAAAAAAAAAAAATTAACATTGAAACAGCATATCAGAAACGTGATGGGAAAGTAAAATTAATGCAATCCGCCCTCTACGATATCAGTTAGGAGAAATTTATGATGCACTTTTTGAAATATTAAATAATGAAAATTTTAATAAAGAAACTCAGTATGAAGCACAAACATTATGTGCTAAAATAAAGACTACAAATTTATTTGCTCTGGTATAACTTGGCATGATTTACTTAACAGAATAAGCCTGTGAGTAAAATGCTTCAAGACAAAAATATGAACATTACACTTGCTTTAGAATCTATCCAAAACTTAAAAATATTCTTGCAAGAGTATCGATCAGATACAAATTTTAAAGAAGTTCTAAAAACGGCAAAAGAACTGAGTAAAGAGGTGGATGGAGAACAAGAATTTAAAACTGGTACGGAAGTTCGACGACGAAAGAAGACACGACAATTTAACTACGAGCATCATGATGAAACGCCACAATCGCCAGAAGATAAATTTAGAGTGAATGTGTTTTATACACTTCTAGACGTTGCAATGTGTTCGTTAATAGAACGTTTTGAACAACTAAAAGATATGATAATTTCAATTTCTTGTATAGATTACTACAAATTAATAACGAAGATTTACGAAAAATTTGTGACGATTTAGAGATTCTCTTGAAGGACTGCGACAATAAAAACGTAAATGCAATAGAACTATATGACGAGTTATGTGCTTTCCGGGATATTTTTCGGAAGGATAATTTAAATATTCAAAAGCCCGTTTGATATTCTTAATTTTATTGTGTTCAATAATTTATCTTTCCCTAACTTTCAATTGCTTTAAGAATACTATTAACCTTAACTGTTAGTGTAGCGAGCGGTGAACGTTCCTTTTCCAAGTTGAAATTGATTAAAACCTACTTAAGAACAAGTATGTCACAAGAAAAGGCTTGTTAGATTGGCGTTAATAGCTATTGAAAATGATATATGTGCGGAATTAGACGTTAAGATCATTATTTCTAATTTTGTGAATATGAAATCAAAAACCTTAAAATTTTAATAAAAAAATTTTCAAGTATATTTATGTACTTTAATTTATTTTCTGTTATTCTGTAAAGATGTCATTTTTTGAATACTTATATTAAATGTTCTAATTATTTCTGAATTCTTTTCTTATTTTCTCATCTATCTTGAGTTTCTTTTATTTTTCTAAAAGATAGTTCCACTTATAAAAATTATTACAAGTTACTAAGAATTTAGTAACTTGCAAAATGTAAGAATTTTTTAAACTTTAGTTCAAATAAATTTTAACTTTAATTAAAATTCATTTTAATTTTGTTAGCGATTCGGGTCGGTGAGAAGGCTATAATCCCTGTATCATTATATTCAACGATTAAAGTGAAGTGGCTTTATCAAAAGTTGCTTTAACTTTTGAGAATTTTTTGAATATTCAGGTTTTTAACGATTATCCTGTCTAGTCAACACTCCCGGTTCGTTAGATTTAGGGAACCAACGTGTGGTTGTTCTGTCAAAATTTATTTAAGAAATTTCAAATAATTTAAATTTTTATTATCGTAAAAGAACCACATCACGCCCGGATCGTTACAGGGGCGCTTAGATAGAAATTGCATGCGGTGCGTCAAAGACCCTAGCGCCGGCTCTGACTGTCACTATTCCAACGTGGGGTATAATCGCTCCTAAAACCTCTTGGAATGGTTCATTTGGCAGCACTAATAATGCCAACAAATCTATTGTAATTGTTTACAGTGAGCTTTATGAATCTTATTACAGTGTCAACCTGTTAAGAGTCCCAATCAGCTTTGAGAAAGTTCCACCTAGGTTTTAATACTGTTCTTATGATTGGAACATTTAGGCCTACTTTATAGATTATAGGTCGATGTTGGCTATTTGGGAAACTGTCTAATAGTTTCCTAGAGATGGGAATTTGGCCGCCATTATCGTCTGCAGTACAGAAGCACAAATCAGGGTTATATCCTCTTTCCCATCTAGAGGAGAGAAAGCTTGGTTTATCTTTGGCATCAAAGATCAGATAAAGGTTCTGATTTTCCATCCAGTTCACTAGTAGGGTACCATTTAGGTCATCCTTTCTATATCCCCAAAGGGAGTGATGACTATTAAAATCTCCCAGGATTATGTTTGGATGTTGTTGCTGGGACAGTACTTGATCAGGCCATTTAGCTAAGGGAGGTTTATACACGTTGGTTATAGTATAACCAGATATTATAATAAATACATTATATATGTCTTTGCTGGTGCTTGGTTCACAGATCTTATAATTAGAAATGTCATTTTTTATATATGTTACCGCACCATATTTGGGATGGTTTATGCAGTTAACCCCTTAACATACAAAGATGTCTGTGACACGTCTTTTGTTTATTGCACCAAAATTGATTTTGAATTTTGGTTTCACATATAAATACAACCGAATATAGACGCTAGACAATCTTGTGCCTATTTCCTTTCAGTCGAGAAAAGTTGCCAACGGCGTGTATCGGCTATTTCGTTTGCGTTTGCACAAATTCATCATTTTTCAAATAATGATGAATTTGATCCAGCAAATCACCCTCGCCCAAAAAATTGGCAGAAAAACGACCGCTTTCTGATTTTTAATTGGTACGTTAAGGGGTTAATCATATTGTAACCATATACAGTATTTTCCTTCTCGTTAGTAGATCGTCCTTGGTGTGAGTTTCCTGTATTGCAACTACATCTATTTGATGGTAATTCAGGATCTTAGAACTTCTATGCCTTCTATGTTTAATTGACATATTTTTAAGAGTGAGCCCATATTCTTAATTCTCAAATCCTCGGTAGGTGTGTGTGTCGGTTATCTGAGGGCCTGTTTCCGTGAGCCCTGCTGGGAGAGTACCTGGATAACGCTCTCCTGCTGGGAGAGCGTTATCTAGGGTGCACCACGAGGAGGCAGTCTATATTACACCCCGATATTGATAGTTTAGTACTAGAATGAAAATGACTTTATATAGTGAAACACATCCCCCCCCCCTCACAAGCACCATACCGTACAGATACAAGGAAAATAAAGTGAAATTTTATTGTAGCACTGAAACCAGCACACAGACAGTCAATGTATACTTAGTGAAAATTAGAGTATTTAATGTAATTAGAAATATGTGGAATGAACACCATACTGCATTAGTCACATACCAAACAAAGCAAAATTTTTATTCTTAATGTTTTATGATACAGACAACACCAAGAGAGGGAAAATATATGCCGGGTGATCCAGAAGTCACAGAAAAAGTAAAAATTCAATAATTCGAAAAGTATAGAGAGTAGCACGATGCGGTTTTCACAGAAATGCACAGAAAGACATGGGATTTTTTTAATAACGAAAAATTTTATTGCCATAATAGTTACGTTTGTCACCGACAGGTGGCGCTGTAGTGGTCCCGGAGCTGCTTTTAAACCGTGAAGTACGGAAATTTCAGATGTAGTGAATACTGAAGTTAAACTTTTAGCATTTAACGTTTATTACTGAAGTTAAACGTTCCGCCAAGGTCAGGCATGTTATCGTTACGGGATAAAGCACTTTTAAGCTGTATTATCAGAACTCTGAATGTGCAAGAGAGGAAAGCACTCCATAGTGTAACATTCATGCAGGATGGAGCACCTCCGCACATCACAGGTCCTGTCCAGCACCTGCTGCGATGACCGTGTCCTCAGTCGCTCTTTCCCACACGAATGGCTACCAAGATCTCTAGACCTTACACCTTCTGACTTTGGTTATGGGGCTACTTGAAGTCACAGGTGTACAGAGGTCGGCCGACATCATTGGCCATGTTGAAAGAAGCTATTCGCCATCATGTGACAGGAATTACGGCTGAAACCCTCTTCGATGGTCCCTGGACTTGACACCAGTAGATTTTTGGTTGTGGAGCTATTTAAATTCTCGAACAGCCCGTCTTCCTTAGCGGATTTCAAAGATGCCGTTCGCTGCAGAGTTGCTTGCATCTGCCCGGATATGCTGTATGCTTCTGTAAATGGCATTCTCACCCAATTACAGCATGTAATTGCTTGTGCCAGTGGACACTTGAACAATTACTGTAGTGATATGTAGTGGGGTTTCCTGCACATGAATGTTTTCAATGCCATTCTGACTGTCATCGGTGCTGTGGTTCTCTATCAGTGAATTTTGAACTAAAATTTCTTATTCTGCCAAGAAAAAAATTCCTCTCCTTGCGATTCACTTTCATGCAAACTGTACTGCAATAAATATACCAATTTTTGCGATTTTTATGAATTGAGATATTTACAAATTCATGGGACACCCTGCATATATATATATATATATATATATGTGTGTGTGTGTGTGTGTGTGTATGTATGTATGTATGTATGTATGTTAAATATACCAAGATATTTTATAAACTTGGTTTTAATCCTTTTTTCCCAAGTAAGCCAAGTTTGTGCCTGAAGTAATTTCAGGTCTGAGGCAACTCGTGGTAAAGGTGGCATAAGCTCTGATCACTTGTCTAAGCATCCCATAATATATATATATATATGTGTGTGTGTGTATGTATGTATGTTAAATATACCAAGATATTTTATAAACTTGGTTTTAATCCTTTTTTCCCAAGTAAGCCAAGTTTGTGCCTGAAGTAATTTCAGGTCTGAGGCAACTCGTGGTAAAGGTGGCATAAGCTCTGATCACTTGTCTAAGCATCCCATAATACAAGCACATATCCTTACGGACATGTGTACTGCTATGTATTATGGGAAGGGCCACTACCCGACCTTTATCGGGGTCTCCTCAGTGGGAACCAGACCCAGAGGTGGTGATACCCAGGTTGAAGTAATACAGAACTTATTTACCCATACGAGTTGCCACAAAGTGCTTAAACCTTATTAAATAAAAATCTCGGGATACACACACACACTGCTTGGAAAAACCTACTGATACTGTAGTGTCCATTGATTGCAGAGCACAATGACTACAGGGATTTGCGCTCTATATATAACTGGAACGCAAAATGTAACCTGCGGCTTGCATTTTGCAGTCCTACCATGGAAACCCATGTTGTGAGCCTCGGTTCTGAATGTTTTCGTGCAGATTCGTCTTTCAATCGATGCCTGGAATTCCGCATTCAACGTGTCAAACGAGGAATGTCTGCTTTTTCATATCCTTCATATTATTATATACGGGAAACTCCATGGAGTCCAAAGAATCATCGCGGTAAACGCAATCTATCATACCTCTCCTTGAACCCATTAACAGAAAACGCACAACTGACTGTGGCAATCCATTCCACTCATTCACCACTCTCCAAGTAAAATATCTACTCCTCGCACCCCTACTGATGACGCCTTTATTCAACTTTCAAGGATGACCCCTTGTTCTAGTCCCTCTAGCCAACTGCTGAAACATTTCTGTACATACATATCCTATAAAATCTTTTAAGCAACTTAAATGGTTCTATCATGTCCCCTATTATTCTTATCAACCCCAACTTTTTTGCAACACAGACACCTTCAATCTGTCCTCATATCACATCTACTGGTTGTTGACCTGGAATGGTCAAGTCAACGATCAGCAAATGCGATATGTGCCGAATAGATGAGCTTGCGAATGGTATCCTATCACAACGCCTCTTTCAAACTCCATCAGCTCCCTTGTAGCCATTTCACGTGAATACAGTTGCACTGACTTGTGATCATCATATTCCTCCAATTTATCCTGGCTACAAACGCGATGCACCTTGCCCATAGGGGTGTGCACTGATTTCTTTCCAAGCAGTAGATATATAATTAACTATATTTGTCATATAATTATGTATATACAATAATCTTATGTAAAAGTTTAGTTTCCTTCCACAGACCCTCTGCTTACAGGAGATAGCATATTCTGCTATTCCAGAACTGCTCAGTAATGTACAAGAGATGTAAAGAATGTAAACATTCCTTTACATTTCTCGTATATTGTATTGTAGCGAATTCTTTCACTGATGTTGCACCAGTATTCTTAAATTACTATAGGTCAGGACTTCTTAAACTTTTTCCACTCGCGACCTCGCGTATATATATAAAATAGGTATACAAATTCAAACATTTACTGATAAATCATAAAGAAATTTATTTTAAAACTATTCTTTGGTATACATATAATTTTACCATTTATTTTACAGACGAAAGCAAATTCACATACTAATGAGATGGTTGTGCTTGTTTATTTTTACATAAAGAAGTAAATCTTGTCTGGTATTTGACACTGCAGAACGCAGAGCATCGTCAACGTTTTTCAGAGTTTGCAGAGAACGCCGCTTCGCAAAATACTTAGTACAAAATGGCAGAATTATGCTTAGGGTCATTTCAGAAATTGCTGGAAATTCTGCCCTAATCCCAAGCCGAAATTCATTTAACGATTTTTTAGGAAACTCGAGTTTTAAACCCGTGTCGCTTGATAACTCGGCAAATTCTTCTGGAACTTTTAATGGCAGATGACTGACGTTTTTGATTTCAATTAAGTATGGTTTATGAACCCAACTTAGTTTTTTAGAATCATAATTTGAAGAGAAATATTTCGGAAACTGTCTCCAAGCGCTTCAGATGATCAATTATAACTATTACAATTAAATCTTTGTGAAGGTTATTTTTAATTAAAATCATCTATAAACATTTCTAAAGAACTATTTTCCACCTTTTTAATCAAATACGAGGGTGGTCTGAAAAGGTCTCGGCCTAACAACGAAAAAACGAATTTATAATTTCGAAAATATTTTTATTTTTCAACATGATCTCCCTTAAGACATACATTTATTCCAGCGCCATTATCCCGTCCCTGTGGTGGTTCTCAGTAAGATCTGCAAAATACCCCTCTACAGCCAATCATAGGCTGACCATATTTCTTTGAGATAAAAACGGACATTGGGATGGCATAAACGGGACGGTTAAGTAATGTTATGTATTCATGAAAATGTAAGATGATAAAAAAAAATTATTACATAAAAATATTGACTTACCATTATTCTACAGTGACAGAATAATGGTAAAAATAATGCCATACAAAAATTGAGGTAGATGTAGAGGGGGACTGTATTTCAGGTAAGGAAATAAACTATAATTTTGTTTATAAACTATAATATTATTGGAAAAAGTTGGATGTCGTTTTCGTATGAATGAATCTAAACTGACTGCAATGCTTTTTGTTTTTATTGAAATCCTCTATTACTTTGGCCAATATGTTTGGTGATAAAATATTGCTAATTACTGTTTCTGATTTGGCACATGCAGAAAAAATTTTGGTACATAAATTTTATTTATCAATGTCGACAAGCAGTCATTTAATCGGAAACTTTGTCCCTAATACCCAGTTAGGGTATCCCTAATACCCAGTATAAGCAACAAGAGTTTCACATGCTGCAATTTTATCGTTTACACTATCACCATAAACGAGCTGATGTTTTTAACTGAAACCAGAGTCTTTTCAGCATCCTTATGTTTCTAGCTACGTAGATGTTGGTTGATGTCGCTTCTGCCTCCATGAGCTACGGAAAAATGGTCAATACAATGTCGGCATACCACTTTTGTTCCATCGCTACACAGCTTGTCCAGTTTAATAAATTGGAATTCTTTCTGGAGATCGTCATTAAAACCACACTTCACCTCTTTGACATTGCAAGGATAGACTTAAAGCTTTAAAAAAATATATGAAATTTAAACCACCCGAATTGAGTAACAAAGCCACTGGTTAGTATACAGGCAAAACAAAAACTAACGCAACAGCAGGACAGAGGCTGCGTCTGAGACGAGCAAGGGTTGCCAACATGTATTTCTTATTTTCTCTGAATAAATCACTGCAGATATCGATATTTGTTATCGAACAATGCGACTCCATGGTTATACAAATTACTGGTATCCATGATATTGATATACGATTATAGGTTATGAATAATAATTTATGATTGACCAATATTAAAAAATAGAAATACAATTTTATTAATACAGACCAGTATTTTACAATAAAAACATTTATTCAAACCTACCAGTTTCGTCAGCAAACTGTCTAGCTTTTTCAAGGCATTACGGAGATATGAAAGTTAGTAAATGCAAATTAAAAGGAACATAAAAAACGTTGTAAACCAAACTAGTATCTATGGTTACACGTTTCGCGTGACAGAGATGACTTATTGTTCTTATTCATTATCACGCATGCGTGTTTGTAATATTTGACTTGTAATATTTGACCAATATTAAGTTTTTAGTAAAAACGACATTTCTCTTAAAACGACGGGACGGCCGGAAAAAAAAAAAAAAAAAAAAAAAAAAAACCGTACGTACGTATAGTCAGCCTAGCCAATCACCTCTTGATTCGAAGAAAAAGGCTGATCAGCGAGCACTGTCGGTGCCAGGTTATTTTGCGCCCTAGGTAAAGTTTACAAGTGCGCCCTTATTTCATAAACTAAAATGTTTCTAATTGACATTAAACAAAATAAAATTGTCTTTCAGGTTAAATTAATAGAGCCTTTTTTATTTTATTTTTTAATTAATTTGAAAATTCTCTGTTATAACTCATTTACAAAAAAAAAAAAAAAGTTATAAAATACTGTAATTTAATATTTTAAAATGTTAACGTTTTAAAATATTTATCTTAACTGAATTTTAAATAGTAAGTTCAAATCATTTAGGTAAGGAACTAAAAAGAACCAAGAGTTAAATAGTAAAATAGTGTGAGGGATAAGGAAAAAGAATCGATACCTAAATCATACATATCACTATTTAATTTTGATATTTTAATAAAATATGAATAAAACATAGCTTGAAGTTTTGCACCCCCTTCATAGCTTGCACCCTAGGCGGTTGCCTAGTTTGCCTAAATGGTAGCGTCGGTCCTGTCAGTGAGGAAGTTTTAGTTTTGGGAAGAGATAGAAGTCAGTAGCAGAAATCTGAGGAATAGGGCATATGTTCCGACAATTCATAGTGCAGATCCCTTAATTTTTCCCATTGCCAAAACACCTTTGTAGGCAGGTGCATTGTCCTGATGAAAGATGATTTTTTTCTTCTGCAAACCGGGTCTTTTCTCACGAATTTTTTCGTCTAGTCTGGTTAAAAGATCGAAATAATAATCTCCGATTATTGTTTTATCCTTTTCAAGATAATAATTTAATAAACAAAATGCCTTTCGCGTTCAAAACACCGATGCCATGACCTTTCCTGCTGATAGATCCGACTTTGTCTTCTTTGGCGCTGAACAACCGGCTTCTGTCCACTGTTTTGACTGCTGTTTGGATTCTGGTGTGCAACGGTGTAATCCAAGTCTCATCATAGTAATAAATTGACACACAAAATCAGTTTTATTCTTGTTAAAAATGCTCCAAGCACTGTTCAGAGAATTTCACACGATTGCGTTTTTGATCTGCTGTGAGCAAGCGCGGCACCCATCTTGCGCAAAACTTTTTCATTTGCATTTCTTCATGCAAAATATATCCTAAACGGTCTTTTGAAATGCCTATAGTCTCAGCAATTTCACGCACTTTGACTCGCAGTGTATCCAATATCATATCGTGCACTTGATCAATGATTTCTGGTGTCTCTCACGTGGATCATCTTCAAGGCTGGTACGGCCATATTTAAACTCGGAAGCCCATTTCGTAATTGTCGAAAACGAAGGAAAAGAGTGCCCATAAACTTTTATGAAACTTCGAATGAATTTTTTTGGTGTTAACTCTTCTTTTACAAAGAATTTTATAACCACACAATACTCAATTTTATCCATTTCAAGGGATACAGAAACACTTTTGCTTCAGACAGCTGTATAAAACAAACTACTTGATAGAATGACTTGCAGTTTCATATGGATGCTTATGACAGATGTACCAACTTAAAAAAAAGTCGTGCCGATAATGCTGGCATCTATGGTCGAAGCCGAGAACGTCTCAAACCACTCTCGTATGTTACATTTTTTCCTTGAAGCGAGATCTTTAAATCATTGAGTTTTAAATATCCGACAAATAACAGTTTTGAAAGCTATAAGTCATTATGAAATAAAAAAATTAACAAAATCGGATTTCGGATCAGTCAAAAATATAACTTCATCTTTCAATTTCAATAATCTGTTTAAACTTCGCCCTTTTGAGTCATCTTATCTCTTCATGTAGTAATGAGCTTTTGCAATCAGAGTCCATGTCTTTGCAAAGGTTTGAAAATAAACGTCTGTTAAGGGCATAGCTTTTAATGAAGTTAATGATTTCTATAGTATCGCGAAGCACAATATCTAACTCTGGTGATACTTTTTTTGGCTAAGAGTGCCTCCCAATAGATCATGCAGTGAGTAAAAGTGACATGTTCATTGCCGCCAGCTTTAACTTTTGCTACAAATCCAACATTCTCGCTCAGGCACCGTCTGTACAGACTGCAACGCAATTTTTCCATTGTAAATTTTCATTTGTGAAAAATTCATCGACTGTAATATTTATATTTATACACACACACACACACACATATATATATGCCAGCCTGGTTGGCTGAGCGGTTAGCGTATCCGCTCTCCCGCCTAAAGACTGCTGGTTCGAATCCCGTCGTGGACATGGATGTTTGTGATTGTCTGTGGAAATAGTTGTAGTGGTGGCGAGAAGTTAATTGGAATTGGTGGATTGTTGGTGGAGACAGCGTTCTAGAGTAGGTGTCCTCCTTCGATGAGTCTTTGGATTCCCTGGAGGTGTTAGATAATAATATATATCTTCCCTCCTTGTGTGCCCTTCCTTGGTCATTACTAATTTCAGAATTTTTTTTTGGAAATAGTAACATTATATATATATAAAGGAATTTTATGAATTTCCTCTTATACTTTTTTCCCATGAACTATTTCTGACATTTTAATAGCAGCAGGTAACACGAGATCTATCGCATAGGGCTTTTGTTTTTGCAATTAAATAAGTTTCGTAAGATGCAAGTAAATACTTTTCGATGATGACTGGCCGAGTGGTTAACGTATCAGCTTTCCAGCCAAAAGGCTGCGGGTTCGAATCCCGCGGTGGGCATGGATGTTTGTGATTGTCTGTGGAAAAACTAGTAGTGGTGGATGGCATTAGTTATAGTTGGTGGATTGAGTGGGGGAGAGAGCTGTAGATCAGGTTCCCTCCCTAGATGAGTCTGTGGACTTCCTGGAGGTGTCAAATAATAATAATGGCAACAAATTTCTCAAAACATTGTTTTTCTTGATTTGAAGATTTTAAAAATAATACAAAATATTGTTTTGGTTTATTACAGTACGCTGCATGATCGATATTAAGATGTTTTAATTTGGCTGATTTCATGCTCTCCACAGCCAAAACTTCATTACAAATAAGCAAAGAGGTTTTTCCATACCATCATGATTATTAGAATTAAATCCATATTGTAAAAACGATTCGACATATTTTCTTGTTCTTGTCAATTTAGGTGTGCTAGAACCAGGTAGCGAAGACTGCTGCATTATCAGTATTTTTACCTCTTCTGGCTAAATTTACCTACTTATCCATAACCGAAAAAAAAAAAAAAATTTTTTTTTCGGTAGGAAATTGCCTTTATTTTCCGTAATTAAACTATTATATTTCTATAAGAGCAGAAAGCTTTGTATGTACAGTAAAAACACTGCATATCATAATACAAGTCTCGAATCTGAGCCGTTTTCCTGGCAGCGTTCGTTGCGTAGCGTGACGGCATGAGAAGTGCAAAGTGTGCATGTTGTGTGTTCAGAACCAAGATTGCAGTGAAGTCGCGCGATGCAACAGTCGAGCGCTACCGGAAACACCCGGATTCGTTACTCGTTTATTTGTTTTTGAATATATTTTTGGTCCTTGCGCGTTTAAAAACCTTTTAAATGCGCAAGGACCTTTTAAACTGTGGGTCGCGACCACAGTTTAAGTTTTGCTGTGAGTGCAATGCAAGAAATAAGCTTCTACCCGTCGTTTTGGTCAAATTATTCATTTTTGGAGCATATTTTAAAGTTATGTTCTTAACACTCGGAAGGTCGTAATTTTGTAGCGTAGGACGAGGTATATATGAGATACATTCATTACTAGTATGTATGTGCTAAAATGCAAAAAAAAAAAAAAAAAATAATAATAATAATAAAGAACAAACACTGCAAATATAATACTTGATGGTACAAATTAAGTGAATATTGAATCCAACATTATTTCATAGCTGAGTATAGAAACTACAAGAGTTTTGTGTCGAAAATATATATAGAAACTAAACGTTTCGACGGAAACAAGCATAAGTAGTGCAACTCGATGTCTTTCTTTATATTTTCCATAAATGTAAAGCACATCTCCTAGAGGATATGTATGATAAATATTGAATCCAACATTATTTCAAGAGTTTCGTGCGGAAAATATAGAAACTAAAAGTTTCGGCGGACACAAGCATAAGTAGTGTAACTACTTATGCTTGTGTCCGCCGAAGTTGCAAAGGTGGAACAAGCTACAGATGTCTTTCCTTAGTATTTTCCATAAATGTAAAGCATATCTCTTAGAGGGTATGTATGATAAATATTGAATCCAACATTATTTCAAGAGTTTCGTGCGGAAAATATAGAAAATAAAAGTTTCGTCGGACACAAGCATAAGTAGTGCAACTTTGGGCAACTCGTTGCAAAGGTGGAACAAGCTACAGACGACTTTCCTTAGTATTTTCTATAAATGTAAAGCACATCTCCTAGAGTAGGGATGCAGAGACCACGGCCCGCCTCGCCGTGTATTATTTTATTTTAATGAAATAAAATATAAAATAATACACGGTATTATGTACCGTGTATTATTTTTACTTTGCACATGTACCATTTTCAAAAATGTACCGTATATTATTTTTACTTTGCACATGTACCATTTTCAAAAATGGTATATGGGCAAAGTAAAGTAGCTGTGACGTCACGATTGCCTGTCTCCTTACGATAATCGGTTAGTAATAATGTTAACAAATTTTATAATTCGTCTATTTGTCATGTGAGTATTTTGTTTTCGTAGGTGCGGTTGCTACAATTAATTATCACCCCCCTAAGAAACGGTAAAAAATAAATTCTACAATGGATAAAGCAGGACCAAGTAGGAAACGCAAACTACAAAATGAAAAACGGCAGTTTCAGGATAGGTGGACCGAAAAATATGGTTTTGTGCAGTCGTTTAATAATATTGTGTGCTTGATTTGCAAAAGTGCTGTAGCCATACCAAAAGAATACAATATAAGAAGACACTATGAAAGTCTGCATTCTACATTTTCAAATCAACCCGAAGAACTACGTAAACAAAAGATTTCATTTTTGAAGCGAGAATTGACAGGTCAGCAAGTGATGTTTACAAAACCTATTCAAAATTCGGAAATCGCAAAAGAAATAAGTTTTGAAATATCTTGCCTTATATACAAAAAGGTGCCGACCATTTACAGACGGAGATTTCGTTAAAGTTTGCCTTGAGATAGCTGCTAAAAAAATTTGTCCTGAATTAGCCAAAAATGTTGAGAAAATTCAGTTCAACAGGATGACAGTGCAAAGAAGAATTACTGCAATGTCGGAAAATGTAAAGGACTAATTAACATCCTATTCAAAGAAATTTGCCTATTTTTCATTAGCTATTGATGAATCAACTGATATTATTTCCACAGCCCAGTTAATATTTGCACGTGGAATAACGCAAGAGTTTGAGGTGAGGAGCTGATTGGAATGAGTTCATTATCAGATCAAACAAAAGGTAATGACATGATTACTGGGCTTTTGGAAGTGTTCCAAAATTGATTTAGATCTGACAAAATTATCAGGTATCACGATTGACGGAGCTCCTTCCATGATAGGAGCTAATTCTGGATTGGTAACATTATTGAAACAGCATTTGGGACGGTACGACGATGAGTTGATACAATTCCATTGTATAATCCACCAGGAGAGCTTGTGCCCTAAGAAACTTGGATTTGAAATGTCATGAAAGTTGTGGTTGCAACGATTAATTTTATAAAATCCCGTGGCCTTAATCACCGACAATTTAAAGTTTCTTGAAGACATTGAAAGTGAATATGGTGACTTAATTTTTTATACAGAAGTGAGGTGGCTAAGTCGTGGATACAAACATTGGAGCGGTTCCTAAATTTAATTGATGAAATGGAAATCATGGCTGAAAAAAAACAAAAACGTCCCTGACATAAAAAAATCCGGATTGGTTATGTGACTTAGCCTTTCTGGTTGACATTACTAATAATTTAAATGCCGATTTCAGCGCAAAGATCAATTGGTTACCCAACTTTACGGCCACATTTTATCTTTTCAGTGCAAGTTAAATCTATTTCAAATCCAACTGAGGTCAGGGAATTACATCCATTTTCCTAATTATAAGAAAGTTTCTGAAAAGTTCAATGTCAACTTCAAAACTGTGTATGTTGAAAAGATTGATAATTTGATATCAGCCTTCAAGGATCGGTTTTCTGATTTTAAAGAAGTGAAACCATTGCTAGATTTATTTAACAATCCTTTTGCCATTTTGCCCGAAAATGCACCCGAATCAGCACAGCTTGAACTCATCGACATTCAAAACGATGAGAGCTTGCGAAATAAATTTAACGAAGGCAATTTATTAAACTTCTATCGTTGTGTCGATAAAAACAATTATAAATGGTTGCTAGATAATGCATTAAAATGTGCAAACCTCTTTGACTCAACATATATTTGTGAACAAACTTTTTCAGTCATGAATATTAACAAATCGAAAAATAGGAACCGCTTGACTGATGAAAATTTAGAATCAATTTTGCAGTTGGCTACTCAAAACTCGAACCAAATATCAAAACAATGCAATGTCACGCATCAAATTAAATTCACTTACTTTTTACCTTTTTTGTAACAATTATGATAGGTATTAATAAAATAAACAATATATGGTAGATAACTTTCAAGTTTTTTTTTGGCGGCCCTCCCATAAATAACAGTGAAACTATGTGGCCCTCGGCCTTAACAAGTTTGTGCATCCCTGTCCTAGAGGATATGTATGATAAAAATTTCAGTAATACATGATTTATTTATTTTCAGTTACAATCTAGAAATTATTGAAACAAAGAAATATAAAGAATAAAAATTTTTGTTACAAAATAAGCAAGTATCTGTCAGATCTGCCGCGACCTCCGCAGGTCAAATATCACAAACCTTTGCATAACACGTGTTAAACCAAACTCACAGCAACAAAAGTGCGAAATAGCACTCATAATATACTCACGCGCAGCTACTCATAACATTCAACCTATACAATAGATAGGTTAAAGAATATTCATGTTAACAATTAGCATGTATCTGTCAGATCAGATTCGACCTCCCGAGTTAAAATCAAAGCCGTTCTCTACGAATTTTTATATTTCTGCTTTGCAAGTGTGCCATTGTCCTTTCACTCTGTCCAACTAGTTATTTTACCTAGTCAAAAAAAAAAAATCTTTGAGCAAGAATATTTACATAAGCCACAAGATTATTGAAAGAACAGAGATAAACATCATGGTGATAAAATATTTCGTAAGCACTAAGCAAAATATGGAGGAAAAACGTATCACAAAAGGAACATTAGAGGGGTATATAGAAGATAAAGATATGCTGAATGCTATGAATTATTTCGAAAAGTTATCGAATGAGGTGTCAAGTAATAGAAAATATCCTGAAGCAGAAACATTAGAAACCTGAAGTGTGGAAGGCAGCTACAATAAACGGCATTAGACCTTAAATATATACAGAATATTAAAATTTTGCAGCTTGTTAGGTCAATCCCAGATGATTAGAAGAGAATTTTAATCATACTAATTTATTAAAAGGAAAACAGAACCAACTGAGAATTATGGAGATTTATTTAAATTATGAGTTATTTTGGATTGGAATTTCTGCCAAAGCAACAAAGGCTGTGGCAAGCACATTATGTCTATAAATTGCATGTGTTCTGGCCAAATCAGCAACTATGCCATCTCCTAGACTGAATTGTAATCCAGGTATATATATATCGGGCATTGTCGATTTTAACTGAGCAATGGAGCTGTTTTTGGAAAAGCACATACTTAAACCAAATATGTAATTTAGACAAGATTTTCACCTTACATTGTAGTAGAGAAATCATGATAATAGAATATGGATATATATATATATATATATATATATTAAGCTTTGTTTAGGCAGACGATAAAGTATCAAAAACATTGTGTAAATGTATAAGTTGCAAATTAGCAGGTAAATTTGAATTATGTACTAGAGGTGTTTCCCAAACTGTGGGCCGTGAAATAATGAAAACAAATTTAAAATCTTTTAAGATTAAGTAGATTTTTTTTTATCTTAAAAGAAACATTTAATTTTTATTATTTTTTATATTTTAATGGAAAAAATCACACATTGGTGTCAGTTCACAAATTTTGTTTCCTGCGTATTGCAGGCTTAATGAATATTAGTAAATATATGCTTATTCATATAAGTTTCATTTCAAAGCAGAAATCTAATTATTGTAGTTTCAAATATTTCACCAGATACTGGTGTAGCAGTATTGAAACACATCCATCACATTAAATTGTTATTAATCTTCTATCTTTTTAATTCTTTCTTTATTACTAATCGTTTTACGTGCTTGTACTGCAAATGTACAATAAATCTATCTATCTATATAAAAATATAAGATAATGTGCCATGTCAAACGTGCATGTAAGATGCTTAAAATGTAATATTTGCATTTGATTTTTGCAATATTCACTGTGTGTTTTGTACTGAATATAAATATAAATACAAAAAATATTATAATAATAATGTCTATATTATGATTTTTTTTTTCAAGGGGACCCTGACATTCATAAGTTTGGGAAGCACTGTACAAGAATACCATGTTGTTTAATCTTTAATACAGAGTTCCTGGAATTGATTATATTTCACCCATAATGGGCAATAGGTATAGAACCTTTCATGGGCAGAAAAAGATACATTTGTATTTCACTTTGAGTTTTTTTTTTTTTTTGTCTTAACCGTATAGAATGAACAGATAACAGTGAAAAGTATTACACAATTGTGTAATCATATTTTGGACTTCTTTTAGATTAATCAGTGAACCAGCTACTTAGCTACTTCCATTCATAAACTTACAAATCAATTGAGTGGCATAAATTGAAATTTCGAGATAGTTAAGATGACTGGCCATGCATTTCTCAATTGATGTAGGAAGAGCTGAGGTCAGAATAATTATTGTTACATACAAGGTAAACTAAGACTTTACAAGAAATAGGTGAAAATAAAATCTAAAGAAATCAACACAATGCCGAAATAAAATTTAAAGTGGAATTATTAAAAAAAGAAAGCATAAAAACGTTATACTACAATAGATTAAAACAAAAGTTCCAAGTTAATTAAGCAGTGAACAAGTAGAAGATTTTTTAAAAATAAATCTAACTGAAATAGCAACAGAAGTATTAGGGATTAAAAAAAAAAAAAATCAAGATGGGCTTCATGGTTTAATGAAGAAATAAAAATATTAACAAAAGAAAAGCAAAAAGTCAAAAAATCTGCAAATGAAAACAAGATGATTGGAACGAATATAAAAAAATATGTTAAAAGAAATTTTGGGAATCATATACAAAAGAACTTGAATATGATTTCTATGGTATACAGAAACAAATGTGGAAATTTATTAATACACGAAAGGAAGAAGCAGAATATATCCCAATATTAAAAGTAGAAATAGAGGAATTAGAAAATTATTTTAAAAAACCTCTATAACCAAACAAGTAGAACTAGGTAAACAAACAAACCAAGAAGAAATAAATACAACAGAAACAAAAATTGAAATAAATTGAAAATGCAATTAAAAAAATTGAAAATAGGAAATCACCAAGTTTAGATAATATCAATAATGAATTATTAAAAAATGGTAAAGAAATTATAGAAAGAAATTCAGAGTTTAAATATACTATACAACTAAATAATATATACAAAAAAAGATTCCAGTAGAATGGGAAAAAAGTATAATACCAATATAATCCTAAGTAATAAAGTGACAAAGGAAATTATTCTACTAGATGAACAACAAAGTTGCAGAGAAGATAGATCATGTAGATGCAATATTCATAATCAGACAATTGTTAGAGAAAACAATAGACTACAACAAGAAATTATTTATATATACTTTATAGATCTGGAAAAAGCATTTGACAGAATATTAATTCACGATGTAATAGAAATATTGCAGAGAAGAAATGTATCAGAAAACATAATACAAATAATTAAATATATAATAATAGTACAAGGGAAAATAAGTAGAGATACAAATTAGTAATGGCATTAGACAAAGAGACTAAGCCCTACAATATTCAATATAATAATGGATGAAATAATACAAAAAGTTAATAAAATACAAAATATAGGAGTGAAAATAAATAGAATAATAAGAAGCATGTTATGCAGATGATGTACTATTAATTGCAGAAAATGAAACTCAGTTACAAATATTACTACATACATTTAATAAAGCAGCAAAATTATATAATATGAAGATATCAAAAACTAAAACAAAATATACGAGAATATCACAAGAACCACAATGATGCAAATTAGAATTAGAAGTACCATTATCGAACAAATAAAACTATTTAGGTATACGATTGAACTGGGAAGGAAGGAAGGCCATGTCTATAAGTCAGAGGACAAGTTGCAAAAGCTGCAAGATCAGGATGCTTGAATGAAACAATATGGAAAAATAAACATATTAGAGTAGAGACAAAAACCAGAATTTATAAATTGTAATCAGGCCTATTACGACATATATAATGCAGAAACAAGACCAGACACTAGAAAAACAAGACAAATATTAAACACTGATAAAATGAATATATAATGAAAAGTAGTAAATAAAACTAGACTAGATAAAAATAAAAAATACAGATATATATAAGAAAACAACGTGAAATACAAGCAATAAACAATTAGGTATCAACTTGAAGAATAAAATGGATTGAACATGTGGAGAGAAGTGAAGATAGAATTATAAAACAAGTCTGGAATATATAGTTGGAAACCGAAGAAGAGAACAGGAAGACCTAGAAAAAGATACCATTAAAGAAGATGAAGTCTCGGTTACAACAGATATTACATCTAATGCAAGAAGAAGACATCCAAGGTCTCATTGTGGAATTGTACTGCTATACACAACTCATCTCCATACCCAGCACTAACCACATCCGACAATGCCACTGCCTAACAACAACATTTTTGGTTGCAACTGTCTATATGTGGGACAAAAACCAGACTTTCAAAGCAAGAAAAAAAAAAAAAAAAAAACTTGTTACCCTTATAGGAGTGGTTGACTTTCAATTGAAATATATAATGATTCCTCGCAATCATAACAAAAATCAACAAGGTCTTTTGGGAACAATGGGATATCACATTGTTCTTCCAACCCCATTAAAGAGATACTGTTGGTAAATATTACTCTTCTTGCAAGCCTGCATATATATATATATATATATATATATATATAGAAAGTATTTTACCTTGGGTATAATAAATGTTGAAAATACCAAGCTATTTTAAACCTAGTTTTACTCCATTTCCCAAGTAAGAAAACAGACAAACAAGTCAAGTTTGCACTTGCAAACTTGACTTGTTTGTCTGTTTTCTTACTTGGGAAATGGAGTAAACTTTGCACCTTGCACTTTGCACCTGCAAGTCTAGCTGATCCTGCACGTAGTGCAAGACCAAGGCAACTCATGGTAAAAGTAGATTAAGCTCTGATCACTAATCTTAATATTTACCCTTAATGCAAAGCACATCTCCTGGAGGAGATGTATGATGCTTTGTATTAAAGGCAAGGGGCCACTACCCAGACCGGTTTCGACCTTTATTGAGGTCTCATCAGTGGGAGCCAGGCTAGAAATACCAAGATTTTAGTAATACAGGGCTTAAGTATTTTACCAGAACAAGTTACCATAAGGTGTTTTAACCTTATTAAATAAAAATCTCAGGAGGAGATATAAATGTATTTATTTAATAAGGTTAAAACACCTTATGGTAACTTGTTCTGGTAAAATACTTATAAGCTCTGTATTACTAAAATCTTGGTATTTCTAGCCTGGCTCCCACTCATGCGACCTCAATAAAGGTCGAAACCGGTCTGGGTAGTGGTCCCTTGCCTTTGATACAAAGCATCATACATCTCCTCCAGGAGATGTGCTTTGCATTAAGGGTAAATATTAAGATTAGTGATCAGAGCTTATTCTACTTTTACCATGAGTTGCCTTGGTCTTGCACTATGTGCAGGATCAGCTAGACTTGCAGGTGCAAACTTGACTTGTTTGTCTGTTTTCTTACTTGGGAAATGGAGTAAAACTAGGTTTAAAATAGCTTGGTATTTTCAATATATATATATATATATATAATCCAGAAATACTATCAGAACTAGTAACAGTTTTGGTACCCAATATGAATATAAACTGGATCTCTTTTCTGATGATTAACAAAAAATCCGAGGAAGAAATAGGTGAGATTTTCAATACAAGAATTCAATTAAAAGTTAAGTTGACCAATCAATGGACCATGAAGTGTAACTGCCATTTAGACCTACCAAACTTGACATGTTGCTGTCACCAAGTGACAGCAACATGAAAGAAATGGCAATTCTAAGTTGGACATTCTCCAAAACAGATACAGCATTTAAGTTATACATTGATAATGGGCAACTATTTCAAGCTTTAATGTAGCAGAAAAGGAAATTGTACAAAGAAACCACCATGACAAACTTAATTAGCCCTGCCCTGGCATACTTTTCTAAAGGAATATGACAAGGCTTAAAATGACAGCAAATAAAGATTTCCCTACCTATAAGAATTATTTTAGTGCAAAACCTCTGATTCACATTGAAAATAATCCAACTTAGTTCTCTTATGACAGACATGTAGAAGGGAATGGCTGCATTCACAGAATACTTGGAATGAGTGGCAAGAGATCTAAAGTGCTGCCAATTCTCTGGTTAACATGTGAACAATTTCTGAGATTGCTGATGATAATGCCTCAGCATTTCTATCTGCTCGGTCAGTGTAATTAGTAAAAAGTCAGCTTGGAATACAGTTGATATATATATGTAATTAATTAAAAATAAAAACACCTTGTAGCAACTTGTATAGGTAAAGTTGATAAAGCTCTGTATTACTAAAACCTTGGTATTTAGGGTCTAGCTACTCACTGAGGAGACCTCAAAAAAAGGTTGAAACCGGTCTGGGTAGTGACCCCACCCATAATGTATTGCAGTATACATCTTCTAGTGAGATGTGCTTTATATTATGGGAAAAAATACTAAGAATAGTGATCAGAGCTTTACCCATCTTTACAATGAGTTGCCCTGGTGTTGTACCATCTTTAGACTTGAACTATGTTTCAGGCGCAAACTTAACTGTTTGCTTACTTGGGATTAGGAGTTAAATAACCAAGCTTAAAAAATTACTTGAATAACCCTAATATATATATATATATATATATATATATATAACAACTTCTATGGACCACAGAAATTATTGCAGTGGTTCATTTAGCATTGCTAAATGAACCACTAATGGGCTTTAAAGATAGGATTTTGGTAGGTTGTTATAAATGAAAACATTAAATTCTCAAAGATGGCTTTGCTATGACTATGAAACTGATATGAAGAAATTCAAGTGACAGCAACATGAAAGAAATGGCAATTCTAAGTTGGACATTCTCCAAAACAGAATATCTAGAAAAAAAGTATAAATTTAATGTTAAAATTTTAACTGTTAATGCAAGATGAACAGTAATTTAATAAAGTGAAATGAGTGCTGAAGTTGGAACTAAGACCACACATTTTTGTAAAGTAGTTTTGTCTTTTTTTGCTTATATTAGTAGAAGATGAAATTGTCAACGGACATAATATGTATGTATTTATTTTTGCCTAGTTCTACATGTGAAGAATTTTAGTTACTGTATGCAAATTAGCCTTAACATTTTCTCCATTACTACTACTACTTGTCTTCCAGGGAGTAATAGAATTCTGCTATATTGTGGAAGAATTTGACATATCTGCCAGCAGATATGTCAAATCACTGTACAGGCCTTTGTTACACATACTGTATTCCTCTGACTACATACTTCACAAATTCTGATACCAGAGATTAATATAAGAAATTATCAGCTGAATTCACTTTCCCCACCTCTCCATTCAAATTTATTTACTAGTCTACATAGAACATGCATTATATTCATATTTATTACTTTTGGTGTGTACTCTGCACCCAAGACTATCCGGCATAGTTTTGGGCGCAGAACTAAAATGGTATATAGATGTGACTTCATGAAGGTCACATCAATATACCATAAGATGTTTAACGTGCAATTTTAGTCATGCTGAAATAACATGAGGTATAATTTGGTTGATATTCTATTCATCATGGCCAGTTACTTAGTCAAAAATGCTTTGATTAAATGTTGATAGTTAGCAAATAAACAGCATGATTATCTTACTGTATTAATTTTAAAAGTAAAAATACCTTTGATAATTATACAGAGAGAGAGGAATAATAGTAGTGTCTTCCAATTATGAAAGAAATGGCAACTAAGTTTTAGCACTTTTATTAATCAGAAAAGATGATAAATTCATATTCTAAGTTTAAAAAATTCTTGAGAATGTGCAAGCTTGAAGATAATTTGATGATACATCTTTTGAAAATTCCACTAAAATTGTGATTAGCTAATAAAAGAATACTAACAATGAATATTTTGTACTTTAAATATTTAATCTGCACAAACTTTACAAGTTGTTTCAGAAAAGATATACAATTCAACAAAATGTATTAATTTTATAATACAATGGTTTTTTTTTTCTTTTTTTTTTGAGATATATCATAACATGAGAATGGAATATGCCCAAGCTCCCAGACAGTATTTTAAAATATGCAGGTTGGTAAACACCATGCTTTAATGCTACGATAAAGAGCCAAGAGGCTATTTTTTTCCGGCAGCGTAAATTAAGCTAAGGGGATATCCGGCTTTAAAATAATGAGGGATTTATTATCCCCTTAACTCAAAATGCTTTAATTTTTACTGCCATGATTTTTTTTTAAATCAATAAAAATTTACAGTAGTATTTCTTTTAATTTACCAGTTCTTCATTGGTTTATCAATGTGCATTAACAAAAACATTCCTTAAACCATTTTACCCTTATTATCGACTGCATTTTTATAGCCAAAAAAGATTGTATTCCTATGAAAGCAAAGTTCACTGTATCTAAGATATTCAAACTCTTCTATAGCTACAACACAGTGATTTACAATATCTGTAGCTTCAAAATATGTACAATGGCAGCATTTGGAACTATTTAACATATATAACTAAGGCACTTGCTGCCATTTTCCACATAGAATTATCTTATCTCCAAGTTTCTTTCATTTCACTACTTCACAGTTCAGATGGACCAGTTCAAAATATACAAAATAAAGAGTTCTCTTTACTGTGTTTGCACATGGATTTTTCTTAAATTCAGTTTTAACCTTCTGAGTAAGGTTCATTGTAACACCTAGTTTTAATACCCCCCCCCCCTTGAAAGAAGTATGAAGCATTTAATACAATGATTGCTTCATGTTGATACCATCCCTGGAGAATGCTGAAGAAATGTTGTAGATGACTGTGCTTGTGCTGATACTTTGTTGGTAGAAGTACCATCCTTCCCCCCAGGTTTTGGTTGTTGCAGCCGTAGCCAAGTTTCACCAAGGGCTTTTGCAAAATGATCATCAACTACAAAAAATAAAATAAAGCTATATTTAGCATTATGAAGCAAAATTTCAAATAAAAAGCAATTGCAATGCCTAAAATATTCTTTTATTTCAATATACAAGAAGGAAATTTACATTACAGTAGATGTATTGAAGAAACAATGCAATTTCTTAACTATTTTGAAAAATAACTTTTTTTTTTTTTTATAAAATACAGAATTTCCTTGGTTGCCAATTCTATGTGGACTTGACTTGCTTATCAAAACACGAGATATATACATATACACACACACACACACACACACACACACACACACACACACACACACACACACACACACACACACACACACACACACACACACACACACATACAAAGGATCAGTAATTAAGAAGATTAATCAATTTGCTAATAATAAGATGCTGATTATGCATAGAAAAACTTCTGTGTGTTCTTCCAGCAGAATTTTTTGATTATTATCAAAAAATTCTGATCCTAGATTTGTACTATTTACAAACTTAAGTGGGATTTACATAAAAGAAAAATGAAAAAAAAATTTTGGGGGTATTATTTCTGGAAAAATTCCCATGTTACTCCTCTAAGAAAATATCTTCATGGCTATTTAGTCTATTTTTGTTTAAAAAACTTTAATTTTTCTTATTGCTAGACCATAAAATGTATTATCCTTGGCAAGAAACTACATTCATTACATTTTGAAATAAGCAAATAAAAGCTTGTGCATGAAGTTGCTCAATATATAACAACATATGCCTTTTAAAGTATTATATGTGTATAATGTCAAGTAAGATAAAGTCATTAACCATACTGATTTTCAACTAAGAGTGGGAGTTATACCAGTGAAGATACTGAGAGCTTAAATCATAGTCAAATATTTTCTTATGTACAAGTAGAATATGGTGTACCATCTTATCCTTACTATACATTTCTGATGTAATAAATTATATAACTAAATTAACATGCTTTTGTTATTCTTGTATCACTGCATGTGAAATCTACTTTGGTTACCAAATGTAAAAACAAACTTTTTAATAATATTACTACCACACAAATGTATCAAAGAAAATTGCACAGATGAATTCTACACAAGAATATGAATTGTTAGATCCTGAATGGAGAACTTTACAAGCAAATTCTTTATTCAGGATTTAACACACTAAATATTACTAATTAAGGAGATACCTGCACATCAGCATATAATTATGAAATTTTTCCTTGTGTCATGTGATAATATGTATTCTATATGTGCTATATACTGAAGTTTATTTCTTTATAACTGAATTCAGAAGCAGAGAATCTTGTGTTAGAATAGTGAGAATTGTGTAAGAGAATTGTTAAATTATTTGTAAATCCCATTAAGCTGTCATTACATTACGAAATTTCCAAACAGATAATAAGTAGTAATCCAAAATAATCGTATGTAATCTGTATGAGTCGAGCATAGTGCAGCTGTACTTACGCGGAAAGTGATGTCAGAATGACTACCTGGAGTACGGTAACCTAACAGATTAGGGAGAGTGTGGGATCACCCAAGGAGGATGAACTGCGAGGTTCGTGCGGTAAAAAAACACATCGAATAAAGAGCACACAAAAGGGTGAATAAAAGGACGATGCGAGCCACATTACAAGGCTTTTTCTTCTTTGGTCCCTGGATTCCAGCTTTGGGAAATTTGTCGGGTGATTTGTGAGGTGGGTCGATTACAACGATGGTGGATGGCAGGGCCTGTTCCTGAGAATGCTTGAAGATTTCCAAGCGAAGCTGATCGTGATATGACGGCCTATGCAGAATCGAGCCTTCGCTAAAAGTCCCATCGTGGAGAACGGAGGAAGTTTCCTGTGGAGCGGTAGAAAACACGCCAAAGTCCGGAATGATTCGAGGACAGTGTAGTGCATCACCAGCTGACAGATATACAGGAAGGTAACCCAAAATTACATGCAAAAGCGTCAAGACAGTCAGAAAGGATCGGGTAATGTAAAGAATTTCATTCTATGTTAAGATCGCTTTGAAGAAAGGGAATTTTGTGTGTATTGTAAGCTAAGGACATTTTACTAGAGTGCTTTTAATAGAATTTGGTTGAATTAGTTAAACTCCATAGAACAAAGAAAAATTGATGATAGGCAGTATTTTGATTGGGAATGACTAGGCTTGACTAATGAGATTTAGAATTAAGATAGCTATTGATAGAGTATTTATGAAATTGTTTAATGTGCATTCAATGAATGATTTGTAAAAAGAAATTATAACCTAGTAGTACTATGCTTACACTCGATCTTATCTTTTCGTAGTTGAAAGATTTAGCTTACTTAATTTCATTGATGTAATTTAGTATGAACCATAACTTAGTGCGAGTTTTGTTCTATTGAATAATTGAATTTTCTTAACTGTAAATGTTTTGTGCTTTTCCAATAAATATGCTTCGTACCTTATACCTGAGTTTATGACTGATTACAAATTCAAACCACCACTTATGAAATAGAACCTTTTGGCAGGAAGGAATTTAGATATTATTGCTTAAGTGAGATTCAGGTCACAACTGCTAACTGATTCTACATGGCGCTAGCGTAAGATTAAATGTTTTGTGTGTATCCCTTTTGAATTTAGAATTATTTCCCTGAACAAGAGTCTCTTCTGTTATAGGATATTGGCTGGCACAGCATAATATAAATTTTGCCAATATTCGAAAAGAAAATAGTACTGAATTAATATTTAAGAGGCACAACAGTAGATTTGATAGCGGGTTAATTAGAGATAGAATAAAGTAAAATATACAAAAGCAATGACCTAACAGAATATATGCAATGTATGAAACACTTCTAGTGAATCCATGAAAGTTAACAAAAAGTCCACTTAAACATACATTACCAACTGTGACAAGTACAGACCACAATGCATAATTGAATAGCAATTTTTTAAAATTAAAATATGCAATTGTCCTTTATATATGGTTATCACCACGTGTTGGCAATACTGAATATCTTCTATATGTATGCACATAGTAATTCATTTAAGCAATGATATATTAATAAATTTACTGCTTTAAAAAACATACTTTGTTACTGAAGCAAAAAATACAATAAAGCCATCAAAAAGATTAGTACAATTGATGTCTTCAAGTGACTTAATGACATGCAATAAGTATACATTAACATAGTAATTTCACCATAAAACTTGTACAAAAGCAAACAGCTAATGGCCCTTCAGGAAACAAAACGTTTTTGTTTAGTAGTTTTGCATTTTCTGCTCTGCCATTTTATGAATTTATTTCATGTGCAAACTGCAAGGAATTTACCTGGATACTGAACAAATGAGGATGGGCTGGCAATTTTGGGATTTAGCTGACCATATTGTATTCTTATTCACTTAAACCAAAATAAAAAATGATGGTACAACATGACAGAATTTCATGCCAGCTTTCATGAGGCATCAACAAGGCCACTGTTGTTTTCGCCAGTGAACCAGTGTGAACAGTGAAAAGTCAGCTACTGGAACAAATCTTGAAACATACCAACTCAACATCAGAGTTCAAGATCAGTACTAACAACATAAGAAGCCTGAATGGCAAAGAAATGGAGCTAGCTAAGAAATTGGATAAGTACCAGATCAACATAATAGGGGTGAATGAAACAAAAAATACAAAATGTTATATTCATGCAATGACAATCAGGGAAAAGAAGGTGTAGCTATAGTATTGAAACAAAATACGAGGCTGCTAATCTTCTTGAATGGCAAGCAATAAAGTCGAGTGCTGTGGGAAAATATTAGAACGAGGAACTGGACAATGAGACTTATTTGTGCCTATGGTCCCACAGAAGGTAGAAGTGAAGGAATTTTTTGAAGCATTAGAGAAAGCAACTGACACAATGAAAAAAGGAAAGGCTGGTCCTTGTTGGAGATCTAAATAGCAAAGCTAATAAAAATGGCAAATACCTGTTAGATTTCTGCTCAGGACATGGACTGGTTATCAGTAACACAATGTTCCAACATAAAAATGTGCACAAATTCACATGGAGAGAAGAATAAGGCAAGGAATAAGAAAGTCTCATTGACTATGTTATGGTTATAGTGATGTTTTCTCACTGGTGCAGGACACTAGTGTGCACAGAGGATTTGAAATTGGAAGTCTTGAGCAGGATAAAATTGAATTTCATATTGAAAAGAAGAACATGTAAGAAAGTTTTAAAGCGAATAAAAGTTGAGTAGCTCTCAGATATGAACTGTAGACTAAAATACACAAACATTATTCAAGAAAAAATGAAAGAGTTTGAGAATAGGGACCAAACCTTGGAGATTCAGTAGCAAATCCTGAAGAAAACTGACTGATTCAGCCAGAGAGGTATGTGGTGAGGTTATCTGCAAGGATAGAAAAATCAGAGCTCTGTGGTGGACACAGGAAGTTAAAGAGGCAGTGAAGGAAAAGAAGAAATCATATCAAAAGTTCTTGGCAAATAAGTCAGCTTGTGGTCTTAGAAAATATAGAGACAAATGTAAGAATGCTAAACACTGTAAAACTAGCTAAATAAAAGTGATGGGAAGACTTGGGTAAGGACATAGAAAATAAATATGAAGGTGGCAAAATATTTTTGAGACTGTTGAAAAGCTCAGAAATGGAGGAAAGATGCTGTAAAAGGAATTAGAGATGATAAAGATGACACGAAAACTTGTGAAAAAAGATATCCTCGATATATGGAGTAATTACTTCGAAAAACTGCTAAACGACACAATCAGTGATTGCACAGTAGTAAAAACACTCAACAGGCATGTAATCAGTAATACATATCCATACTTGAAGTAGAAAATGGGCATCAAAAGCTTGAAATGTGGAAAGGCAGTTGGAATAGATGATATTTGACCAGAAATGCTCAAATATGGAGGTATAAAAGTCTTGTAGTGGCTTCACAGCATAGTTCAGAAGGCCTGGACTGAGGGACGAATTCCAGATGATTGGAGTAGAGCTCTCATAGTACCCTGTATAAAAATATCATTCTTTTAATTTATTTTATCCTGTAAAATTTATTGTAAGAAACTGCATACATGCAAGTTTAACGTACCCTATATGAACTGTGATATATTTTTTTTATTAGTATTTCTGAAAGAGAAAGTAATTTTAAGAAATTCTTATAATGAGATTTGATTGGCTGTTATCAAGAAAACGGAATTAGTTTTAGATAGCGTGTGCATGGAGCACAAGCTGTGGTATTCGAAGGGAGAAGGAGTTGATATGAGCTGAACTGGCTAGAACCGGATTTTGGCAGGAAGAATGAACGTATTTAATTGGAAAACGAAAGTAAACAGGGGAGAAGCATTCAGGACAGCACGGAGTCAAGTAACGGGTGGCAGAAAGGGGATTTGGAAATGCCGTAAATCGATTAATAAAGGACCGGGAAATTAATAGGCACTTCGGAATATTTCTACAGAATTCAAAAATTACGACGGATTCCAATTGTTTTGAGGAAGAATAGTGCAAAGCTGAATTTAATGCATAGAAGAAAATAAGGAATAAGTAGATTACCTAAAACGAGTGCATCAAGACTTGTGAAACTCTATGTATAATATTTCAATTATTATAGTGAAGATTTCTTTTCAATAGTGTTACTTCAAAGTAATAGTTAACTACAGTTTTTAAATGTCTAGAGTAAATCCAGTGTGTAAAAGATGTAACCCAGTAAGAGCAGTCCTTTTTTGTATTTCAGTGTGAAGAAATAAGAGTTAGCTCTGCCTGATATATCTTAACATTAACTGTGGCGTTCTACTAAAAATAGCCAAAGTATGGAGCTTTCAAGTGTTTCCCCCTTGAAATGATAACTGCCTCATAATTAAATTAAGTGTTTGTTGACTAAGAGAGAATTAGAAATTTCTACCTTAAGAATAATTACTGTAAAATCCTGGAACATTAAACTGTGTGAACCATTTTCAATTATTCGGAAAAATATAGAATTGACAGCTGAATGTTTAATGCCTAATGTATTATGTTTGTTATGAGTATTTGAACTAAGTTGGTGTATAAAAGAATTGAATTATCTCATTGTGTAGAGACAAGTTGTGATAATAGTATTTAAGCGTTGAAGAATAAGATCTGTAAATTTAATTTTAATCTTTAAACCAAATTGAGTGGCTACTAGTGTTTTAGAGATATTTTGAATATTGTTCAATTAGATTATCTTGCTTAGAAAATTATGCTTAAATGTACATGTTCTATAACCTTGTATTAAACGGAAGCCTTAAATGATAATATTAGCCTTGGCCTGTATAAAGTGAGATTGCAAAAGTTAGTTGATGATCGATTCCTCTGTATTATATAGACTAATCTGAATATAGGGTGGCGCAGTATAACATAAATTTCCTTATATTTTGATCAGTATCAATCAACATCTAACAAAAATAAAAATGGAATTTAAAGAAATAAGGATAAGTCCATCAAACTAACATAAATGGATCAATTAGCAAGATGGACGACACAACAATACGGACATTGTACCCTGGATTATGGGAAATAGTGCAGAAATTTTTAATTGCATTTCCATCTTCTTATTTGGCTGAGCGTGGGTTTAGTGCTGTAGTGAATTCACTATCTAAGAAAAGGAACCGATTGCATATAACTGAGCGTGGCGATTTACGACTGTTTTTAACGAAAGTTGAACCCGATATTAACGAACTTTTAAAAATGAACCAGGCTCATCCTTCACATTAATTTGCTATTTTTTCTTTGTATTTTTACTTTGTAAGTTCGAAATAAACCATCTAATACATTTGATGGTGTTTTAATTATTACAATAAGATTCTTACTAATGTAATGCAATCTCTTATTATGTATTCCGAATTTTCATATTTAAACCGTTGTATGAAACTTCACATTAATTTGTTATTTTTGCTTTGTATTTTTACTTTATAAGTTAGAAATAAACAATTTTGTAATATACTTAATGATGTTTTAATTATTACAATAAGATTCTTACTAATGCAATGCAATCTCTTAATTGTATTCCACATTTTCATATTTAAACCATTGTATGAATCTGTGCATAATGTTATTCGAGCATACATTTTATAATCTTTACATATGGGCTACATTTCACCAAAATCGGTATAGCAATAACTGCGTTCAAGATGAAGCACATATTGGCCATTTCTTTTTAAAAATTTAACGGCATAAGCAGTAATGTATCATTAGTTGCTATTTACGTCAAAAATATCAAAACGGCTTGAACGCGGAAAACTGTTATAATGGGGGGCGTTACAAAATTTATGTCTTGCAAAGTGGACGATGGCCTGAAAAAGTATGCGAACCTATGGTATAGATGGTCATTTTTGTAGGCTTAAGGCAGCTGGTAACGTGCCAACATGTTTTGTTAAGAACCTTGTCAATAATTTTGACATGTGATGATCTTTTCCAAACAGGGATAGCATACTCTCCTGTCGAAAAGCAAAGCGTCAGTGTAGAAGTGCGCAGTTGTGGACTTGCATCCCACCAAGACAATGTTAATTGGTGCAGAATATTATTACGTTTGAATTTTAGCTGCTGTTTCTCTATGTGTCGCTTGTAATTTTAGGACTTATCTAGTGTAACGCCTAGGTAAGTTCGATTTGGATAATTGACCGATTTCACACCATTCTATTTTATATTCAACTCTCTCCTTGCTTCCCTATTATCGAGATGAAAAACACACATTTGGGTTTTACTGAGATTTGGTTTCAGTTGGTTTTCCTTATAGTAAACTAAGGGTTTCTAGTTCTTGTGTGCGAGCTGTTTCTCAATGTTATCGAAGGATTTTGCTTGATAAGCTAACACCCTGTCATCTGCATATAAGAAGGTTCTTGACCATGGGTTTATATGTTGGTCGTTAGTATATATATATTGAAGAGGAGGGGAGACAGCACACTTCCCAGAGGTAGACCATTTTTCTGGACATGCCATCTGCTCTTTTTTCCTTAAAATCAACAAAGAATGTCCTGCTGAACAGCAGCGACCTAAATATCTTCACTAACTGACAGCTATTTGTCTTGCTGTAAATTTTGACTATAAGCTTTCTAATATTTAATGTGTCATATGCTACTGTCAAATCTATAAATACAGCTCTGGTTGCTATACCTCTTCCAAAGCCATGCTCAATAAACTGTGTTAAGTTTAATACTTGTCCAGTGCATGATCTTCCTGGTCTAAATCCTGTCTGTTCTTTGATCAGCACTTTCTCTATTTCTGGTGTGTTCAAGATTAACCTCTCATACAACTTCAGCACTGTGCATAGGAGAGATACAGGCCTGTAGCTCTTGGGATCCTTAGCAGGTTTACCTGGTTTCAGGATAGGTATTACTTTCATTTGCCTCCATACAAATGGGCAGAGGTAGATTTTGTTGGATATTTTAGCAAATTTCCAACAAAAGTTGAAAAATTCTAACAACAACCACTCCGTTTCCTTTTCTTCCAAGATTCCTTACTATCTCGTTTCTGATATCATCTATACTGGCATCTTTTCCTGGTTTTAAGGCATTTTCCAAGTCCTCTTTAGTAAATGGTACTTCAAAGAGATTATTTTCTGAATCCCAAACTTTTTAAATGTAATCTTTAGGTATTTTTCCTTCAGTACTCAGTTTACCGCTCAGAGCTAGCTGAGATGCAATTTAGTTTGCATTTATATTAACTTCAGTTGCTGCTGTGGGGTCACCAGATAATTTGTTGAGTAAGAGCCAGGCTTTCCTGCTACTGTTTCATATCCAAGCTTTTAATTTTCTCTGCCCATTGTCGACTGCTTTTTCAGACAGTGCCTATAAGTTCTTTCTGATGAAAATGGATCTTTATCATATAGGTAACGTAATTTAATGAATGAAGCTCTTTTATATAGTGGGAAAAAAAAAAAAAAAAATTATTACACACACACACACACACACACACACACACACACACACACACACACACACACACACACACACACACACACACAATAGAACTCAGTTATAACGATCACGGTTACAGTGAATTCACGTTTATAATGAATAATTTTGAAGGTATATTTGAATTACATTTGATTTAATGCATATATTTCATGTTTATTACAAATTTGTTTCACGGGAATAATGAACGAATAATACACGTTAGTCATTCCTTTACTGACATTTAGTACGTACGCATTTTCTGGTTGTGGAAAAATGTTGGGAGTCAAACGGAAAATTTTATCGGTTTCCGAAAAAGTAGAAATTATATGGGAGGTGGAAAGTGGCCAATCAAATCTGACAGTAGCAAAGAAGTATGGTTTGTCCCCATCTACAATACCAACAATTTGGAAGAATCGCGAGTTGACGCTGGAAGCTTTTGAAAACAATTTATCGAAGTGTAAAAAACTTAAAAAGTGTAATAAGTGACGTTGACGAGGCACTTCTTTCGTGGTTTAAAGTGCAAAGAACTGCTGGCTTACCTATTAGTGGACCAATTTTGAAAGTTCAAGCCGAAAAATTTGTTGTTCAACTTGGTTATAGCAATTTTAAATGCAACAATGGGTAGATTGATCGCTTTAAGAACAGAAACAATATTGTCTACGCAAAAGTAAGTGGCGAGGTGTTGTCCACTGACAAAAACGTTGTTTCTGACTGGATCAAGAATGTATGGCCGGACATCAAACGAAGGTATGGATAAAACGACATTTATAATGCAGATGAAGCAGGTTTTTTTATAATTTAATACCCGATAAAACTTTTCAACAAATCTGAAAACAAACCCCAACTCAACATCACCAGAGTTAAAGATCGGTACTATCAACGTAAGAAGCCTGAATGGCAGAGAAATGGAGCTAGCTGAGGAATTAGATAAGTACCAGATCGACATAATAGGGGTGACTGAAACAAAAAAGACAAAACTGGTGAGATCTTTCTGAGCAATAAATACAAAATGTTATATTCAGGCAATAACAATCAAGGAAAAGAAGGAGTAGCCATAGTATTCAACACAAAATACGAGGCTAATCTTCTTGAATGGCAGTCAGTCTAAAGTAGAGTAATGTGGGCAAATATGAGAATGGGGAACTGGACAATGAGACTTATTTGTGCCTATGGTCCCACAGAAGGTTCTACTAAGGTAGAAGTGGAGGAATTTTTTGAGGCTTTAGAAAAAGCAACTGACACAATGAAAAAGGAAAAGTTGGTCCCTGTTGGGGATCTAAATAGTAGAGTAGGAAATGATTGTGAGACATACAAAAATATTTTGGGAAAATTTGGAGAAAAGAGCAAAGCTAATAATAATGGCAAATACCTATTGGATTTCTGCTCAGAACATGGATTGGTTATTACTAACACCATGTTCCAACATAAAAATGTGCACAAATTCATATGGAGAGAAGAGGCTAGGAATAAGAAAAGTCTCATTGACTATGTTATTGTTGATAGTGATGTTTTCTCCCTGGTGCAGGACACCAGAGTGTACAGAGGATTTGAAATTGGAAGTGATCACTATTTAGTCTTGCGCAGGATAAAATTGAATTTCATATTGAAAAGAATAACATGTAAGAAAGTTTTAAAGCGAATAAAAGTTGAGCAGCTCTCAGATGTAAACTGTAGACTAAAATACAGAATTATTATTGAAAAGAAAATGAAAGAGTTTGAGAACAGGAATCAAACCTTGGAGATTCAGTGGCAAACTCTGAAGGAAACATTGATTGATTCTGCCAGAGAGGCATGTGGTGAGGTTGTGTGCAAAGATAAAAAAATCAGAACTCCCTGGTGGACACAGGAAGTTAAAGAGGCAGTGAAGGAAAAGAAGAAAGCATATCAAAAGTTCCTGGCAAATAAGTCAGCTTTTACTCTTACAGAATACAGAGACAAATGTAAGAAAGCTAAACAGTGTGTAAAACTAGCTAAACAAAAGTCATGGGAGGACTTTGGCAAGAATATAGAAAATAAATATCAAGAAGGTGGCAAAATATTCTGGAGGTTGTTGAAGAAGCTTAGGAATGGAGGAAAGAGTGCTGTAAAAGGAATTAGAGATGATAAAGGTGAAATGAAAACAGGAGAAAAAGATATCCTTGAAGTATGGAGTAATTACTTTGAAAAACTGCTAAATGAAACAAGCAGTGATGACAGCACAGTGATAAAAAACACTGACCAGGCATGCAGTCAGGAATACATATCCATACCAGAAGTAGAAAAAGCCATCAAAGGCTTGAAATGTGGAAAGGCAGCAGGAGTAGATGATATTCGACCAGAAATGCTGAAGTATGGTGGTATAAGAGTCTTACAGTGGCTGCACTGCATAGTTCAGAAAGCCTGGACAGAGGGACGAATTCCCGATGATTGGAGTAGAGCTCTCATAGTACCCATATATAAAAAGGGAAATAAAACTGAATGTGAGAATTACAGAGGTATTTCCCTACTGAGTGTTCCTGGCAAGATCTATGCAAGTATACTTGAGATACGGTTGAGAAGAATTGTGGAAGAAAAGTTTGGTGAAGAACAAGCTGGATTCAGGCCAAATAGAGGCTGTCAGGATCAGATCTTCACTTTACAACAAATAGTCGAGAAAGCATGGGAATATAACAAAGATCTGTATTTAAGTTTTGTCGATTTGGAAAAGGCATATGACAAGGTGCCAAGAGAGAAGCTATTCAATACGCTGCAGTTATATGGTGTCAATGGGGCATTATATCAAGCAATACTTAGTCTTTATTTGAGTTGTGAGTCAGCAGTTAGAATTGAAGGAAGTACAGGAAGATGGTTTAATGTTAAATCTGGTGTGAGACAAGGATGTACATTATCCCCTCTGTTATTCATTATCTATATGGATCACATTATGAAGGAATGTGGTATTAAACCTGATATCAAAATTGGAGATGTTAATGTCAGCTATTTGCTTTATGCGGATGATGTTATACTTCTAAATAAATCCGCTACAAGTCTGCAAGATTCTCTGACTAAATTGAATAGCTGTTGTAATAGATAATGTATGAAGGTCAGCAATAAAAAGACAAAGACAATGAAAATAGGCAGAATCATTGAAAATGTCAACTGTGTTGTGAATGGAGAACCTGTGGAACAAGTAAAACATTTCAGCTACTTAGGCACAATTTTTACTGAAGATGGTAAACTAAATATAGAAATAGACAACAGAATCAGCAAAGCTGGTATTGTGGGAAGTCAATTGAATAAATTCATATGGAATAAGAAAGAAATTAGTCGGAACACTAAATTAGCTGTATACAAGACTGTGTTCAAACCAATTTTAACTTATGGATCTGAGAGCTGGGTCAGAAGTAAAACACTTGACCAAAGACTAGGGACCGCAGATATGAGAGTCCTGAGAAAGATTAGAGGCGTGAACAGATGGCATCAATGGCAATATCATATTAAAAATGAGGATATTAGGAAAGAACTTGACATTGTCAGCATCCAGGAATGCGTTAGCAGAGCTAATCTCAGATGGTATGGTCACTTAAATAGAATGGGAGAGGAAAGATTAGCAAAACAAGTGTTCTCTGCCAGGTTGGCAGGAAAACGACCCAGAGGAAGACCAAGATATAGGTGGATTGATACGGTACAAAGTGCTGTAGACGATAGAAATATAAGATCTGATAATGTTGGAGTCTTGACAAGTAACAGACTGATTTGGAGGAAAATTGTAGATAGGAAGTTAGTATAGATGTAATTTTTTCATGTAGTACTGTCATATCCTGTACACCCCTTGAGGGTACATGGCAGGAATTTGATGATGATGATGATAAAACTTTTCAATTTAAAAACTAAAAGTGCATTGGCGGAAAACTTATCAAAAATAGACTCACAGTTTTAGTTTGTGCGAACATGACCGGTAGCGATAAAAGAAAGCTTCTTGTAATTGGAAAATCGGCAAAGCCTAGATGCTTTAAAAACATAAAGAAACTTCCCGTTGATTATACAGCGAATAAGAAGGCCTGGATGACATCTTCAATTTTTGAAAATGAAATTCGCAAGTGGGATAAAAATCTTCGCAGTGAAAACCGGAAAATTTTGTTATTGATAGACAACTGTCCTGCCCATCTTGTAGTGGCTAATTTAACAAACATAAAACTTGTTTTTTTTTTGCCACCAAATGTGACATCTGTCTTACAACCACTTGATCAAGGTGTAATTAGATGTTTTAAATCCCATTTTCGTCGTCTGTTAGTCTTGGAACTGATAGAACGCAGAGAAAATTCCGTGGGAAATGCTTATGCTTATGACTCGAAGATCAGTGTACTTCACGCAATATGTTTAATGAGTGATGCTTGGAATTTGGTGTCATTGTCTACGATACAAAACTGTTTTAAGAAAGCCGGTCTTGCGGAATTAAGAGTGGGAATCTGAAGAAGATGAAGAGGATAACTTACCGTTATCAGCATGGTTAAAAGCACGAAACTTGAACAATTTTGAAACGTGTGCAGAGATCGATAATTTTATAGACATTGATAATGGTGTCGCAACTTCGGGTATACCGACAGACGCTGACATCTTAAAACAAATCTCTCATACACCAGAAGAAGATAATAGTAGTAGTGACTCCGAGGAAGAAAATAGCAATGATGAGAAAATCGTTATGAAGCAGAAAGTGCTTTACATATTTTAACAAGATTTATGGAATCACAATCTGTAAGTTCAGATGACACATTCAAGCATCTTAGTGGTATAAGGAATAATTTCAAACGTATGAAATATGAGTCTTGTGCAAAGCAAAGCACGCTTGATGATTTTTTATGTAAAAATGTGAGTTTTAAAAATAAATTTTTGTTCTTTATATGTATGTATGCACATATGTATTTATGTTACCCAATATACCTACGCTGAGAAAAATCTGAAAACATTTTTAATTCACTCAAATTATGACCTTCTTGGATATAACGAATAACGGTTATTACGAACAAATATATGCGGTCCTGTGGAATTCGTTATAACCGAGTTCTACTGTGTGTGTGTGTGTGTGTGTGTATATGAAACGTACTATTAACTCGGGGTTGGGATATGTTCATTTTTCTAAATTAACTGACTTAAACCCGAGAATTATAACACAATGACATTTATTTGAAAAAAACGCAACATGTTTCGTCAAAAATTACTTCTTCAGGCGATAAGAACATAGAAAAGATAATAAAAGACACTTAAATTAACATTGACACACTCCAAAGCTATACAATTACAAAGTCATAATATTCGACTGTAAATTACAGTTATGAGCTTGAACTACAGTCCGAGTTAATGTTCTATTGTTGTGCACCTGTGCGTGTCCAGTATCTAATAATAGAGTTGAAAGAGTCAGCCAAATTATAGCTAAGATTATTATTCAAATGCAAAGGGTCTAAGGTGATTTCCCTTGACTCGACAATGCGGCGCTCTATTTCATCATGGCAGACGTGTAGGTTTGAAGTCAATGTCCAATTTATTTCATGTTGGTGGCCTTCGTTGTTCGTGTTTATTGAAAGCAGGACATGGCCCGACAGAGCAGTTGCTCTGGTTCTCTTATAAGCAATGTCTCTCTGATGCTCTTCGAGACGTAGTAAGATAGATTTCTCTGTCTGCCCATAGTAAGGCTTTCCGCATTCACAAGTGACCTTGTATACACCTGGGAATTGTAGAAGGTTGTGAGGTTGTTTATAGTTCTTGAAGCGTGATATTATTTTTGGCAGAGTCGAGAAGCACGTTTTTATGTTAAACTTCTTTAGAATTCTGCTCAGCTTTTTGGATAGTGTGCTGATATATGGCAAGACGATATGACCTTTGGAGTCGTCCTGTGTCTCTACGTTGTTACGTTGACGTCGGGATAATTGGTTGTTAATACTTTTTAGAGAGTAGCCATTGTTTTTAAAGGTCCATTTAAGATGTTGTAGTTCCTTTTTCAGTTCTTCATCTGACAGTACAGATCTTGCACGATTCGCTAGAGTTGATATAATACCCAACTTTTGCGCTGGATGGTGATGGGAGGACGCATGCAAATATCTGTCTGTGTGTGTTGGCTTTCTAAAAATAGAGACTTTAATTGATTCAGGCGTCTTGGTGAGTTTAACATCTAGGAAGCAGATGGAACTATTTTCTTCAATCTCCATAGTCAATTTTATATCTTGATGGTGGTTGTTTAAGTGGTCGAGAAACTTGTGAACATTCTCAGTACCATGCTCCCATATGAGGAATATATCGTCCACATATCGAAGCCAAATTTTTGGTTTTAAAGTAAAAGAGGAGATCGCCTTTTCTTCAAAGTCCTCGAAAAAAATGTTGGCTAACACAGGAGAGAGAGGGCTTCCCATAGCTAATCCTTTGACCTGTTTGTATAGTTTTCCTTCGAATTCAAAATAGCCAGAGTTTACACAGTGAGATAACAGAGAGAACATTTTATTTGAAATCTTGTTTTTTAAAATATGGAGAACGTCCTGTGTCGGAACGTTCGTAAAGAGTGCTACCACGTCAAAGCTCACCATGATATCAGAAGATTTTAGTTTTAGGTCCTTTATTTTAGAGACAAAATCTGCTGAGTTTTTAATATAAGATGAAGATTTTCCCGCATAAGCTTTTAATGATGACGCCAAATATTTGGATAACCTGTATGTGGGTGAGTCAATGCTGTCTACTATGGCTACTCTCTAAAAAGCTATATGTTGAGCGATCAATTTTAATGCGAGTTCTGACTATAAATTTAAGAATAAACATCTGTTTAATCATCTGTACAGATGATTAAACAGATGTCATATGAATATCAATTTTATACCTGTTATAGAAACACTGGCTGTAGAATTGGAATTAAAAATGCCTGGATAGTCCTTTCCAAGAGACCGTCTAAAATGCTCATCTATTACAGGATCGCACATTCCTGAAATAAATCAATTATTAGTCAATTTTATAAAAGCAACACACACTACACAAAGCCTAATATTTCATATTTCTGCTAAAGATAATTATTAAGATAAAATTTAACAAAACATAAATTCATTGGTTTTAATATACTACTAAAAGTAGCTTTGTGAGCATATATCAAAATTTTGCACCACCACAGTGAGAGAACGTTTCTTCTGGGTGAAAAATAAAAAACCAGTTCATCATCATTTATTCAAGTATGAATAGGTAACTAAATGCAGTCAAAAATAATGGGCACCATGGGACCAACAACCATTACTCAAGTATATCAGTGATGAGTTAAATCTACTTCCTAATTTTTAAATTCAACTCAAAAAACATTAAAAAACAAAAGAATTAAAAAATATAATTATATACCTATCTGTATGAATATGCATTGTAATAAACTACAATACACTTAATATTAACACATTTCTTTGTCCATAATTAAAAACAATACTAATAATAAACATGATTTCAATCAGTCTATTTAAAATCCTTTCTTTTAGTGTTACACGGTGATCAGCATTCATTTTTGAAATTATGGATTCTACAACCGTGTTAAAATAACTCTTTATTATTCCGACGTTTCGATCTTCATAGCAAGATCATCATCTGGAGCTATATATAAATATACAAGACAAGCTGCGTTACATTTCAAACCGTAAGCTAGAGAAACAATGATTTGATCACATGCTACTCACTGGCATGATCTCTAGTGAAAAAAAAAATTCACTAGAGGTCATGCCAGTGAGTAGCATGTGATCAACTCATTGTTTCTCTAGCTTACAGTTTGAAATGTAACACAGCTTGTCTTGTATATTTATGTATGCTCCAGATGATGATCGAAACGTCGGGATAATAAAAAGAGTTATTTTAACACGGTTGTAGAATCCATAATTTCGAAAAATGAAGGTCTATTTAAAAACTGACATAACATTGCCATGTTATGTCAGTTTTTAAATTGATCCGGCCAACCATTGTTATATACACAATCATTGCAACCAAATTGTTCATTAAATTTTTCCACTTCAGCTTTCAAGATTGGACTATACCAATGCTTCATCAACGTTTGGAAGATAACAATTTACTCCCCCCTTTTTTTCTAGTTATGTTTTTTTTTTTTTTTTCTTCAGTGCTGATATGCAAGCATCTTTATTCTTCCACAATGTCGATACTGTTTAAGAGGACAAAGAAGAAAACGTTTTACCCAATTCCACATCTTTCGCAACACGTTCTAACTCACAAATAATTTCAACTTTTTCACGAAACAACAGGCACTTTCTTTTAGTAGATATATATTTCTGACAGAAGGGTTTGTTTTTCGCTGATTTTACAGCCATGGCAGTGTTTGGGTAAAGTGATGGAGGAGGCCACAGGCTAGATACTGGAGAGGTAGGTAGGTATTGAGGAGATGACCCTAAGCACAGATTAGGTTATAAACCAGTCCCAGTCAATAATTTGATGTACATTGTCATAAAAGATAAGTCACTCCTTTCATTATAGGATTATAGCCATTGGCTAGAAAGGTGTGAATGTGTTTAAGTTCAGTGGTGAGAGCATTATTACTGAAACTAATAAATTTTGTCTTCTTGTGCAAGGTTTTGAATTTACCCCCTTCCCAACAGTTTGAATCCCCAAACTGTTGGGAAGGGGATTGTATGACTGTTGGTGAATACATCTACTTATGTGTGCATGGGATCTCCTGTAAATTGAGAATGCCAAGAATCCATGTTGGAATGTAATGAAGTTATCTAAGTTAGAAGAGACTATTTTTTTTTTTTTCCAAGGTGCACTGGATCCTGAGATGCTGGTTATTAAAATGTGTTAGGAAGGTTCTTCTTCAAAAGCCTTAGTACTGTGGATGGACTAAAAATGGCTCTAAGTACTATATGTTTAAAACCTTCTGTGGGTGGGAGTCATATAAGATACACACAAAACTGCTGCATTCGAGACAAAACTATGCAAATTTGTGAAACTGAAAAATTTTAAGATTAATGTATTAATATTAAGAGGAAAGGTAAAAATCAGGGTTCTACTTTTATGAGTGTAAAAGTGTTTATTTCTATTATGTTTCCTTTATCATGGCTTCACTCAAATTAAAATCTACACAAATGCTATTCTTATTACTGTTAGGAACTAGGTTAACTGGCATGTGTATAAAAAAAAATCAAATTCTGACATTTTTAGCATTATTATCAAATTTACAAGTTTACCATCAATGCTGGATACTTAACCCAGCAAAGAAAACTGTTTAAATAAATCAAATGTACCATGATATGAAATCCTATATCATCTGCTTTAGATGATTACTTTATGAAGCTTAGAGTGACAAATTTTTAACACTATTTCACACCATTTCTCCTTGACCACATACGGCTGCATATAGGACGACCCCCCCCCCCCAATTTCTTCTTTCTTGTATTAATGTAATGTTAGGTGTTGTTGTTATATCTGTTCCGTTATTTTTATATCTATGCATATCCATTATTTTTTTGCATAGCATAGATTTAGTATTTATGTGAATTATCCTAATTAAAAGTGATTAGCCACAATTTTAATTAATTATTAATTTTGCATTTTTTTTTAAATTTTAGGATTATTAAAATTGTTATAATTTAAAATGGAACCAGCAACAAAACGAAGAAAGTATGAAGCTTGATTTAAAATAAGGGTAATTGAAATTGCAAAGCAAACTAATAATTGTGCTGCTGCAAGAAAGTTTGAAGATGGTAAGAGAATGGAGGAAGAAAGAAGATATTTTAAAAAAAGTTGCCAAAGAAAAAATGTGCGATGAGAACAGGGATCGCCCGATAGCCGCAACTGGAAAATTACATTGCAGAATGGGTATTCGAACAAAAGCAGAATGGTTATCTTGTTACAAGAAATATGATTAGAGCATATGCACTAAAATGGTCAAGATTGAATCCAAATGAAAGTATAGAATTTCAAGCTACTTCAGGATGGTGTAATCGTTTTATGAACAGACAAAATCTGGTAATACGACAAAAAATTAAAATTGCTCAAAAACTACCAGCAGATCTTGACCACAAAAAACTTACCAGTTTCCATAAATTTATTATTCAGTTGAGACAAGAACATAAATTTCTATTGTCAAATATTGGAAATATGGATGAAACTCCTATGAGCTTTGATATGATAAACAATAAAAACAGTGGAGTCTAAAGGTAGTAAGAATGTGCTAGTTTGAAGTACAGGTCATGAAAAAACAAGGTTTACGGTTGTGTTGTCATGCTTGGCTGATGGAACCAAGTTAAAACCAATGATCATCTTCAAACGTAAAACTAAACCTAAGATAAAATTTCCTGCAGGTGTTTTTGTACACTTTCACGAAAAAGGATGGATGGATGAAAATGGTGTGAAATTATGAATAAATAATGTGTGGAACACGCAACCAGGTGGTATAATGAAGAAATGCAGTTTATTAGTATGGGATATGTTTCATAGTCATTTAACTGAGAATACTAAAAGTCTTCTAGAAAAAAATAACACAAAAATTGCTGTTATACCAGGTGGTTTTTTAACTTCTATATTGCAACCATTAGAAGTCTGCTTGAACAAACATTTAAAGATCACATGCGAGAAGAGTGGAATAATTGGATGTTGACTGGTCAAAAATCATTTACAAACGGTGGATCCATGCATGCTGCATCACTTGATATGTTGTGCAATTTTGTGATTAAAGAATGGAATAAAGTAAAAGTAGACACTGTAATAAAATCATTTAAAAAGTGTGGTATCTCTAACATTATGGATGGTACAGAAGATGATCTGTTGTGAGACACTGATGACGATGAAAATGAAATCGATTCACCGGATTCGAACTGGGATCCATATGATGATCATTTAAACAATGAATCTGAAAAACTATTTTCAACAGATGAAGAACATTAACATGAAAACTGAGGTTAATAATTATTTGTTTTTTTAAGACTTACATCTATTGTAATATTTTAAATAAATTTATTTAACAAAAAATTAATCTGATTTGTTTACAAACACTGCCTATTTTCTGTATAACGATGTAAACCAAACTGACAACAAAAAACAGTGCGGGATATCACTCGTAACATATGAATGCACAGCTACGCATGACCTCCAAGCTATACACTGAATTGTGTAAGAATATTTATATTAAACATTTTGCATATATCTGTCAGATCAGCTGCGAGCTCCGCAGAGTTAAAGGGGCATGTTAATCAAAACTCTTGACACTTATATCAAGGGTTTGTCACAATTGATTTCGGCACGTTAATGAAGGGATACCTGTGTATATATGTATATATACATTACTATTATTAAGGGTATTTACTTAGATTGCAGACATTTTATATTGGAATTTTACTGACTAGAAACACCGAGATAAGACAAAAAACTTTAATTAGAACACAACTAGTTTCGTCCGAATGCTGACTTCTTCAGGTGTACATACTATCACAAAAAACTGGAAAAATTAGCAAGATAAAAAAGTGAACTTCTCACATAAACAAGTTAGGAACAACAACAGTCAAGTTTGAACAGACGTCCACGTGGCAGCTCTAGCATGAGGCGCTAGTGAGTGGGAACTATTTCTTTCGATTCTAAGATGCATCTTTCTAGTTCATCAGGACACTAATGCATATTTATAATAAGATTCCAGTCTATCTGGAGTTGATGCTCTTCTAAATTAGAGTTGGCAGAGAAAAGGACATAACTGGAGAGGGCGCTTGCACGGGTTCTGTTGTACGAGATATTACGTTGATGTTCTTCAAGTTGTAGTGAGATAGATTTATCGGTTTGCCCATAATATGGCTTCCTGCAACTACAGATGATTTTATATACTCCTGGGCTTAGTGGCTTAGCTATGGGCAGCCCTTTGTCTCCAGTGTTAGCCAATATTTTTCTTTCCTGAGTCAACCCAAGCCAAAACATCACCAACTTCAGTTCCCAAGAGTATATAAAATCACCTATAGTTGCGGGCAAATTATAAATACTTACTCTCTTCTACAAAGTGACCGCATGAGGGAATTTCACAACCGGACCAATAGCCTTCTCAAGTCAACTTCAGAACCTCCAAGACACACCAAGTTATCTCTCCGTTCTCTTCATCCACTGATTCCCCATTTATACGGCCTTCCAAATCTCCACAAAATGGACACCTTTAAGACTGAGTTGAAGTCATTGACTCACCCACTTACAACCTGTCAAAATATCTTGCTTCATCCTTAAAACATCTCACTGGAAATTCTTCCTCATATATCAAGAACTCTGCAGATTTTATATCTAAGGTAAAAAATTTACAACTCAAGGAGAGTCTGACAGAATGATCTGTTTTGATATTGTCTCTCTCTCTTTACAAATGTTCCTACTGAAGAAGCCCTCAATCTCCTAAAAAAACAAACTCTCCAAAAAATTCTCTTTATTAATGCATTGTGTTAACTCCAGCTATTTCTTATTTGAAGAACAAATCTTTAAACCAGCAGCTTAGCTATGGGCAGCCCTTTGTCTCCAGTGTTAGCCAACATTTTTCTTGAAGATCTTGAGGAAAAGGCAATTTCTAGTGCTACACTAAAATCTAAACTGTGGCTTCGATACACAGATGATATCTTCCTCATCTGGGAATGTGGTCCAGAGAACTTACAAACCTTCCTAGATCATTTGAACAATTGCCACCAAAACATGAAATTCACATCGGAACTCAAAGTGAACGGTGTCCTCTACTTTTTAGATTTAAAGATTACTAGGATGCCTAATTGTCTCAAATTTTCTATTTTTCGAAAAAAAAACTCATAAGGACAGATACTTACATGCCTCCTCTCATCACTTCCCTCCACAGAAACTCTGAATTATCACCACTCTGGCTCATTGGGCGAGATCTCTAATTTCAGAAGATCTTCAAATCGAACTTAACCACCTCAAAAGTACTTTCTTAAACAACGGCTACTCACCTTGAAGCATTTCTAACTGTCTATACTCTCATCTCCAACCTCAACAAGAAGGTAACTTAACCCTATTGTACACATTCCATTACCGTAGGCGAGTTGTTTATTGCCCAAATTGGCGAAAATTGACGAAGAAATTTAATATTAGAACTTACTTCACTACCCTACCAAAACTTCAGTTCCCAGGAGTATATAAAATCATCTGTAGTTGCGGGAAGCCATATTATGGGTAAACCGATAAGTCTATCTCACTACAACTTGAAGATCATCAACGTAATATCTTGTACAACAGAACCTATGCAAGCGCCCTCTCCAGTCATGTCCTTTTCTCTGCAAACTCTAATTTAGAAGAGCATCAACACCAGATAGACTGGAATCTTATTATAAATATCCATAAATGTCCTGATGAACTACAAAAGACGCATCTTAGAATCAAAAGAAATAGTTCTGGACCCCTTACACATGAACAGTAATTGAAGTTATAGCTTACCTGATTCACACAGCACAGTACAATTCTGGCATTCTTGAGATAGTTCCCACTCACTAACACCCCATGCGGATGCCAGTTCAAACTTGACTGTTGTTGTTCCTAACTTGTTTATGTGAGAAGTTCACTTTTTTATCTTGCTAATTTTTCCAGTTGTTTGTCTTATCTCAGTGTTTTTAGTCAGTAAAATTCCAATATAAAATATATCTATACATATAAAATGCCTTTTCATTTACCCAAAACGAGTAAGTGGACTGATTGATTTGTGGTTTATTGGCACAAGGACAGCAAATGTCATACTGCACCAAAGCAACAGTTACAGCGGCACATGAGGTAATATTAAATAGTTTAAAAAAAAAAAAAGCAATAAATTAGTAAACAATGTTCTGTACACACACACACACACTATATATATATATTAAGCCAAGCAGTATCTACACAAAAACAGAATTCATAATCCAATGCATTCATAAATTAATTCTTTGTAATAAGTTAAACATTATGCAATTTGAGTCTGATAAGACCTGCCTGTGTGTGTGTATGTGTGTTGGGGCTTAGCTAGATGAGTAATATTTCATTACTGTCAAGTCTGAAGCGCTGCCACTCCACCAGAATATGACTCATGTAGTTTGCTTGTCAGTGCTTTCTTCCATAAAAACTACCATTGGGTAATTAGCTTTGATCTTATAAGCTGTTTGAAGTCTGTATATGGGACTGTCAAACAGCATATGGAAAAAGTATAAGCTGATCTAGCTACATTTGCGATTTCATTTCTCTTAATTCTAACGTGTTGGGAATCCTGCACAACCGAACATCAAAATTAAGGGTTTTTATTTTGTACAAGAGTTGTACATCACAACACACTAGATGTGTATTATACACAGGACATGAGATGGCCTGTAAAGAACTCAATGATCATGTATAAATTTTGGTAGCATTTTCTTCTTAAATAGTGGGATATAATCAAGAAACACAGCAGCACAACCAACAGAAGTCTCAAACCATTAATATAGATGGGAAGGAAATCACTGTATATTGTACTATGTGCATTAAATAACTGCATGTAGATGGCTGGTGGAGTACGAGACTTCCTCACTTGGCGCAGTGAGAGGCTGCAGGGTGGAGTGCAAACCTACCATAAAGGAATTCTGTTATATTTGGTGCAGGTCATGTCAACATTCATGCCGATAGTTTGCATAATCTATTTAACATACATACCAAAAGGGACAAATAGATGCAACTGTTTTCATATAAGTGATAGAGCAGGCTCATTTGCTGTAATCTGAATGGGTGATAGGTGAAAAGCACCAGTGGCTATTTGTATACCTTAATGGACAGGGTCCAACCATCCAATAAAGCTTAGACAGAACAAGCACAATAGTGGCAGAGCAAGGTACAGATCAGTACCCCATTATGTAGAAGATAGAGTGCAAAGGATGTTTAATGCTTTTCTGCACTTTTCCTTGAGTTAATGAACGTAAGCTTCTATCAAAGATGAGTCAAGAACTTGGCCTTTGGTGCTACTGGAATAATGCTTTGTCCCATTCCTAAATCAGGATCTGGGTGAAGGATATGTTTTCAACAGAAGTGCACATAGTTTTTTCTGCTGAAAACCTGAAATCAACACTAAGATCCCATGAAGAACAAAACTGATTGCTTGTTGATGTCTTTCAATTACTTCATACTACAGGAGTGACAGTACATCGTAAGTCATCAACATAAAGAGCAATGCCTATTGTTGAAAGAAGCTGTTCAATGATTGAATTACTTTGATGGCAAAGAGTGTCACACTTAAATGCCTTGAGGAACATCCTCTTCATGATGATATTGCTAAAATAATGATCTTCCCACTCAGCTGAACCAAAAGTTTTTAATAAAAACAGGAAGGTATCGCCTCACACCAAGATTTAAAAAGGTCTTTTAATATGTCACATCTCCAGGCTGTGTCATAAGCTCTTTCCATATCAAAGAAGATGGAAATCAGATGTTCTCATTTCAGAAAAGCAGCTCTTATACATATTTCTAAATGGGCCAATGTTGACTGATGTCTAAGAAAGTCCCACTGTGTGTGTTGGAAAGAAGTTTGCTGATTTCCAAGTACCAGAGAAACCTCTGAATTTAATTTAATTTTTTCCAATATCTTACAAAGACAGCTGGTCAGAGTGATAGGTCAATAGTCAACTGTTTGTGTTGGATCCTTGGGATGTCACTGATAACTGACTTATGCCAACAATTTGGAAATTCTTCCTCTGTAAATATTCTGTTATATAGTAAGAGAAGGTGATGGAAGATGCTTTATCATCTCATAATGGGTGTCATCAGGCCACACTGCACAGGAATGAGAGTAATAATGCTCTTATTAGTCACTCCTTAATGAATGTGCAGCTCTAGCCAATTTGTAAAGAAGTTTCTCTTCTGGTTCTTCAAATATTTATTAAAAATTCATGTTATTTTTAATAAACAATTATTAGTCACTCCTTAATGAATGTGCAGCTCTAGCCAATTTGTAAAGAAGTTTCTCTTCTGGTTCTTCAAATATTTATTAAAAATTCATGAGGCCATAAAGCTGTTGAGATTCTAGAAAATTTTCTCCCAAAATGTGGGCCATGGTTTAGATTCATTATGATCCAAAGCAGACAAATGGTATGTTCTATATCTTTCATTTCCAGATTTCATCCCATATGATTTTTTAATTTGTTATTTGATTAATAGATGAAGCTAATAAGATCCAGGATTGCATTTAACTGATGTCTAACATAACATGTTTTGGCCTGAGCACATTTGAAAGCAATGAGATTTGATGAAGTAGGATATCTACAAAAAATTTAAAAAAATAAGAAAATAAAAATAAATAAATAAAAAATACACCATGCTCTGTCCTGATGTGGTTGTTGCTGCCTGGACAATACAACCTGTGACATACTTCAGCATTAAATATTATAAGATGGCGAAAAAGTACTCCAGCAAGCCTGGCTCATTTTCCACATGGGCATTCTCAAAGTAGGAGACCAAGATTACTGTGAAAACAGTGCAAATAACAGGAAAAGGATTGCTTCCATAGATGTTCTCTTCAACATCCCACAAGAGTAGTGGAAAAATGTACAGACTATTATTAAGGGAGAGGTCATTATTTTCAAGGATTCGTTCAACGATACAACCTCCTCCACTATGTTTGTACTAACTCAATAGAGTGTTGTATCCATTAAAGTCACCAATGAGAAGTATGGGCAGAGGCAGTTGCAATATGGTCAAGTTCAATCTCATTTAACTCACAACCTGGTAGTAAATATATGGAACATACTGTAATAAGAATCTCACAAAAAGGCAAATCGCTGCTTCCAGAGCAGTATTAAGCTGGACATGATGGAAAGGAGTATGACTACCTACTGGGATAGCTACATCCTAATGAGCACGATGTCCAGGACCATCTCCAGTTATATCCTTACAAACAAGTTACATTTGTAAAGGCTGGGTCCTCACTGAGTTTTAAATAGGTTTCCTGCAGCAGTCTTGCTATCATCAATATTTTGGCAAATCCCACAGCTGCTACACTGTAAAAATTTTCCTGTTTTGACTTTGGAGACTTTTTTTAATTTCCCAGAAATTATAGGGCTTACTTTTGTCTGGCGTATATTTATTTACTGAAATGAGAAAGTATGGATGGCCAGTGTCCATTTCTTCCTCTAGAAAAATGTTTAATACATCTGATCATTTGGTGAGTTTAGTTATTTTCAATGGATACATAAGTATCTTTTTGTACACAGATGTCTGGTGGTTTATATTTTAGTGACATCCTTAGCATAATTTTCTTGATAAGTAAATTTTTATTGAATGGGATCATTTTTGAAATTGTTTCAGGAGTCAGATCACAGTTAACATGACCTATGTGCTCCACTCACGATCATAAAATTCAGGTATGGTAAAATTATCAAATGGTGGAATAGATATACATTTGAGATGCTGTTGATTTTCTTAAATGTCACCTTCTCAGTATAAGATTTCATGACAGATGTAGCAATGAGTAACTTTCTTTTTGCATCCCAATGTGATATCTTTTGTTCCAGTTTAATCTTTGTTTCTTTTTTCATCTTTCCTCTTCTGACACTTGACATATTTAGCTTTCTTTGAAGGACAAGATTTGTTATCATGCTCTTTACTACCACATCAGACACAGATGGTAGAGCCATGACAGGAAGTTTAGGCATGTCATATTTCTGACATTTAACCTCCCTACCAGCCTAAGTGGATGAAATAGTGACACCAAATTGCACTTCTTATCCAAGTTATTCAATAGGTCTTACAGAATCATATCCAGATTTAGCTTGATGTCTATAGACGCAATGGCTGGTTGGGAAGGTTAAAGCATTTCAGTGGATTAGGAATATACAGCTTAACAGGACAGTTGAGATAACTGCTTATGTAATGGGATGTGCCTCATACCTGTCACTCCCTGATCTTTAAACACTGAACATAATTCATCTGGAACATCAAGGAAATCCCATTCTGATATCACTTCTCTAGACCTCTGGAAGAAGTTAGTGTTTTAAAGGCATCACTATATTGGTATTCCACCACTGATGTAGCCTTTAGTAATTTTTCTGATTGTTGCCGACTAGATAAGATATCACCAGAATGTAATTTCCTGATTGTCTGAGAGATCCTGCCAGCCCTTTCAAACTTTTGAATAAAGAAGAGTGACATTTTCCATATTAGCTTTTCACCTGTTGCATGGATGATCAGAAACACTAGAACAGTTATACTGGTATCATGTCTTTTGTTTCTTTCTTCTGTTATCAAATAATGCATCAATGGTATCAGTACTTGGTTGAGACCGTATTAGGGACCCTGAAATATTTGAGGAAGAAGGATTCATGTTCAAGAGATTTTTTTGTTTGGAAGCATAGCTCCCCCACCCACTGACCAGCAAGCAATGACTGTGCTTGAAAGGGGAACACCAAGGCTACCTCTGATGATGTACCATCACCAAAGGAAGCCTTGTTGAGCCCCTACACTGGATCATGGGGTGGAGAGATGCTGCAACACTGTTGATCCCTTGCAGGCAAGTCCACTAGCTGATTGATCCTGGCCAGGTCATTCAGGACTGCTCACCTTGCCAACACAGAGGCTTAAGCAGTGCAAGACCACCATGACCCCACCCCCATTTCTGGATGTTCATGAGTCGCACCACATGGCAAAAGTGGCACAGGACATTGGATACCACTGATGGTATGCTGGAAGATAGATTAGCAAAAAAGATTCAAAAGAAGTATACAAAGAAAAAAGATGGAATTAAAAGAGCCAGTACCATCACTGACAGGTGCCAAAAGGAGTAGGCAGCATGCTTCTAGTCTTCTCACATTCTCTGAGTGAGTCCATTCACAATATATCAGATGAGGAAATGTTTCTAACTGCAATTAGCATCTGTACATACTTACATTCGCAGCTGATTTTGCTATGCTCATCATCACCATCAAATTCCTTAACCGTACCTTCAAGGGTGTACAGGATATGATAGTACGACATGAAAAATTTACTTCACTACTAACTTCCTATATCTACAATTTTCCTCGAAATCAGTCTGTTAAATGTCAAGACTCCAATATTAGCAGGTCTTATATTTCTGTCTTCTAAGGCACTTTTTACTGTATCAATCCACCTATATCTTGGTCTTCCTCTGGATCTTTTTCCTGTCAACCTGGCAGATAACACATGTTTTGCTAATCTTTCCTCTCCCATTCTGCTTAAGTGACCATACCACCTGAGAATAGCTCTGCTAACACATTCCTGGATGCTAACAATGTCAAGTTGTTTGCTAATTTCCTCGTTTTTAATATGATATTGCCATTGATGCCATCTGTTCATGCCCCTAATTTCCTATAATCATTTCCTACTCTGCTATTTAGATCCCCAACAAGGACCAACTTTTCCTTTTTCATTGTGTCAGTTGCTTTCTCTAAACCAGTGGTTCCTAACCCGTGTTCCGTGAACTGGTTACGAGTGTTCTGCCGGTGAAAGATGTCACTGGCGGAATATATAATAAATTTAAGTTAATTTTAATTCTGGAATTTGTGAAGAACTATTTCCCATTAGAGGGATAATTTAAATCCATTTCTATTTAGATTCAGTCGATGGCAAAGTCTCAATTCTCTCTGCATAAATGTTCCAAGAAATCACTTTTATGAAAAATCTTAATTTTCTTCCAAAGAACTCTGTGTCTGATGGTGATAGCATGTTTTGCAAGTCTCAACTGCCCTGGCTCATGGAACTTCATGTAGTCTAAATGTTCATCAGGATGCACAGCTGCAGATCTACCTGTTTGGCCAAAATATGATGATTCACATTTGCAAGGATTTTTATATCCTTCAGGGTGATCTAAAAGGTAGACGTTTATATTTAGCTGAGCCTAGAAAATTAGATATCTTGTTAACAGGATGGAAGGACACTTGTAGGCCAACAGATCTAAGTAGTTTGGCTAAACCTTTTGAGATGCCTTTAACATAAGGAATGGTGACATGAGACCACCTCTGTATCACTATTTCGATGAGTTCAAGCAAACTTTGTTTGCACATCTTTAATTTATAGTATATATATCCTACATTAGTCTCTATCTCTAATGCAGAGTATTTTAGTAATAAGGTGTTACACCTTTTGACTGCTACTTGTATATGGAAATATGACTTCCACATTACTTCAACCTTGGTATAACTTCTGGGTCTGGCTTCCACTGATGAGACCTCAATAAAGGTCAAAACTGGTCTGGGTAGTGGCCCTTGGATTGCATTATGGGATATTAAGGTAATTGATGTGAAGTCATTAGCTTCTATATACCAGAAGCCCCATCATGAAGTGAAATCACGGGCAAACTTGGTTTGCTTACATGTGGATAAAGGATGAAACCAAAAATATAATTTCTTGGCATTTTAAATTTATAGGCTGACAATATCTGCCAGAAAATCTTGCTTGAAATTAAGTGTGTCATCTAAAGGAACATTTGAGAATGAAGACAATATCTAAGTGAAGAGGAGATCACCTGGGCAAAGACAAAGCTTTGATATCTTTTCTTTAAAGAGAGAAATATTTTGGATAAAGGAAGAGGTGTTTTATAGTGTCTATTAAGATCATGTCTTTTATTATGTGAGAAAGTGTTTTCACAAACAACAGTGCAGAATGTGGGGAAAAAAAAAAAAAAAAATCCGGTTTTTAGACTTGAAAAAGAAAAAAAAATATAAATTCAGATTTTTTGAAAAAAATGTAATAATTTTTTTCAAAAATTACAACTTTACAGTAGTAATTCTCACGAGCCATTCCTAATCCTGTTTAACATGTATTCGTTAGGGTATATACAAACTATTCTTCTGCTTGTATTTTGATCATGATGAATTCTGATATTTGGAGACATTCCAATTAAAGTATATAGTAAGTAAATAATAAAATCAAGTGACAATGTCAAACATGCAATATTATAACAATTATATCTTAATATAATTTACTAAACCTATTTTTATGATGCAAATATGAAACATAGTATATACATGATGTATTTACAAGCTCAACATTAGTACAAGTGCTAAGTATGTTATCCTTAAGGCACCTAACTAAAAATACAGTCCTTTATTTAATCAAATTAATAATGTGCAATTAAAGAAATCGATCAGAGTTGCTACATGTAGTATAGAGAATACAAGTATATTCAAGTTCCATTTTGAAGTTTACTTCCCTATCCAAGTATCCATTTTTTTTTATGACTCAAACGAATGAAAGCTTGTAAACCTATAGTACACTCATACTATGGGTATGTTAAGGATTTTATTAAATTTCTTTTATTTTTACATAATCCAGAAAACCCAACCCAACCATGGAACTTTTTCAAGCCTCCAATAAACTGGGCAGTGGTCTTACACTAAGTAATGAAATTCATCTCCCACTTAAAGACAATCTCAAACATCCAAGCCCATGGAGCTATTTCACAGACTGCAGCCAAGTTGGCTAGAGACCATGAGTTAATCAACTCTTGATCTCTGTTATATTATCATTTCTATGTGAAACAGAGAAACCAAAGAAATGGTTGGCTTTGACCTTTTTCCCCCCCAGATAATCACACTTATTTACTTACTTTCTACAACAACACTATCAGGTTTCTTGCTCTGTAATTGTGCTTAAAAAGTAAATGTTGCTGTTGCAAAATGTAACAGCAATTTTACAAGTAAATAAAACTTTCTACTTCAGGTGTGATCAATCTGTTAAAAATTAAGTTGTGCATTTACAAAAATATATTATAATTTATATCACTATAATTGGAAATGTATCTTGAGAAAACCTTTTATAATACTGAATATTTAAAATTTTCTGAAGATCCTTTTTTCTTTATTACTAAATATACTATTCAGATTTATTACTATATTCATAATTTACAATGGTTCCCATACATGAAAGATCGCACAACCTATAAGACTACAGTGCCATGTGTGGGCAAGTGATCAAGGAGAAACGTAGCCTGTAGATATGTTTCTTATCGAGTGGAACATTGTACTCAGTGGGACAAACAGTATGGGAAAGGTTGTTCCAAAGAATAGAAGTGGATGGAATGAAGGAAGCTGATGAGAAGTTAGTTTGGGGTGTTTGGAATTGAAAAACGTATAGGTGTTGGTCAGTGGCTGCTCTAGTTCTTACATGGTTAAAAGAAAGTGAAGGAATTGTGGAAGCCAATTCCGATGAGTAATGCCCATTAAAGTATCTATAGAAAAGGCACAGCAAAACAGAGCACTATGATAAAGTGACTGAAAGCATCATCTATTAAGCAGATTGCCCTCTTCTGGATATTGTCATTCTTAGGGAGGTGTTGGGTGTTTCACCCCGAATGTGGAAAGAACACTCCAAAGTTGGTCAGATCTGAGACTTATGAAATGTTAGAAGTTGAGAGGAAAAGTAGTGTTTAGAACGGAAAAGAACAAGCTTTTTTTCAAGCTATATAAAAAATGTTTGTGACAGTCGACCCAAGAAGAGAAAACTGATCTTGAAAGGAAATTAGGCCATTATCAAAAGTAAGAGGGGGGGAGATGAAGTAGGATTTTTCTTGTCAGTAATAAGGCAGGTTTGAGTTTTTTGTGCATTGAAATTTACTAAGTTGTCTTCACCCTATTTGAGGATGTTGAGGAGGTCAGTGTTTAAGTCGCCAGTTATGGAAGACCTTGAGGCATCTAACACTAGAGTACTGCAGGGTTTATCGAATGAGGAAGAGGAATGTAGAGTATTGACTTCAGCAAAGCTGTGAATAGGATATGAAGGCAGAGAAAGGAGGTCACTGATGTAAAGGAGGAGGAAGAGCATGGGTGAGAGAACAAAACCCTGGGACACTCAAGCATTGATGGAAAAGCATGGTACTGATGTACAATGCTTCTAATGGCTTCTGCTATTAGAAGCATTAGAACACAATGAACAACCAATGAGGAAGCTGGCAATCCAATCACAGAGTATAGAAGGGATGCTATAAGATGGTAGCTTGTTCAGGAGGCCTTGGTGCCAGACAACCAAATACATTTGATAGTCTATCGATAGCAATAAGTTATTACAATGAACAGTGAGTTTTCAGACTTGGCTTCAAGTCTATAATGACAAATTTATAACTAGTACAGGTGAATAATTTTGATACATTACAGAATACTTACCAGACAGTATCTCCCTGCGATGTCCAGGCCTAACATCATCCGTGGAGCTACACTCACTACAATCCCTTACATAACCATTTTCATCACTAGCGATTTTAATCTTTTTAACATCAGCATCCGAAGCTTTGCAATGAAGAACAGGATCTCTCACTGTGCACTGACTTTTCAATAAAGCAGATGCACACGTTATCACAGATGGTCGATGTTGTTGATGCGTCTGAATGCTGCTTTGTTTTACAGTAACTGGAGAATGGTCAAGCTCTTGTTCACATTTCTTGCTCATATCCAAAGGTTGATCATAGTCATCAGTATAATTTGAAGAAATGTATCCAAGATGATGTTCAACAGGAGAAGCTTGCCCAGCATAGTATATGTCCCTGTATGATGCTGTTCTGTTATTAGTAGTGACATCCACATGGCATACAGGTGGGGTAACACTTATCAGCATGGTATCATCAGTAACATGCTGATAAGTGTATGGGAAAATAAATGTTGGAGGGCTGCTTGGTTTCCCACTATCAGGTGTGTGGGGTGAAAGTGAGGAATCTCTTCCATCTGTATCTCTATCTGCTTCATTATCACTGGCACTGAAAAAGAGAATTATTTTGGTAAATAAAAATAAGTACCTTTTTAAATCATGACAACTAATCAGGAGTTTCCTAACCATTCTTCCTTCATGACTAAATTTTTCAGGAAATGACAACATATACTAAAATATTAATTAAAAAACTTTAATCAATACCTTCCTATATTTCGGCAATGTTACACTGCCATTTTCTGGGAACATAAAACTATGATATGTGCACGCAGGCATTAACAATGAACAAATGAGGCTGATGAAGGCAACTGAAGTTGGTCCTCAAGTCCTAAAGGTGCCCCAGCAGGTTAAATTGGGTTGTATTGGCTGTTGGGCTGATGTTCTTAGGATGCAAGCTTCCCAAATTTAGGACAGTCTCATGCACCCAACTTTGTTGAGGTTTGGGAAGCTTTTTTAGAGCTGAGGCTGATTCCAGGAATAATCTTTCATACTGATATTTGCTGCAGTGTAGTAAAGTGGCTTTCTTCCAGCATATTCTGTGGTGGGTATCTAGAGCATGGTCAGCAAGTCCTGAGTGGCTGTAGTGGTGAAACCAGATGTAGTCTTTGTGTCTGGATATCCTGATATTAGCTAATATCAGGATATCTGAATCATTACACTCAGCTATCTCTCTATCAATAGTTGTAATCCAGAAAATGACTGTCTTGATGGCCCTGGAAAGGAATATTTTTGTTTTCATACTGTTCAAAATTTATATATCTTGAACAGTATGGAATGACCTAAAACAAGGATGAATGCATAAAGCAGTTTTACATTCTGGACACCTCCTATTTGATTTTTTTTAAGCAGACATGATATTTGCATGCAGTGTTTATTTATATATATATATATATATATATATATATATATATATATATATATATATATTTTTTTTTTTTGTGTGCGTGAGTGGTAAAGTTTTTGAGAAATAGTTAGAGTTAGCAGCATTCAACTACAGAAGTCTGGAAGGAATGCCTGTTTTCCTGCTTGCTGACGAAGGACCATAAATTGTAGCAATGCTTTGGCAATATCTACACTATAATCCAGATGTGTTAAAATAAACATATCTTTTCTTGTACAGGAGGAAACTGTTCCAAATAATAAAATCCAATATATCTCCAAACACTTAATTTTTAGAATATTTTTTACACTGTTTCCTCATTACAGAGTAAACTGATAGCTACTGATTGTACCTTTGGCCTCCTCCCATAGTGTCGGTATATGCATACACAGCAATGGGTTTATCTTTCTTGAAACAATGCTTCTCCATGAATTCCACTGATGGATTGTACAGCACAAAACATCTTTTATGTCTTTCCAATGTAGTGTGAAGACTTTCCCTTGTTGCTAAGCTCGGATTTCAACCTCAGACAGTTTTCCTGACACTAGATCTAGAGGATGTCTTTGCTTTTTTGCATTTAGGTATAAATAACAATCTATACGATGCTGTAAATGCAAATCAGCAAATTCAGGACACACACACATAGTAGTTATCCATTGTAACTCAGTAATGTTTCCCCAGCAAGGGATCTAGTAATTCCATTGCTACAGCCTCTACAATGGAAGATCCAAATATTTATCATGTTTGTGTAAGTCTCTTTTCCCATATAAGGTTTGAAATCCCAAAGTTATCCACTCCATGCTTTGCAAAGCATAAATTTACCCCATACTTTGCTCTCTTTTGAGAAATATACTGCTTACATTTCAATCTGCCTTTGAATGGCATAAGGCTTTCGTTGATATTCAAGTCTCTCTCTCTCTCTCTCTCTCTCTCACTCACAGGAATATAGTGATCTAATTTCTGATGAATTTTCATCAGAAAAATCATAAATTTTGTTGAGGACTGGGCAAGGATGCATTGCCTGATCCTCATTATTCTGAAAATGCAAATACACTAATACCTCTCTATACGGTCCCTCTTTAAATGGCTTTTTGCTATAACAGCTTTGTGTAATTATGGCTAAGTTTCGATTTATGGCCTACAATTTTTCAACATACGGCCAAAAAGTCAGGAAATCCCCCCCCCCCTACATCTTTTGTCATGTGTTCTAGGGCGGTAACACTGCTCTGTGCAGGAATGCTACTTGTGTTGTCTTGTAGTCGCGCAATCTTCGCATGGCACATAATTCGTCCCCGCCTTCTGTAAAGGTGCTTAGTGATCAGTTTAGTAAATTAGGTAAATCCTCAGTATCAAAAGTAGAAGTGTTTGTTTCTTTTTGCATTCTGTTTCAACTATAAACATTGTTGATAAGTACATAATATGCATTTGTATGTAAATACATATTAAAGCGTTCAATAAATATGTATGGATTCGTGTTGCTATAAAGTGTGTACATTATAATTGTTATTAATTTTTGTTTTTTAAATAAAATCCAGTATGTATTTGGGGAAAACATGAGCCTGAAACGTTCTTTAAATTTGGAGAGTGATGGAGTTAAAAAAAAAAAGAAGCCGAAAATCTGTCTCACTAGAGACTAAACTAGATGTTTTGTTGTATTGAAGCTTCTGAAAAAATTGTGAAAATATATATGTAAGGCATTAGGGCTTGTGAAATCTACAGTTCAAACGATTCGCGCTAACAAAGAAAATAATTAATGCACATTCACCGTCAGCTGCACCTTTAAGTGTTTCAAAATTAACACGCCAAAGAAGTAGCAATATGGAAAGAATGGAAAAATTATTAAACATATAGATTGAAGACAATTAATGGAGGATACCAATGAGCCAAATGACTATCCAGGAAAAGGTGTAAAGTATTTTTGAAAATTTGAAAAGTAAAGATACTAGTGAAGGTCCGACCGATGAAACTTTTCTAGCAAGCTGCAGTTGGTTTGAAAAATTTAAAAATCACCATAATTTGCATAATATTAAAATGAAAGGTGAAGCAGCTAGTGCCGACGTCGATGAAGCTCTAGCCTATCCAAACATTTTAAAATCAATTATTGAAAGAGGTGGATACATTCCTCAACAAGTTTTTAATGTGGACGAAACAGCACTTTATTAGAAACGAATGCCTGAAAGCACACTTACATTTCAAAGAATGAAAGGACTGCATCTGTATATAAGGTGTCCAAAGAGCGATTAACTTTGCTCCTTGGTGCAAATGCGGCAGGGGATTTTAAGCTGAAACCGCTTTCGGTATATGCTTCTGAAAAGTCAAGAGCTTTAAAAGGATTGAACAAGAAACAATTGCCCGTCATTTGGAGGTTCAACAAAAAAAGCTTGGATGACCAAAATACTCTTCGAAGATGGTTCAAAAATTATTTTTGCCCTGACGTCAAAAAATACTTGCAGGAGAAAAATTTAAGTAATAAATTCTTGCTCCTATTGGATAATGCTCCACACTCCCTGTTAATTTTAAAAATGCATTCCAAGATTTGCTTATATTAAATTAACAGGTTATTTTTTGTTATTAATTTCCTGTTATTTTTAACAAATTTTGGCGAATAGGCCATCATATGTTGGGAAAATGCTGTAGTAATTTAGCCGACATAAGTGAGTCACTGCTCATAAAACATGTTCGGAGAATGATTAGGACGCGATCACACCAATCGCACTGTAATTCGTTCTTTTGTCGTGTGGCATAACTTTCTGCGGCAGTTTTATTACACACATTTTCCTAATTTTAGGGAGTTAATTATAAGTAAAACAGCAGAATTCAAAAGTTCAAAAAAAAAACTTAATAGTTATTTCAAAGCAGGATTACCTAAACCAAGCGCCTCAACATCAAACATTAACTTATCTAAAAGTGTGAAAATTGTGTTAAAAATTGTGTGTAAAACAATTTTTTTGTTATTACAGTACTAATATTGATAAAATTGCAGTATAATGTTATCAGATATTTTTATTTTAAAAAATTCGCGATTTAACGGACACCCCATAGCTCCTATTAGTCAATTAAATTGAGGGTTTATTGTACGTCCTAGCCAGTTGGGAGGTTAAGCCACAAACATTGATGGAGACACCACAGAAAAAAGGTTTCTGTGGTTTTAGCAGTTCTGTGGGTAGTTTTCAGTATTGAGACAACATTATGATGAAGCAATCCGACAAGTTTCATAAGTCATAAGACTTACATCATCAGGAGTACTGGTACAGAAAAGTTTTACACGTGTGTAAAACTTTTCTGTACTAAATACTGTGGTCTAAATACCAAAAACTACCTGCACAAGGAAAGCATTCATCTTCATCCCGTTGCTAACTATAAAGATTCTCCTACATACTGCGTAGAGCCAATTTTTAACACTTATTAAAAGCTCATGTTACTGTCTGTAACATATTACAAATATCTTGGAAATTCTTATGCCATGCGACAAACAATCTCGTCTTTTCATTCCTTTGGGAATGCTTGCAGTTTCTTACATGGCACTGCAGAACACCACCTCCTGAGCTTGTCATGCAACCACTACTCAGCATTTCACATATATATCCCTGAACTGAAACTACCATACATTTGGCAACATCATAGGGCAAGATAACATGATAAATCCTTCCAACTGGAAGCAAAGTGTGGTTGCTTTGGTTATGGAGAAAATTTCCTGAAACTATTACCAGATCTAATGCTCTCAGATATAGAGTTCCTTTTATCACTTAATATTTTAGGCAATTGTCTCTCTGTAGTTGCACAAATTCCATTTCCTACCAATATGTCCTCATAGCTGAATCTCAGTAATTACTTCCTCTGCACTGAGCTAATCTACTCATGAATGCCAGCCAATCTCCTTTTGCACCCCCTCCCAACTTACAGCAACAGCCAACTACATATCTTATCTCACACCAAATAGCTGTCCTCAATCCTACTTTCCTGCTGAACCTCTCCTCCCTCCATACTGTTCCTCTATCCCCTTCCTCTTGAAAACAGAATATCTTTTTTTTTTTTTTTTTTTTTTTTTTTTTTTTAACTTTGTTAACCAAACTTACACGAATGCCTATAATTTTTAGCCAAGTCAAGCTGGTCAATGCCAAAAGCTCCACACCATACATAAATTTAATAAAATCAAAATCTAATTATATAAAACAATTTAACAACAGATATTCTGAGTATTCAAAGAATTCTGTAAAAAAACGCAAAAATTTATTTTATGCAATTAGAAAATATTTTTCCACACTTTGGAAACAGGAAGTATTGTTTTTGAGATTTAGACAATGCAACAAGGATGGACAACATTCTGTAACTTTATTTTTGAATAAATGCTCATATCTGAAAATGCAAGGGGTGCAAAGTCCAACTCTACCTCCCCATGGTGCACCGGGGGGGATCCTAACCATTATTGGACCTGGACCCAAAATCACTAACAGAGCTCTGGCAAACACTTCAGAACCCTGGTCAGGAGAAGTGTATATGCGACCACAGCAAAGATGCCACTACAACAACAGAAACGGCCCAGAGTCCTGCACAGCCCACACTCACCTTTCTACAGCAGCAGAAAGGCACCGAGTGTGGCCAGGAGTGCTAAGAATCTCGCAGATGAAAACAGGCAGCCTCTTAAATCTATGAAAATGGCAATCGGTACCCTCGATACTTGAACTTTGGCAAGAGACTACAGAATAGATTTATTAATCAAAGAACTAACCAATATAAACTTGGATATTGGTTAGTTCTTTGGCAACTAAGTGAATGAAACAAAAAGATTGAAAGAACTGACAGCAAGATGGTACAATTGTTCACAGATACTCCTCGGAGCATCCTCAAACAATGGTAAACAAGGAGGAGTGGGCTTCATTGTTAAATATAAGCTCACCAAGTCGATCGTTTCTTGTAACATCATATCTGAAAGAATAGATTTTATTGTTATATTGTTCTCTATTCCAATTACTCGTAATTGGAATAGAGAACAATATAACAATAAAATTAATATCCTGCTATGCTCCAACATCTGTAGCTGATAATCAAGAAATAGAAAATTTTTACATGCATCTTGAACAGGCATTAAATTACAAGTCGACATACGCATTCGTTGGTGGTGGTGACTTTAATGCCAAAATAGGATGTGGAAAAGAAAATGAAAAGTTTATAGGACCACATGGCCTCGGAGAAATTTGCTGCAGCTGAACACTCTTCATCAAGAGCACTTTTTTTTTTTTTTTTTAACAAACGCCTAAGAAGAAGATGGACTTGGCAATCACCGAATGGAGACACAAAAAATGAAATTGACTACATTTTAACAGACTGGTACAACAGGCGAAACCTACTTCAACATAGATTCTAACCACAGACTCCTCAAAGCCATTATAAGAATAGACCACAAAAAAGAACCACATATCAGGGCAACATCAAACCATAAAAGCCAACTCAAACAAATAGACTACCACAAGTTCAGGAAGTACATAGAAGAGACCGAATGGAATATTAAAAACTGTTACATAAATGATGACTATATTGACTTTATTAATAAATTCAACGAGTGCAAGAAAAAAATCCGAAATTCCTGTGAAACAAAACAAAAGAGAATGACTCTCACCTCAAACTATAAAACTACTGAAAAAGAGAAAAGAACTCAAGAAAATTTTCTAGAATACAAAATTATCTGTAAGTTACTAAGGAAAATAATTCCAGAAGACTACAAAGCTTTCAGGATACAAAAACTAAAAGAAGCAGTGCAGGCAAAAACCAGCCTGAAAAAAAATAGAGAAAGACTTAAATTTTAAACAGTCAATTCCATCTGCTTTACAGGATCAAAATGGAGAAAAACATACTAATAGAATGTTTTTTATTAGAAAAAGGATAGAAGAAATTGTGCAGAATTTTTATAATGATCTCTATGCAACTAAGTGCCAAGTTTCAGAACCTATCATTCCAAAACCAAGCAATATACCAGATGTACTTCCAGAAGAAATAGAACATGCCCTTAAGAAAATGAGTAAAGGTAAAGCTTCACGACTTGATCATGTTAAGGCTGAAGAAATCCAACAAGGTGAACCAATTATTTTCAAAGCCTTGGCTGCCAGATTCACGTGGTACTTCAAAGAAAGAAAGATTCCAGAGGAATGGAAAACCTCAAAAACCATACTTCTATTCAATAAAGGGAACAAGGAAGACATAAAAAGCCATCATCCAATATGTCTACTCTCTCACATATATAAGATCATGAATAGAGTAATACTGAACAGAATCCAAAACACTCTCAAAAACCACTCCAGCAGAGAGCAGGCAGGATTCAGAAGAGGCTTCTCCACAATAGATCATATCCAGGTCATTTCACAACTAACAGAAAAATGCAGAGAATACTGAATCCCTCTATGTTTCCTCTTTATTGATTTTAAAAAAGCATTTGATACCATAGAACAGAATGCAATCATCAGTGCCTTACTGGAAATAAATGTGGACCCTACTTATATCCACATGATAAAAGAAATTAACAAAAATCAGACCACACAAATAACCCTATTTGATCAACCTATAAATATAGATATAAAGAGAGGGGGTCCGCCAAGGTGATGTGATCTTCCCAAATCTATTTACCAGCACTTTAGAATACATTCGTAAAAGAAATAGACTTAAACGAAGGTCTAAGCATAAATGGGGAAAAGCTACAAATCCTTATGTTTGCCGATGATCTAGTACTGATATCCCACAACTCAAAAGACCTAGAAGAAATGGGCGAAAAAGTATACACAAACAGCAGTAAGATATGCTTAGAAATGAATCTAGAAAAAACAAAATGGATCAAAAATATCTACACAAGTGACAGTCACCTATGCATTGATAACATTCCTATAGAACAAGTTGACTCCTACAATTACTTAGGACAAACAATAAAAATGAATAACGATTTATCTGAAGAATTAGCAAAAAGAAAAAAGAAAGCTGCATGGCTATCATTCAACAGACTAAAAGAAACACTTACTGATCCAAATCTTGACATCTCTGCGAAGGCAAAACTATTTAATAGTGATATTCTTCCATCACTCACATATGGATCAGAAACATGGAACATGACAAGAAATGAAGAAGAGACTCTCAGAATAACTCAGCATGCAATAGAACGCAGGATTTGTAACATGCAAAATGGAACATGTTAGAAACACGGAACTAAGAAAGAGATCAGACATAAAAGATGTGGTAACTGCAGTATATGAAAGCAAAATGAGACAGGCAGGTCACATAGCCAGACTCAAGGATAACAGGTGGACATATAGAATACTCAACTGGCAACCAAGAATAAAGAGAAAACCATGAAGACCACCTACAAGATGGAAAGATCCACTAGTGAAATCTATGGGTATAACATGGAAGAGAGAGGCTCAAAATCGAGATTGTTGGAGGCATCTTTGTGACCTGCACTCGTGGAGAAATCCTGAGTGAAACACAGGTCCATCAAGGTAATCTGAAAATGCTTTGATCTGGAATTATCCCTAGGAATCCTATGGTTAATATCAATACCAAGATATGTCTAAAGATTTATGTAATTTTATGAGCCAAATATAAGTTATAAATTCAGATCTGCTTTTCAGCTGAATGTGCAGTCTGACTGAAATAAGGTTGCTTTAAGAGGATGAATGGCAATCCATCTGTGTTAATAAATTTAGAGGTGTCAGTTCAGTTAGAATTTGAGAATCTTCAAGAAACCACCTTTCACATAAGAGAAATTCTATTCTACATATTTTACATAAATCTGGCAGATGAAAAAAGAAAGAAACAATCATTTTTTGAATTTCCTTAGAACTGTAGCTAAAAATTTAACAACACTGTTCAACAGTTGAAGTTTATTTTTGCAGAAGTGCTTCAGAAGGCTTATTTAAACTGCTACCCACTTCAAATACACACCACAGCAAATCCAACGTTCATTGCTGACAAGGAATGTATATATGCACATGTGAAATGCTCTGTGGATGTCCTCCATAACAAGTATATCTATCAGATTGGAATGATCATGCTACACATTATCCATAGTCCACCCAAAAAATCTAAAGTCACATTGATGTTTTGTGCAATCAGAGGGTTGGTTTGTGACTTTCATTAGGAGAGAAAAACATCTCCCTTATCAATAGATGGGGACATGTTTCTTCTGAATTTCTTTCTTGCATTATAAAGAAAAAAGAAAAAAAAAAACCATACTTACTACTGAGGTGAACTACTCTTCATTCTTAGTCTGATTGGTGGAGTATTAGGTAGTTCTCTACGATCTTTGCTCCTCTTTAGTTTTTGCTCCCTAGTAGGCAATTCTTTAGATGGCGATGATCGACAGTCTACATCTGATCCAATAACATGTTCCAATTCTTCTTCTAAAAGAAGAAAATTTTTTGAAAATGGTTTTTTAGATTAATTTAATAGATGATGTAGGCAAGATAATAAACAACTTTTATGATACATCTCAACCAATAATGTGTTCCAATTCTTCTAAAATAAGAGAAATTTTAGATTAAATTTAAGAGATGAAGTAGGCAAGAAAAACCTTTATGATAACTGCAAAATACTTCTCAAAATGTGCTCTAGAGCACATTTTGAGAAGATGAAACGGTGACTTAAGAAGATGGAACAGTGACTTAAGATTCCTAATCTTAAGTCACCGTTTCCTATTCTACTATCTGGTAGCTAATATCCTGCCTATCACAAAAACAGGAATTAAATATAGTAAATCTTTGATTTATGCTGGTGCTAAGTTCCTGAAGATATCAATGAATAATGAATCAGCATAAATGAAACACAAATTATATATAATGTATTCAATGAAATATGTTCAGGTGTACAAAAATTGAGATTCTCTCTCTAAAAACCAATTTTAATATTTCAAACAAACAAACAAACATTATTATATACATGTATTAAGAGTACATTTATTTTGTAATGGTACCTATATAGCACCTATACAGGGCTTATTCAGTAAAATACAGAATAATTGAGGTTTATTTGGTAAAGGTAAACCTCAATAACGTAGCACAGATACCATATAAATACTATAGAGTATGCAAGTTTGCAAACTGAGATTTAAAATAAATCTTGCTTTTAGTGCAGAGCTGCTACCAAACACAACATAGTAATTTCCAAGATCAAAACACAATGCTTACGATGCCATATGATAGGTATTCCAGTGCGTGTGCATAAAAGCTTCATACAATTTTTAACTTGACCTCATTCTCAGTTCAAAAAATGTGTACACAAATATCTTCAACATTGATTCTCGTAGACAGGCTTATACGTTGGTTATGCATTTCTAAATAACTTAGGGAATTGAAACAACGTAGATCCGAATATAAATTAAATTATACTTTAATAGATATTTCCGATATTTCGGCAATGTCACATTGCCATTTTCTAAAGGAACTTACAAAAAGGCAGGTGCACACAGGCAATAACAATACAGTAACTGAGAATGAAGATATGAAGCTATCGTTCTCCTAGAAGTCCTGATGGTGCCCTCTGGCAGGCTAAGTAGGCATTCTTGGCCGTTGGGCTGAAGGTCTGCTGATGTATGCCTCCCAAATTTGGGGCAGTCGCATACAACCAAATTTGTTGAGGTTTGGAGAGTTTCTTATGCCAGAGGCTGATTCCATAAATAATCTTTCGAATTTATATTTGCTCCGGTGTATTATTGTTGCTTTTTTCCACCGTATTCTGTGGCGAGTATCCAGAGCATGGTCTGCAAGACCAGAATGGCTATACTTGTAAAACCGGATGTAGTCCTTGTGTTCAGAAATTCTGATATTCGCTGTCCTGCCTGTTTGGCCAAAGTAAGACAGTTTACAACTGCAAGTGACCTGGTATACACCAGGTAGGTCTAGGGGAAGTGGTTGGTCTTTGGTAGAGCGGATAAGGGATGCCAATTTTCTGTAAGGCCTGTAACAGGAGGTGAGGTCATGTTTTTTTAGAATTTTGGTGATTTTTTCTGAGGTGCCTCGGATGTAGGGAATGGTGATGGATTTAGAGTAATCTTTTTTGTGGAGGGGGAGGGGGAGGGGGGTGTGGTTTGTAGGTTTTAATATTTTTTGGATTTTTTTTGGGGGGGGGGGGGTAGCCATTGGCTGAGAAAGTGTTGAGGATGTGATTTAGTTCAGTGTTAAGGGCTATGTCGTTAGAACAGATTTGTTTAGCCCTGTTGTACAGTGTTTTTACCACTCCATATTGTTGTGAGGGGGGGGGGGATTGTTGGTGGATGTATCTGCCTATATAGGCATATACATCCACCAACAATCCCCCCCCCTCACAACAATATGGAGTGGTAAAAACACTGTACAACAGGGCTAAATAAATCTGTTCTAATGACATAGCCCTTAACACTGAACTAAATCACATCCTCAACACTTTCTCAGCCAATGGCTACCCCCCCCCAAAAAAAATCCAAAAAATATTAAAACCTACAAACCACACCCCCCCTCCCCCTCCCCCTCCACAAAAAAGATTACTCTAAATCCATCACCATTCCCTACATCCGAGGCACCTCAGAAAAAATCACCAAAATTCTAAAAAAACATGACCTCACCTCCTGTTACAGGCCTTACAGAAAATTGGCATCCCTTATCTGCTCTACCAAAGACCAACCACTTCCCCTAGACCTACCTGGTGTATACCAGGTCCCTTGCAGTTGTAAACTGTCTTACTTTGGCCAAACAGGCAGGACAGCGAATATCAGAATTTCTGAACACAAGGACTACATCCGGTTTTACAAGTATAGCCATTCTGGTCTTGCAGACCATGCTCTGGATACTCGCCACAGAATACGGTGGAAAAAAGCAACAATAATACACCGGAGCAAATATAAATTCGAAAGATTATTTATGGAATCAGCCTCTGGCATAAGAAACTCTCCAAACCTCAACAAATTTGGTTATATGCGACTGCCCCAAATTTGGGAGGCATACATCAGCAGACCTTCAGCCCAACGGCCAAGAATGCCTACTTAGCCTGCCAAAGGGCACCATCAGGACTTCTAGGAGAACGACAGCTTCATATCTTCATTCTCAGTTACTGTATTGTTATTGCCTGTGTGCACCTGCCTTTTTGCAAGTTCCTTTAGAAAATGGCAATGTGACATTGCCGAAATATCGGAAATATCTATTAAAGTATAATTTAATTTATATTCGGATCTACGTTGTTTCAATTCCCTAAGTTATTTAGAAAAAAAAAAAAAAAAAAAATCTTCAACATTGTTTTGAGTTGTCAGGGTGTTTTTTAAAAAAATACACAATTATATAACAGGAAACCACAAGTAATAACTAACTGCACTTCCTTTCTTGATTGCAGATAATCTAGTGAGAAATAAAGCTACATGTCCTGATGAAAGCCCACATGGCTAATTCCCACACAAATTTCAGTTGGTGCAAATGTACTAGCAAGTGTACTCCTTAGTCTCTGCTCAGTTTCACCAATTAAAATTGTATGCAAACACTTCATCGCAGGCTCCATATTAGGAAACACATGACTACTCGTATATGAAGGAAGAGTAGTTAGTCACAGTTCATTACTATTTATTTCCAATAAATAACTGCTCAAAAATTATTTCTTCATGAATTTTCTGGGTAAAGACACCTGGAATATATGTGAATGAATGCTTGATCTGACCAGCAGCCATGAAAAGAATTTTCCATAATTTTTCAGGGAATTTTTCATAACTTTCCACAATTTACTAGAAAATTTAATGATAAAGGGATAACTGAGTTGTATTCATTGAAACAGTTATGCATTACACAAAGTTAAACATTTAATTTAGTAAGGTTTGTATATGTATTGTGAATCATTTTTAGTGTAGCATATTAGAGTGGAAAATGAGTAGGGCTAATTAAGATGGAATGGTCACTTAAACAGAATGGGAGAGAAAGGGTTAGCAAAAAACAGTATTTGAGGCCAAGATGGCAGGAAAAACCAAAAAGACCAGAGCGAGATGGACTAATTCAATCAAAACCACCTTAGAAGACTAAAAGGTCAGATACAACAAAATTGGAGTGCTGACAAATAATAGACTAATTTGAAGCAAAACTGTTCATAGGAGATTAATAATAATATAAACTTAATTATGTAGTGCTGTCATTGTTGCCACACAGTCCTTGAGGGTACATATTAAGAAACTGATGACAGAGAATGGAATCTTTTTGTATGCAGTCACAAGACAGCAAGATAAATAACAATAGGATCAAGATCAAAAGATGTGTAGGTATGAAGAAAGATGTTTTAAAAAAAAGGAAAAAGCATAATATTAAAAAGTATAGTTCTTGATAATTTCCCAGAGTTTTAGCATGGAGATTCCATCATTAAGGTTGAGAGCAGGGCAGTGTAGAAAGACTTCAGCATTTTCTTTTTAAAAAAAAGATTTGTATTTACAGGAACATTCTGTAATAATGTAGAACTGCTGTTCAGAAACAAGTCAGCTTGTTTGGCTGAAATAGAATAACTAGTAGTTGCAGAGGACTGAATATACTTCAAGTAACACTAAAAGTTGAATTTTATCTTTTAGAGATGGTAATACAGAGCTGTTGGAATTACTAGGCTTGAATGTGATAAAGACAGGGAATTTCTTTAAGATACGAGAGATACATTCTGTTTGTTTAATGTAAGGGATGGATATTCTATGCAAGTCAACCTTCTAACAGAGGGTGGAGAAAACAGTTAAAATTTTCTGTTGTTCTGGAGTTGTAACTTTTGAGAATAGCACTTTCTTTCACAAATTTCTTTCTAAGGTAGTTTGGATGAGAAACAGATGATGGAAGCTCTCAGGAGACATTTAATGCCATAATAGTGACTTAAACTAAATCAGATGGGAGTAACATTTGATTTAGTTCTGATTACAAGCAGTGCATTTTTATTGGCAAAATGGTTTAATCTGATATGAATAATGCTGTTCCTACTTGGAATTTAATTTAATCTGGTATTTAGGATCTATTAAAATTTGTCATTCTACTCAAAAAGGAATGCAAAATTATTTTTGAATTATTTTCAGAAAATTGCACTAAAAATAATTCTATAAGTTTTTTTTTTAATGAAAACTTAATAACTTATGAAATAAATTATTAAAAACTAATGTTTTCCTTTTCATGCAAAGCTTTAAGAGAAATATTTGTTATCTGATGACAGTACACTACATTCATCCCACTCTTTCAACAAACGAAGTAATGCTCAGACATCTCCCTTCTTTTCTCTGTGCAGTGTAAGTGATATCCTTCAAGGCCATGACAAGTATACTCAAAGACCCATAAATACCTCCTAGGTCAGCTGCCAGTGCACAGGCCCAAACCTGTCAGTAATGAGTGAGGAGTCTTCCCGATCAACTGGTGCATAATCCCACTGCCACATACTCTGCCAGCTGGTGCTTGGAGAGGGAGTCCGAGTAGTGGTATGCGAGGGGTACTGTTGAGACCCCATGAGTGGTTTCCCTTTCTCTCTCTCTCTATGTATGGAAGTCATGGCCAAGAGTATCTTCTTGCATTGCATGTCAATGCTATATATCCTTCCATCTAATCAAACTTTTGAAGACTCTCACAAACAATACAGTGACATCGCAACAAAAGTGAATCTCCATGAAACTAATCCTATTAAAAAAAGTCTCATCACAACCAACCACAACATACAAACCATACCAGAATCACTTCATGAAAAACTCACTTGCACATCCACTTTACTAACATCAACCATCACTTGCAGTCTTCCAAGCCAGACATCTTATTTCTGACAAAAACCCAGATCACAGCTACATCTACTACTGTCCACCTTCAGTGCCCAAGCTACACACTCCTTTTCACTATAAGAGCTCAAGGTTTCCTTGCCCCATTTAGTAACTTTTATTTGTTGCATTTACCAATCTCCAAACAAAAATAAGTACTCAAAGCTCTTCATATTCTTAGTAAAGTCATCTTCCTGGGCGATCTCAACGTCCACAATTCCAACTCCACAAACCAAGCAGGACTGCTATAAGTAATGACCAAACACAAATTGTACATCTACCCACTTGAAATCCCTCTTCACTCACCAAATATTATGGATCTCTTTTTGATCAGTTCTCCTTCCAAATACATCATAGAAGTCACCTCTCCTCTTGGTAACTCGGACCACAATCTTGTACAAGTCTCCTCTCTCACAGAATGTCCCTCCTCCAACCGCTCCAGACCTCACATTCCTCTGGCTCTACAAAGGAGCCAACTGGGATGACATTCAGAATTTCTACTCCTTTCCTTGGTCTCATCATTGCTTCCACTCCCTTGACCCTAACACCTACTGTGAATGAATCAAATTATTCTCATCGGTATGAAAGCCTTTATCCCCTATTCAACCCATAATTCAGATCCACTTTCCAAGCCCTGGTTAAACTGAAAATGTGTCAAAGCAAAGAAAAAACTTCAGCTTATTGCATGTGCTCACAACTCCAGCTTAATACTCTGCCTATACCAAATTATGCAACATATTCAGATCCAACTTCATAAAGGCCACTGGTAGAAACTCACCTCTTATCGAAATGGAAGCATTTGGATAGGAGGTGCCTTCTGTTTGCTTGCAAAGACCATTGGCTGCAACTTCTACTGTCCTGCACTTAAAAGATAAAACTGACTGACTGTCTAGTATCACTCTTTTCTTCAAACTCTTGTGTAGATGACCAAGAGAAATCACCTCCTATTATACCAGAATCCAAGTACAGTATGCTTTCTATAGATTTTCAACAAGAAGTCACCAGAAAAGTACTAAACTTATATACTAAAGTCCTCTGATAGCATCTTCCCAACCATTCTCAAATACTGTGTCCTGAGCTAACACTCTTCCTGCATCATCTCTATAATTTATTATACATATCTGATACTTATTCCATTGCAGGGAAGCAATCTCATATTTATCATATTCCAAAAAAGGGTGACAGACAGAAGTCTACCAACCAATTGCCATCACCACTGCATTCTCCAAAATAACAGAAAGACATCAATAGCCAACTCCTCCACTTCTTAAAAACCCACAAATTAATCAGCAATCACTAGTACAGATTTTACCATTCAAGATCCACAGCTGACCTTGTAGTTTACATTACCCACCACTGGACATGTATCATAGAAAGGTTTGGAGAAAGTTATGCTGTCCCCCTCGACATTTCCAAAGCTTTTGCCCATGTGTAGCATTCAGGCTTACTAAACAAATTTCCATCTTTCAGTCTCCCTGCCACCCTCTGTAACTGGGTAGCAAACTTTCTCTCTGGCCATTCTCTGTAAGCTATGGAAAATCACTCCCTCTTTGAGCTTAATCACCAATAATGCTGGAGTGTCTCCAGGCTCTGTCCTGTTACCTACTCTTTCTCCTGCACATGAAGGATCTACTCACAGTAGCCACTAATCCCATCCACAGCTTTAAAGACAATAGTACTCTCCACTCATCCTAGTCATTTGACAAACCATGCAGTACGCTGATATACCAGGCTAAAAGATCATCTACCTTAAAAAGGTAGATGATACTATCCTCCAATGAAGTGAGGTGAGAACAACCTTTATGTTCAATCCCACCAAAGCACTTTTTCTCATGCAAAAGAGATCTCAGCTAATCTATGCTTATCCTCAGTAATACACAAATCACCGAACAAGATCATATCTCTTTGCTTGGACTAATGTTTATGCCAGTCTTTCCTGGCATAAACACATCACATCAATAGCCTAGTTAGCATCCAGGAAACTTAGCACTCTTTTGTTCAAGAGCCTATTTTACACCCAACCAACCTCTTCAATACATACAAATTCATCCATGTTTAAAATACTGCACGTTTTTTTTTTTTTTTTTTTGGGGGGGGGGGGGGGCACCTAAAACTTTCCTTTAAATCCTTGATGCCATCCAGAGGTGTGTAATTAGGCTCACAGATTCTCTTACAGACTTACTTCAACCTCTATCCCACAGGTGCAGTATTTCAGCACGGTCTATTCTACAACTTCTTCCAGGTCACTGCTCCAGTGAATTGGCAACCATCATTCTTCCACTTTCTGTTGCACTCATTAATACAGGAGCTGCAGCTGTCCAGCACTCCTTTACTGTAAAAATGCAAACACACCAACAAACTTGCTTTTATTCAGTCCACATCTGTCTTCTGGAACAGTCTTTCTCAAGAAGTATTCACAAACAATAACAGCCTGCAACTCTTCAAAAAACATCAATAAACTTTATCGCAGTCCTCATCTGCATCTCACACAGGGTACTGATGTAATTATAAGTCCCTCAACATCTCGTGTATGGGATTAATATATATATATAATTCCAAGCTTCAGGATCACCTACAACCAATACCTTAAACACTGATCTCTACACCATCTTTCAATGGGATGAAGATAATCTGGTCACCTTCAATGACACCAAAATGCAGTCTTCCCTTTTTCCCTAACATAAGGGACCACGGTTAAAAAATTCCTTTACATTCAGTAATAAAGAAATCACCATACAGGATTGAATCTTTCCCTCCTTGTACTGACATTTACTTCCAGCCTCTTCTGACAACCTCTTCTTCAAACATATGGCATCAATAGCTTCATCTATAAACTAGGCTTTCTCTTCTGTTGATGTCCTCTCCACCATACAAATCCCAAATTCGTTCCCTTCTTAGAATACTGATGTTTGTGATGGCACACCTAAAATCCTCCCTAAAAATTCTTGTACCACATAGAACAGTGCAATGCAACTCATAAATGATCCCACCTCACAAACTCAGTTCAACCTTGATCTCACAGATGGATGCACTGTTTCAGCCCTGTATCTTTCTGCAGGTACTTCCACAGTCACTGTTCTAATGACAGCCATCATTCCTCCACATTCTGTTGAGCCTCTTAAAACAAGAGCAAGTCAACATCCCCTTTCAGTACAACTGCAAAGACCAAATTTGATTCTCTTTCTCATTTATTCCAACTACTTGGTCCTCTGGAACAGCCTTTCTCATGAAGTGTTTCCTAACAACTTCAGCTCTCCAAGAAAAATGTCAATGGATTTCTTCTTTCTCAATCCTTATGTACACACGCCAGTGCTATAAATTCAACCATGAGTATGAGATAATTACTAAAAAAAAAAAATGGGGGGGGGAGCAAAAGAACAAACCTATGATTCCCATCATTAATTTAAAGTTTGATAAAGTTGCATTTATGTGTAATTACATCTACGTAGTTACATAATGTGTAACTAAATAGAATGTCCTAACTTTCTTGTTTGTCTGAGTATCTGCTCTCCAACTAACTGATTCAAATCCTACAACAAGCATGAACTGTGATTGTCTTGAGGTGGGAGAGGAATTTCACCTCTACCTCAAGACAATCTTACCCCAGTATAGGACCACCACTCCCATTACTGGAGGCCTGAAATGAATTGAAACAATTCCATGTTTGGTCTTTACAGCAGCGATTCTGAGGGAAGAAAATGCATATAAAAATGTATATGCTTATACATACATACTTACAAAAACATACATTTATTATTATTATTTGACACCTCCAAGGAGTCAACGACTCATCGAGGGAGGGCACCTGTTCTACAACTCCTTCCTCCACCATTCAATTACCAGCTGACCACAACTACACCAATGCCATCTACCACCACTGGTATTTCCACAGAAAATCACAAACATCCATGCCCATGGCAGGATTTGAACCCACAGCCTTTTAGCTGGAGAGTGGATATGCTATCCACTCATTTATATACATATATACGTATATAAATGTGTGTGCGTGTGTGCAGAATTTTCTGTTAACAAGGAGTATATGTGGAATTATAAACTATGACAAGCAAAGGAATCAGCTTTCAGCAGTTCCATGACATGAGAATTTGGAGGGGGAGAGATGGTCGTGGTGCATGGGAAGTTTTCAAGAGGTGTTTAAGGAAAGCAGTATCCAACTATATACTAAGAGTCATAATGATAAATCAAGTAGGAATTAGATGGATGAATAGGATCAGCAAGAGTTGCAAGAAAAGTTGTGGAGGAAATATAAAAGGAAAAAAAGTGAAAAAGCATGCCCATGAATAGTAGAAAAGCACAAGCAAGAAGGGTGACCTGTATGGTAACGAATTATGAGAGGAAGCTAGCTGATGAGTCCAAAAGGAATCTTAAGTTGCTATATGGCAAGTAAAAGGAAGAATGACTATGAAAGGATGACTTTAAAACGTGTCACTGGTAGGGAAGTAACAGAAGCAAATCAAACAGTTGGCTTACTAAGTCATCACTTTGCAAAAGCGTACCATCTTGTTTGTGATACTTCAATGTCAGATGTGCTGTGGAAGAACAGAGATCACAGAAAAAATGGAGGTGCTCAGCATCAACCAATGTATTAAGACAATGTGCAAGAGAATTGGCACCTCAACCCCAAGTTGTTTAATTTAAGCCTCAGTTCTGGAAAAGTTCCAATGAAGTGGAGAGAGTGGGGGGGGGGGCAAAATGATTCCACTGCATAAATGAGGCTCCAAGGCAGAAGCAGCAAATTATAGGCCAATCAGTATATCAGAAGTGATGGTTAAGATTTTGGAGAAATTGGTAAGTCAGAATTCAGGACTGGATAAACAGAAATGTGATAGTTTTATAAGGAGCAACATGGTTTTGTGAAAAGTAGATCTCGCCTCAGTAATGCTGCTGGACTTTCCAAAGGCATTTAACAGAATTCCACATGGAACTCTGTTGCCTAAATTGGAGCAAATGACAATAGATCCAAAGCTGGTGATTTGGATTACAGGATGGATGATGGATAAATAAAAGAGTACTTTATGGAGAAGTTGAATCTAGAAGAAGGTAGGTGACTAGTGTACCTCAGGACTCCATACTTGGTCCTCTACAGTTTAATTTGTACATTTGATATATAGGAAATAAATTGGTGGGAAATATCCAGTTGTTTAATGATGCAAAATTGGGAAGAACCACAGTTAACGAAGTTGATGTCATGATCTTGCAGGATGACTTAAATAAACTGGCAGTATGGACAAAAGTAAATGACTGCCAATTTAATGTGGTCCAGTGTAAGGTGATGCACTTTGGAAGGATGAGATCACAAGCAGTATACTATACTGATGGAACTGAACTGCAAGAAGCTGATGAGGCCAAGGGGCAATTGTGGACAGGAAACTAAAGTTGAGAGAGAGCATATTGCAAAAGTGACCAAAACAACACACATCAAATTACATGGTTGTTAAAGAACACAGTAACAAGCAGGAATAGGAAGTTATTGTTCCCCTTTATAAGACTACATCTGGGCTGTTGTGTGCAGATCTGGTTGCCTGGATTTCTTAGTGATGAGGTTTCAGAGGCAACTGTCAAATGTGGCAAGTCTATGGAATGATTCTTATGAGAATAGATTGAAGGTCTGTGGGATTCAAAAACTATAAACTACCTGATAAGCATACGAGAGGAGATATAACAGAAGTTATTAAAAAGGTTTTTTATAAGATTGGCACTGCTGACTTCTGTTCAGTACAGTGCAGGAGGGGAGAAAACAAGGAGTCACTCAAAATTAAGTAAGAGTGTGGTTAGCAAGGGTATTAGGACTAATTTTTTTTTTTTTTTGCTTAAAGATGGAATGTGTGGGTGGAATGTGTTGCCAGATGCGGCTGTGAGTGAATGAGTTTGAGAGGTATGATAGGTATTGCGTGAATAATAGCTAGTGTGTCAATATAGTCTTCCAACTCCATGGAAATATCCTTATTATAATAATAAAAATGAAAAAACTACTTATTCCCCCTGTCATACTAATATACTAAAGATTTATAATAATTTTTTGCAGATAGGAGTCACATAAAAAAAGTTAAGCGGTTAGATCATATAAGAACTTAATGTCTCTTTGCAAAATCTGATGAAATGCCCTAGAGATCAAAAGCAATTTCCACATCCAAAGAACTTCTGTCAACTGATAATGGGAAAATTATTACTAACTAATGGTGATCAGTTTAAAGTTTTCCAGATAGCAAAGAAGGTATATGTTAATGAATTTCTTCATTATTTTACAAAGACATGCATCTGAGAGTAAAGAATATTTTGCCATTTTTAGGAATAACGGTGCATATGGGATAATTTTCAGTATGCACAATAAGCAAGAATGGAATAGGAGAGTATAAAAAGATTAATACAAAATAGGAATCAATGCTGAAGCAATCCTTCCAACCTTTAGGCACACCCAGAAGCCCCTTCTTCAATTCAGTTGCCAGAGGTGAGCCCCCCCCCCCCCCCCCCAAAAAAAAGAACTGCTGGGTTTCTCCAGTATGTCTAGCACAACAATGAAAACTCATACTGCATACTTGAAGTAATACAAGAAAAGTAAACCATAACTTTAAGCCAACTCTGGAAAGTACCTCTACCTATGTTAGTTCATCCTGATACTTTTCTAAACTGATGGTCTAATGCCTCCTGAATGAGAAATATAACCAAGAATACCGACTGACTTAACAACATGAACGTGGAGGCAAAGAATTCAGTTGCTGGATCAAAATTACATATATATACCCAGACAAACTTCATTTACACCGGAATCTTTTTAAATTATAAGGTTAAACCTAGCCAGTCACTACAAATTTTGCATTTCATCCCATGGAAAATATCTAAAACTCCGATTTTTAGGCTAAACTCAGCTTGCTGTTGACATCAAATATAAATTTCACTTAAACGAAATTAAAACTGTTTATCACTGCAACTCCAATATTTTACAATCTCACCTAAATATTGGGGATAAATTAACTTGTTTCAAAATGAAACAAACAGTTTTTTTAACAAGTGCTTTTTTATATTTATACAAATCGCCATTTTTTCTGATTAATTCTGATAAATTTAGTCATCATTATGGGCAAAGGGCTGGATTTAAAATTATCGTGGTCTTTAAGTAACAACTTTTAAGTCCCCCCCCCCAACCCCCACACACAAAAATAAATTTCGGGTTTAAATTCTTGTTCTGTACTGAGGAGGTCCCTTGTAGTGAGAGGTCATAAGTCTGCCTTATACATAAATCGAGCTAGTAAAGGGATTAGAGACTAATCAAGGAAGGACCTTGGAAATCACCTCGTCTACATTAAATATTATATATAAAAAACTCATTCGGTAGAAATGATGCAAGAAATGACTTAGTTTTGAATATTTACTGTTTTTATATAACCCTTCCTTTAAAAATTCCAGATCCTACGGTTTCCCCCAAAAAATATTCCCAAAGAGGGGAAAAAATTTCTAAATGAGCTAATGCCGTATTTACATAAGTTAAAGATTGGAATGGAATTTTGCTAATACGATAAAGCAAATGTCCGTCAATATTCAACAATTAAGTATAATGTTTTAAAAACAATGGCTGCACATGCCGCTCTGACCTCTTAAACTTTTACGTTGGAATGATAATACCTAGCTGTCCAACAACTCGGTGCCAATCATTTCAGGAACGCAAAGAGAACGACCAACAAAATCTTGAAATGCAATCCTGAGTGCAGTTTCTTACACTGCAAGCCAAGCGTTCGTTTGCCAAAAAATGCCGAGCATGCTAAACATTTCCCAGCTCACTCAGTTCACGTGTCTACCCACCACGGCTGGCATTCTGCCAAAGACATGCCGAGCGTTCTTTACGTTGCCTGCTTTTCGTTAGTTTTTGAAACAAAGAAATTTTATACAGATCAACGCACAAAGAATTCTTTTTATTTCTACAAGAAACGTATTTTGCACAAAAGCTAAACCAGATAAGTGTTTTTGGCAATCGAGCGATGGTAAATTGACGTAGAAATATTAATAGTTAACATATTTCAATAAGTATCTATTATTGTTTTACAGCCATGTAAAGAAACAATGTTTTCCTTTGAAACTTAGTTTCAAAAGTAAGAGCTTTCACAATTTTCAGCTTCTTACATAGTTATATTTACAGCTGATAAGGAACTCGGTATATTCACCTTTTTTTTTTTTAATTTATTGTTTTTTTTTTTTTTGTATTTGTAGTTTCTGATTAATAGTTTGAGTGGATAAAAAAGTTCGAATCAACTTCTCAAGGCAGTGAAAATACGGTCTTCTGAGTAGAGTTCGTCGACTTAAGTAGTGTATTACCACAACTCTCAGACTGCAGTTGTATTCTTGAGGATCTCTGTCATCTTTCGAAACAACCAGTTTTGTCACCTGGGCCATGAAATAATAAGTGAATTATTGTTTACAATACTTCAGTTTACTATCCACTGTAGCTAAGAGGAACGAACGAATGCAGAAATATAGAAAAATGACATCGATTACCATATCTTAGTATCAAAAGAAAAGGAATTTTTTTTTTCCCCCGATACCAAGGTAAAGCCCTAATTTATAGTTTAGTTAGAATACTTCAATTTACTATCATCCACAGCTCAAATAAAGACAGAATGCAAAAATATAAAGAAAAGCCATCGACTACTGTGCTTAGTTATAAGGGGGGTATTATATTTCTCTCCCTCACATTACGATGCTCAAATACTATCAAGGGGTTTTTTCTATTTCTATACTACACAGAAAAGTAAACAATTTTCTGTATCGAATCCGTATTAGAAATATTCAAATATAGTGCCTGGAAACTGCTTGGGTAGAAACAAACAAGTAATTAATGAATATACTCAAACCTGGCACTAAAGGGTGAAATCGTCCAGTTAACATATCTGCGGGCATCAAAACTATACAGTTTGCTTACCACGGCATTTAACAATGCACTGAATGCTATGTAACTGTATAGACAATTCCGAGTAAGGTAAACAGCTCTTACAGGAAAAGTATATTTTCTAATCATTCCCTACTAGAGAATTCCATCACTTTCTAGAGTAACTTATTAATTCTATTAAGAGTAACATTGTATATTATGCTGAAGGATTTGTCCATAATCTTGTCTCCCTTCTCGATTACCTTATCCAGCAATGCATTACGCTCACAAAATATTCGCTATGCAAAAAATCTACTCTTTATTTACTTACCGCAAAAACGTTTCCAAGGATGACTTGTTTTTATACTTTCTCCTCCGTCTATCTCGTGAAAAATATTCTGGCGAGTTTCTCTGCTTACATGTCCCGATAAAGTCTTAATCATATCAATATTACTGAGAATTCGCTCGGAAACTCCCCCTTCCGGAATCCAGTGCAACCAAATCAGTCCTCAATAATCCAGATGTGATATAAACACATCTGGATTATTGATTGAATCAATATTGATTATTGATTCCAACCGTCGGTACATATCACAAACTTCTAAGCCCCATTCACATCACTCCAACCGACTCCCTGCCGTCAACATCCTATAATACAGCACATATAGTTTTAGATTTGAGTTCCGAAGCACAACTTATTGATCCTACACATATGCCAGCACATTCAGTCTATTAAAACTGTTCTGGAGACGACTACCATTTTACATATGGTAGCCGATTTGTAAAATCTAGAAATGCCCCTTGCCGTCACTAGTCTCCTTATTAAATGAAACTAGGTAATTAAAACAAAAGTGAACAAATCTCATACTAGTTTCTATGACGAATATTTTCCCTCGCTAACAGATCATGTCATCTCTTCGCAGTCTCTCCAAAATCTTACCCTGACAGATGCAAATCTCTCTGCAATTTGGCACTCCGGTTTTGTTTTCGCATTTATTAAAATATACTACAGTATCACATTTTCTCAACACGTGATGAAACTGGCTTACTTCAAGTCATCAACTTTCTTTACATCAAAATTATTGAACATCCTAAACACCTCAAGCTCATTTATCTGCAATCATTCAGTTCTTTGCTCGTCATGACACTCTTAATGAAATAATGATTAAGTGGTTTCGCTATATCTTCTGACTGGTCACTCCACCAACTCTATCCAACAATCAGCACGGTCGCATCGACACACAATTTTGTCCCACAGTAGAAAACACTTAAGCCACATCTTGCAAGGGATTTTCAACTAAGGATTAGAACAGTCAAACGGCATAAAGACTTCTGCGCCACGAAAATCGATTTCCCTTTAGGACAGTGTTTCTCAACGTTTTTTTGGATCATGCCCCACCTCAACGTCTCAAAGATTTTGATGTCCCCTTTCTAGCATAATAGTTAGCCAAGTTCTGAAAAAGTATAATATAAATATGTACATTTTCTAATTGCCCCCCAAAATATTCAAATTGCCCCACGTTGAGGAAACACTGCTTTAGGGAAATGAACCGACAGAAGGAGGATGCACAATTACCAGACATAATTATACTATTCTCGTAGTCTAAGTTGCTTTTTTGTGCAATTATAATCGACTTAAGTCACTCAAAAGTGGTTTGTTGGCAACACTGCAGACAAACTAGGACTTCCTTAGCCTGTTTTCGCTGGTCTCCTTTCATTCTTCTTTACATTTCCAATACTATCACTTTCTAGTTTGCGCTTCATACTCTTCACTATTTTAGTACTTTTCTCATATCCTCTTGCCTGTTACTTCCAGATCCAGGTATATAAGCGCTTCCATTCCTTACTTATTCTTCTCTCTTCACCACTCCTTATAAGTTCTTCTTTCCACAGCGACTCTTTTTATTATAATACTGGAACTTTATGCTGTTCAGATGCAAATTCTAGTAAAGTGCAAACAGGAGTATCAAAACGGTTGGATAAGGTTTCATACTAAGACATGAATACAATGGAAGTTATTAGTTAATGTCAATTCATATAAGATGATTATTTCCATCTCTTAAAAATATTTTACACACACACATACACCAACAAAAGCATTCTCGCTTTTATATTTGCTGCAAAATCTTCAATGAATTCATTTGCTTGTGATAGAAAGCGAGTAGATACACGCATCCTCATTCACGCTTGCGCATTGAATTACGATCAATTTGGGTAGACAAATAGTAAACAGAAATGAAAATAAACCTTAGTGAAGGGACACACAGTAAACATCAAACGAACTGCCTATGTACAGAAAAACATTCAAGGAATTTATGAACTGTGAACACCTACCTTCCATTTTCCTGAAAGTTTCAATTCTGAAGATAATTTGAAGATATTACAGGTAAATCACACTTGTCTAAAGTCTTGCCATCTCGCAAATTACATAGCCACCAAGCAGACAGAACGTGAAGTGCGAGTCGCGCGTGCTATTCACCCACTGGGCGTGTGAGTCAGACAGGACCAGAGAAATAATAACTTGTGGCTGGGTTGGTTACCGCTACGGGGCAAGTTTTTGACAGGCTGTGGCGGCAACCCAACCACTCCGGCCGGGGTCAGGACGATACCATTGTGTTTACAGCCTAGTTCCAGTAGAAAAAGACCAGGGGTGACCAGGTAGAATGGAGTGCAAAGGATGTTAGAGGTCGTTATTCTTTTTACAGGCCTCAGCTTCAAAATTGCTCCGTGGTTGCCATACAGGTATAGTAGATAAACATGCATGAAAAATACGACGAAAAAACAAAAAAATAGCAGCAGTTTTGATTATAAAGACAAAAAAATTTGAAGCATTTTTATTTTCACTAAACAAACATAGCAGATTTAAATAAAATGAACATAAGCTTTCAGCGAGCGCATTTAAAGTAGACGCATGAAATTTAATACAGAATATACAAAGAATGAGCCCTAATTCGCATAAAAACATAGCAAGCTGCGTACATTTCATACTTCATTATCCCACTGCTGGGAGTTTAATTCTCACGCCCTTTATTTTTTTTTACAAGTCTTCACTTAACTATCCTTTCTTTCTGTTGTTTAGGGCAGCGCTTCCCAAACAGTGGGCCGTGTCAAATATGTATATAAGATAAAATGCAATATTTGCATTTGATTTTTGCAATATTTGCTGTATATATTTTGTATTGAATATAAATATAATAAATATATGTCTGTATAACGATTTTTTTTTTCGCTAGGGGCCGTGAAATATTTTCATTTTTCGAAGGGAGCCTTTACATCCATAAGTTTGGGAAGCACTGGTATCAATTCCCACTATGGTATGAATGTTTGCAAATGTCTTTGGGTTGCAGATGAGTTTCACCGTCAATGGGAAATCAGCATCCTGATTCAATTATAAGCCCTAAAGTATCTTGAAATGGTACAATTTGGTCCTCTAGAGCAGCGCTTCCCAAACTGGGGGCCGTTAGTTTTGTTGGGGGGGGCGTGAAATAATGAAAACAAATTTAAAATGTTTTAAGACTAAGTGTGCCATGTCAAATGTTTATGTAAGATGCTAAAAATGTAATATTTGCATTTGATTTTTGCAATATTCGCTGTGTATGTTTTGTATTGAATATAAATACAATAAATATTATAATAATATGTCTGTATTACGATTTTTTTTCCGATGGGAACTGTGAAATATTTTAATTTTTCCAAGGGAGCTTTACATCCATAAGTTTTGGAAGCACTACTCTAGAGCAATGCTTCGCAAACTTATGGATGCCAAGGACCCCCTTTGGAAAAATTAAAATATTTCACGGCCCCCGGCAGAAAAAAATTGTAATACAGACATATATTATTGTATTTATATTCAAGATTTTGGTTTGTAATCTTTTCTGTGTTTCGCATCAATGTCTTTGAAACGAAACTTATACGAATAAGCATATATTTACTAATATTCAATCGCCGAAATACGTAAGAAGAAAAATTTGTTAACCAACACCAATGTGTGATTTTTTCCATTAAAATATAAAAAAGAACAAAAAAGAAATAATAATAAAAATTAAATACGTTTCTTTGAAGATTAAAAAAAGTCTACTGTGTCTAAAAACATTTTAAATTTGTTTTCATTATTTCACGGCCCCCAGTTTGGGAAGCGCTGCTCCAGAGCAGCGCTTCCCAAACTTCTGGATGTCAGGGCTCCCTTTGGAAAAATTAAAATATTTCACGGCCCCCCTCGAAAAAAAAAATCGTAATATAGACATATATTATTACAATATTTATTGTATTTATATTCAATACAAAACATACGCAGCGAATATTGCAAAAATCAAATGCAAATATTACATTTTTAGCATCTTACATACACATGACATGGCACATTATCTCATTTTTTTATATAGATAGATATATTGTTATTGTACATTTGCCGTACAAGCACATGAAACGTAAAACGATTAGTAATAAAGAGAGAGAGAGAGACAGAGAGAATTAAAAACTTAAAAGGAGTTTAATAACAATTTAATATGATGGATGTGTTTCAATACTGCTACACAAAAAGTCAATATCAGGTGAAATATTTGAAACTGCAATTCTTAGATTTCTGCTTTGAAATGAAACTTATATGAATAAGCATATATTTACTAATATTCGTTAAGAGCAGAAATACGCAGGAAGCAAAATTTGTGAACCCGCACCAATGTGTGATTTTTTTTCTGTTAAAATATAAAAACATAACACTTAGTCTTAAAACATTTTCAATTTGTTTTCATTATCGGGATCTTAGTCTTGAGGGCACTGTAGTTTGGCCAAATAGTGGGTGGCACTCATCATTTATTTGTCAGCTGAGAATGCAGATCTTCGAATTGAAGGGGATGCAATACCAGCCAAAGTATACAGGTCTTAGTGGTGTTGGTTTCAGGCATCCTGTAATTAAGCGGCAGCTTTCATTCAATGCTATCAACCAAGTGATCAAACATGTATAATGCTATGCATTATGGGAAGGGCTACTACCCAAACCAGTTTCTACCTTTATTGAGGTTTCACCAGTAGGAGCCAGACCCAAAAGTAATACCAAGGTTGAAGTAACTTCATGTGCAAATTTTATTTGCTTACACTTGGATTAAGGATGAAACCAAGAATATAATTTCTTGACATCTAATTTATAGTATAACCAAATGAAAAAACTTTCAACAGCTATCTCCAATCCAGAGTATTCTAGTATTAAGGTGTGACACCTTTTCACTACTTGTATAAATTGGAAATATGACTTCTGCATTACTTCAACCTTGGTCTCCCCAAGTTGTCCCCATCCATCACAGCCCTCTATGCCGATGACACAATTATCATAGCCAGATCCCTCCGTCCACATCTGGCCACAAAGAGCACTCAATGAATTAGAGAATTGGTACACCAAATGGCGCATTGCCATCAATCCAGGAAAAAGTTCCACAGTACTTTTCACCAGACGTAAAGCAGAACCGAACACAAGCATATAGAAGTTTGGAAAAATCATCCCTTGGCACAACTCTACCAAATATATGCCTAAATTTCAAGACACATATAAATAGTATCTCCACTAAAGAAATGCAAAATCTTTGACAGATGTCGAGCATGGGAATGTCACCTTAAGAAGAAGCAGTCAATGCAAAATTCAGTGGATGTTTGTTGAAAAATAATTTTCTTGTGCTGAAAAAAACTTTATTTGCTTACACTTGATTCTAGTAGCAAGACTTATACGTTGGTTAGACATAACTGGTAATTAGTTTACGGAATTAACAACGCATATAAAGTATATTAATTAAAGGTAACTTTAATGAATAACTTCTATATTTCGGCAACGTCACATTGCCATCTTCAGGAACATAAAGATATGGTATGTGCACTCCGGAACTAACACAAAGCAAATGAGGAAGAAAGCAAGAAACTAATATTGTTCCTAAAGTTCTAATGGTGCCCTCTTGCGGGCTAATTTGGTAGTCTTGGCAGTTGGGCTGAAGTTCTCATAATGAAAGTCTCCCAAATTTGGGGCAGTTTCATGCACCCAAATTTGTTGAGGTTAGGAACGTTTTTTAGAGCTGCTGAAGATTCTTTGAATAATCTTTCGTATTTAAACTTGCTGCGATGAATTATTTTTGTTTTCTTCCAACGAATTTTATGGTAGGTATCTAAGGCATGGTCTGCCAGCCCAGAGCGGCTGTACTGGTGAAACCAGATGTAGTCTTGGTGTTCTGAAATCCTGATATTTGTTGTTCTGCCTGTTTGGCCAAAGTAGGACAATTTGCAGCTGCAAGGGACCTGGTATACACCAGGTAGGTCTAGGGGAAGTGGTTGGTCTTTGGTAGAGCGGATAAGGGATGCCAACTTTTTATATGGTCTGTAACAGGAAGTAAGGTCATATTTTTTGAGGATATTGGTTATTTTCTCAGAGGTGCCCTGGATGTAGGGGATGGTGATAGACTTGGTGTAATCTTTATTGTGGAGGGGGGGAGGGGGATTGCAGTTTACAGGTTTTAGTATTTTTTGGATTTTTTTGGGGTTATAGCCATTGGCTAAGAAAGTGTTGAGGATGTGGTTTAGTTCAATAGTCAGGGCCTTGTCATCTGAGCAGATTAATTTTGCCCTGTTATATAGTGTTTTTATCACCCCATATTGTTGTGAGGGGGAGGGATTGCTGGTGAATGTATCTGCCAGTGTGGGTGGGTTTTCTGTAAACAGAAAAAACCAAAGATCCATCAAGCTGGCGGGTGATTATAGTGTCTAGGAAGGGGAGGGTGTTGTTTTCCTCTTTTTCTAAGGTGAACTGGACTCTGGGGTGTTGGTTGTTTAAGTGTGCTAGGAAGGAGTGGAGTGTGTTTGAGCCATGTGGCCAAATAGCAAACACATCATCCACATAACGAAGCCAAATAGTGTGTTTTTGTGGGGCGGAGTTTAAGGCTTTCTCTTCAAATGTCTCCATAAAGAAATTGGCCAAGGGTGGGGAAAGTGGTGAACCCATGGCTGTCCCCTCTAGCTGTTTGTAGAACTTTCCTTGCCAAACGAAATAGCCTGAGTTCATTGTGAACTGAAATAGGGCTGAGATATCGGGTGGAAACTTGGCTTGGATGAGCTCAAGGGTTTCTTTGAGTGGGACATTAGTGAATAGGGAGGAGACGTCAAAACTGACCATTATGTCAGTGTGTTGGAGTGTGAGGTTTTCTATGCTGGCTTTAAAGTGGGCTGAGTTTTTTATGTGTGATGGTGTGTTGCCAGTGTAGTGTGCGAGCGTTTTGGCTAATTTATATGTGGGGGAATCAATGCCATCCACTATGGAATGCAATGGCACATTTTGTTTATGTATTTTTGGGAGTCCATATAATCGGGGGGGGGGGGGGGTCTAGAGTTATAAGGTTTAAGTTTGTTGGTGACTTCCACAGGCCAAGAAGTGACTTTCTTAAGGAGTCTGTGGATAGTTCTAATCTGAGAGCTGGTCGGATTATATTCAATGGAGAGGTAAGTAGTACGGTCTAGTACTAAAGAATTTAGCTTACCTTTGTAATCTTTTTGATTGAGTACCACAGTGGCGCTTCCCTTATCAGCTTTGGTGATTACTATTTTTTTTGTTGTTTTTCAATTCTTGTAGGGCTGTATATTCGTTTTTGGATAAGTTGGATTTTGGAGGTTTGGCTTTAGTGAGAACACCGACTACGGAAGATTATTCAAAGAATCTTCAGCAGCTCTAAAAAACGTTCCTAACCTCAACAAATTTGGGTGCATGAAACTGCCCCAAATTTGGGAGACTTTCATTATGAGCACTTCAGCCCAACTGCCAAGACTACCAAATTATCCTGCAAGAGGGCACCATTAGGACTTCAGGAACAATATTAGTTTCTTGCTTACACTTGGATAAAGGATGATATCAAGAATATAATTTCTTAGCATCTTTAATTTACAAATTTCAGGACAATTACCTGAAGCAACACACATACAATACATACCTAATCAAGAAGGGAGTAAACCAGGTTTAAAATAGCTTAATATCTTTAACATATATATATATATATATATATATATATATATGAATTTCTTTTTTACAAACGGAATTAGTGATGGATAATACAGCTAAGACATCTAATTTATAGGCAGAAGTGTGCTAGTAAATTTTTAACTAGCATGTTGGGAAAAACATCCAGGTTTTCCCTCTGTGAGAATTTCATCTCCAAAAAAAGTATAACTGAATTCCATTATAAGCAAACATCCACTTAATTTTACCTTGGCCACTCCTTTGGGTAATGACCTTATTAGGTTCACAACAATTCTAGAAATACAAAATCTTTGACAGATGTCAAGCATGGGAATGTCACCTTAAGAAGAAGCAGTCGATGCAAAATTCAGTGGATGTTTGTTGAAAAATAATTTTCTTGTGCTGAAAGAGATAATCCCCACAGACACTGCCACATAAGGAAGGTGGTGGGGAAAAGAAGCAAAACAGGGTGCTGAAATAAACATGCCCCTGGTAGATTTTCCATGATATAACAAGCTTATAACAGGACAGCACAAATTGGAAAAACGATGGTACATTGTGCCCTTCGATTAGAAAAGGTCTAAGTTCAATTCTTGTCCTGACGAAAGGAATCTTTATATGGACTTTTTCAATTGAAGGTGAGTTAGCCGATCTCATACGGAGGTAGCAGAGTTTTTTCTCCTGGAACCTCTGGTTTTTCATCCCGCACACAGACAAATCAGTCCTTCAGAACGCACGCAATTTACAGACAAAAAATACTAGCGGTTGTGGGCAGTAGATAACGTTGATGTAGGATTGGTAGTAGAGGTTCTGTGTAGTAGTGGAGACTGAGAGTTGTACAGTAGGTGTCCTCTCGCGATGAGTCTTCTGACTCCTTGGAGGTGTCACGAATAATAATAATAATCCAGATTCCACTTAGCCATCATTGAATGGCTAGTGGAATCTGGATTATATATTATAAGTAAATTATATACTTGGTTTAATCCTTTATCCAACTGAAGCAAACAAATTTGCATGTGAACTATTTTCAGAATTGGGACAAATCGTACAAAGAAGCTAATGACTTCACTTGCCTTTCTCATAACAAAGCACATCTCCTTGCAGATATGTATAATGCTATGAATTATGGGAAGGGTCACTACCCAGACCGGTTTCAACCTTTATCGAGGTCTCATCAGTGGGAGCCAGATCCAGGTGATAAGGTTGAAGTAATGCAGTAGTCATATTTTCTTTAATTTATAGTATAGCCAAGTGGAAAAACTTTCTCTAATCAGAGTATTTTAATAATAAGTCACACCTTTTGGCTACTCGAAGGAGATGTGCTTTGCATTATGGGATACTAAGGCAAGTGATGTGAGGTCATCAGCTTCTTTATATGAGTTGCCCAGTCCTGAAAATAGTTCAGATACAAACTTGTTTGCTTACACTTGGATAAAGGATTATACCAAGTGGAAAAACTTCCAACCAAAACTGGCTCACATGAGCCAGTTCGAGCAAAACATTGCTTTTAAGAGAGCATGGTAAAGGAAACAAGAATATTAAATACAAGACAATTATGGAAATGATATTAATGCAAAATAGTAACAGTGAAGAACATCTTACATATTCAAGAAAATACCATAGAAAAAAGGGGAGGGGGGAACTATAGATCTGATGGATACAAGAAACAATTAAAATTTTTAAAGATTATAAATCTAATGTTTAGAGGTACCCGTGGAATAATTAAATTAATAACATAACGCATATAAAACCAACAGTAATAAACTTTAATGAATTAAAGGTATAAATATTTTGTACTGAAAGTAACAGTACATCATCAGTGTAGAACAAAAGTTAAAGGAATGGAATACAAAGTACAGAACAGTCGGTGGATTACCAATTAAAATTGTTGCCGCGTGCCAGAAAATTACTACTAATAAAATATTAAATAATTCTTAAAAATTATTTCATTGATGGTTGCATAAGATAAGAATCTCCCAAACTTTTGGTAGAGAGAGAGAGAGAGAGTCATTCGATTCAAATTCAGCCGATGTACAAGGCTTTGCAACTTTCTTTGAAAAGGAGTTCATATTTAAACTTACATCTGTGGAAAAGACAAGCTTCCCACTGGATATGTTTTGTGTCAATGCTATATTGTGCTAGACCAGACTTATGAGGTTTCATGTATTCAATATACTACTGATGTTCCTTCCTTCTTTTTTTCACAGAAAGGCCTGTTTGTCCAAAGTATGATAAATTACATTCACAAGGTATCTGGTAAATACCAGCTAATGATGGAGGTGCCAGTTTGTATTTTGTAGATGGCAACGAGTGAGAAATTTTGTTGATAAGAAAATATGCGGGAATAAGATGATACTTCTTCAAAATTCTGCCAATAGGTTCTGAAATGCCTGAAATATAAAGGGATTGGAACTCTGTGGTCTGATGAAGAATCCTGAGGTGTTGGAACACAGGAGTCAATTATCTGCTGGATTTGATTAGGGTTGTAACCATTAGATTCTATTAATTTTTTTTATAGTGAAAAGTTCTTGTTATAAGCTTTACCATTCTTGGACATCCTCCTTACATGCACATCCTCTGGTACTTTGTCAACAAGTGTCTATCAAAAACTTACCTTTATCGGCAGATACATTCATCAAAAGTCTGCTCATCACACCTCTCAAAAAATCGGTGTTATCAAGTCTTTAATTAATATAGCACATAAAGTGTGCTCCTCCCCCTTAATACAAAAATTATATTAAAGTAATCTTCTTATATATCCTAAAAGAAAAAGGACAAATTATTACAATTTGTTGAAATGTGGGAGAGTTAGGATATGTTCTTTCTTATGGTTATCAGTTGCTTTAATATTCTTGTTCTAGCTGTTTTATGAAACTTTCCAAGAATTGGATAACTGCAATTCTTAAACTTCTTGAGAAACAGCCAACACTGGCTACCAGCACTGAATCCTCTTAGGATGTTCAGTTCCTAAGAGGAACTGAAATTCTTAATGAAAGATATCTAATGCTCACTGTTTATATGTTATTACACTTTTTATACTGCATCCTTAGTATTGGTCTTGGACACAGAGACCAAAGACTGGAACCATTAAATCAGCATTATATATTTAATGACTAGTTGCCACAGAATAAAAAAAAAGTTTTGTTTTTTTTAATTTATTATTTGAATGCATAACTAGTTTCGTCTTCTTAGAAGACTTCATCAGCTGCACAACATGAAAAGCAAGTACAAAAAAAATATACATTACAAGACAACAACATCTATAAATTAAGTTGCAATCAGATTGCTGACATTTAAAGGCATTCTGGATACCATAATATTGTTGAGCACGTTCGCCCGGGCATGATCTCATATATGCCAGATTTGGATAGCTGAAGAGTGATATTCAGAGGTTATAGCTGAGGTTAGTATTAAGGTGGAATGGATTGAGGACAATTTCTGTTGATTCAATAATTTTTCTCCCAGCACAGCATCTACAAATGTGTTTGATTTGTTCCTGATTACTAAATGAGTGATAGAATCTTCATCAGGATTAGCAGAATTAAGAATGTGATTAGATATGCTGGCTCTAGTTCTGCATTACATCACATCTCTAACATGCTCTTCCATATGCAACTGAATGGATTCTCTGTCTGGCCACATTGGTGTAACTGCAGAATGCCCTATTTTGGTCAGATAGAGAAATCCAGTGAGCTAGACGAAACTTGTTGTGGATTCAAATAATAAATAGATTTCTATTTTTTATCCCTCTGCTTCTAGTTATTAAATTTTAATAACATTAAATTTAATGATTTCAGTCTTTGGTCTCTGTCACAGAAGCCATCGCCTAGGATGTAATATAAAAATTGTCATAACACTTAAAACAAACAGCAAGCATTAGACTAGAAATCAAAAGCCCCGAGAGGAATTCTCTCTATCAGTGCTGGTAGTCAGTGTTGCCTGATAGGGCAAAATAGGGCACATTGCTAATACACCACTGAGTTGCACATGAAAGAGTATGATTAGATAGTGCTGGATCTAATTTTGCCATTGTGTGGCAGAACTAGAGCTAGCACTATCTAATCATGTTCTTAATTCTGTTAAACATGATGAAGATTCTATTACTTATCCAGTGATCTGAAATAAATCAAAAAACGTTTTTAGATACTATAAGCTTAAGAATTATTTGAATCAACAGAAATTGTCCTCAATCAAGTCCACCTTGGCTAATACTACTGTCAGTTATAACCTCAGACACTCGTCAGCTCTCCAACTTTGGCATATGTGAGATCATGCTCACGTGAGTTAGTTATTTTTTATTTTTATGGTTCAAAGACATTAAAGATCATACTGTGCCAGGACACAGATTACAGCAGTACATATGGTAAACAGTTGGTAGGAAAATCCCACCACATCCATGCCTGTGGTGGGATTCGAACCTACAGCCTCTTGGCTGGAGAGTGGATACACTAACCACTCAGGCAACCAAGTTGGTTGCCCACATGAACATGCCCACCAATGCTATGGCATTCGGAATGCTTTCAAATGTCAGCAATCCATTTGCAACTTAATTTATAGCTGTTGCTCTCTTGTAATGTATATTTTTTGGTATTTCTCTTTTCATGTTATGCACCCAATGAGTCTTCCAAGAAGACAAAATTAGTTGTGGATTAAATAGGATTAAATAATAGTTTTATTTTATCCCTCAGCTTCTAGTCATTAAATTTCTTCAATTATGTCATAGCCAAGTAAATCCATTGCATCAACACACACACACACACACACACACACACACACACACACACACACACACACACACACACACACACACACACACACACACACACACACACACACACACACAGGGCATTTCAAAAGAGTGTATACAACTTTGCAGGAGAACAGAAAATAACTCTGAAGACGTACAAAAGCTGAGTGAGTATCATAATATAGTAAAACAGAAATTTTGGATCACGTAACTTTATTACCAAATGACAACACTAGATGGCGTGATGCATTGCACCATTTGAAAATGACTACTTTCAATAGTGCAGAACAAGCACGTTATGTGTTTTGGTTTGAGAAAACTGACTCTGCAACAGAAGTTCAGAGGAATTTCCACATGCAATATGGCAAAGAACCTCCTAGTAGACACACGATCTACACGTGGCACAAGAATTTTGTGGAAACAGGTTGTTCTGTGCACCATCCAAGGTCAATGGGAAGGTCACATGCTGCCAATGCTGCTGTGGAAGAACTTCGAGAGAGTTTCTGGAGAATCACTGGAAAGTCAACCAGATTGGCATTTCGTCAAAATTGGAATTCCATATGTGATTGTGTGGCTTGCTTTATGGCAGCATCTAAGTTTAAGGCCCTACAAATTTACTCTCATAATATTTGAAGAAAGATAATACGAAGATATGCCAGGATTTCTGTATGGAAATTATCAGTAGGATAGAACAAAATGAGAACTTTTTTGGACATGATCGTTTTCAGTGACAAGTGTACTTTTCATGTAGGTAGGCAAGAAAACACTCAACTGCAGAATTTGGGGAAGCGAAAATCCACACTCCATCAGAGAACATGTTCACAGTACCCCAAAGGCTAATATTTTTTTTTCATCATAAGCAAGAAGAAAGTATATGGACCTTTTTTTTTTTTTTTTTGAGTCTACCATTATTGGTGGTGTGTATCTGGACATGCTACAAGGATAACTAATGCCACAATTAGACAACGAAGTGAAGAATAGTGTGTACCTCTATCATTTTTTTTTCACAACCAGCATTTTTAGGCTTAAATTGAGAAATGGCTAGAAAAGTTAGTTTCTCTAGAAAGAGAAAGTATAAGGAGATTGATAATTGTAGAGGCCAAACGTAAAAAAGAAGAACTTTGAAAAAGTCTGAAGGGATGTTTTGTCTTTATTAAAATGGATGCATGCACACGTCACAGAGTTAATTACATTGCTATTAATGTTAGATTTGTTGATGAAAACAGTAAAATAATAACTCAGACATTGGGAGTAAAGGACACCCAGACATATCACAACAATGAATTTTAACAGGTTACAGTTCTAAAAAGTAGCCTGATGACTCATGTTGGCAGTGAAGAAATGCCTTGTATGTTGAGTGCTTTCAATCAATCCTATCCTATCCTAATTTACGCTCATGCATAGACCTACACTTTTTATCGTGTAGGCATTCGGAACTGAAATTCTATGGAATAGGTTGGTTATTCCTCATTCCTGGAGAGATCCTATGTCTGTAGAGGTGTGTGTTCAAGGGGCCTGTTTGCTTGCGGGAGGAAAACCCCAGATAAACTAGGCAGAAAAACCTTGCAATCCACGCCCAAGACCATCCTAAATATCGTTCTATCTGCCAATTCTGGTAACTCACAAATCTTCAATCTATCCTCGTATGGAACATTCCACAGGGCTGTAACCATCTTCACATCTCCAAGAAACCCAGGTAATCAAATTCTGGGCACAATAATCCAGATATTGACATATCAGTCTTATAAAAAGGAATAATGACTTTTCTGTTCTTAATAGTTAGTGTATTTATGAGCATCCAAGTGATCTTCTGAACTGCTTTGAAAATTTTTGCAATATGACCTCTGAACTTGAGTTCCCTATCACACTACTCCCAGATCCTTGTCCTCATCAACAGAATATACATAAAAGGGCATATTAAAAGAAAAATCATTATCCTTTGACTACAATGGCAACCAATTCAAATCATTCTGCAGGATTGTTTTCTTTAAAGAACTTCCATAACTCAGTCAGTATCAACATAGCCCTTAAAATTGGAATGAACCTGCGTTCAAATTCCATCTAGAATGCAAATTCCCTCACAGAAACTAGTTTTTCATCATGAAAACTGATTAGAAAGACAAGTGCAATTTACAGACAGAATACATTGGTCCCATAATATTGCTTTGGCTGTAATACCACCACCTCTTGGGGAAAAGTCTTTAATGGACTATAGTTGATGAACTTCATTCAGGCTTTGATACACAAGGATAGCTCTATTATCATAAAAACTTTGATTATTCTTTTTTTTAAATGTCCAAAACAGAACTTACATGAAAAATTTCAGAAAATCCTAAGGCTAATTATAAGAATCAGTGTTCACAATTACATAGTAAGAAAATATTTCATAAGAGATGAATGGAAGAAATTTTAGACTTAAAAGAACTAAGTCTGTACTATAAAATAATGTCTCAAAAATTAAAAATTATATTAAAGTCATCATCAGATAGTCTAGCTGATCATAATTTCTCTGAAATGTCCAGCACATCATCAATACCACTGCTTATTATGCATTCCTAGTGGGTTTTTTTCCCTACATTTTATTTCATCTTATTCATTGGTTCTACATTTTAATGTTATTTCAAATTTAACATTTTTTGGCACCATTTCAATACCAAATATAACATCATCTTCACCTCCAAAAAAATCCAAGTGTCAAATTCTTCATACTCCTAATACAGGGTGGCCCATAAGTCATGAAGGGTTTTAAACATTTAATAACTTATTTATTATTTTTTTTATTAATTATGAAAAACCACACCATGTAAACATCTTCCATTTTTAGCTTCACAAAGAATGGTCCTTTCTATAGCATGTTCCATGACAGTTGTTAATGTTTTTAGCTGCAGTACCCTAATTTCTTACAAATATTCTCCTTCAGCTGATAGACTGTCTGGAGCTTGTTGTATGGAGGAGTTAAGTCGAAGCAGATGAAGGTGAGACCAGTGGGATACCACAGGATTCTGTGCTTGGACTACTGCTGTTTAATATGTAAATTAACGAAAGTGGGGATATGCTGATGATGCAAAGTTAGATCAGGTGATAAGGCACATATGGGCAAATGCTAATGAGTGTCAGTTTAAAGATGCTAAGGGTAAGGTTATGCATTTTGGACTAAACAAGTTGCACACTGAGTGTTATATTAATGGGAATTTGCTGATGAACTTGAGAGGTGATGGTGGACAATGAGAAATTTCAGAGGTAATGTGAACTTACATGGTTAAGATACCACATCAAATAAAAATAAGTGAGAAGACCACTATACTGCGAGTACTGAAGAAGTTATTCTATCACTTTGCAAAGCTTTGCTAAGAAAACATCTGGACTGCATTGCTCAGATATAACAGCCTGAGTTCCATGGAAATGAGGTAACCATTATAAAAATTTGACACCAGGTCTTGCCAATAAAACTAAGATAATATCTGGTCTATGAAACTTTTCATATGAAGACAGACTGAAGAAGTATGGTCCTCAAAATCTGATGATGATTTATGTTTTTTTTAATGGTGCATGGAGAGCAAAAAGTCATACTCTGCCATAATCTAAAGTTATAGCAGTACACAAGGTAGGACAATCACAAGCATCCATGCCCACAGTAGGATTCGAACCTATAACCTGTTGGTTGGAGAGTGGATACACTAACTACTTAGCCAACTAGGTTGGCCCCTGATAGTTTGAGAAATAGGAGAATAGATAGGACACAGTAGTTGGTAAAAGGATCTTACAGAACTAATTCAAGGAAAATTTATCATATCATGGAAGGGTGGGGAGAAATTTGGATCATCCCTGAAAGCCAAGTAAAATGGTCAGGAAGAATATGAGAAATCCATTTGCTTTGTATGGCATGTGGTGAGTGAATAGAATAAGCTACCAGATAACAATGTGAATGCACTTTTAGTGATTGTTTGCAAAATGTCCTGATTTAAAAATTGATTCAGTGGAATAATTCTAAAGCTCTACATAAGTTATTTTCTTCTGGAAAGATTGCATAAAGAAAGCTGCAAAGCACACATTCACAATCCTTACCCCCTGAGGAAGTTATCCTAATACTCATTATTCATTAAAAATATTTTAATTTATTCCTTGATATATATTAATATAGATGGAGTTATCCTCCTGCAGTCATTAGCACACAATATCACAGAATTATTCAATTCACATTCAATTAAATAATTTGTTTTTATGTTTATCTCTACTTACTGTAATGTATTATCACCTGTATTAAAAATGCTGAAAATTCTACAGAATAAATAATACATTTACATGACTTTCGTAGTTATTTATTATTATATTTTCAGAATAGTGTTATATGACAGGTACCTAAGCACCTAAAAGTGCCCTTCCTCAAATAAAATACACATGACAAATTAATTATTCATGAATTTTTAATATTTTAAAAAAAAATTACATTTAACTTTGTTGCTAAATCGATGTTTGTATTATAATTAGAAGCTTTTATTCTTAAACAGAAGCATTTCAATAACATTTCAAATGTGAGAACAGCATCGTTCCAAAATGATGCTTAAAGTAATCTGAAAAATTCGTCCTAATTAGACTAAAATAAAACAATTCGCTTTCATTTCATCATTAATGAATCATTTCGATCACATTTGGGAATTAAGTTGCTTAAGCTTTCCTTGTGAATTTCGTCCTAATCGGATTAAAACTGAGAGAGACAGGGGAAGTTATTTCAACAGCATCATCTTTTCATCAATTTCGAATTTTTATTTCGTAAGTGATTTAAGAATTTTGGCATTGGGAAATAAAATGTCGTATAGCATCACTAGAGGTGATTACGAGTAATTATTCACCGACTGTTTTACCTATTTCATATAAAACAGTGAGTACAAGAAACGAAATGTCGCATGCACAGTTTATTCAGTCGATTTCGACCCGTTATAGTCTTCGACTGTATTTTACCGTCTTAATCTACAGAAACAACGTCTAGTAAATAATATATGTCAAAAAAAAAAAAAAAGCAAACAAAATATGGAGAAAGTAAGATACTAGGGTAATTCAGAAGCGGTTACTTGGCCGCAGCATCGACCCGCCGCTTTTCAATGAACTAGAGATGCTTTTTATGAGATATTTGGACTACATGAACAGTGAGACAACTGCAGAACTAATCAAAAGCATGTAGCTTATTATTATTAGGTGACACTTCATACCCCCCCCCTCTTCAAATAAGTTGCGAATCGTTTACATATCTTGAGCTACACGGGCTTGAGGGTATACAGATTTTGCGAATGTGACTTTAAATAGATTTCCTTTCATTTCATCAAGCTTCCGCCTACTTTCGACATCAATAAAAGTTGGTAACACAGGCTCTATTAAATAACGTAATGCAAATTATTCAGCTAGTTATTTCTTAGTAAATGATTGTCATGTCCTCTGTGAAACATGACATATAGTAAAATACGGTTTACCAACTTATCTGTAAAATAGTACATGTTTTAAAATATAACATTTTATTTTGGGAGGAATCACAGTAGCAATGGGGAAGAACAACTGTCAAGATCATCAACTTAAATAGGTCGTGAAGGAATGCTTAACATTTTTATTTGACGTCACGTGATCAGCTATACAAAGAATTTCTTGCTTTAAAAAATCTAGGCATGATTATAGTACTATATAAGTATATCGTACTTAAAAAAAAAAAAAAAAAAAAAAAAAAAAAATCTGTTCTTGCACTGTAAACGCAGTGCGAGAACAAAAATTGCCCTTTCCATTACCCATAGTCTAATTTACTGATCAAGGGATTTACGCCAGACGTAATGACGTCATAAGTCAATAAGTAAAGAAAAACGCCGAGCTAGTAACCTGACCCACATTTTTCGGTAGTTATCCTCTCTTGCCGTCTTGAGTGAAGCGATCACTTAGCTCTCTCAAATACATTCATGGCAATGGAATCCTAACTATTATGCTTCAGGACAAGAAAGATCCAGGTAATTCAGTGCAACAACTGATGTGCAGTACGTGCATATATGATTTGCTAACACATACCGAGAGTAAAAGTACCAGGTGCAATGCACTGAATTTATAATGGCAAAAAAAACTGTATTTTTGAATGCCGAGTTAACTGAGGTTTCCTGAGGAAAAATTTCATCAGAGTTTCCCAAGAAATACCTTAAGGAGGGAAGGAATACTAACTTAAAAAACAAACAAACAAAAAAAAAAGAGTTATCCTAAGAAAATTGCAGTATGAATTGGCCTACCCTTATGAATCAAAGCCTAGAATTAAAGGATGTAAAAATTTATGCTTTAGAACCATACTTGAAGATATATTTACCATATTTATAATACCTTCTCTACTCCCACAGACTTTAGAACTGGCAATAATAAAAATGGGTATTATTTCAATGGCACATCTCAGTTTTATGTTACATAATAATCTACAGATGTTAGGCATTGTACAATAAATTTTACCTTAAATCAACTTATTTACTGAAACTGATTATAATTTACTACAGCATTGAAATTTTTTCACCATGTCAAAAAATACAGTGCACTTTGAAAAGTAGTTCGTTGCTTTATTTTTTTGTAACCAGCTGAACTGTAGAGTCAATTTAAGGATTAATGAATTTTTTTGCTAATTCTGATACAATCTTTCACATTGGCTGAAATCAATTAAACCCAGACAAGTTTAATTATGTATCATAAATTCTTCCTAATACTTGAGCTATAATAGCATATCTTCCTTAAGTAAAAATAAAGATCACTTTCTAAAGTAGCATTCAAGTTTATCTGCACTTCTTACAATTATGAAAATTTGAAAATTGAAAATTCTCACTAGGTATCAGGTTATTTTTAAACAGTCAACTTGTAAAAATGAAACTTGTTGAAACTTAAAAATGTTTTTTTAAAAAAATTTTTTTTTTTTTAATCTGCTGGATAAACTTCAGTTGGATGTTTAATGAGATGAAAAGAGCACAAGGAATAAATTAAACAGTTTAATTTACTAAAATTAAGAGCCAAAAGGCTTCAGTTCAGTGATGCAAAATTATATAAGTAAAGTGGATATTAGATCTAGCATTATTTCAAAGCGAAATGTAGAAACTATGAAAGTTTCGTAAAGTAAGTTGATCAGGGAGCTTATAGGAATACACTCAACTGGCATTCACAAGTTGCCTTAGCACAGACTACTTAGAAGAAATAGGTGCTGCCCAAGTGTCTATATATTCGCCTTCTATTAGTCAATTTTGATAAGGTTTCACTGGCCTCACAGCTGTTTTGAACTCGTTGGTTCTCCCTCCTCAGAGACTATGCAGAAACCTTAAGAGAGCAAAATCTCTTGTTCAGTACTAAGGAACTTGAAATGTCAGGGAGATATATTTTTGCATAAGAATTACCTTCCCATGTTTTGGGAAGTTTAACACAACATCCATACTTATTTAAATTATGTTGGTTTGTTGAGGGCAACTGCATATTCTAAAAAAAACTCTTTACATTTCAACTTGCTGAGATGAAGCATGGTAGTTTATTATTATTATTTGAGTCTGCATGTGGTGTCCAAGACAACTGCTACACGTAACAGTTCACAGTCATAATTATGGATTATTCATTTCTTTTCTTTATGTTCTTCCAAGTGGATGAACTCTACGCTTTGGGGCCATTATTAAGTAAAATAAGGGTTACTTGAACACAACACTGTGATACCGCAATAGTCAATCTGATAAATGAGTACTACTCAGAATAGTGCACAATTTAAAACATGAATTGTCTATTACTAAAAGAAAGAGCCATATGGCTTTGTTTCGGCATTGTAAAATTACATAGGCAAAGTGGATATTAGATCAAACATTATTTCAAAGCAGAATGTGTGTAGAAACTATGAAAGTTTCATACGTTGACCTGAGAGCTTAAGAGAATACAATCTTCAGCATCCCTGAGTTGCCTTAGTTACCTAAGTAAAGTAGTGCAAGCTAAGGCAACTCGGGGTTGCCGAGGATTGTATCACTCGTAAGTTCTCAGGTCAACTTACGAAACTTTCATAGATTCTACATTCAGCTTTGAAATAATATTTGGATCTAATATCCACTTTGGTTCAAATGTTGGATCAAAGATCCACTTTGCCAATGTAATTATAAATTGTTTATTTCTGGGATTTTGCATTTAATATTTTCGGACTGAGGTTGACTGTGGATAGTGAACCCACAGATGGTGGGTGCGCGTGGGGGGGGGCTATGGTACTATGACATGTAGAGAAAAAGCAAGGTTTGAGGAAAGGATCAAGTATTTTGTTCATTCTGTTGGAAATGCAGACATTAGATGAGCTATACCTCAGTGGATGAGATTGATGGCTCTTTTAGTTTGAGTTTTAATCTTAGATTTAAAAAACCTAACCAAATCTTAACAGACAGTTGTGTAAACTTCCCAAAATTTGGGAAAAAAAAACACTAATGCCTTTTATTCCTGTATAGGGAGTAGGCAAGGCCGTTTTAATCCCATCTAACTTTTGGAGACTGAGGGGCAGTTCAATCTCCACTGGTAGCCAATCAGAGATAGCTGGAAGAAGACTATTACTAATTATACATGGAGTCAGTGAAGAGAGGTAACTGACAAGTATCGCCACCTCGTGGTTGCTAATCCTAACACTATGTTTATTGCCTGAAATTAGTATGGTTTCTACATTTGATTTTCTTGAGATATATATACATACACACATACTATATTCTTACAATAAAGTAAGCTAGAGAAAAGAAAATCATAAGGAAGTGAAAACTGTACTGTATTTATCAATACCATAAGTTTACGTTGTCTGTTTACAAGATTCATCTTGTAAACAGATCCTTGTCTGTCAGTACCTACATCAATATTCAATATTTTATATAATGCAAAACACTGTAGATGTTATATATATTACTAATACTAGACATCAAAAATGAAAATATAACGTGAAAACAAATCATTTATTTACAGGTATAACAATTCATGCAAATGGCACCATAATGAAGCAGCAGTAATATGATTGCTTTATGACAGCCTAGTGGATTTGATACAATTGCTGCATAGGGTTTCCCAAAATTCTTGCTAAAGTGTAACCCTAAAGCAAGCAATTTTTTTTTTTTTTTTTTTTTGCAGAGCCTTCACAATTCAATCTTTAAAATAAATATAAAAAAAAGGAAGAAATCAATAAACACTCACCATTTTGCAATTCAGTGCTCTGGTAAATTTAAAAAATTTAAGTTCATTTTAATGACTACAGTGCAGTTGTTTTGAACTGCAAAGTTTTTCAAAGTCTGGTATGATGGACGTAACTTGTAGCATCATATCATTGATTCATTGATTTTAAAAAAAGTGAATGTTTATAAACAAGATTCGCAGAGCCCACTTTGGGAAACCTTGGCCTAGTCTATACACTAATGAATCGTTATACATTTTTAATTTATGCTAATTAATTTAACTAATTAATAGGTTAATTTTATGCAATTTGATTTAATACTGCATCTTTATATTTCTTTAGGTTTCTCGACTGCAAATGGCACCATAAATGCCATTTGTGGTGCCATCTGTAAGTGGTTGTGTGAGTAAGTTTTGATAAAGTTCAACTTTTTTTACAATAGCTTTGTGCATATTTTATGGTAGTAAATGATAAAGTAGACTAGTATAGTATCTACATATTTTATGCATTCATGATAGACCTAACTTTTTCTTAATTTTTTTCAATATTTCTAGGCTAGGCTACGTCTGCGAGTTTTTTAAATTTTTGCAAATCTCCAAAAAACTTTAATGAATACCTTCCAATATTTTGGCAATGTTACATTGACATCTTCTAGGAACATAAAACTATGATCATGTGCACACAGACACTAGCAACAAGCAAATGAGGCTGAAGAAGGCAACTGCTGTTGGTTCTAGAGTCGCCTCCTAGCAGGCTAAATTGGGTAGTCTTGGCTGTTGGGCTGATGTTATTAGGATGCAAGCTTCCCAAATTTGGGACAGTCTATAATAAGTTGCAGTCTAAAACTATGATATGTGCTTGTGTGCACATATCATAGTTTTATGTTCCCAGAAGATGGCAATGCAACACTGCCGAAATATTGGAAGGCACTGATTAAAGTTTTTTAATTAATATTTTAGTATATGTTGTCATTTTCCTGAAAAATTTAAAGTCATGTATAACCAACACATAAGTTTATCTACAAGAATTACTTTCATAAATATCCAGATTGGAATCCACTCAAAGCCTGTTATACATCCCCAAATTAATATACATGTTATGAATGCAAGGATCTGGAAAATCATTCATGTAAATTAAACATGACCAAACAATGGGCATAAAGATCAAGCAGTGTGGTGTTTTCCAAGAGGAATGGAAAGGGAGCACTGATAAAAGAGATCTGTAAGGAGGTGAAGGAAGATGCAAGAGAATAACATCAGCGAGGAGGAAGTAGACAAGATGAGATATTTAGTGGAATGCTGCTATAGACAACCCTCCGGGGATTACTCTCTAAGAGTATGACAGCAATCTAGAAACAAAAAAAAAAAGATACGAGTTTGAGGGACAACAAAGTTAGACAGTATATAACAAATATGATCACTGAATTAGAGGTTGTTATTGTTAATGAAAGGGACCGTGAGGTATTAAACTGAGTAGCAATGTGGAGGGACCTGTTATTTGAAAGGGGGCCCCTCCCAGTGATGATACTAGCCCTTTTCATTCAATATTCTTTGCTTGTCTTCCCATATTCTTCACTCTACTTCTGCATCTTTTTTACTGGCCTATCTTCTAGACCAGTGCTTCCCAAACTGTGGGCCGCAGCCCCTTGAAATGAAAACAAATTTAAATGTTTTAAGACTAAGCAGATTTTTTTAATCTTAAAAGAAACGTATTTAATTTTTATTATTCATTATTTCTTTTTTGTTATTTTTTAATGGAAAAAAATCACACATTAATGCTGGTTCACAAATTTTACTTCTTGCGTATTTCGGCGATTAATGAATTTTAGTAAATATTGCTTATTCATATAAGTTGCATTTCAAAGGTATTGATAAGAAACACAAAAAAGATTACAAACGCAAAATCTTGAATATAAATACAATAAATATTATAATAATATAACGATTTTTTTTCCGATAGGGGACCGTGAAATCTTTTAATTTTTCCAAAGAGGGCCTTGGCATCCATAAGTTTCGGAAACACTGTTCTAGACAACCATCACTAGAATCCAACATCCTGAGGCTGTGCTTATCATGCAATGCGACCTGTGAATATTCAGAAAGAGGTCCTGGATGGCCCAACTAGAATCAGTTGGCTAGTGGGCTTGCATGCAAGGGTCAATGGGGTTGCAGTAAATCTCCACTTCTGAGTGTATTTATTGCTTCCTAGATGGCCAATGGTATCTCTGGCAGTGAACAACAACAACAAAAAATCCCTCAGGCATGAATCCTTCATCCTCAAATTTTTCAGGGGCCCTCACAAAGTCTAATCCACATACAGCCACAACAGAAATAATTAACAAAAGACATCTGATACTGTTTCTCACATTATCCATGTAACAGGTGAAAAGCCAAATGTCATCATCCAATTCCTGCCATGTACCCTCAAGGGGTTTACAGGATATGATAGTACTACACGAAAAATTTACATCATTACTAACTCCCTATCTACAATTTTCCTCCAAATCAGTCTGTTACTTGTCAAGACTCCAACATTATCAGATCTTATATTTCTATCATCTAAGGTACTTTGTACCATATCAATCCATCTATATCTTGGTCTTACTCTGGGTCGTTTTCCTGCCAACCTGGTGGAGAACGTTTTGCTAATCTTTCATCGCCCATTCTATTTAAGTGACCATACCACCTGAGATTAGCTCTGCTAACGCATTCCTGGATGCTGACAATGTCAAGTTCTTTCCTAATATCCTCGTTTTTAATATGATGATGCCATCTGTTCATGCCTCTAATCTTTCTCAAGACTCTCATATCTGTGGTCTCTAGTCTTTGGTCAAGTGTTTTACTTCTGACCCAGCTCTCAGATCCACAAGTTAAAACTGGTTTGAACACTGTCTTGTATACAGCTAATTTAATGTTACAATTAATTTCTCTTTTATTCCATATCACGTAGGAAGTCAATTTATTCAACTGACTTCCTACCATACCAGCTTTGTTGATTCTGTTGTCTATTTCCATATTTAATTTACCATCTTCACTAAAAGTTGTGCCTAAGTATCTGAAATGTTTTACTTGTTCCACAGATTTCCCGTTCAAAACACAGTTGACATTTTCAACAATTCTACCTATTTACATTGTCTTTGTCTTTTTATTGTTGACCTTAATACCATATCTATTACAAGAGTTATTCAATTTAGTCAGGGAATCTTGCAGACTTATAGCAGATTTATTTAGAAGTATAACATCATCTGCATAAAGCAAAGAGCTGACATTAACATCTCCAATTTTGATATCAGATATAATACCACTTTTATTCATAATATGATCCATATAGATAATGTACATCCTTATCTCACACCAGATTTAACATTAAACCATTTTCCTGTACTTCCTTCAATCCTAACTGCTGATTTACAACTCAAATACAGACCAAGTATTGCTTGATATAATGCCCCATTGACACCATATAACTGTAGCATATTGAATAGCTTCTCTCTTGGCACCTTGCCATATGCGTTTTCCAGATCGACGAAACTTAAATACAGATCTTTGTTATATTCCCATGATTTCTTGACTATTTGTCGTAAAGTGAAGATCTGATCCTGACAGCCTCTATTTGGCCTGAATCCAGCTTGTTCTTCACCAAGCTTTTCTTCCACAATTCTTCTCAACCGTTTCTCAAGTATACTTGCATAGATCTTGCCAGGAACACTCAGTAGGGAAATACCTCTGTAATTCTCAGATTCAATTTTATTTCCCTTTTTATATATGGGTACTATGAGAGCTCTACTCCAATCATCAGCAATTCGTCCCTCTATCCACACCTTCTGAACTATGCAGTGCAGCCACTGTAAGACCTTTATACCACCATACTTAAGCATTTCTGCTCGAATATCATCTACTCCTGCTGCCTTTCCACATTTCAAGCCTTTTTCTACTTCAAGTATGGATATGTATTCCTGACTGTATGCCTGTTGAGTGTTTTATACCACTGTGCTATCACTGCTTGTTTCATTTAGCAATTTTTTGAAGTAATTACTCCATACTTCAAGGATATCTTTTTCTCCTGTTTTCATGTCACCTTTATCATTTCTAATTCCTTTTACAGCACTCTTTCCTCCATTTCTGAGCTTCTTCAACAACATCCAGAATATTTTGCCACCTTCTTGATATTTATTTTCTATGTTCTTGCCAAAGTCCTCCCATGACTTTTGTTTAGCTAGTTTCACACAGTGTTTAGCTTTCTTACATTTGTCTCTGTATTCTCTAAGAGCACAAGCTGACTTATTTGCCAGGAACTTTTGATATGCTTTCTTCTTTTCCTTCACTACCTCTTTAACTTCCCGTGTCCACCATGGAGTTCTAATTTTTCTATCCTTGCAGACAACCTCACCACATGCCTCTCTAGCTGAATCAATCAGGGTTTTCTTCAAGGTGTGCCACTGAATCTCTAAGGTTTGGTTCCTGTTCTCAAACTCTTTCATTTTTTCTTCAATAATCTTTGTGTGTTTTAGTCTACAGTTCGCATTTGATAGCTGCTCAACTTTTATTCGCTTTAAAACTTTCTTATATGTTATTCTTTTCAATATGAAATTCAATTTTATCCTGCTCAAGACTAAATAGTGATTGCTTCCAATTTCAAATCCTCTGAACACTCTGGTCCTGCACCAGGGAGAAAACATCACTATCAACAATAACATAGTGAATGAGACTTTTCTTTTTCCTTGCCTCTTCTCTCCATCTGAATTTGTGCACATTTTTATGTTGGAACATGGTGTTAGTAATAACCATGTCATGTCCTGAGAAGAAATCCAATAGGTATTTGCCATTATTATTAGCTTTGCTCTTTTCTCCAAATTTTCCCAAAATATTTTTGTATGTCTCACAATCACTTCCTACTATGCTATTTAGATCCCCAACAAGGACCAACTTTTCCTTTTTCATTGTGTCAGTAGCTTTCTCTAGAGCCTCAAAAAATTCTTCCATTTCTACCTTAGCAGAGCCTTCTGTGGGACCATAGGCACAAATAAGTCTTATTGTCCAGTTCCCCATTCTGATATTTGCCCATATCACTCTACTTGAGACTGACTGCCATTCAAGAAGATTAGCCTCGTATTTAGTGTTGAATACTATGGCTACTCCTTTTCCTTGATTGTCATTGCCTGAATATAACATTTTGTATTTATTGCTCAGAAAGGTCTCACCAGTTTTTGTCTTTTTTGTTTAAGTTACCCCTATTATATCGATCTGGTACTTATCTAATTCCTCAGCTAGCTCCATTTCTTTGCCATTCAGGCTTCTTATGTTGATAGTATACCGATCTTCAACTCTGGTGATATTGAGTTGGGGTGTGTTTTCAGATTTGTTCCATTAGCTGACTTTTTGCTGTTCACCCTGGTTCCCTGGTGAAAACAACGGGGGCCTTGTTTAACCGGGCGACGCCCCAGCTGGCATGAAATTTTGTCATGTTGTGCCATCGTTTTGTATTTTGGTTTAAGCCACTAAGAATACAATTTGGTCGGCTAAATCCCAAATTTGCAGCCCATCCTCGTTCGTTCAGTATCCAGGTAGATACCCAACAGGGTGCACCACGAGAAGGTGAGGATTGGACATTAGGTCAGAAGCCCTGGTCGGTTCTCTGCATTCCTTTAAAGGCTATGTGGAGGTCTCCTCTCAGTTAGAGCTTTGACCCTTAAGCACCCCCCCCAAAAAAAAGCCAATGTCACACTTCTTTATTCAAGTGTTTTAAAGGACTTGCAGGATCTCCAAAAACAATTAAAAAAAACTACATTCCAATGATATTCTTGTCAAAACACCATGTCAGGAACACTTGGAACAACTTTAGTTGGGGGGGGGGGATAAATACCAATAACAGTAACACCTCATAAAACACTGAACTACGCTAGAAGTGTGATACAAGCATGGGATCTCCTTAATATTCCAGATGAGGAGATATGTTTATAGATAGGGATAGTCACTTGATTATGACCAGAAAGATCATCCTTACTTTTGATATACCCAAACCTTCAACACTGGTAAAAGGAGAACATTTGGGTTGGCCTGTTAGGATATACATCCCTAATCCACTAAGATGCTTTAATTATAACTGGTAATTAATTTACGGAATTAACAACGCATATAAAGTAAATTAATTAAAGATAACTTTAATGAATCACTTCTATATTTCGACAATGTCACATTGTCATCTTCAGGAACATAAAGATATGGTATGTGCACTACAGGAACTAACAAAGCAAATGAGGCAGAAATTAAGACACTAATTTTGTTCCTAAAGTCCTAATGGTGCCCTCTTGCGGGCTAATTTGGTAGTCTTGGCCGTTGGGCTGAAGTTCTCATAATGAAAGTCTCCCAAATTTGGGGCAGTTTCATGCACCCAAATTTGTTGAGGTTAGGAACGTTTTTTAGAGCTGCTGAAGATTCTTTGAATAATCTTTCGTATTTAAACTTGCTGCGATGGATTATTTTTGTCTTCTTCCAACGAATTTTATGGTGGGTATCTAAGGCATGGTCTGCCAGCCCAGAGCGGCTGTACTGGTGAAACCGGATGTAGTCTTGGTGTTCTGAAATCCTGATATTTGTTGTTCTGCCTGTTTGGCCAAAGTAGGACAATTTGCAGCTGCAAGGGACCTGGTATACACCAGGTAGGTCTAGGGGAAGTGGTTGGTCTTTGGTAGAGCGGATAAGGGATGCCAACTTTTTATATGGTCTGTAACAGGAAGTAAGGTCATATTTCTTGAGGATATTAGTTATTTTTTCAGAGGTGCCCTGGATGTAGGGGATAGTGATAGACTTGGTGTAGTCTTTATTGTTGAGGGGGGGGGAGGGGGGTTGTGGTTTTCAGGTTTTAGTATTTTTTGGATTTTTTTGGGGTTATAGCCATTGGCTAAGAAAGTGTTGAGGATGTGGTTTAGTTCTATAGTCAGGGCCTTGTCATCTGAGCAGATTAATTTTGCCCTGTTATATAGTGTTTTTATCACCCCATATTGTTGTGAGGGGGGGGGGGGATTGCTGGTGAATGTATCTGCCAGTGTGGGTGGGTTTTCTGTAAACAGAGAAAACCAAAGATCCATCAAGCTGGCGGGTGATTAAAGTGTCTAGGAAGGGTAGGGTGTTGTTTTCCTCTTTTTCTAAGGTGAACTGGACTCTGGGATGTTGGTTGTTTAAGTGTGTTAGGAAGGAGTGGAGTGAGTCTGAGCCATGTGGCCAAATAGCAAACACATCATCCACATAACGAAGCCAAATAGTGGGTTTTTGTGGGGCGGAGTTTAAGGCTTTTTCTTCAAATGTCTCCATAAAGAAATTGGCCAAGGGTGGGGAAAGTGGTGAACCCATGGCTGTCCCCTCTATCTGTTTGTAGAACTTTGGTTTTCTTTGGTTTTCTCTGTTTACAGAAAACCCACCCACACTGGCAGATACATTCACCAGCAATCCCCCCCCCCTCACAACAATATGGGATGATAAAAACACTATATAACAGGGCAAAATTAATCTGCTCAGATGACAAGGCCCTGACTATAGAACTAAACCACATCCTCAACACTTTCTTAGCCAATGGCTATAACCCCAAAAAAATCCAAAAAATACTAAAACCTGAAAACCACAACCCCCTCCCCCCCCCCTCAACAATAAAGACTACACCAAGTCTATCACTATCCCCTACATCCAGGGCACCTCTGAAAAAATAACTAATATCCTCAAGAAATATGACCTTACTTCCTGTTACAGACCATATAAAAAGTTGGCATCCCTTATCCGCTCTACCAAAGACCAACCACTTCCCCTAGACCTACCTGGTGTATACCAGGTCCCTTGCAGCTGCAAATTGTCCTACTTTGGCCAAACAGGCAGAACAACAAATATCAGGATTTCAGAACACCAAGACTACATCCGGTTTCACCAGTACAGCCGCTCTGGGCTGGCAGACCATGCCTTAGATACCCACCATAAAATTCGTTGGAAGAAGACAAAAATAATCCATCGCAGCAAGTTTAAATACGAAAGATTATTCAAAGAATCTTCAGCAGCTCTAAAAAACGTTCCTAACCTCAACAAATTTGGGTGCATGAAACTGCCCCAAATTTGGGAGACTTTCATTATGAGAACTTCAGCCCAACGGCCAAGACTACCAAATTAGCCCGCAAGAGGGCACCATTAGGACTTTAGGAACAAAATTAGTGTCTTAATTTCTGCCTCATTTGCTTTGTTAGTTCCTGTAGTGCACATACCATATCTTTATGTTCCTGAAGATGACAATGTGACATTGTCGAAATATAGAAGTGATCATTAAAGTTATCTTTAATTAATTTACTTTATATGCGTTGTTAATTCCGTAAATTAATTACCAGTTATGTCTAACCAACGTATAAGTCTTACCACTAGAATGCTTTAATTAAGCATTAGAAACATAGAAATCTTTCACAAATTAACACAATAATGCAAGGAAAAGAGTGAATAATATTTATTTAATAGCCATATATTTCAACCTGATAATTATAGGTCATTATAAGTGGCATCAAGAAATTTGAATACAAAGTGAAACTTAACCAATGGATTATTCAAAATATTAAGAGCAATGTAATATTATACACAGAACAATGCAAATGGATAACAGAGGAAACAGTATTATTGTTTTTTAAAAAGGTTATTCATGTGTGATTAGAATAAGACTCATCCATATCTTTGACAGTGAAAGACAGTCATTCTGATTCATGTTTGGATGGTGGAGCAATGTTTCAATGCTTTTTTAAACAAACATGCAAAATTATGGTAGCAACAATGGAGTAAGCGTGTTTCAGACCATAAGATGTTGTGGTCAGTATCAATTCCATGTTGTGTAAGGCCAGATTTCTTATTAATGATGCAAGATTAGTGTTCCTGCATTCTTTTTTCACTGAAATTCCAGTTTGTCTGAAGTAATAAAGGCGGCAGTCACACAGAACTTGGAGATGCAAGGAAGATCCAGAGAGGATCATTTATCCTTATAAAATGAGGACTATGGTGATCGTTTCTTAAAAAGAATAAATTTAGCCACTAGATTATACTTTTATACTAATCCTTCTATTCTAGAGATTAGTTTTGAGGTACCAGAAATGTATAGAATAGGAATTCTTTGTACTGTTTCATTGTTGTTTAATCCCAGTTTATGGGAATCAAAAATTTGTTGTACAGAAGTTCTTGCTTTTACTGCTAAGGTTTAGATCATATAATATGAGCACAATATAATAATTTTTTAATTGCTTTTTTTAATCTTCTGAGAATGACGGTGAGCAGACTGGTGTTGAATGCCTTCAGAAGAACAAGGAAAATTGTTGTTCTGATTTCTTGAAGATTCCTGAGTTCATTTCTCGTTGTGATGAGCGGAATCTTTATATGTACTTTTTCAACTGAAGGTAAATTAGCCAATCTCATACGGAGGTAGCAGTTTTTTTCTCTCAAAAACTCAAGCTTTCCATCTCATATATACAGGCAAATTGGCCATGAGAACATATGCAATTTACAGACAAAATATACTTAGGGTGATGGAAGTAGGTAGTAGATGGCATTGTATGTTGATGGTAGTAGTAATAGATGAAGAATTAAGTAGAGGAGATGGTGTGTTGTATATAGTGGAGTAGAATGCCCTACCACAATGATTCCTTGGACTGCTTGAAGGTGTCATCATAATAATAATCTAAAGATAAACAATCCTCTCTGGCTCTTCCTAGCATCTACCAAGTTCCATATGATTGTCACTTTTTCTTACTTCAGACAAAGTAAGAAAAACTTCATACATTCAGTGGAGAAAAGTATGCAAGAACACCAATCTTACATCATTAATAAGAAATCTAACCTTGCACAACATGGAATTGATACTGACCACAATATCCTAAGGTCTGAAGCAACATACCTACTCCATCATTTAAAGAAAGCACTGAAGTCTTACTCCACAATCTGAATAATCAGAATGACTGTCTGTTGAAGATGAAATCTCATTCTAATCATCACACATTAACAGTTTTGTTTTTAAAATAATACTATGTTTCCTCTTTTACCTATTTGCATTGTTCTATGTATAACATCACTTGGTTCTTACTACTTCAAATAATCTTCATGTTTTACTTTGTATTCAAACTGCTTAATGTCACTGATGATGACCTGTAATTTTCAGGTTGAAATATACTGCCATTAAATAAATACACTTTCACTCTTTTTCCTCATGTTATCATGTTAATTTGTGAAACATTACTGTCCACATATTGCTGGAACAATGATAATAAATCTTGCTCTGCAAAGAAACCTAAATTTGTTAACTGTTAGGGGGAACATTTAGACTACTTCTGTGCATCACAGAGGTGGAAAGAAAAGAAATACAAAAGATAAAAACAAGCAAAATATATCAATATGTGCATGCAAAAAGGAAGTTGGCCATCAGGACACCTGTCCTGAAATCCTCTTAATCTGGGAATGCAGTATTTAAAAAATACTCCATAGAGAAGTACCTCTGATCAGAACTTCATGATCAGGGGTACTTCTCTATGGAGTGTATTAGTCACCCAACTTATTATGGGCTCAATCCTGAAACAACTCAGTGATCCTGTTCAACAAGAACTCACTCACCAAGAAAATTATGATGAGCGCATTGCTGAAAGATAAATCACTAGCCACCTATCTCAACAGAAAAAATGGATACTACTTCTATATCCACTGAAAGTAAACTAAACTCAACAACTGGATCCTGACAAATCAGATGATGTATTAAACATTTTTCCAGGTTAAGAGATGGACATAAGCTGTCTGTACTTCTCAAAATAAAGTGAAGAATATAAGTATGACAAGGATAAACCTTCTACCTGAAATCAGACAAATCTACAAAGAATAGGCAAATTCTTACAGTGGATTTGTTGTAGACTGTCAATATATTGACGATATCAACATTCTGCTGCAGAAACAAACTAATATGTTTCTGTCTGCTAAAAACATTTAAAACTAAGCAAGAACCAAAGCATTTCATTGTTATTAATAAGAACAGAACTAGAAATGGTCCTGCTCATGGTGGAATCTATCCTAACAACCATACTTCTTTGCAGCATGTTTGGCTTAATACTGATCTGAGAGCAGCAGTCATCTGCCTGTCCTTGGGATTTCTTATTATTGAGTTAAACAAGTGACTTTGATAACATTATAATGCAACTATCTTAAACCATACTTCTTATGGGTGACAACACTGTGGGATAGTACCAACACAAATGGACAGGGTCATATCGTTAAGCATATGCTTGCCAATAATGATCTCTGCTTCTTAATTATGGATTTGATACTGTCTTCCATAGATCTACCTGCTTGTATCCGGCAACAGATCTTATAATCTATTCCCTGCCATTTTCTAATTCTCACGTTGTATATCAAAGAGAACTTATACAAAAGCCATTATTTTCCAGTGATCTGCCCTATGTTCTCCCAAACTGATGCCCATGTGGAAAATTAACCATGCTGAAGAAGGCAGTCAAATACCTATCAATGAATATAACAGACTATATTGTCCAGGCAACAACTGCAACTGCAAAATCAATCTTGATAGTTTTAACTTTATCCAAAGCCTTGATGGAAAACCAGGAGTGGCAAAGCAGAAAAATAAATAAAGCAGATAAGATATATTTCATAGATACCCTACTGCATCAAATCTCATCTTTTAAACATGCTTGGGCTAAAGCACCTTACAGTAGACACAAAAACAATCTTCGATCCAATTTATGTCATCTATTAATCAAACAACCACTGGAAAAATAGAAAGGGATTAAAAAAAAAAAAAAAAAAATCAGCTAACGCCTTTTTATTCCCGTATATACGGGAGTAGGCGAGGCCATTTAGCCCTATCTAACTTTTGGAGACTGAGTGGACAGTTCAATCTCCACTGGTACCCAATCAGAGACAGATGGCCCAAGGCTATCACTAATTAAGCGGTACGCAGTGAAGAGAGACGGCTCAAATGTGCCGCCATCTCGTGGTCTCTAACCCTAACACAATATATTTAATGTCTGAAATAATGTGGGTTCTACGGTCGATTTTCTTGAGTTTACAGGACAAAAAACCCGAGTTTCCGGGAGGAAAAACCTGCTTGCCCGTGCCAGAGATCGACTAACTCGGGAACCGGTCGAAAAAAGGCTTAGAAAAATTTCCTCTAGTCGCCGACTAGACTCGAAACCAAGACTTCCTTCGTGCGGCCTAGCGGGGTGGTGTGCAAACGCCACATCCACTGAGCTACACATGGAAAATGAAGGGTTGATATAGAACACACTAGTTGTCTACCTTGGACTGACGTCCAGTATATACGGGACTGTCCCGTATTTTTCGTTGAATTTTGCTGTCCCATATTTGAATGAAAAGGTAAAATTATAAATATTATGTTAAGCAATTATAATTTTCGATATTCTTTTTGAATAATCCAACTTAAATTGTAAGCCATAAAAACTAAAAATTCTAGGAAATTAGTTGTGTTTACAGTTTATGGCAGCGGCATGGCAGCAACGGTTGCTTTCAATAGTTGTGTTTTTATTTGCAATTCTTTACAGACATATTGCATTTGCTTATTTTCAAACAGTTCTTATTTAGACATTGTGCGGTGCGGTATCAGTACAGTACGTGGATGTTATTTTAATAATTATTAAAAAATAATATCTCCTTTTCGAATGTGCGATATTTGGTTAATACATAAAATATATAATTAAAGGTAAATTAATTTTCTTTATTAATTATACAAAAGTAAATTAAATTTTGTTTCTTTCCTTAAGCCCTTAACAATGCCAAAACGAAAGTGTTTTTAACGATGATTATTCAAAAGAATGGAATTTTATAATCTGCACGGTTAGCCTAGTGGCTGTGTACTTCGCAAACTTATGCCTGGGGAAGGAGTGTACTAGGTTCAATTCCCGTCGGAGACGTACGGAGCTTAAGGATCTTCCTCAGCCATAGCCAAGTTAGCTGGTCTTGGGCATGGACAGTGGGGTTTTTTCCCCAGTTTATCCTGTGGTTTTTCATCCTGCAAAGCAGGCAAACTGGCCTTGAGAACTCAACACTACAGACAAAGGATACACTTGGGTGTAGGGCTGACCACCTTATCCTCCGAACGGTTTGAGATCCTCAACACTGCAAGGTAAAAGAGGGTAAAAAGGAAAATGAGATGAGATGGAATTTTATTGTAAAAGGAAAAAAATAACGACGAAGTTGAATGCAAAATCTTGCATTTCACATGGGGGACGATCGGATATTACACAACACATTAACACTTAGAAACAAATTGAGCATTTTGAGTTCCAGTTCCAAAAGTATTGATACTTATTTTGTAAAACCAAGTACAAGATTTATTTTTTTATTTTGTAAAACAAACTCACCAAAATTGTCCCGTATTAGGAAAAACAAGACATGGGTGACCCATGTCCCGTATTTGGTATTCCAAAATCTGGCAACCCTAACCTTGGAGCATAATGGATATGTCATTATTGAATCCAAAGCCTTCCAAAACAAACTCACCAAAATTGTCCCATATTAGGAAAAACAAGACATGGGTGACCATGTCCCAGATTTGGTTTTCAAAATTCTGGCAACCCTAACCTTGGAGCATAATGGATATGTCATTATTGAATCGAAAGCCTTCGCAGACACACATTAGGAGAATATTTTGCTGGAATCTCATCAACAGTTTCATATCCTAAAATTGAAAGAACCAGAAAAGAGACAGTGGCTAAAGTTTTCTACAAATGGACTACAGCTTGTACGTACAATCAGCCATTCATTAAGAAGGAACAACAAACAAGGTAATTTCACTCTCTCATACCAGTGCAGTAGGACCTGACATCCATTATGAGATGATAAAAACATAGTCTTCAATGATCTCCTTCTCTTACAAGAATATATTTACAGAGGAAGAGTTTCTTGGCAAAAGTCAGTTGGCATTATCCTCAAACAGAAATGGATCCAACACAAGCAAACAATTATCAACTTATTGTTCTGACCAGCTGTCTCTAAGATGGAGAAAATGGCAAATGCCCACCTTCTATGGTACGAGGGTTGTTCAATAGGTCCGTGCAAAAATGAAAAAAACAATTTTTTGGGGACAAACATTTATTTTTCAACATAATTTCCTTTGAGGTCTATACGCTTAATCCAAACTCTTCAAAATAGGCAGTTGTTTCGCCATCATCTCATCGTTCAATGAAAATCTCTTTCCTACCAGCCATTTTTTCATGTTTGGAAACAGATAGTAGTACGAGGGAGCCAAATCTGGAGAATGGGGGGGGGGGTGCGAAAGGGCTTAGTGTGGTCATTTTTCCTTTATTTCATTATTTAAATGATCCAGCAAAGAAGCATAATACACTCTGGTAATTGTTTTGCCCTTTTCCAAGAGCATCCCAGGAGACAGTGGCCATAACCTTTCCTGCTGAAAGAACAGTTTTCGCTTTCTTTAGTGTAGATTCCCTGCTTGCAACCTACTGTTTCGACTGTTCCTTGGTCTCAGGTTGGTAGTGATGAATTCATGTTTTGTCCACTGTTACGAAACAACGCAAAAATTCTTCTGGATTCCGATGAAACAGCTTCAAGCTGTTCTTGCAACAGTTCACACGTTGATGCTTTTGATCTAGTGTGAGAAAATATGGCAACCATCTTGCGGATAGTTTTCTCACATGTAAATGTTCATGTAAAATATTATGTATGCGGTTCATTTGAGATGCCCACAGCCTTAGCAATTTCACGCACCTTCACTCTTCTATCATCCATTACCACATCATGAATTTTTTCAATAATTTCTGGAGTAGTGACCTCAACAGGGTGTCCAGAACGTTCAGCATCACTTGTGCTCATATGGCGACTTCAAAAGTTACTAAACCACTTATAAATCGTTCAAATCGAAGGTGCAGACTCACCATAATGTTTATCAAGTTTAGCTTTGGTTTCCTGAGCAGTTTTACCTTTCAAAAAGTAATGTTTAATCACTACATGAAATTCTTTCTCATCCATTTTTCGCAAATCACGGTACTTGATCGATTCAAATGAACAATAAACACAGAGTAATAGATCTAGCTGACTGAAACTTAGTGTGTGATCCTCCAACAGTTGCCAGCAACTAAAAATAACCTGCATACGTACTGGTGGCACCATCTCTTCGACTTTGATCGAACAGCCCCTCGTAGTTAGAAAGAAATGATCTTCTGTTAATACACATCTATTCACTGTTATTCAGATGCAAACAATGATCGACACTGGACCATTTGGTCTGTCTATAAATCTGTAATAGATGCAGTCCTAAAACTTTAACATCTAGTTGTAGTTTTTTTTCTTTCTTTGACATGGAAAAAGCTTAGGGTACAGTCTAGAGATATGGAATATTAAAAGACCTCTATAATCTAGGTCTCAGAAGGGCATCTTCTTGTTTTTATTTAAAACTTTGTTTAGCTGAATCTTCCAAGTTCGAGCTGGAAGACATTATATCTAACCATATCATCACAAAGGTGTTCCCCAGGGGTTTTAAGTGTCACAGTCTTTATTATGAAAGCCAATTCAATCACTGAACAACTTCCACAGTAAGCAATTCTCTATATGTTGATGACTGTAATGGATCACTGACAGACAACTTCAACAAGCAGTCAATCTTAAATCCTCATGGGTTCTTAGTAATGGATTCAGGTTTTCGGCTGAATATAGTTCGCATTCTTTCGTCTACTAAATGGGTTGCAGAATGATCTTCCATACTTCACCTCACATACTTGTTTGTTCAAAGCTGGTTTATAGTATCTACAAATAGTTACCAGTGTATTTCACACATTGCCCATTCAGAGTCTTTATGTTGAAGCAAACGAACCTGCTCTGTTGCTTTAATGGAAATTCCAGAACATTCCTTTTTCAAGTGACATGTCAACACTTCACTTGAGAAAGGAATGAATTTTTTTTTTTTTTTAGCCTGGCTCATACACTCAGGCAGAGACAGACAGATCTTAACAGACTTGGACAAATGCATGAAGCTTTTCCAGTTTTACAAAGTTAAATTTATATATTTTACATGATCATAACTGCTATTATTTGAAGATACACCACTATTATTTTTTTAATTTGTTTTTTTCTGTGCATTACATGTTATTAACTAATTTATCTGTTGTACTTTGTGTATTGATGTAACCTTTGGAATGGCACAATATGACCTTTGCAGTTCTTATGCCAATAAATCATAAACAAACCAATTATAAGTCAGCTGATTATGGAAAACTCAGGAGAGCCAGTATCAAAAATAGAAAACAGAATTAATTGGAAAGGATATCAATGCTGCTTGAGGGCTAGTCAAGGAACAATTAACAGCAGTAATGTCTAAATGAATTCTCAAGGTTAGGAGTGTAAGTGTAAAATGGATCAATGGTGAGACCAAGCAGGCAGTCAGAAAGAAGACATTTTGGAAAATGTAGTGAGAAATATTATCAGTTACATATTCATGAGTAGAAAGGGTAGAAAAAAATATCTTTAATGCACTCATTTAACAAGTTTAAATAGTTGAGAATAACAAAATTACACGATAACCACAGTAATAAACTTTAATGAAAGTACAGATATTTCAAACTGAAAATAACAGTTTAGCAGCATGCAGAAACAAGCAAATCAAAGAACAGGAATACCAGGCACATACAACAATCAGTTTACTAATTAAAAACGGTTGCTGCAAGCTAGAAATTAATATTAATAAATAATATTAAAACTATTTTTGATAGGTATTATTTCTGGGAAATTTTTTGATGTTTACATTAAATGAAAATCTCCGAAAATTTTGGGGGAGAGAGAGACAATTGTTCCTATTTAGGTTATGGCAACATAAAAGGGCTTTACAACTTCTTAAATATCAACACCTCAGCACGTGTGTTTTTGTCTCCATAAATTCTTCGCTATGAATTTTAACTTATGGATATGAGAGTTGGTTTAGAAATAGAATGGTTGATCAAAGAAAAATATGGAAGGAAACAGCTATCATTAATGACAGAATCATTAAAAATGATTCATTTTTAATATTGGAAGAAAGTTGAAAAGGGCTAATCTAGGGTGATGTGGTTACTTAAACAGAATGGGAGAGGAAAGGTTGGCAAAACAGGTGTTTGATGTCAAAATGGCAAGGAAGACAGCCAGAAGACCCAGATCCAGGTTGATTGATGAAATCAGAAATGTTGTAAAAGAAAAAATATCTGACAATTGGTATGCTAATAAATGATGTACTAATTTGGAGGAAAATTGTTGATAGAACATCAGTAATGGAAATTGATCATATACTCTAGTATAAAAAAATTTTTTTAAAAAAGTTAATATACAAGTAATTGAATTAACACCGACTTACTTGAGTTTCCTTCAACTAATATTGCAGCATGAGACAGTACATCCAAAGGAGTTTCTGATGACTCCATTACTTACAACTAAACAATTTCTCTGCAACAATAAAGCAATAAATGGAGAGCACAATCATAAAATTATGAAGTTATGGCAATAAATTAAAACATAAACAATAAACTGCGATCAATGAAGTAACAGGTTCAAAAGATATCTACAGAACTCTGCACACATACACTGCTCTATGTTTAAGATATTTCTGCGACTATTACATTCTATCCTAAAGTGGTTAGATGGTTTTTTTTTTTTTTTTTTTTTTTTGTGCAATTTTTTTTTTAATTCACAAAATTTTAATACTCTAACCTTTACATTTCTGGACATCTATTCCCACCTTTATAAGCACAGAGTACTCCTTCCTCACTTCAAATGAAGATTTCTCTAACATCATTATGGTAAATAGGTCGATGTTTTTCCATAAAGCAAGAATATCGGCAATTCCATTTAAGTGTAGAAAGATTTATAGGTTTAAAAGCAACTCAAAACAACAAAATCAAATCCACTTTACCAAGATATGTAGATTCGGTTGGCTGTTGATCTTTCCATAATTTGAGAAAATGAAGTGAGGATAATAGTGTGACAATCAGATGGCTGACTTGTATTTTGTTTTTAAATTAATGGGCTAAAATACAACCCATTACAAAAATAGGTGACATGGCAATCAAATTATCACTATTACTTCATTTTCTCAAAAATCAGAAAAAACATCATCAACCATCATCAATTTCCTGATAGCTATCCCTCAAGGACTGTTCATGCTATATGACAGCACTACATAAAGTTTACATCAATGGAAGTTTAGAGGACATATTGCTAAGGCAACACCAGTGGCAGCCCGTACATAAGCACTGCAACACTGCAGCACCCCCAAGGAAAAAATGAAAAAATTAAATTTTGTTTGTGTTTATAAATAATAACAATGCTTACAACATTATATAAATGCAGTACAACATGTTAAAGGTTATTACAGCTTATTTTTTGACATTGATTGAATAGTTAATAATTGGAATTGTTCGATTAATGCTTTAGATTACGAAACAAATGCACTGCAATCTAACGCCGATATTCGTTTGCCCTTGTCATTGCATGGTACGTCATTCCCAACCCAACTGTAACTGCTCACACGGCAGTGTATTTTTAGTATGCTTACGTGCCTTATTTCTGTGAGATATGAAACATTTATTATTGGTGTGTGTACGTGGTGAACTATTTTTTGTAAATCTAATTTTATTTTATTAAAATAACAATTATAAGATAGATACAAGGCTGAATTATAACGAGTGTCGCTGTTGAAAATATGAAAAGAATAATATTTTTTCAATTGTCGTTACACGTGACGTCATTAGATACACTGCCCAAGCGGCAGTGTATCTTATGCCTGCGCTCGTTATTTCTGTGAGATATGAAGCGTTTATTATTGGCGCGTGTTAGCGGTGAACTACTTTTTTTGTAAATCTTATTTTATTTTGTTAAAATTACAAATTATTTATTTATTATATTACAGATACAAGGCTGATCTAACGCCAATATTCGTTTGCACTTGTCATTGCTATGGATACAAAACTTTTATTATTGGTGTTTGTTCGTGGTGAGGATGAAATATTTTTAATATGTAAATTTATTTATTAATAAATTCATTACTGATTAGGAATTTTTTTTTTTTTTTTTTTTTTTTTTGTATATGGAGCACCCCCACTTAAAATTTTCACCGGCTGCCACTGGGTAACACATAAGATTATTTGGCATTAACAAGAAGAGATAAGTTGTAATTCCTCTTTATAAGACCTTGATATGCCCACATCTGGATTACTGTGCTCATGTCTGGTTCCCAGGGTTTCTTGGGGATGAGGAAGCAGTGGAAAGGATTCAGAGGTGAGTGGCCTGTGTTACCTATGAGGATAGGACGAAGATGTGTGGATAGCAGAAGTTAGTTGATAGGAGAAAAAGAGGGGACATGATAGAAACATTTAAGTTCCTTCAAGGATTTTATAGGACAGATGCAAGGGAAATGTTTCAGCATTTGGCTAGAAAGACCAAAACAAGAGGTCATCCCTGGAAGTTGAATAAAGGTGTGGTCAGTAGGGGTGTGAGGACTAGATTTTTTGCTTGGAGAGTGGTGAATGAGAATGGGTTGCCAGAGTCAGTTGTGCTTTTTTCTATTAATGGGTTCAAGGAGGACATGATAAATTGTGTGGATAGATTGGGTCTCCTGCTATGAGCCTTCAGACTCCATGGAGGTGCCCGTATATTAATAATGATTTCATATCAATAATTTTCTGCCAAATTGGTCTATTACTTGTCAGCACTCCAATACTGTCATATTGAACATTTTGTGCTTCTAAGACACTTTTGACTGAATCGATCCACTCAGACCTTGCTCTTCCTCTGGGTCTCTTCATCTTGGAAACAAACACCTGTCTTGCTAACCTTTCCTGACCCACTATTTTAGTGGCCAATACCACCTTAGATGAGCTCTGCTCACAGAATCTTGAATGCTAACAAATGTCAAGTATCTTTCTAATATCTTCATTTTTAATGATTCTTCCACTGATGCCATCTATTCACTCTAATTTTTCTCACAACTCTCATATTTGTGGTCTCTTGTCATTGATCAAGTACGTCCAATCAATTCTCAGAACCAAAACTTAAAAAACTGGCTAAAATACTCTTTGTATCTTGCTAGTTTGCCATTTTGGCTAATTTTCCCCCATTTAAATTTATTTAACTGACTCCCCCACCATACTATCTTTGAATATTCTGTTGTCTATTTCCAAATTCAATTCGTTATCTTCACTACAAACTGACTAATGTAGTTCTGAACACATCCAGTAGATGTGTTCAGGAGTACATCATCTATACAACACAAAAGAGCTAAGTTCGATGCCTTCAATTCTAATATCAGGTTTAATGCCTTTTTTTACATAACACCATCCATATAGATGATGAATATGAGTGAAGATAATGTGCATCCTTGTGATTTTACATCAAACCATCTTCAACTGCAGACTTACAACTTAAATATGAAAGCTTTTCCCTGGGCAAAATGTCATATGCCTTATCCAGATCTACAAAATTTAAATAAATATAGAATGTAAGTTGTTAGAAGAGCAAGAAGGTGAAGACTAAGTCTCCAACCACCCTATTATAGAGATGAACTGAGGAGGAGGGCATTGGTAACCAATCAGTCTATACATAGATTGTGCAGAAGGAATGATGTAGGATTTGTTGATCTGCAGCCTGTGTTTGGCAGAAACGATTTGTACAATGCTGATGGACTGCATTTAAATGGTTTTGGTGTTAGGGATCTGGAGAAAGCTTTGCTCACCGAGCAAGCTGAAGCGCAAATTCAGGAAAACTTAAGAAATTAGTGTAAGCAAGTGAGTTTGTGAAAAGGCACCCATGAAGTGAGTGAATGTGATATGGCAGTCAATTCATGAAGTAAAGGTGGGTGGGGACTAAAGGGATGCTGCAGTTTCTATATACTAATGCCAGAAGTATAAGGAACAAGAGGGAGGAATTTTTGGCATTGGAAGGGAGATTAGACTATTATGAGGAGAGACAATGATGCTATGGTTATGGTGTGCTCATTACGAATTCCGAGTTATTAGGTGAATTCTGAACTGAACTGTTACCAGCAAGACGAGATAGTGAAGTGATTCGGAAGAATCACTTCACTATCTCGTCTTGCTGGTAACAGTAGGGCCTAGTGAAGTGATTCGGAAGATTCTACAGCACTCGACCATGCAAAGGTAAGCTTACGACTTTTTGTTACAAGTTCCCCAGGCTCTCTCCTGTTCCCCGCCCTGTGCCCGACAGTAGTCTTCCACCTCCCGAAGGAGATTTCGACTGTCGGTCTACACTTGGTGGAAGAAAGGGACAAGGCAGGTCCCGAACCATCAACCCACCCCATCAAAACCTACTAGACGCAATTATGACCGAAACAGACACCAATGCCTTGATAGAAACACTAGACAAAGGACTGGCACTAAGATTACTCAAAAAATTACTAAAAAAATTTGAAGTGGAATGGCCAGGCTACTTGAACCTGTATTCCACAATGAGGGCGATGAGGAAAGCGAGGATACTGCTAATACAGAGGAAAAAAGGGATTTGGTGGTCTCCAATCCCCCACACCAGGAACAAGGAGAGAGACCCACATGCAGAAAAAATGCAAAACACAGACAGAACCACCCACGGATGAAGGTATGGAGGAAGACGGACACAACTCTGACTCCCCCTGCCTTCACTAAAGAGAAATTGCCCCCAATTATCTTAAGAGAAAAGAACAGGTGGACGGAACTAAGGACCACCATGACTGGTCTACAGATAGCATACACAACAGCAAAGAATTTAGACGATGGCAACAAAATCCAACCTGCCACTATAATGGACTACCGCAGACTCACAAAGGAGCTAGACAATAAAGGTGTACAATACCACACCTTCACCCTTGATGCAGAGAGGAGCCTGAAGGTGGTTCTCCGTGGAGTATCAGAGCACATACATACAGAAGACATAGCTGCTGATCTCTGCTACCAAGACCTACCACCCATCAATGTCAGCAGAATGACCAGAGCAGAAAAAAGTCTGATGCCACTCATCTTAGTAGAGATCCACCAGGCATACAAAACACATATGACCTAACATCAATTTGCGGGCTAAAAATCAGTCCAGAACCACTAAGAAAAAGGACCTCATCAGGACAGTGCCACAAGTATAGTCATGCCCAGAGATTATGAATACAAGTGCCTAAAATGCAGGGAGAGCCATCCCACAAACACCTGCACCAAGCCAAAATCCACCTCAGCTAAATGTACAAACTGCAGGGGGGCCCTCATCCAGCAAACTATAAAGGATGTATACAACACCCAAAAAACAGGTGATCTCCCTCCTCTACTAATCTACAAAAACCAGTAGTAGTAGCCCCAGCTCCTCAACCCACCAGAGGGTGACAAAACACGATAGAGAACCAACTGCCGCAACCAGAAGCTCCGATCGAAGCAAACCACAAATGGCAGACGAAGACCTACACAGATGTAGTCCGCTCAACAAAGGCCACTCAGGAACAATACCACCCAAATTTAGCAGCCGTCATTACAAACTCCTTCGCAAATATGCTGCAGGACTTCAGCAAATCTAACCCCACGTTGGACTCCAGAAAAAGATTTCTACAAGAAACCCAATCTATCCTAGCAGATCTCATAAATGCATAAAAACAAAAGCACTCCAGTTTCCCTACAGATCATCACGTGGAACGTGAACGGACTTAGAAACAAGGTTCTGGAACTCCAAGAATTCGCAGTGAGATACAACCCAGACATCATCCTAATAAATGAATCTCACTTAAGACCAGCAGACAACCCCAAACTTAGAGGATATCTCCTCCACAGAAACGACAGACTAAACTACAGAGGAGGTGGCACCACCATTTTCATAAAAAGCCACATCGATCACCACCCTGTAACCAGCCCCTCGACCTGAAATCTAGAGCTCACAGGAATAGTAGTACCCACAACCTCAGCTGGGAAACTAATACTTTATGTAGCTTACAACCCTCCATCAAAGAATCTGCTACATTCAGATCTAGATGCTGTCCAGGGCAATAAAGAGCAAGTCATCATTGCCGGTGACCTAAAATGCGAAACACTGCATGGAACAGCAAAACCACCAACAGAAACGGCTACACCCTCTTCAGCTACTCCAGTTCAAACTATGTAGTGGTGGCAGGTCCCACAGAACCGACACATCATAGTACATACGGCACAGCCGACATACTTGACATTGCTATCCTACAAAACATTAAGCTATAGTATAGTCTAGACTCTTTAAACGAGCTGACATCCGATCACAACCCAATCCTGCTCCAGCTGGGAAAGCAAGAACAACTGCTGCCTCCCCTCCCCACTCCATCTCATGGAAAAAACTATCAGTACTACTGGAAAACATTGGACCTGTCCCTCACATCAGCCCCATAAAAGAAATTGAAAATGCTGTCAAAAGCCTGACCCAGCAAATCAACACAGCCATAAAGGTTGTCACCTCTACCAAAACCACTCTTAAGCCTAATCGACTACCTGAAGACATCATGGATTTAATTAGGGACAAAAACAAAGCAAGGAAAAAGATACCATAACACCCTCGCACCTCAAAACAAAAAGATCCTCAAAAAACTGAACAATGAAGTTAGAGAAGCACTTAAAGCTCACAGGAACAAAACATGGGAAGCCAAATTAGCCTCTATATCACCCAGCGAACACTCCATCTGGAACATATTAAGAAGCCTCAGAAACAAAAATAAATCTCTTCCCCCACTCAAGTCAGACAGGGCCTAGTACACACGGACGCAGAAAAAGCTGAAGAGATAGCAAAAAACCTAGAAAAACAGTTTAGCCCTGCATACGACAACTTGGACATCAAGCATGTCTATAAAATTCATCTCCATGTCAGACATGCACTAAAACTCACTGACACCTGCAAACACCTCACCAGCGGAAATCTATGAAGTCCTAAAGAAGCTAAAGAATAAAAAAGCCCCTGGCCTTGACTGGCATAACAAATAGAATTATTAAACTGTCCCGAAGAGCAGTCGTACATCTCACCACAATAATCAACGCAATGTTCAGATTTAACTATTTCCCCACCTATTGGAAAGTCACAGATGTGGTCCCAGTGCATAAACCAGGTAAAGATTCACACCTGCCTGAAAGCTATTCACCCATCAGCCTAATCTCAAACTTATGCAAAATTGCCGAAAAAATCATCCTATCCAAACTCCAAGCCTCAGTAAATGAGTTAAATATCCTTCCAAAGGAACAATTTGACTTTCGACAACATCACAGTACTACTCAACAAATTCATAGGATAATTGAGTACATCACCACTGGCTACAATTGGCACTAGCACACTGGAGCAGTTTTCCTAGACATAGCAAAAGCTTTTGATAAGATATGGCACTTCGGATTACTACACAAACTCATCTCAGCAGGCATACCATCAAAAATAGTCCACCTAATTAAATCTTACCTCCAGGACAGACACATACAAGTCAAAATAAACGGAACAGTTTCAAGTCACCGACGGATCTCAGCGGGAGTTCCCCCAAGGTTCCCTACTGGCACCGATCTTATTTTCTCTAAAGCCATATCTTGTTACCAAAAAACTGCAAGAAAATCTACTAAAACTAGAACAATGGTTCTCCAAATGGCGATTACAAGTGAATCCCCAAAAGAGTATAGCGATACTTTTCACCAGATGATTGGCAACTCCCAAGGGGGACCTTTATCTATTCAACACCAAAATCCCCTGGCAAACAGAAATATCTTGGGGTAATTCTAGACAAAAGATTAACTTTCAACCCACACATTAAAGCCTTATGCGCGAAAGCATCTAAAACTATCGCACAACTTTACTCTCTGCTAAATAGAAAAAGTAAGCTAAATACCAGAATCAAAGTACTCCTCTACCTGCTGACGATCCACCCTATAATGACATATGCATCTCCAGCCTGGAGCAACACACCCAACACCAATATCCTCAGGTTACAGAGAGTGCAAAATAAGTGTTTGCACATGATCTTAGACACACCATGGTTTGTAAGAAACGTCCAACTGCACAGAGATACAAACATCCCTTACATTAACTCTTTCTTACAAACTACAGCGGAAAAATTCTTCTCAAAGATCTCTACACACCCAACGATCTAGTGAAACAGGCAGCAAACTATGACGAAACTGACCTCTTCAAACACAAGAGGCCAAAAGCCATCCTAAATAATAGCAACGACGATTAATCTCCGTGCCCCCCCCCCACACACCAGATACCCTCAAACCAGTTCTGCCTTTCATTCTGCATCACTATCTTTTGTAGAATTCTACTCATTAACAACGTTGCACCACCTCCTCTGAAAATACTATCTGCTGTAACAATCTATTCCTGGACTAACAATCTGAACCCACCAAGGCAACAAACTTTTCATTTCAGACATTGGTAAATAAGCATAACAGTCAACCTTTTGTCATCATCCTTATCTACACACAACAACAACATATCCTATCTGCACTGTTCATCTTTCTTTGACCCATTTTCACATTTACTCACCTCAACAGTGTCTGCACAAACATTTTCATATTTCCATTTGAACAGCTTTAACCCTAACTCTTCACATCCATCCATGCTCTCAGTGAATGATAATTTCCCAATTACAAATCTTTTCAAGTGCACACCATCTTTCATCTATAAATTCTTTACCATAAGACATTCCATATATCTACAACCTATGCATCATTCTTCTCACAAAACTTGTGTATGTTGGTTTCTTATAAGCTTAATATATTGACCCATAAGGGAAAAAAGGAAGTTATGCATTTCACAAATAACTAGCTTTCCATATTTCTGTTAGTTCGTGTGAATTCTGTTAGTTTAACTGAAGGTAAATTGAAAAAAGTAAGAAGGAATATATTATAATTGCAAAAAATTATATTCTTGCTTTAATCTTTTACCCAAGCAAAACAAAGTTTCAACATGAAATAAAAGAATATAATCTGTCATTATAACATATTGATAACTCAGTGGTAAAGCTTTCTATAAGAAGGAATATGAAAAGCAGGCAAGACTGAATGAGGTGTTTATAAGTGGCCTGTCAGAGGTGAACCATGAGAAAATATTCTCCTAATATCCTCATTCTCTTTTTTCTTGTCAATGCAAGATTGATGGAGGAAAGAGAATAAAGGATGTTAGGGTAGAAATATGTCTACAGTAGTCAGTATGTCTTGAGTGGTCAACAGAAAGATGGAACAGTGCAAAATGCATATCAATTAGTAAGGGCTGTGGAAAGTATTATGCTAGGCTGTGATGAAAGGATCAGGATCTGATGAGAAGTCATAGCTGAGAGGTGGTATAGGTTGTGATGGCTGTAGACCCATATAAATATGGCCTGTTGGGATATATTCATAGCTCTTTAGAATATTTCAACTTGAATTTGTGCTCTTGTTCAATCATTAAATTAACACCAAATGAAAATAAAAGCGATAATTCTTATGGGTCTGAAGATAATCAAAACAAAATCATAAAAACTCTTGAGAGATCCATAAAAAAAACATCAGCCATGAGCAATAAGCAGAATGGCTATCTCTATGACACGAAAAATTCTTTTACGTTTAAGACTCACAACCATCCATGGGATCTGAACCTCAGTTTGACATCAGAAAACAGGAATACTATTACTCAGCCAATTAAGCCAGAAAAGTTATAAGCAGACTACATTATGGAAATTATGGAGATAACTACCGTGTTAGAGCAAAACTTTAGTTTAATATAAACCAAAATGAACACTAGACGTTTTGACCTTCATATCAAGGTCATCATCTGGAGCATACACATATATATACACAGAAACAAGCTGCACTACAATCTACATGGATTGCTAAAGTTACTGACCAACCATTACAACAATTATTGGTCTGACCTCTGGCGAAAAAAAAAAAAAAAAAAATTCTGATTAACCACCCTAATCTCAACAATAATGGAGGCATAAAAATTCCAAGAATTTGGATGGCACATATTCAGCCTACTTAGTATCTAGCATACTTCAGGACTTTAAGAAATTTTCAGTTTTTATTGAAAACTATTCCATACCAATTGGTTGAAATTAATATGTATAATCATAGTTGTCACGTTTTGAAACTCAAGGGCTACCCTGAGTGTCGAGTCTTCAAAATTCGAGTCATCAGAATTCAAGGAGAACCGGCCTACCAGTCCGGAACATGGGGGGGTTGGGCAAAGTAGGCGCAGCCCCCACTAGTGTGTGTATATACAGGGTGTTCGGGATAAATTTGACATATTTATAATTAATTATATTTTTCCGTAAGTTACATGTATTAACACACACTTCTCTTCATTTAAAAGTTTGGACCCTTCTTCATTCATATACAAGATGTCAGAAAGGATGGATAGCTGGAACCCACCTGAATCATGGAAGAGAATAACTTGTATCATGATGATTCGTGCCCGCCATCAAAATAAGGATATTACGACTGCTGCCCAATGCTCCCTGAATACAGTAAAAACAATCAGGCATGAACTAGAGACTTGCAATGGTGACTACGAGGATGTAGCAAGAAGAAAGATCCCTAGCAGACGATCTGATTGCGTTCGTACAGCAGAATTCCTCGCAAATCTGCAGGAACAGGTGTTGAAGAACCCTGGCATTGGAATTCGGGCTTTGTTCGTGGAGTTGCTAACTGTAGTCAAGCCCTGGATAACAAGGGTAGGCAATGGTAGGCCGTATGTATGGCAGCAGGATTCGGCCCCTTGCCACACCTCTGGGAAAAGTCAAAAATGGTTGTCTGAAAATTTCTACGACTTCACCAGTCCAAATGTTTGGCCTCCAAACTCCCCAGACCTTAACCCCATGGATTATTTTGTATGGGGCGCAGTTGAAAAAGACACCAATCGCACTTCCAGTAATACAAAAGCCCAGTTAATGGATAAAATTAAAACAGTTTTTGCGGCCCTTCCCAGGGAGACTGTAGCATCAGCTTGTTCGAGGTTCCGAAGCAGAATTGAAGCTGTGATCGATGCTAATGGTGGTTATTTTGAGTAAATCTTGTTGATAGTATTGTAATTAACTCTGCCTGTAATGTTTTTTTGTCAATTCATTAAATTTAATAGATACAAAGAAGATTTTCTTTTTCCTTACGAAACTGTCAAATTTATCCCGAACACCCTGTATATATATATATATATATATATATATACACACACACACATCAGGTGATCCAAAAGTAACAGAAAAAGTAAAAATTCAATAATTCAAAATGTATAGACAGTAGAATGATGCAGTTTTCACAGAAATGCACAGAAAGACATAGGATTTTTTTTAATAACGAAGAATTTTATTACCAGAATAGTTATATTTGCCACCGACAGGTGGCACTTCACTTGTGTCAGTAGTTTGTGCAGTGGCACAGCACAGTTCGCAACGCAGCTAGGATTACAGATGTTCAACGTGACGGTCAGTGCAGATCAGTTCGATGCTGTGCAGGGTGTCAGACGTGTCATGCCACGTCTGACACCCTGCACAGCATCGAAGAGGGTTTCAGCTGTAATTCCTGTCACATGATGGCAAATAGTTTCTTTCAACATGGCCAATGATGTCGGCCGACCTCTGTACACCTGTGACTTCAAGTAGCCCCATAACCAAAAGTCAGAAGGTGTAAGGGCTGGAGATCTTGGTGGCCATTCATGTGGGAAAGAGCGACTGAGGACACGGTCATCGCAGCAGGTGCTGGACAGGACCTGTGATGTGCGGAGGTGCTCCATCCTGCATGAATGTTACACTATGGAGTGCTTGCCTCTCTTGCACATTCGGAGTTCTGATAATACAGCTTAAAAGTGCTTTATCTCGTAACGATAACATGCCTGACCTTGGCAGAACATTTAACTTCAGTAATAAACGTTAAATGCTAAAGGTTTAACTTCAGTATTCACTACATCTGAAATTTCCGTACCTCACGGTTTAAATAGCGACAGGTTTAAAAGCAGCTCCGGGACCACTACAGCGCCACCTATCGATGACAAATGTAACCATTCTGGCAATAAAATTTTTTATTAAAAAAATCCCATGTCTTTCTGTGAAAACCACATCGTGCTACTGTCTATACTTTTCGAATTATTGAATTTTTACTTTTCTGTGACTTTTGGATCACCTGGTATATATATATATATATATATGACAGAATGATCATTGACTCGGTTAACATACATAGTTTTATGAAGAATTAAATTACTAGAACCGAGATTTAAGTAAAAAGGTTTTAATATAAACACACTACTAGTTTCGGCCTGTAACAGCCTTCTTCAGGTGAAATTATAAAAGAAAAAACACTAAACATTGAGGGTTAAAAGACTATGAACAACACAGACAGTCTTTATACATAATTAGCATGAAAACGTTGTAGTTGTATTTGAAGCTGTTCTTTCGTTTGTTGCATTGTTGGGAGAGTGCGTGTTTGCTGCATCACGTGAACGCCAGTACATGATTACAGCTGAATGACTATCTGGGAGGTTGTAGCTTAAGTTGTTATTTAGATGAACAGGATTGAAGATGATTTCTCTAGATTCCACAATTTTTCTCTCTATTTCGTCACTGCAACGGAAGATGTTTGTAGATTTTTCCCAGCAGACTTTGTGACTTTGGTTATCATCATTAGGATTAGCCGAGAAGAGGATATGACTTGATAATGCGCTTGCTCGCTGTCTCTTGTAAGTAATGTCTCTCATGTGTTCTTCCATACGCATTTCTACAGATTTGTCTGTCTGCCCGAAATAAGGAATATCGCAGTCACATAATATTTTATATACACCAGGGTATTTGAGTTGACGATGACAAGGTTTTGGGTGGCTAATTAAGGAACGGATCTTTGGAAGTGGAGTGAACAAGGTTCTGATATTGTATTTTCTTAGAACTTTTGCTAATTTGTGTGAAACGGTACTTATGTAAGGAATAGATATATTGCCTTTGAATCTATTTGTTTCTTCTGAGTGATGTCTAGGAGGATTAAGAAGGAATTTGTCAATGATTTTCTTGGAATATCCATTAACTTCGAAAGAAGTTTTCAGATGGTTTATTTCTGTAAGCAGTTCATTTGGGTCATCAAGAAGAGAACTGGCTCTATGTCCCAAGGTCATCAAGCTAGCCATGATGAAAATGACATCATGGCTAGCTTGGATATAACTTCTTTGTTCACTAATGTCCCTACAGATGAAGTCCTAACATTACTCAAGGACAAGTTATCCAAAAAAATGTTAGCCTTGCTTACACATTACATCAGGTCCGGTTACTTCAAATTTCAAGATAATATATACAAACAAAATCATGGACTGGCTATGGGTAATCCTTTATCCCCTGTACTCGCAAATATTTACTTAGAGGATTTTGAAACCAAGGCTATCTCTTCCTTTATTTTAACACCTAAAGTTTGGAAACGTTATGTGGATGATGTCTTCATTGTTTGGAGCCATGGACATGAATCCCTTATGGTTTTCCTCGAACATCTCAATAGCCGACATCAAAGTATTAAGTTTACTGCTGAGCTTGAAACAATAATTCCTTACCTTTTCTTGATGTCAAACTGACTTGCTCTTCTGGTAAACTAAAAATATCAATATATAGAAAGCCCACACATACCAACAGATATCTGTACAGTCAGTCTCATCATTTCCCTCCTCATAAGCTTGGAATAATTTCCACCTTGGGACAGAGCCCATAAGCAAAAATGGAAAAATAATTTAAGATCTTTTTTAATTAATAGTGATGAGAAATCGAACCGGAGGGTCTCGATACTCGTGAGACCAGATCAATTTCTTGCATTGAAAGCCAATCTCGAGAGCTTCGGATATTCTCTTTGATGCACACTAATCCATTCTCGGAAGAAGACAAAAATCGAGATCTCGAATACAACAGTACCAGTTGCAAAGAAGATCTTTTACGAAACAGAAATAATTTTGATGTTTGAAAGAAATAAATTGTAAAATTGAACAAATTCGAATCTAGGGCAAAAATCGATGTTAAAAATCTACATTTTTTTTCCTTAATAATAATGGTTTTTGTCCGAAGATCGTGAGTCAAAGTATTCAATATTTTATTTTGTAAAAGAAAATAGCCCTGCTCATCAAATATAGTTGCGATCTCGGGGAATTCTCGAAACTCTTGAGGACTATGACGTCAGTCTTGAGTCATACCAATTTCCATTCCTAGTAATTATTACTTATAAGTAGTAAAATTGCAACATAACGTGCATTATGTGTCTCGGGTATTACTGTCAGTGCACAATCAGTGATTTGTTCTGATTAATTTAATAATAATGATATTTTGTATTTATTAAATTACCCCATAATGAGTAAAAAGTCAAGTCAGAAAAACCACACTCTTAAGGTATTTTAAGAAAGATGAAACTGATAAGCATAGTAGCAAAGACACCAAACCAACAACAGAATCGTTGATTTATGCAGAGTCTCTTTCAAATGCAACGTGCGTCTAAACACTGATTATCGGGTATTAACAGTGAGTGGGTTAAAAAATTCCATTGGTTAGTGGTGAAAGATAATGGAATGATGTGTTCCACATGTATGAAATACGGAAAGAGACGACCCACAAACAAGGAAGTGACTTGGGTAACTATGCCGTGCACAAGACTTCGAAAAGAAAGCTTGGTTGACCATGAACAAAGCAATTTGAACACTGATTCTTGTTCAGATATAATTGAAAAACGTATAGAAGAAGAAACTGGAATAGGGCAAATTGAAAAATCAATTTCAATTTTGAATAACTTGCAGAGAGATGCTTTTCTGAGAGCTTTAAGATCTATGTATTGGTTAGAGAAAAATGAGTTACCACATACTACATTATCTGAAAAATTGCTCGAGCATTGCAAGGCTATCGGCTGTTCCTACTTAGAACAGCTTAACGTTGATAAAAATGCACATTATACTTCAGAAGGAATAATGCAAGAGTTGATTGATATTTTAGAATCAGAAATTAGATCTGAAATACTGAAAAATATACATTCTGCAGATTATTTTCAGTGTTTTGTGTCATGAAACTACAGACATCTCAGTTTTAAAACAGCTGATTGTGTACATTAAATATGTTTATCAACTTAGAAAAGAGGTCAGGGTTAGTTTTTGTATCAACTTGCAATATCATTGATGGCAAAGCTGAGAATATAACTAACAAATTAATTGAAACCATTGACAGTCTAGGTTTTGGACTGAGATGTTTAAAACAGACATTCCAGTTTTAAAACAGCTGATTGTGTACATTAAATATGTTTATCAACTTAGAAAAGAGGTCAGGGTTAGTTTTTGTATCAACTTGCAATATCATTGATGGCAAAGCCGAGAATATAACTAACAAATTAATTGAAACCATTGACAGTCTAGGCTTAAAAACTTGTAATCTGGTGGGCTTAGGATCTGATGGAGCAGCTGTCATGATTGGAAAGCAAAAAGGAGTTGCAAAACAGCTCAAAGATAAAACAGATGGAGTCATAGTCAACTGTCATTGTGTAAACCACAGACTGGCTCTTGCTAGTGCCCAAGCAGTTGCTGAAGTGCCTTATTTAGTCATGTTTAATGATATCTTAAGGCAATTGTTTTTCTTCTTCCAAATTCCTCAGTCAGAATGGCTGGTTTAATCCAAATACAAAATATACTGAACAGTCCAATGCAACTATAACACTCTAAGAGAAGAGTGTTATAGTTGCATTGGAAAGAGACCACTGAACGAAATGATATCAGAAGTGAAGGTTTAAGTAAATATATCAGAACATACAATTTCGTAGCTTCACTAATGATGCTTTCAGATGTGTTACCACATTTATCTAACTTGTCTAGATCATGGCAAAGGCAAGATGTTGATTTAATTGAAATAGAGCCAGTCTTAGAAGCCAGAAAACTATCATTATATATGTTTACTGTATTTATACTGTATCCATTAAAAATGGATACAGTATAAAAACCATTCACAAGATCCTCCACAAAGATACCACTAATAACAAGAAAGATTTCAAGAATGCTATTGCTATACCATATGTTAGAGGCATTTCAGAAAAAATAGACAGAACACTACACAAATACAACATCAAAACCACCTTCAAACCCCCGACAAAATTAAGACACCTACTCAATTCTTCCAAGGATCCCCTGCCACACTTAGCCCACCCAGGGGTTTACAAAATAGATTGCACATGTAACATACCGTACATAGGGGAAACAGGACGAACCATCCCAATCAGAAAGGATGAACAGAAACGTCACATAAAATACCTCCATTTTGGAAAAACCGGCCTTTCTGACCACGCACTCCAAACATACCACAGAATTGACTGGAAAGGTACCAAGTCCCTACACCTCACCAAAACCTGGTTTGAGAGGAAATTCAAGGAAGCATGTGAAATTCTCAAACATGATCCGAATCTGAATAAAAATGATGGTCTAACAATTCCAAGAATGTGGAGGACCCGTCTACAACCTTCATAGCAACTACAAAGAAAAATCTCAATACAAGACCTAGTGAAGTGTTTTTTTTTTCCTTGAACATTCAATAGCAACCTGTACAAATCCAGAAGATAATCGTAATATAACTGTATAATTCCAGAAGAATCCTAGTACATGAGGACTTTAGCAGAGTTTATTGTAGTTTTTATTTTATTTTATTTATTTTATTTTTTTTTTATTTTTTTCCCCCACTAGAGGGCAGGCTAAGAAAAAAGATTAGTTAACAACGTAGATGTAATTTACTTGTGTGGAGTACAACAGCATGTAGCTTGTTCTTATACTTCTGAATGTATCCTTCTGAAGATGACCTCAATACAGGGGTCAAAACAAAGTTATTTTATTATTAATCGGTAAAATAATCTTTTTAACAGGTGTGTTTTGTTTTGTTTCCCTAATTTAATTAATATTAATGGGCAGTTACATCAAAAATGATTAGTGGACAGTCATACAAAAATCTAGATCCAAGACAAATATACTGTTGAAATTAGCAATAACATCTGAGCTCAGTCTTTCCCAAATTTAGCAAAACTAGCTGCTGTTGGACTGGCCATACCTGTGAGCACAGCTGAACGTGAAAGGGGTTTCTCTGCATTAAAAAGGATAAAAATATGTACAAGGAATCGCATCAGTCAGAACACTCTAAATAATCTGATGCTGATTTCATTGGAGGGACCAGATCCAACAGATATTAATTACAAAAAAAGCTGCTGATAACTGGGCTTCTAAGAAGAAGAGAAGAATTAATGTATAGAATTTTAAGCTGTAAGCATTACAAGATTTTTCATTACTTAATGAAGCAATAAGAAAAATCCCAGTTTTGTTTGTTATATAAAATATTATCCTTGTTAGAAGTATCTAATAAAATTATTATTTTAATTTGTTATGAAAAAGACTGTTAACTCATTCAAACTTTTTGTATACCGGCTAATGCTTCATTACACCCGGCTGGTAAAAATTTCTGGGGAGAACACAGTATATGTAAAAACATGTTGCTCTCCAGCCCAATTTAATTTTATAACCTAATAGATAATAATAACAGGATAATAATAATAGGACTATAGCTTTGATGTAGTAAAAGTTGTCCCCCCCCCCCTGCCAGAGGTCAGGCCAATAATTGTAACAGTTTGTCAGCAACTTTAGCAAACCATGTAGAGTGTAGTGCAGCTTGTTTTGGGAAGTTTGCTCCCACAAGATATTACTTCTCTGTTCCATCATTGTTTAACATCAAACTTTTTCATATGGAATAAAACCATATATCAGCAATTTACTGGCCTTGCAATTATTATTATTATTATTATTAATGTTCCGGGAAACTCCAAGGAGTCGACAGACTCATCGAGGGAGGCCCTAACATCATGTCAAGAACAACTATTCAACATTCACACAGTATCTATCATACCTTGCCTTGAACTCATTCACGGTCGTAGCACCCACAACAGACTCTGGAAGCTTATTCCACTCATTTACCACTCTCCAAGTAAAGAACCTAGCTCTAACACCCTTGTCAACCACGCTCTTGCCCAACTTCCATGCATGGCCCCTAGTCCTCCCACCACCAGTCATATTTTCAAAAATATCTTCTGGATCAATCTTATAAAAACCCTTCAGTAATTTGAATGTCTCAATCATATCACTCCTCCTTCGCCTATCGTCCAATTTCTGCAACCCACAAATCTTCAACCTATTCTCATAAGGTTCATTCCACAGACCTGCTATCATCTTGGTCACTCGTCTCTGAACCCTCTCCACTTCCTCCCCATCACGAAGAAACCCTGGTGCCCATAGCTGGGCACAGAAGTCCAGATGAGGTCTTATCAAGGCTCGATACAGAGGAACAACAACTTGTTCGTCTCTGCATGTTAAAGTATTTTTCAGAAGCCAAGTGATTTGGTGAGCTGTTTTAGTTACTTTTGCAATGTGCCCCCTAAACTTCAACTCCCTATCCACCAATACTCCCAAATCCCTGGCCTCATCAATCTCCTGGAGTATGGTTCCACCAATGCGATATACTGCTGCTATTCTTTTCACCCCAAAGTGCATAACCTTACACTTTGCCACATTAAATTGACATCCATTTTTCCTAGCCCAGTCCTCCAAACTATCCAAATCATCCTGTAAAATTTTGACATCCTGTGCACTCACAATTGCTCTACCCAACTTTGCATCATCAGCAAACAAGTGAACACTTCCTCTCAGATCCTTTCCAATATCATTGATGAACAAATTGAAAAGCAGTGGTCCAAGAACAGAGCCCTGTGGCACTCCACTAGTCACAAGACGTCTTTTAGACTCCACTCCTGAATAAACCACTCTTTGATATCTCTCCTTCAACCACCCTCCTATCCATCTCACCAACCCTATATCTATACCCATCTGCTCCAGTTTACTGATTAGGATTCCATGTGGTATCCTATCAAAGGCCTTGGCAAGGTCCAGTAGTATCACTGTAAACCCATTACCCGTATCCAGTTCAGCCGTCACTGTGTTATAAAACAATGGGTAGCTCCCTCTCTCGATCTTGTGCTGATCTCTTTATGGAGGATTTTGAAAGTAAAATCTTATCTCAAGTAGACCCTAAATCCACAGTATGGTGGAGATATGGATGATATCTTTATTGTTTGGAACCACACAAAAAAGGACCTGTTAGACTTTCTAAACAAGATCAACTCTTTACACCACACAATCAAATTCACTCTAGAACTTGAAAAAGATAACCAATCACCATTTCTGGACACTTTAATTAAGAAGCTAACGAATGGTGGTATCAACCTCCCAGTTTGCAAACCTACCAATACAGGACGTTATTTACATTTCACTTCCTTCCACCACATTTCTCAGAAACTTAGCATTGTACACATGCTGAAGAACTGTGCCTCTCTCCTTATAACAGATTCAACAAGACCTCCAGGAAGAACTATCCCTGATATCTAATAACCTTACCATGAATGGATTTCCTCGAAGACTCATCCACAAGATACTTTTCTCTGACCCCCAACAAAGACAATGAGATAACATACGTTATATTTCTACCATTGTCATTCCATACAGTTTCGAATAAGATTGCAAGACTCCTTAGACTACATAAAATAAGAGTGGCCTTTAAACCTACAGAAACGATTAGGCAATTCTTAAGATCTCCAAAAGATAGCCATCCTTTCTTCAAATATGCTGGAGTTTACAACATATCCTGCTCGTGCAGCTTGAATTACATCGGCCAGGCTTCAAGGAGCCTTGAAATTAGGCAAAAAGAACACATTGGTGATGTCAATAATAACAGAGAAAAAAAAATCGGGGTTAGCTTTTCATTTCTCAAGAACGAACCATATCATAGAGTGGGATAGAAGTACAATTCCTTACATAGAGGAGGACTTCCACTCCCAAATTTTTAAAGAAGCCACAGCAGTTGCCCGCTGCATACAAAACCTTAACAGGAACCAAGGACTAATCTTGCCCGTGATCTGGAAGACCCTTATTAGATCTCTTAACTCACCAGAACTGAATTACAGTGCTAACTATAGAACTTTCCTAAATAACAACAAGTGAGATCATGCATGCTCTATGCATGTATTGTACGTGTTCTGTTCTTTGTCTAATATAATTGGAATCGGTTAATTATAGTTTGTAACAGTTTTTTTTACTTTTTAGTGTCTTACATCAGTTATGTACCCTGAAGATGCCAACAGCCTTAGTTGGTATAACATAGTTGTTTATTATATGTACTTGATCAATATAGTCCCATTAGAAGTAATTCCAGATCCAGAAATCTTGTTTGCCTTAACCACCTGACCATCTTTTACATGTTTACACATCAGTAATTACATGGTGGTTAAATGCCCTTTAACTGTAATAAGAAACTAAAACTGAAATAACATAGACACAAAGCATAAATTAAATTATATATTTGATCCATACAAATTTGTTTGGTTGAACACTCTGATTTTGTAAACGAAAACTAAACCTTTTCCTGCTGTACAAAAATACTATTATTACGGGCAACCAGCATATTTTCCCCATATCTGGATCACATTATCAACCAAAGTTTAGTTCCCTACAGTTTAACTTAAACTGAGTTTCCTACAAGCAGCTATAGTAATATTGAAACCAAGTTGCAGCAGTGCCATGATTGCAAAAGTGAATAAACTTCATGCTCTTCACAATGCAATAGTGAAGGGCATACAAATAATAGGCAATTTCTTGTATGTTCTTCTATAAGGCACAAAGTAACATGAATTTGGTGAAATGGTTTTCATATGGTTTTGGTTTACATGTCAACTAGATCCATTTCACAATGATTATGCTGAATATACAAAATGGGCTTAACAGCCAAACCTTATTTTAATAATCTCACTCTTTAGCACTGTAAGTTTTCCACAGTGAAAGGAACACGCACTGTGTGTTTCCTTTCACTATGTTGAACACTGTGTGTTCAACCTCATACAGACTATTATTTATATTGGTATTTACAGGGAGGATTTTAGGAAGGAGATAACACATAAGATATGACTAAAATAATTAATTATGTGGCATCTCCAAGGACTCATCACAGGAGGGCACTTCTGTGATGAGTTAATCAATAATTATTATTTCCTTTTTTTTTTTTTTTTTTTTTTTACCAAAGTCAAACTGGCACTATTGGAGAACAATTAAAAGGTAAAATTATGTGTTGCCACTGGACTGATAACCAAGGAGGAATTTTCACAGATATGATACAGTTTTTATGCATCCAAATTTATTGAGGTTAGTATAGTTTTTCAAGGCAGAAGCACCTGTCTATGATCTAAAGCTATTATTGCTCACTCAAGACTTGCAACTGCACTTTGGTTACATGGATGTCACAGAATCCACTGGAAAAAGGCAATCTTCACAGAATCATTTACAAATCAGGACTTTTTTGAATCTGCCTCGAAAACTAACCTAACTTCAATACATTTGAAGCCTGACATCTGAGAAATCCTCATTATCAGATGAGCAGCATAAAGTACTCACTAAGTGATGTATTTTTTTTGGACAATAAGTATTGCTTTGTTTCTTCATTTCAGTCTTCTTACTTATGTAGTGCTTATTCCATGTAATGTTTATTTCCTGACAATTCCACTTTGACAGGTAATAATTAAACAATTTTATTTGATCATCTACACTATCACCTCCTTTCCTTAAAATGCCATTATGAAAAGAACAAATGTTGCATCAACCATGAATAACAGTGAGATGTATCATTAAACCAAGTCATACAGAAAGAATCCTAAAGGAGCAGGACAATTATATAATAGCCCATTTAAAGACCTTAGTAATGCAATATCCAAAACACTTAAGGTCTTGGAAAAGCTGGCATCCCATTCATAAACAGATGGATATATTTTAATTTTTTCTGATCCCCAGAACCCTATTCATCTTTTTAATAATTTTGTACCTTCCTTTTTTTCTTATTACATGCACATGTTATATATATATAACATATTTTTAAAACTATCATGAATTTTAATGTGACACTTGTGTTTGTACTTCTTCATCAAGTGATGTATGCTGAACAAGATTAGAAAACTCATCAAAACTGCTACTAAAAAAAAACTTCCAAAATTCTGAGTTCATTATTTTAAAGTAGATATTTAAAAATCTGAAATTTTTTTGCACATCCTGCATACACAATGTAATAAATGGCTGTTGTCTCTTTTGTGCAAGTTATATAGAACATTTTTATTTTAGACAGTAAACTGACATCTAAAAATGCCACAGTTTGGTTTCCTGGTAAAGTTTTTAAATTTTCTGCAATCATCGATCAAATTTTATGTAAGATGGAACAGTCACATGACCATTGTTTTTGTTCAGTTACTTTCTAGTGAAGTCTTAGAAGATGTGTTATTATCATTATTATTAGGTGGCATATCCAAGGAGTCCATGACTCATCGAGGGTGGGCACCTACTCTACAACTCTCCATCTCCACCACTCAATCCACCAACTACAGTGAACTACACCAATGCCATTCACAGACAATCACAAAACATCCATGTCCATGCCGGGATTATATGAGCTAAATGCCTACAAAATGGTGCCATATATGTATAGCTCATTATTTCAGCACATATTTTTTTTTATATCACTTCCACACACACACACACACACAAGAGACCACAAAGGCCGATAGAAAAATCAATATAGTATGCACAGGAAAGAATCACAAGAGGGGTAATCTATTAATCATCTTGAGTTGGAGGATGTAGTCTTTAGGGAATACTTCATTGGGAAGGCTGTTCTAAAGAACTGAGATAGAAGTAGTGGGTTCAAGTGAGTCAGCAAGTCTATTGTAAAAGGATGTTGGGCAGCTGTTGTAAAACTATTCCTGTTATGTTGCTCATGTTATTTCTCAAACATCCTTGTAAACATTCCATTGCAATTTTCACAAACATAAGATGCAAATCTGGAAAGCAATTGTAAACTTCATGTACCCGAGTAAAGTGAACATTTCAGAGGGCCAATTTTCTACATTTTCTAAAAGGCAGTCGCATCTAAAGGTGAAAGGTTCAACAGAGGTCACAGATCAATACTGGGATGCTTCAGCATTAAACAAGAGATAACTGAACAGAAATAAGTAGAAGACTCAAAGAAGGAAACAAAGCATTTTGGCTATATGAAGATTATCTGTTAGGAGATTTATCTGTATGCCTATAAAGAAAGCTATTTAATATATGCATTATTCCAGTATTTGCCTATGTAAATGTCTAAGTGAGACATGGGCAATGACTAAAAAACAGTGAGACAGAGCCTTGGAGAGAGGAATGTTCCACATAACAAAAAGTGATAGAATAAGAAATAATAGAATTTGAGAGATGAGTGGAGCAGAAGATATTGTAAATCATGTAAATAGAGATGAGTTGACCATATTAGTAGATTGCCAGACAAAAGGTGGACAAAATTAAGCACCAAGTGGATACCACAAGAAGGAAAGAACACCAAGGAACAAAGATGGAGGGATAATCTAAAGGTTTGACATGAGATTGTGGATACTACCTAAAGACAAAAATAGAAAGTTAAGGGGAGGCTTACATCCAGCAGTGGATGGAAAAGAGGCTAAAAAGAAGATCTGAATGGAATGTAACTGCCTTGTCTCTTACTGGGCACAAGAACAAAATAGGACCATCATCACATATGCCAAAAAGTGGGATGCCTCAGAGAAGACATCTTAATGTTTAACAGTAGACACACAGAGGACCAAGTGAGATCAAAAGTCAAAGAGAACTAGACTCACTAAAAGTTTTAAGGATACTGGTGAGAACTAAAAGGAATGAAGGATTATCAACACCAAATCATACACAAATTTAGTAACTGCAGAAGGATGAACATAACAGAATTTGAAATAAGCCACCTCAATGTGTCAACATTTTCTTATAGTCTACTCCAAGATTTAACATTAACTCTGATGCATAAATCAGCTCTCCATTCTTACCATATTGGATTAGTTCACACTCAGCTTGACCTAACAGCATTAAGGTCCTGGTTCTGTAGGGATGCCAAGCATTAATTTTCTTGTTCCATCCATCTAAGTCATCCACATGCTACAGTTATGTTACTGCAGGCCAAATACAAGATATCACACCAGACGTCCAGGTTTAATTGAAGATCTCATGTTACCTGTTGCTAATACTTCAAATCAATATAGTAATAGTTCTATGATAATGTATATGAGGCAAAGTATTTATCAGTTCTTGCATGGGTATCAACTTCAACTCCAAATGTCATTGCTCAAGAAGAGTTGAATGAACTAGAATCTGTAATACGTCTCACACTAGCATTCTCAGTTTGAAGTGTGCTAAAGATGTTAAATCACCATAAACCAATCTTAAACCATCACGAGAATATGAAAAATTAGTCTTCTTGCAAATTTTAACTGAAATTTTTCCTGAGAGTTCACACTGCAAGATTTTCACTTTCAGCATTTAAATGGCTATTTCTCACACTTGGCTCAGGAAATTGTAATAGTATCTGCACCTCACCTGCAAAAGGCATTTGAAGGAATAAGATGTTAGCATAATAAAGAAGAGTTTCAGATTTTACACAAGTTTTGGTCTCTATACTATTGGAGGATTGTGTGGGATATTCATCCACCCTAATCTGATTTTGGTAATTATGGAATGACAGAGAGAAATGAATGAAAAGCAATACTAAAGTCAGCATCATTGAAAATGCAAGAATGAGTGAGAATATCTACAAAGAAAAGGATATTAGGAGTGAATTCAGTAATGAATTAAAGCATGTGCCAAGTAAGACAGGCAGTTAGAGAGGAGATTGGCTGTTGAAAGAAGCAGAGTTGAATGTAAATGATCATAACAAAGGATGGAAGAAATTATAATGGGAGGGCAAGAAGGACACAGTGCAAGGTTATGTGGAGAATTGTGTGTCAAGGATGTTGAAACAAGTGAAATCATTGCGAAAGACAACAGGAAGAGTGAAGAAGTACAAATGAACTAACTGTGCTAGCTGAAGTGAATGATTTGCATAGAAGGAAAATTGAGTGAGGTAGCTTGGGATTTTAGAACGTTATCATAGAAAGTGAGACGAAAAGTGCAAAGGTCAGGGTTGTTAATGCATTGCAGAGGTATGATTGTAGGCAAATATGAAAGTTGATTATGAATGGTATGATAACTAGGATGCATAGAAAAAGGAGGTCTTGTATTGGTGTGTGTGTGGGAAAAATTTGAGGGTGGAAGAGGGCTATTTGCCTGCATCTTATTGCAAATGGTAGTATAAAGCTAGATTAAAAAAAAAAAAGAAAAAAAAAAAGATAAAAGCTTATGCTTATATACTAATACAAGAAGTAAATGAATAAAGAGGAAGAGTCTGTGGTCACAATCCAATTTGTTGATAATGAGTAAAGGGTTGATGAAAGACAATAGTTAGAGGAATGGAACATAATTGATACTGTATTTTATAAGAATAAGGATAAAAGAGGAGGTATTATTGATGATCACAGAGAAACTGTTCTTCCCATTTTAATGGAGGCATAACAAAGTGGTAGTAAAAGTGACTAAACCCATTGTGAAACTAAGGCGAGCAGGAATTTTAGATATTTAGTGGGATACTGCTTAGTCCAGGAAATGTTGAGGGACATCAATCTGAAATGTTCAGGCAGATGAGACTGGTGATGAGTGACATGCAAGTAGCAAGAATGGGTGATTTCAACTATGGACAAACTGATTAAGAGAAGGCTATTGTTTTGGATTTACAGCCAAAGCAACTAAGACTATGAGGCCAGTGTATTATGTCTGTAAATTGAAAAGCAGTAAACATATATGAGCAAGGAGAATGAGTTCCTTGAGTTGTTTAGAGAACTATTGAGAAAGGCATTGCTAGGCAGATGCAATGCGTCACAGAAGAGAAAACTCACAGAAAACAGAAGTATGAAGCTTACACTCAGAAAACAGCTAGTGGCATGGCTGTGAGTGAAGGGGAAGAATCAGTGGTGCCTAGGACTTGGCATACTGATGACAATGTCAAACTACATCCCTATAGTTTAAAGGAGAGATAGAGCAGGAGGTGAAATGAATGAATCATGAAGTTATGCAAAACCTGTGGAAGAAAAGGATGTTATGAAGGAAGGAAGAATACTGTTACATGAAGAATAAAGCACAGGCCAAGAAGGATGAGCACACAGTGAGTAAGAATTTAACATGAAAGGGTACCAGCTGAGTTAGCAGAGCAAACTAAAGAATTTTATAGTTCTGTGGTTAGTAGAAGAAAGAGCAAATACAGAAGACCGACTACAATTACTGGTGATCATACAAGTGACATCTGCAGAAGATAGTGGAAATGTTGGGCAAATATTTTGTCCATGATTTCATGGAAAAATACTTGAGGAGATCAAGAGTAGCATTAACTTAATGCAACTAGGAAAGAAGAACAAAAACTGAGAGGCAGTTCAGGAACACAGTGTTTGGAATTTTAAACATGTGTGATGATAAAGCTATGAGATTTCACTGCATATATTAAGGAAATGTGCAAAGGAGCAAAGTGTCACTGATTTCCCTGTTCAACAGGGACTGTCACCAAAAATTAAAGGGAAAATAATGCTACTGAGTAAGGTGCTGTTCAGGCCACATCTTAATTGCAGTTATCAGATTCATTCACCAGGATATCTGGGTGAAAAAGTAAACATCAGAGGAAAGTGTAGATGCACGTGACTGTCTCAGGGGAATGTTGATATGAGGACAGATTAAAAGGATGTACTTTGCAAGGATTGACAGATTGCAAGAGACCCTAAAAGGTCATGTAAATAAGAAAGTGAGAAGATTTCTTTGCACAGTGATGAATAAATGGAATGCACTGATTCTAACCATATCCAAAGTGTGGTTTATATAATACAGATTGGATTTACCATTTACTTATGCCATTTTTAATACATAAACTTAAATTGTCAATTTATTTTCTTTTATTTTTTATATTTCATACAATCACCCTGAGTTTCATTTCATATAGGATGCAATATTACTGTGTTATGCAAAACCTTAGCGTAGCATACTGTTTCTGGATGGCTCACTGCATGAGGTAATAATAATGTATTTATTAACTTGCAAAAGTTCTATTACAACTTTAATAGGAAGTAGAGAACACTGAAATACAAACTCTGATGGTAATTACACCAATGTCTGATGCCCGCTATGTTTTAATATATATATATACATGTATTGCATGGGGGGAAGGAATCACTATATTTCATAATAATTTCATGCCATTTGCTGGTATTAGATGTTTTAATTAAAAAACTGACTAAGTATTAAATAATGTGAACATTTGTGATTTTATATCTTAGTATTTATGGCTGTTCATTCTAGAATTCATGAAATAAGGGGATTACTAAAAACAACACTATTAGTTGAGGTTCATACTAACAGTATCAGTAAGAAGTTGCAAGTTCTAATTGTAATAAAATTTTGATTCTTAAAGTATTATTATTTTATTATTACATGTGTTCTCCACTTTAATGATCAAAATTTTATCACAATTATTCAATCAAGTAACTGATCCTATGAATTCACTATATCAATCCAACAAACCAAAATATAATGACATACATATGAACCCCCCCCCACACACACAAATTACATGTATCTAAATATTCAAATTACTATCATTAAGATAAATGTTTAGCATTAGTCTGTTGTGAATACTTCAGATTTTTTCTACTTAGATTTGACATAAAAACAATCTCTACTAACATTCTCAAAGATGAGTCATTCTTGTGCTATCTAACAGCATGAAGCCATTTTATAAGAAAGTGGGACAGTATGACTCATTCTGTAGAACAAGCTAAGCAGCAGAAACTTTGTCAACAATACAAATGCATGCATTTAATAATATCAGTAATGACTGACGAGTGGAATGTTCAAAGAGGGCAAGAAAGAAAATCAATTAGGTTTTTCATTAACTGACTTCCTTTATGTGTATGTGTGCACACACACAACAGTAATAGTTATAATCTGAATGATTAATTAATGAAAACAATATTTAAAATTATTACCCACTTCACATGCCATTTTATCAGAAACTCATATTTGCAATGTAAACATCTGTTTTAATTTAGCAACTCCAAGTAATAATGAAGATAATTACACACTTGGGCATAATTTATGTGTGTTAATCCTTTCAAGATCAAAATGATCACTTGCTCTGCATGCTAAATATAGCTATGTCAAGCAATTTAGTGGCATGATTTAATTCACTCACATTGCTGAAATTACAGAATGTTACTTGAAGGTCAAGATATCACATGAACCTACTGATTAAAATGAATTAAATAGGTCTTCTTCCTTTCCGGTAATAGCCCTAGTGGCCTGTTATGGTCTATTCCCATCTTTTCAAAGGCCATCCTCTATTCCTTCTCCGTTGAAGTCAATATCTGTGGATCTCTCTCTCTGGGGAAGTCTTTCTTCACTCAAAGATTATTCAGTGAATGGATAAAAAAGAGGATGATACAAAATACTAAAGAGGGAAGACTTCCAACAGTTTGTTAGGAGTAAAGTACCATGGGAGGTCAATTTTAGGGTCCTTGTCATTTAATAGATTTTACGCACAATGAGATGTGAATATTAAGAATAAAAATTCTTCCCCCCTCCCATATACACTACTACAAATATTTGTTCAGACTCTTTAGCCATTTACAATTGATACCAGCAGGCAAACCCTAATATCAGGTATGTCTACCTTTGGATTTGATCCACAGACATCAGGTGGAATTTGTCTACATTCCCCCATCAAAGCAGCACTGAGTTCAGCGACAGCTTGAAGACATGTTGCTCTGGACTCAATCACCTCTCCAATTCGTAACACAGGTGTTCGATGGAGTTGAGGTCAGGACACTGCACAGGCCATGGCAGTTGTTTAATATCCATCTCTTCATACCATTCCATAACAGCTGCAGTTGTGTGGCATGGGGTATTGTCTTGATAGTAACACGGGTCCATTCCATAAAAACTCCACAGTGTGGGCAGCACATGATTATCCACAATACTAAGGAACTGAGCTGCCTTCATGGAACCATGAAGAACAGACAATGACCAGTGGTCACACTCTAAACCAGCTGAATGCACCCTCACACCATTACTCCAAACTTTACTGTGGGTACAACACATTGTGATAACAAGCATTCACCAGGCTGCCTCCACACCCTGCCATCAGACTGGAAACAGGTGAACCTTGATTCATCGCTCCAGAGTACTGTTTTCCACTAGTCAATTGTCAAGTTCACATGCTCTTTGCACCATGCCAGGTGAGTCACCCTGCTCGTTGTTGTGATGTTAGGCTTGTGTGCCGCTGCTCTTCCATGAAAATCTAATAAATGGAGTTTGTTTCGTATAGCATTAGTGCTCACCATGGTGTTACTGGCACTCTGGAACTCATGAAGGATGGTCTGTGCCGATTGCAGCCAGTTTTGCATGCCACCTTTTTAACACTCTCCTGTCCCTGTCAGTCATTTTCAGCAACTGCCCTGGGTATTTTCCTGCACTAGTGATGCCAGAATGTCTCCATATGTTGATCACATTGCCAAATGTTGATTTTGGATGCTCCAGTTGAGCGGCAAAGGCATGTATGGACATGCCAACAATGTGACAGTTCACAACGACACCTCTCTAGAAGTCACTGAGTTTCATGTAGTGTTGTCATACCGCTTGTATTCAACTGCTACGATAAAATACTGCATCCTACTATCTGTACCCCGGTTTTCATGTTATTAACAAACCTAGAATTTCCATACTTCAAACAGGGGTGTCTGAACAATTACTGGTAGATAAGGTACAGCAGACTCAGCAAAAACTTAAGGCTACAAAATTGACACCACATCACTAGTTACTTGAAGTGGTTTTAAAAAAAGTTCTATATTTAGTCAGTAGAGCAAGATTCCTAAATTATGTAAACGTAAATAACTAAATAAATATAAAAATACTTAAAAAATGAATAAAATTAAAAATATAAATAAATCCTTAGCCTGCCCATGGTACTAGGTTTGCAATCTTTTGTGGGTGAGAGTCACAAAAAATAAAAAAATGACCCCTAACAAATACCTCCCTATGTTATTAATTCTCGTAGAAACGCTCATATATTGGTAAAACGACTTTTAAATTATTTAAGGAATTTACAACGTATACTGGAATATTAATTAAAAGAAACTTTAATAAATACTTCCTATATTTCGGCAATGTCACATTGCCATCTTCAATGGGAACATACAACTATGACACGTGCACGCAGGCACTACAAAAAAGCAAATGAGGCAGAAGAGAGAAACTACTGTTGTTCCTAGAGTCCTAATGGTGATAACCCAATATAGCCCTCTAGCTTCCCGCTAGAGGGCTATATTGGGTTATCTTGGCTGTTGGACTGATGTTCTCATGATGCAAGCTTCCCAAATTTGGGGCAGTCTCATGCACTTAAATTTGTTGAGGTTTGGAAAGTTTTTTAGAACTGAGGCTGATTCTATGAACAATCTTTCATATTTAAACTTGCTGTGGTGTACTAATGTGGCTTTCTTCCAACATATCCTGTGGAGGTATCCATGATGTTCTCATGATGCAAGCTTCCCAAATTTGCAGCAGTCTCATGCACCTAAATTTGTTGAGGTTTGGAAAGTTTTTTAGAGCTGAGGCTGATTCTATGAACAATCTTTCATATTTAAACTTGTCGTGGTGTACTAACGTGGCTTTCTTCCAACGTATCCTGTGGAGGTATCCGGAGCATGGTCTGCAAGCCCACAGTGGCTGTACTGGTGAAACCTGATGTAGTCTTTATGTACCGAAATCCTGACATTTGCTGTCCTGCCTGTTTGGCCAAAGTAGGATAGCTTACAGCTGCAAGGGACCTGGTATACCCTGGGTAGGTCTAGGGGAAGTGGTTGGTCTTTGGTGGAGCAGACAAGGGATGCCAATTTTTTTATATGGTTTGTAACAAGAAGTTAGGTCATATTTTTTTTAAGATTTTGGTTATTTTTTCAGAGGTGCCCCGGATATAGGGAATGGTGATGGATTTAGTGTAACCTTTGTTATGAAGGGGGGGGGGGGGGTTGTGGTTATCTGGTTTTAATATTTTTTGGGGGTTGTAGCTATTGGCTAAGAAAGTATTAAGGATGTGGTTTAGTTCAGTGGTTAGGGCATTGTCATCTGAACAGATTAATTTTACCCTGTTATGTAGTGTTTTTATAACTCCATATTGTTGGATGAGGGGGGGGGGAGAATTGCTGGTGAATCTATCTGCCTGTATGGGTGAGTTTTCTGTAAACAGAGAATACCAAGGATCCATCAAGCTGGTGAGTGATTAGTGTCTAGGAAAGAGATAGTGTTGTTTCCCTCTTTTTCAAAGGTGAACTGGATTCTGGAGTGTTGGTTGTTTAAGTGTGTTAAGAAGGAGTGGAGTGTATCTGAGTCATGTGGCCAAATAGCAACCTCTCCCCTCACAACAACATGGGGTTATAAAAACACTACATAACAGGGTAAAATTAATCTGTTCAGATGACAGTGCCCAATCTACTGAACTAAACCACATCCTTAATACTTTCTTAGCCAATGGCTACAACCCCCCAAAAAATATTAAAACCAGATAACCACAACCCCCCTCCCCTTTCATAACAAAGATTACAATAAATCCATCACCATTCCCTATATCCGGGGCACCTCTGAAAAAAAACCCAAAATCTTAAAAAAATATGACTTAACTTCTTGTTACAAACCATATAAAAAATCGGCATCCCTTATCCACTCCACCAAAGACCAACCACTTCCCCTAGACCTACCTGGAGTATGCCAGGTCTCTTGCAGCTGTAAACTATCCTACTTTGGCTAAACAGGCAGAACAGCAAATGTCAGGATTTCAGAACATAAAGACTACATCCGGTTCAACAGTACAGCCACTCTGGGCTTGCAGACCATGCTCTGGATACCTGCCACAGAATACGTTGGAAGAAAGCCATGTTAATACACCGCAGCAAGTTTAAATATGAAAGATTGTTCATAGAATCAGCCTCAGCTCTAAAAAACTTTCCAAACCTCAACAAATTTAGGTGCATGAGACTGCCCCAAATTTGGGAAGCTTGCATCACGAGAACATCAGTCCAACAGCCAAGACAACCCAACATAGCCCTCTAGAGGGCACCATTAGGACTCTAGGAACAACAGTAGTTTCTCTCTTCTGCCTCATTTGCTTTTTGTGGTGCCTGCGTGCACGTGTCATAGTTGTATGTTCCCATTGAAGATGGCAATGTGACATTGCCGAAATATAGGAAGTATTTTAAATTTAGTTTAATCCTTTATCCAAGTGTGAGCAAACAAAGTTTGCGCCTAAAAGTATCTTCAGGACTGGGGTAAGGTGGCACAACACCAGGGCACTCCTTGCAAAGGTGGAGTAAGCTACTAACACTCCTATCTCAGTATCTACCATAATGCAAAACACATCTCCTTGCGGATATGTCTAATGTTATGCATTAAGGGGAGGGCCACAACCCAGACTAGTTTCGACCTTTATTGAGGTCTCTTCAGTGGGAGCCAGGCCCAAGTGGAGATACCAGGCAGAAGCACTTGGATAAAGGATTAAACTAAATTTATTATACTCTAACCAAGTGAAAAATAAACTTTCAACAGGAAGTATTTATTAAAGTTTCTTTTAATTAATATTCCAGTATACATTGTAAATTCCTTAAATAATTTAATAGTCACTCCCTATATTATTATGTTTCGGTTCATCTAATGAAATTTGACTGTATAAAGAAATTACAACAAAATCATGCAGTCAGTCGTGGCACAGTACAACTCATAAGCTCAGTGCAGCATGAGTGGTCTTCCTATTCATGAAATTAAACATCTTTTGCACAGTGAACATATCAGAAAACTGCACTCAGCAAACTTAAGCTTTTGGATTTACTCATTTTGTGTATTTTTAAGTGACATCTCATTAATACTAGACAAGGTAATGATCATTTTTAATCATTTACTACACTGTATTTGTGTCAAAAATATCAGACTTTTGGAAGGGTTGGAACAAATCATCTATTTTGTCATTAAAATAATGATGCACATTGCAAAAATGTTACATGAATGACTTTATAGAACCAATTAGTTCATTATGTGAGCATCTGCTGTATGTGTGATATGATAAAAAGATGGTATTAGAATATTCTATTAGAATATACCTTGGGTTGATAAGAACTTAAGTTCAGGAATTACTCATAAGAAACTGTAAAGCTCAAATTGTTGATTTAATTAAGAGGACTGATAGTGTTCACATACAGGAGGATAAACGCTAGATACCCATATCTAATTCTTTGGTCAATCCAATATAATATTACAGCTCTCAACTATGATCATAATTTTAATGTATGCCAAGGGAAGTAAAAACATTCAGAGAAGATTCCATGTAGATTGAGCATGTAATAACAGAATCTCTCAATTATTTGATCCTCACACAAACTTTCAGTTAACCAATTCCTTGAATAACTAAATTTAAAAAAAAAATTGGTTTCCCAGTACAACTGGAGAATCACTGTAGTTGAAAGATTTGGACAGCTGGTTGCAAATATCAAGTTTTTAATGGCACTTGCAACATGGTCACGATTATTAAACACTAGCAGACACAAGAATAATAATTTATTAATGCAGATATTTCAACCTGAATCTAATAAGCCATTATTATCATAACAAGCAAATTCACAAAGTGAAACCCAAACAGTGAACTGTTATTCCCTTTCACAGATATAAGCTGTGCTCTAGAATGACACAATACAACCGATGATGGTACATAAATTATTATTATTACATAACACCTCCAAGGACTCATCGAGTGAAGGCACCTACTCTCCATCTCTATCACTCAATCCATCAACTACAGTGAACTGCAACTACCATCACCAACACCATCTACTGCCCACCACTAATATTTTCACAGACAATCACAAACATCTATGCCCACATAGGATTCAAACCCATGGCCTTTTGGCTGGAGAGCAGATATTCTAACCACTTTGCCAACCAGGCTGACAAAATTATTTAGTGACACCTCCAAGGAGTCCCAAGACTCATCGATGGAGGGCACCTCCCTTTGTGTCCATCACCTTAATCCACTAACTATACCAAACCATTACTACACCAAATAAAATAAAAATTTAATATAATAAAATGAACATTAAATGAAAATAAAAGGAAATTAAACTAAAAATATAAAAACAGAAAGAAAAAAAAATAAAAATATATCAAAAATAAAAGGGCAGAAAGAGTTACTGCTTGCCATGGACAGACAGCCATTTCACTTTAAATTCTGGGCTGTGTGAAAGCATTTTTGCACTCTCAATTGGAAACAATAATGAGGTAAAAGGTGTGTACTGGACCTGCAAATATTATGGTCAGTGTCCACTGCATACTGAGAAAGATCAGATTTTTTCAGATTTAATTTTCTTTTTGATCTTATTTATTAGTTTTTAGTTTATTTTCCTTTTCATTTAATTTCTATTTTGTTACTTTTGCTGTTTTAGTATTTTACTTATTTACAAATTAGTTATAGTTGTATGGTGCCACTCTAGTATGTCTCATATCTCAAATATAAGATGCTATATTCAGGCAATAAGGATCAAGAAAAGGAAGGAGTGGTAACAGCTTTCAATATCAAATGTGAAGATATGTTTCTTGACTAGAAGGAAATTTCAAGCAGTTCCATAGGCAAACTTCAAAATCAGGAATGAGACAATAAAACTTATTTGTGCTTATGGTCACACAGAAGGGCGATCTAAATAGCAGAGTAGGAAATGAATCCTACCAGGCTTCTATACTTTAAGAAAATTTAGAAGGGACAAGGCTAATAATAATGGTAATTAACTGCTGAGGGATACAGACTAGCCATCACTAACACCATGTTCCACATAAAGATATGCACAAGTCCACATGGAAAGAAGACACAAGAAGAAAAAAAGCCTCATTAACTATGCTATTGTCAATAGTGATATCTTCATCCTGATTCAGAATACAAAATTATACACAGGATTTAAAATTGGAAGCAATCACCACTTTTAAGCAGGATACCAAATTTTTTGGAGGCCAAGGCACATTATGCATGAAATATGCTTACACCAGCCAGATGTGATTGATCTTGGCTAAGCCAGAAAATGATCTTGAATGGAAATCAGAACATTATCAATATGTAAGGAGGAATGAAATAGGATCTCTCTCTCTCTCTCTCTCTCTCTCTTCCAGGTAATAATTAGATAGGAGGATGTTTTGATAGCATCGAAAGTCACTAGATTATCTTTATACCACATGAGAACAGAGAGGAGATAAGTGTTTAAGACATTGATAATTGAAAATGTTAATGCTTGAAACATTCGAATACTATAAAGTTTCTTGATAATACTGTCATCAGCAAAACTGCAAATAGGAAAATTAGAGAAAATCATCAATGCATAGGAGTACTTTGGCATTGATAAAGAAATCTGAGAGAAAGCAATTCACCATTATATGCAATAAATGACCAGAGAGGTGGAGACAATAAGATGGTCGTTGCTGAGAAGGCCTCCTGAAAGCCAGCCATGATCAAATACTTGGGAAATATCAAGAGTGACAATATGAATTTCTCCAAGCTGTGTACGAAAGCAGGGAAGTATAGCGAGGTTTCTGTAGAACAAGAATGCTCAAATACTTGGGAAATATCAAGAGTGACAATATGAATTTCTCCAAGCTGTGTATGAAAGCAGGGAAGTATAGCGAGGTTTCTGTAGAACAAGAATGCTAGAATCCATATTAGTGATCACTAACTGATTGATCTTCAAGTGATGAAGAAGCTGCTGCTGACCATCACTTTTAGAAGCATAAGGTGAAGGCAAAGGGATCATATTTGATAGCTGAATTTTACTCCCCCCCCCCTTTCAGATATGGGCTGGATAAAGGCTTCCTTCCATGCTGTTGGGTAGATGTCTGATATGGGATAAGTGTTAATTACATAGGCAATACAAAATAGCTGTTAATTCTGGGCATAAGTTTTTAAAGCAAATGGAGAGATACCACCTAAACCAGAAAACTTAGTTGATCAAGGCTATTGAGTGTTTTTCTGATGTCCTTTTGACAAAAGAACACAGGAGACATTTGTGGGCAATTCGTGTAACAGAAGAAAGTCTGCCTTTGTCCAAACAAGAACTGGGAGGAAAAGAATGATGCCAAGAAGCCTGCCTTTCATTTTTGGAAAATGTTGCCATTATACCATCAGGATGAGTGAGAGAGAAATAGACAGAAAGAGAAACATGGTAGGGCAGAAGTTTTGCCCAACAGCCTTGGCAAAGGACCAAAAGGCTCAGCTGTCATTAGAGCAATCGGCAGGCTTAAGCATTGAGAGCAACATGAATGAGAAGTTAGCTTTTAACTTGGGGCATTGTATGTATGATGAATTTTTTTTTTATTGCCATGGCACATTTTCTGGAGAATCCAGGGGCTTGGATTTAGGGGAAGGTTTTTTTTTTTTTATATATAGATTGGGTAAATAAAAAGGTGCTCATCTCCAGTAAGATTAATTGCAGTTATTTTTTAGGAGAAGAGTGGAAACAATAATCAAACCACAGAAAAAGAGACAATGATCATCTGAACTGGAACAGGATCAGACCAAAATTACCTACGAGAGCAACTTTTTATAAAAAAAAAGAATGAAGGCAAGATTATGAGCCTCTGTAGCTCAGTCAGTATAGACGAAGCCCTGTGGTCAAAAAGACTTGGGTTCAATACATGTCAGTGATGTGAGGAACTTTTATCTAGTCTCTTTCAACTAAAGGTCTCAGTAGAGACCAACATCTGGATCTCCACTGAGACCCAGATGTTGGTCAAATCGATGGTAAAAAGGTTTTTATTTTTATTTAAATTTTTATTTTTAATTTAAAAATGTGTTTTTGTTTGTTTTTTTTACATGGAATTTGTTTGGTTGGATTTTTTTTTTTTTAGTATATTTTAGTTTAACCACAATACCATAATTTGTTATGCTAACTTTCATAAAATCTCATACAGAGGTAGGTTTTTTTTTTTTTCACCTGGAAACTCGAGTGTTTTGTCCCCCAGAATAGGCAAACCAGCCTCATGAACACACGGATCACAGTCATGAATACATCTCAGCCCTGATAAAATTGGGAGGTTGGGGGAAAGCAATGGTGAAGTATTTTCAGGACTGGGACAAGTGATGAGAAGTTATATCACCTTTGCCATGAGTTTCCCCAGTCCTGAAAATACTTCAGGTGCAAACTTTGTTTGCTTACACTTGGATAAAGGATTAAACCAAATATATAATTGATAGCATAGCCAAGTGAAAAAACTTCCATCAACTTATCTCTAATCCAGAGAATTTTAATACTAAGGTGTGACACCTTTTGGCAGCTGGTATATGAAAATATGACTTCTCCATTACTTCCACCTTAGTATCACCATCTCTGGGTTTGGCTCCCACTGATGAGACCTCAATAAAGGTTGAAACCGGTCTGGGTAGTGACCCTTCCCTTAATGCATAGCATTATACATGTCTGCAAGATGTGCTTTGCATTATGGGATACCAAGGCAAGTGATGAGAAATTATACCACTTTTGCCATTAGTTGACCCAATCCTGAAAAATACTTCAGGCACAAACTTTGTATGCTTACACTTGGATAAAGGATTAAACCAAATATATGACTGGTAGCATGGCCAAGTGAAAAAACTTCCATTAAGACTTCTGCCTCATTCATTTAATGGACTTGATGGAGGTATCGATCAACATCGCACTTCCTACTTCCTTATACTTGGATATTTCTCTATGATTCACACAACGGAATTCTCACGATTATTCGTTAATAATGATGAGAAGGAACCTCGTCGTCATCATCATGCGAGATCCCAAACAATGCATAGTAGATAATATAATTCCCCCCCCCCTTTCCTATTTCCAAAGAACACTAACTCAGTGGGTAATAGCCCTATGCTCCTCAGCTGAAAAGATCCAAGTTCAAATTCTGTTTATGTCGCAAGGAACTTTTCAGTACACTTTATTATTAGTATTATTTTAAACTGTTTGCCAGCCTCATATGCATGTGGCTGAGTTTTTCCTACTGCACTATCAAACATTCCAGAAAAACACACGCGATTAACAGACGTAATACACTGGCCAACTCAGAGACTAGGTTGCATCGGCCGTAATTTACAACCATCACCCAATACACTACCATATTATCTGTAGAATATGTATTAAAGTATTATATACCAACTGTAAAAAAAAAAAAACATTACCGGTATTATAAATGATAGCTCCTATTAAATTCTGCGCATAAAAATAACTGCAAAAATCGGATAACATTGATCAAATCGGGTTGAAAAATAGCTGGGATGTGAATTACTCCGCTCTCCCACACACACACACAGGCCAACATTTACGCGATTGTTTTCTCCCATGACAGAGAAGGGAGTACTGGCATTTCCAATGTGTTGTTTCTTTCGTTACATTAGAATGCTTTTTACACTCTCTGCCTTATCTTCAAATATGTTATTTAACAACAGTTATAGTGAACGAATGAAGTGATCTCACCAAGAAATTAGCTACATGTTTTAAGAACTGTAGTCATAGAAATGATGAAAATCATCGACCTATATTAGAGTAAGAATTATAACCAATCCTTATCATTTCACTGTACATACTCCAAGCAATGTTAATACTCCAATTAGCTAAGTGAATTTTTGGAGCTCATAACAGAAATTAAATTCGAATTTTCGCTATCAGAAATAAAACATTTAAACCAACTACGAATTCATTTACTTTAGTCTTCATGTGTCTTAAGATCTCAATGGCAACAATACAGTACACAATTCCCCAACGTTAATAAATTGTGTCTACAGTATGCCACTAAACACCATACAATTTTAATATTTAAAAAAAAAAAAAAAAATACCTCAATAGTGGTAAAATCCAGCTTCCAGTAATTCCAACCACAGAATTTAGAAATATTTAACAGCAATTGGAATTAGCAATATTAAAATATGCTAAAAACAATATTGATGACTACACATTATTTAGGATTAAATATGAATTGAAGAGAAAAACAACTTTATCAGAGAAGTCACTCGATGTAGCAGTAATACATCACACTACCATACTAAGCATTTGTAGCATCTAGGGACTGAAAACATGCATGGTATGGCAGACAATCGCACCCACGTGATTAAGAATCTAAATTGTGATTGGCCATTAGAAATGAGTGAAAGTATAAGCATTACAAATTCAATAAACCAAAACCTGCCTATATTCCTAGGAAAATGGAGAATTCACAATAACATTTGGAATCATCTTTTTTTTTGTTTATTTAATTATGGATATTTTATATGATTTTCCTTCAAAAAAATTTTGAGGAACTGAAAATCAGCAAAATGAGAAATGAGAACTCCGCGCTCACCCAATATTACACCTCTTGATTTCTTCTTGTGGGGATACGCGAAAGACTACCGGACCCTGTGATTTCCCTCGATGAACTGAAGACTAGAATTGTTACTGCGATAGAAACGGTTACACCATAAATGGTGGAGAACACCAGGAGGGAAATTAATTATCGCTTGGACAACTTACATGCCATGATAGGTGCACATGTTGAAGTTGTTTAGCATTCTGCAGTATTGATTCTAGAGATAATAAAACTTTTTGAATTACCCTTTCATATTCTGTAGGCAGTTTTATTTTGTTCCTTCCGGTTTGAAAATCAATATATTCCAGGGAAACCCCAACAATAATTTAGAATCACCCTGCATATTCCAGTGTTCCCTATTAGTAATATTCAATACAATTAGTGGTAGGATAAAGCTTACTGAAGATTGGGTTTCTCTAATTCATCTTTTTTTGTTGTTGTTAAGGAGGATTAATGATTATACATTAGGCTTCCATTCTTATTGCATCTGTTTCACTGTATCGTTCAAATTTCATTTTTATTTTTTCATCTGGTGAAATCAGGATGTTTGTCGATGCGAAAAAAACGAAATATTGGTTAATGTGTTATTAATAAATTTAGTTATCACTGTCGTTTACGCGTTTATAAGTAACTATGTATATTTCTTCTGTTTTACGCTATATATATATATATATATAATCTATCATATGACGCTACTCTACTACTAACAAATGACGCTACTTATTTACAACTAACAAATACTCATCTTCATCTGATAACAACAAACATTCACGTCACGATTCCTTATCTTATCTTGATATTGATCTTGCTCTGGTCAGAAGTGCATCCCCTACTACTGGCATCAGACACATATCCTTATAGGGCTTATGTTAAAAATCTGCTAAATTATGATAGGGAGGCTAAAAGCAGTCAACTGACAAGCAGTTATTTGTTAAAGATGACATGGCTAATGTTAGTGATATGTTTACCAAAAGTGAATGTGGGATATGTAGACGACAAGCTCGGATTAACCAATCGAAGAGTGTCGAGATGCTTGGGCGAATACACGCTGACATCGTCAAGACCGGTACTTGATCAACAACGTTTCTGTTCGTGTTCGGTTGGTTCGCAGTTCTCCCGAATTTTTTTTACTGACAGCAAGTGCTGATGCTAAGGCTAAAGTGCAAATTGAAGAGGCTACACTTTTTGTCTGCAAAGTCAAAATAAACCCAAAGATTCAACTTGCTCACCTGTCTGTGTTAGACAAGTCAAACATGGAATATCCCATCATTCGAGTGCGTCTTATTTTTCGATTCCAAAGGGTACGTCAGATGCCTCATGAGACAACCTGTATCTAGGTGAAATACCATCTAGATTAATTATTGGACTGGTCGGTAGTGATGGATTTCTGAATTTTCACCATTTCAATCTGATTTTCTTGTGGTGATAGCTGACGGTATTCATTATCCCTCGCAACCTTTGACTCCGAACTTCAAAGAAAAGCATTATAGCAGATGTTACATGTCACTGTTCACATTGCTGGGCAAATGTAACAGAGACTGTGGTGATGACATTTCTTATGAAGAATACGTAAAGGGAAACGTTCTCCATGGATTTGACTTATCGCCAAATCAAATTGCCATTTCCCCCCATGTCAGCCTGTTAAGAAGAGGATGTGTGTGCCTCGAAGTTAAATTTGCTCTCTTCCTGAAAACATCACAGTGGTTCTCTATGCAGAATTTGAGTGTACGTTATCCATAACAAAGTATCGTTCTGTGTGGACTATGAATAATTAGTAAGCATACAAGAAAAGTGGGTTTAGGTGTTTGTGCTCATGACGAATTGCTACTTCATCTGATCAAACAACAACAGTCGATGTTCGTCGTGAACACAGATCCGATCTTGATGCCAGGACAACATTGGCAAGCTATCTATATCAAAGACAAACGCGGCGATTTTTTTCAATAGCTTCAGTAGTCCACCCGAAAGAGAGATTGTTAACTTTCTGAATATCAACACTAATATATGAAGTTATAATAGTGTACCTGTACAAGATAAGGAATCTGTTACGTGTGGATTGCACTGTGTATATTTTTTAATATTGAAATGTCATGGTTTTTCTATGCCAAATATTATTAGTAAATGTTATACTAATGATTTGTAGTTAAATGATATTGTTGTCACCTATGCTGTAACAGATAATTTACTGAAAATAAAAAATATTTTTAAAAAATGCAATTTTTTTTTCACCCTAGTTTTTATTCCCACGCAGTTTTCGGGAGATAATAAAACGAAATTGGCATTGGTTTTCCGAGCTCTCCTCCCGATAGGGAGTTGACTGGAAACAATTTTCTCACTGGGTGTAACTGATGTTGATGTCTGATGGGAAAGCAGCTGGGTATTCTGTTTGCACACTGTAGGATCCGGATGCTTTTTTTCCGAAAGTGACAGCCGATGCTGCTGTTGCTCTTCTGTGAGCCACTTGGTTTTTCAAACCTAAAGAGTTCTGCAAAACACTTAAATATGCTTCTACTTTTTCATCTATATTTTCATTAGACCTTTTTAAAATGGCGCTCATTTCATCGTCTAGATCAGTGATGGCAAACCTTTTTACCCAGGTGTATCAAACATCTTTTATTTTTAAATATTGACGTTGTTGATGTGTCACTTGCATACATGCATTATAAATTTAACTACTTAATCATAGATGGTGACTTATGCATATCATATTAGGCTATTTATTTAATAGGACATTGATATACAATCTATGAATTCATATTATACAATTAATTTAATAAACTGAAAATATTGAAATTAGTTTTTCATCAGAATACCAATATTTTTCAACATCCAAGGTGTCACCTGAAACCCTCAAGTAGGGCAGTGCTGACATGCGTGTCATAGGTCCGCCATCACTGGTCTAGATTGTACAACTCACGCTGCTCTGGTGGTTGGAGAAGTGTAAATTTTTTAAACATATGATTCATTTTCTAATAAGTGAGCTCAATAAAGGAACAATGATACTGCCTAATAATGGGAACAGTGCTCCCCCGTGCTGTAAAACCAGTTTTCTTCTAGTAATGAATGGAACCGATTTGTTGCTTAGTGGTCTTATAATTTTTTTTTTTCGTAGGCATGCTTTCTGGTGATTATTTAGTGGAATATTGCCAGATATAACATTTTTGCAGATTTCACAGTGTCGTCTTTTGGCGGGAGGTGCAGTGTTTTAGAGCAGCGCTTCCCAAACTATGGGCCGCGACCCCCTTGGGGGCCGTAGGTTTTGTTGAGGGGGGCCGTGAAATAATGAAAAATTAAAAATGTTTTAAGACTAAGTAGATTTTTTTATTTTAAAAGAAACGTCTTTAACTTTTATTATTTTTTTTGTTATTTTTTATATTTTAATGGAAAAATTCACACATTGGTGTTGGTTCACAAACTTTGCTTCCTGCGTATTTCGGCGCTTAATGAATATTAGTAAATATTGCTTATTCATATGTTTCATTTCAATAAAGCAGTGGTTAATTGTATTTACTTCGAATGCTTTCCAGGGAAGCTCCAAATCTTCCTGTCCCTTTCATCACGCATTCGTAATCAGGGACTGTTGATATTGACTTTATATACATATCAAAACTCGTTTTATATTATCACTGTCATCCGAGCTAGTTTTCTGTTACCAATAAAAGTTTCGCATATACTTCACACATGAAAAAAGCTTAAACAATTTCATGTGGGGAGATAGTAACTCGCTTGCAGTGGTAAACAACACCCCTCCCTAACAGCCACTATACTGAAGAGGCAATAAAAACAAGTACTTTTATTATGCCAGTGAATAACTTATGAGGAGTCTGTGTAATATATATCTCAACAAATAGTGCCATTAGAGACAACTGGGATAAAAACACACTAATTAATGAATCACATGTCCCCTCATACAGAAACTATGCTGTATAGACTGAAACAAAACCATATGTTGCATGGGCAAACACAGTATCTAACTAAAAACTATTGTTATTAATTAGATGTGAGTTCGATTTCGCAAGCAGCAATAAAATTCAACCGAACGTGTTAAAATTCGTAAAAGTGTTAAAATTAAGTAATATATATATATAATGAATGTTATGGCAGTTTCACATATGGAATTCGGTTGAAGAGAGTTAGCATTTCAACTCAATTGTCAGCTATGCTTTTATCTTTCGGTTGCGCGATCTTTTGTTAATACCGCACCAATCATCTGCACGTTTTAATAACCTGCCTTTGCTGTCTGTTTCGCGTTAGGCTTAATTACCGTAAAGGGAGAAAAGTCACAAAAGAGAAAAATGTTCCTGGTCCGGGGATTCCCTTATTCAGGTAATATGCTATCAGTCTGTGGTGTGCCAGTATCGGTAAGTGGTGATATTATTTGATCTATTCTACGTTAAAAATTTTAACCCTGAGATGGATAAGTGGCTGATAAAAAAATAAAAAAAAATTCCCGTGAACAATCAGAAGAAGCAGAAACAGACTCAAAAAAATGACAGAACCAAATCATCGACTATGAGTAAATTTCTTACATTTGAATCAAATTCAGGTAACTTCAAACCATTCGCGAATTCTATGTTGGTATTTTTTTTTTAATTTATCCTGATTTTCACTGTAACAGTGTACGATTCGCTCTGGTGGTGGGCTGATTTTACAATGTTTAAATATTAAAGAAAATAATCTCAATGTTTACAATGAGATTATTTTCTATGAGAGACAACACGAAGATTGTTTTTCCTGACTGAGTAGCTCCCGAAATAATGTATGTATGAACATAGCGAAAATTATAACATAATTAGACTGTGATTATTTTTATATAATCAGAGATCATGTAAAGGTTATTAGTTTGAGGTGGCATCACTAATAGATATCCGCAACAGGGAGGTCACTCATCTCCCCTTGACTGAGCGCGCATCTTCTGGAGGAGAGGGGGTGGGTGGGGGGTCATTGTCGGGAAGACTGTCGTCACCCTCTCGACTATCCAGTCACCCTCCACTGATAACTTCAGAGCAAAAAAAAAAAAAAAATGCTTTTTTTAAAATTTTTTTTATAAATATAATATACTTGTCCAAATACTTACCATATTATCAGAAACTATTCTAGCAAACAAGGAAATTAAAACCAGAAAAAAAAATTACTAGTTTATATGGATAAGCGACAGCAAAATATTTCTTAAAACGATACAAGACACGAAACTAATCCAAGTAAGATCCATAGAAGATTTCAACAGGCTGCCACATTAAAAGGAACATTGATGAGTCGTAAAGATGGGAACAGCACACCAACCTACATGAATGCACACCATCAAGCAAAAAAGGACTATCTATTCTCTACATCGACATTAGGAGCATTTAAAAATACTGGCTGACCCTGCAAGCTTATCTGAAGAAAGATATAGACAACATAGACATTTTAATACTGACTGAATTATCTACAGCAAACAAAGAAGCAACCATCTACCCAATGCCAAATTTCCAACAACACAAACACAGCAGACAAACTAAACGAGGCGGGGTATAATACTATTTACCAAACATAAACTAGACATAATAGAAATAAACAATAAATAAGAATTTGCAGAAAACATGTGTACAAAGTGTATTGTCATCGGCAATCCAGAACAGGGTACCAGTTGGATTTCCAATCCTCTATGAATTTCGCGACAGTTGTTGTTTCTTTGTAGTAATCAATTTGTAGTGAAAGCCTGCTTTGTAGTTTACGACGTAGGCTACACATGAGGGTTTGTTCCGATTCAGTGATGGATGAGTGCTGTTATTTCTTATGTGTTTTAGGTAGAAGCTGTAGATGGCGGCCTTAGCGCAGATGAAGAGGAAATTGCATATTCTGTGTCCGTTTTCTTCTGTATGGACTAAATTCCAGTAGTCTTCTTGGCTGTGTTCGTAATTACAAGTGCTAGAGGCAGTATTAAAAGAATAGGTGATCATCGCTTTGATAGCAGGAAAGGTTAGATATATGTGTTCCGAGGTATCTGAAACTTCGCAGAATAGACAGAGATCCGTTTCTCTAAGTTGAAATTTGTAGATCTTAGAAGGGGTTGTCAAGATGTTATGCCATAGTCTCCACTGTATGTCGGAATCTGGTTTGGCACACTTCGATTTATATGGAATATCCCACTGAAATCTTGGTATGTACAGCTTTGTGGATGAGAAGGTTAAGGTTGAATACACGAAGGGAAAAGTTGGAGGCTCTGACACCAGGAGGTGGTATATCTTCTTGTAGTTGGAGGGAAGCATTTGAAGTGAGGCTTCAGCTGATACAAGATGAAAGATCGGCTCCACGCAGTTTCTAGAAAGAATACAGATTCCCTGAGGTGTAGCAATGTCTGGATAGGCTTTCATAATAGCTGCTTGCATCTGTTGATATTGTTTTTCAGTTTTTAGGTTTTAATGTGGTAGGCATATGAATGTTTTCCACTTTAGGCTCTGGGTCAAGAAGTACCCTATGAATCCTATTCCTGCCCAGGTCCATGTAGGGAATAGCAAGGGTTGGTCAGTTGCGAGACGTGTTATGTTTCTGTTCGAAAATAGAGGTTCTGTAAGGACAGCTGGCTCTGTCGATCCTGTAAGTGTGTGATGAAGTTCTGTATTTTTCCACCGCTGTAGACCATCTCTGTAAAAATGAGATAGTTTAGGAGGTGACGGTGCAGATCTGGCCATTCGGAGGATTGTGAAAAGCGTGAGTCCTCTGGTGGATGATTTCATGATGTAATCGAAGGTGGTTACATAAGTGTGATGGGACTGAAGTGTCTTTAGGAGAAAGATTATTCTGAAGCATCTAATCTTGTTTTCAAGGGAAATCAGACCTTGGCCTTCTTTACTGATTGGTTTGCAGAGTTCAGAGTATGTTGTCCAGTTAGTATTGTTCCAGAGGAAGCGTGTGATTTCCTTTTGAATGTGATGGAGAAAGTCGTCGGGGGGGGGTGAGTACTTTGATGGTATGCCACAGCACACTCGCAGCCATCTGGTTGACTATAGTACTCTTCCTCTAAGTGAAGACATTGAACGAATGCTGTTCCATTTCCCTGACACTTGTTTAAAACGGTTGTGTAGCTGTGTCCAGTTCAGGTTATTATATATTTTGGTGTTGCAGATGTACACCTAAGTATGTTTGTCCTTCATTTGACCAGCTACATTCGATCGGAGAATCAGTTCTAGACTTCCATCTGCCTAATAACAAGCCAGTGGTTTATGCAGAGTTTAATTTGGCCCCTGAAGCTTGTGCATATAGTCTGTGTGCTTTCTCGGTTACTGTCATTTCGTATTATTACAGTGACATTATCGGCATATGCTGACAGGGTTATTTTTTGATGTGACCCTAATATGCTGGTTGTTTGGAGATGGTGGTGTTGTGTACCATTTTTAAGAAGGGTTCAATGGCCAGTGTGTATAATTGGCCAGAAAGAGGACATCCTTGCTTGATTCCTTGAGAGTATGACAAAATGCAGGTGAGCCTGTTGTTGATTTTTAAACAGAAGAGTGCATCTCTGTATAGCAATTACACTATTTCGATAAGAGGACCATAGCCGTATGCCTTTAGGACTTCATTAAAGTACTCTTGCTCTATTCTGTCAGAAGCCTTCTCCTGATCAACGCTGACGAGTGCCAGGTTTACATTGTGGCGGTTTGCAATGTGAATGAGATCCCTTATTAAATGGAGGTTATCATGTATTGATATTCCTAGAACAGAATAGGTTTGATGTTGGCCAATAAAGTCACGGAGTGTTGGCTTTATTCGGTTTGCTATAACTTCGGAAATGATTTTGCAATCGGTGTTGATTAGTAAGATAGGACACCAGTACCAGATGTGCGTGTGGTCTCCGTTCTTTGTTATCAGTCGTGCTACTGAGGTTGTCACGGATTGTGGGAGCCCATTAAGGTAGGCTTCTTGCAATGTTTTAAGAAGTAGTTCGAGTTGATTCCATAAGACTTGGAAAAACTCTGTTGTGAGACCATCAAGACTGGGGGATTTGTTCTTTGGATTTGTGCATGCAGTTTTCAGTTTATCTAGAGTGATTAGGTTTTCTATGTGGTTCCGATCTGTTGCGGAGATTCTTTTTGTTTCTTTCAGTATTTGGTGAATGGCCTGAAGGGATGTTCCTGTAGAGCTGTATGTATTCTTGTAGTATTGTAGGATTTCAGAAGTGATTTTACTTGGATATTCTATGATGCTGCCATCTTGAAGTCTGATGGAGGTGATGCAGGTTGCTGCATGGTATTTTTTTTCCACACAGAAAAATTATTTTGTGGGGACATCTGAAAGATTTATTTGTATCTGGGATCTAGGTAGGGCACCTTTTGCAGATAATTCTGAGTGTCTTTGCATGGCTTGGAGGGCTGAATGATATCCAGGGCTTTCTTCCGGGAGATACTTGAGCTGTTCTTCAAGTTGTCTGATGCTAATGTTTCTCTGTTGATTCTTCTGGTGACTGTAGATTTGCATAAAGGATTTTATTTGTGATTTCTGTTGGGGCCACCATGTTTTCATTGGTTCTGTATTCCCCTTCAAGTGAGTGAGATTAGTTATTAAACCCTGAGTGTTTGTTATGTATTCTGGATCTTTCAGGAGGATATTGTTGAAAATCCAATAGGCACTTCTTGATTTGGATGCTTCCAACGATAATGAAAGTTGCAGGTTGATGAAGCAATGATCTGAGATGTAGGAAGGAATGTGTGAGATGTTTCTATCTAGAGGAAGAGTGTTTGGAAATGCAGAATCAGTCCAGTCGTGCTTGGTAGAATGGCTTATTAGTTGCTGTGATTGCTGACCTCCATGTGTAGGACTTCTTATCTAGATATTGATGCCGAAAGACGTCAACGAGTTCATTATTTTTACCAGTGTTTGAAGTTGGTTTATTAATGAGCTATGATGTTCAATACATTGAAGGCTGTCTTTTTCTTGGTCAAGAGTGCAATTAAAATCTCCAGCTATTACGATATGTTCTTGGTCGATACTGGAAAGATGGTTTTGAATGATATCCAAGATTTGTGATGGCATAGCATCCTGCTGTGGTATGTAGATATTGAACACATGCAGAGTATTATTGGGTTGCGTTGGGTGCGTTTATCTGAGCATACAAGGCATATCCTGGTATATCAGCAATCACTTTTAGTTTTTGTAGGGAGATTAATGATGTACACCTAAGCTAACTCCTGCTCCATGATGTTGTTAGGTTGCAGAGTGATGTAGGTCATAAGGCCACTCTACCCATCTTCTAGATAAATTGGATGAAGAGTTGATATTTGTTTCTTGCAGAAGTAATAGGTCTATTTGATGTTTTTGTACCTGGTCAAGGACTATCTGTTGCATAAAGCAGAGGCACATCCTCTTGCATTGAGAGAAAAAAAAAAGGCTCAACGACATTATGTTTATGAAAGTTTAATTGTAGGTTGAATCTAATATTGGTCCTGGTATTGTGTTTGTAGCCCATTAATCAGGTAGTAGATTCGCTTACTCCTGTTAACCTCTGCTCTGCTCTTTTTACATTTCAATTTTGAGTGTAGATCCTGAAGTTGAGATATTAGTTCCCTGATTCTTGTGGTGTATTTAACGGCTATAGTTAATTTGTGATGGCAGCCTAGCACTTTCTGTATGAAGGATGACTGCTGCTTCATGGTTAGGGGACCCTCAGTGTGGGGAAGTTCCCCCTCAGCTTCTTCCTCTTCCTTATAGTCTGGCAACTCTGTTTCTCCTTGGCTGGCTGCAGGTGATGAAAGGCCGTTTTGAGTAGTTTCTTCTATCGGATGAGGTTTTGTATTGATGGGAGGCTGGGTTTGTGATTGTGGTTGTTGTTGTGCCCGGGGATTGCTTTTAATTAGTTCATCCGAGTCATCTCTGTTGGGAGGATCCGTGTTTTCATGCTGTTTATGCTGTGAGACTTCGTTATCAGAGCATTGGATCTCATTACTCTACAAAACCTTGTCTTTTCCAGTTTGGGATTATCTTGGCTCCGAAATTCGTGATGGGGAGAGTGTTTTTGGTTTAGTTTTTCCTATGTTTGGATTTTCTTCGCGTACGATGTTGTTCTGTTCAACTGGTTTGCTATTCTGGGCTGGGATATCTGTTGATGAATCCTTGGTAATATAGCGACATTGTTTCCTACTGTGACCCTCTTCATACCAGAAGAAGCACAGTGATGAGAAAGTGTAGATTATTCCATTTATGTCCGTGTTGATTAATTTGGGAAGGTCGTGTAGTACGTCGTTTGGAAAGTGCATTAATGCCTGACTTCAAAAGCTTTTAACATGGGCCAATTCAGGCTTTTTAGTGGCTGCCGACAATGTGCGTATTTTTCCTGTGACAGAACCGTATCTTGATAACATGGATCTGATGATTGATGTGGAATTTCAGGGGACATTTCATATGGTTACTTTTGTCGTGGCCAGTGCTATTGGGGCTGCTTCTAAGTGATATCGACGCCTTTTTGCAGTACGGTTTGTGCCCATGAGATGTGGCTGAAATACACCTGCACGGCAGCAGCTATGCGGGAAGCGTCAGTAATATTTTTGGGGGTTTCAATTTTGGCTATCGCGTCAGATACTCTTCTAGTGCGATGTTTTCTTTGGTTGCGAAAATAACAATTCCATTTTCTTGAGAAATGACGTTGCTAATGGTGGTAGTGATTTTTGCGTTAATCGGTTTACTGCTGGCTGATATGACATTCGTGTGTGAAATCAATGTTTTGGGGAAACGATAGGATATTTCCGTTTGATACAACATTAGCGTAAGATTTGGAATTGACTGACCTGTTTTCCGTGCCCATAGCTCCCGTGAATTTTGCTCTTCCTTCCGGGCATGAAGTCGAGGGAGTGCTTGCTTTGCTGAGTCAATGGTAATACAGAAATGTGCAGTTGCCATGGCAGGTAATCTTTCGCTGGCGATAGCCGCAGGTGAGGAATGCAATTAGCGCAGGTGGCAAAGAAGGAATTATGGCGTCGAAGTTGAAGATATATAGGAACTCATACACCAGGAGAAGAAAACTGTCATAAATCACTTATCATTACACTTACGCGTACACGACTATTATGAGTGGATAGCTCTCAGATTGGAGAATATATCTGTATAAAAAACTAAGTCCTCCCTTGCGGATAAATATATAAAAGGTGGGAGAAGGCAGGAGTGGTATGAAAGCACATACAATACCTCGTGTAATCTATCCTGTGTAACCACCACCTTCGATTACATCATGAAATCATCCACCAGAGGACTTACACTTCCACAATCCTCTGAACGGCCAGTTCTGTGCCACCACCTCCTAAACTACCTCATTTTTACAAAGATGCTCTACAGCGGTGGAGAAATACAGAACTTCATCACACACTGACAGGATCAACAGAGTCAGCTGTAGTAACAGAACCACTGTTTTCGAACAGAAACATAACAAGTCTCACAACTAGCCAGCCCTTCCTTTTCCCTAAACTGGAAAACACTAACATGCTTACCACTGAAAAACTCAAAAATTGAAAAACAATATCAACTGATGCAAGTTGCTATTATAAAAATCTTCCCAGATATCGCTACACTTCAGGTAATCTGTATTTCTTCTAGAAACTGTGGGGAGGCTGCCTTTCCTCTTGCATTATCTGATACCTCACTTCCAATTCTTCCCTCGAACTACAAGAAAATATACCACTTCCTGATATCAGTGCCTCCAACTTCGCCCTTCGTATATTCATTCTTAACCTTCTCATTTACTACGATTCACATGGCACGAGTTTTCAGTGGGATTTTCCATATAAATCGAGGTGTGCCAAACCAGATTCCGACATACAGTGGAGGCTATGGCGTAACATCTTGCCAACTCCTACTAAGTTCTGCAAATTTCAGCTAAGACAATCGGATCAGTGTCTATTCTGCAAAGTTTCAGATACCTTGGAACACACATATCTAACCTGTCCTGCAAACAAAGGGATAATCATCTTCTCCTGAATGCAGCCTCTAGCACCCCTAACTACGCACACAGCCAAGAAGACTATTGGAATTTAGTCCATACAGAAGAGAACAAACACAGAAGATGCAATTACCTCTTCATCTGCACCAAGGCTGTCATTTACAGTCTCTATCTTAAGTACACAAGAAATAACTGGCACCCATCCATCACTGAATAGGAACAAACCCCTCATGTGTAGCCTACGTTGGAAACTACAAAGCAGGCTTTAACTGGAAGTTGATTATTATAAAGAAACAGGAACTGTCGCAAAATTCATAGAGGAGTGGAATCCAACTGGTACCCTGTTCTGGATTGCCGACGACAATACACTTCAGCTGAAAAATTACTAAAAGTGTAGTAAATGAGAAGGTTAAGAATGAATATACGAAGGGCGAACTTGGAGGCACTGATATCAGGAAGTGGTATATTTTCTTTCCCCACTCATTTCTATTGTATATCTAAAAAGAAAACCCTTTTTTCTCTGTAATATACATTCTTATAATATGTGAATAGTCCTTTTTTGTTGTCTATCTTCCAATGTATAGTTTATCAAGTTTAATAAAAAAAATTATCCTGTGTAACTGAGCTATAATTCATTGTAAACTAGTACTAAAATTGTTATTACTACTAAATAATAAATTGTTATTACGACTTGCACACTGTACAAAGTATGAGATAAATTGGAATCTGAACTGAACTGAACCACATGTGAAAAATTGTAGTATTATCTCTTATGTATTATACTGTATGTGTATAATACGTATTATATAAATATATGTATTTTATGTACTATATAAATTGTATATAATTAAATTGTAAGTATATGTTTGTAATTTAATTGACATATAATGAAGTATATTAGCCTGTGTAACTCAGTGGATGTGGCGTTTGCATACCACGGCGTTTGACCGCACGAAGGAAGACTTCTTGGTTTCGAATCTAGTCGCCGACTAGAAGACATTTTTCTAAGCCTTTTTTCGACCGGTTCCCGAGTTAGTCGATCTTTGGCACGGGCAAGCGGATTTTTTCTCTCGGAAACTCGGGTTTTTCCTCCCGTAAACTCAAGAAAATCGACCGTAGAACCCACATTATTTCAGACATTAAATACGAGGGTTGGGGTTAGGGACCACGAGAGTGCAGCACTTATTGAGCCCTCTCTCTTCACTGCGTGCCACTTAATTAGTGATAGCTTTGGGCCAGCTGTCACTGATTGGGTACCAGTGGAGATTGAACTGCCCACTCAGTCTCCAAAAGTTAGATAGGGCTAAACGGCCTCACCTACTATACGGGAATAAAAATGCGTTAGCTGATTTTTTTTTTGGAAGTATTATTTGACATTTGAAAAAAAAAATTATTATTTGTCATATCATTGTCAAAAAATTATATGTAATTTTTGAGACATAATGAAGTGTTAAAATTTAAAATATTATTATTATTATTTTGGCCTGTATAGCTCAGTGGAAGTGGCGCTTACCTCCTCTACGCTTGGTCGCTCATAGTTAGACTTAGGTTCAAGTCTAATCACTGATTGGAGGAACTTTTTCTAAGCCTTTCTTCGTCCGGTTCCCGAGTTAGTCGATCTCTGGCACGGTCAAGTGGGATTTTCCTCCCTTAAACTCGGGTTTTTCATCCTGTAAACTTAAGAAAATCGACCGTAGTACTCACATTATTTCAGACAGCAACACATCTTGTTAGGGTTAGGTACCAAGAGATGGCAGCACTTGTTTGCCAGCCTCTTCATGACCCCTTGTTCTGGTCACTCTAGCCAAGTGCTGAAACATTTCCCCTTCATCTATCCTATAAAACCCTTTAAGAAACTTAAATTTTTCTATCATATCAACTCTTTTTCTCCTATCAACCAACTTCTGCAATCTATACATCTTCCATCTATCCTCATAGGGAACATTCCACAGTCCACTCACCATCTTGGTCACTCGCCTCTGAATCCTCTACACCGCTTCCTCATCCCCAAGAAACCCTGGGGACCAGACTTGAGCACAATAATCCAATACAGGCATATCAAGGCCTTATAAAGGGGAATTACAATTACCTTATCTATACTTGTAAATGTGTTCTTCACTAGCCAAGTAATGTTATGGGCTACCTTAGCAACCTCAGCAGTACGGCCTCTAAACTTTAACTCTCTGTCTACCATCATCCCTATATCTCTAGCTTCATCGTTTCCAAGAGTACAGTGTCATTAATGTGATACACGGCTTGTAATCTATTTATCCCAAAATACATAACTTTATACATTTCTCGACATTAAACTGATACCTGTCAACTTTTACCCATATTTCAATTATGCTTACGGTCACCATAATTTAAGAGAACAGTCCTTTATTTCACTGCTCTGTTCTTTAGATTTTTTTTTCTAAAATGGCGATTTTGTCCTTTATTTTGTGAATTGAAATAGTAAATTGAATATTGATGCCAACATATTGAAAGATACAATTCATAAATTTTACCAAACCTGCATTGATTACTTAAATAACTGGGATAGCTGTTTCTTGGAAATGGAAGTATTTGAATGGGTTCTACTAGGAGAAATCCCTCTGTGGGCGAAGATCGAAGAAAGTGTTTTGTTAATTTCCAGTCACTGGAACTTAAATGTAAAAGACGGTGAACTATTTGATGAAGTTTCGCGTATTAAAAGTTATGTCACCATTGAAAAGATTGAAGAATGGCGGGAGAAAAATGAAGAGTCCTGCCATCGTAGACGGTTTGAAAATTTTAAATATTTCGCAGATAAACAAATATCTTTTAAAAACATTTTAAAAATTTTGCTTACGTCTCACTGGATCTAATGCGCCCATTAACCGAGTATTTTCATTAGTGAACAATATCCGGACCAGTAGAACCCAATGAAAAATCGAAACATTGAAAGCATGTATTTATAAGAAATGCGACGTTGACATGAATTGTATACAGTTTTATGAATTTTAACACACAAACCTGATTTATTTAAAAAAGTTCATACCTTTGAAAAGTATCAAAATTAATTTTTTTAAGTAATAATATGATGGTTTAAAATACTATGTATATGCATATATTTTATAATAAACGTTATAAAGCTTTTTAGTTTTTGTGAAACGAATAAACGCAACCTGTTATTATTATTATTATTATTATTATTATTATTATTATTATTATTATGGAACAATTTCTCATTTGTCCTATATTTTCTCCAAAAAATATGTCACTGTAATCATGCTGCAAGCTCTCCAGATTAATTATTACACTACCTAATTACGCATCATCAGCAAACAACTGAATAATTCCTTTCAGGTTATTTCCTATTCCACTTATGTACAAATTAAACACCCCCCGCCACCTCCCACACATACCACGTAAGTATCACCACTGAATAAACGTTAACCGCTAATGTCTGAAAAGTTAGTCATCAACCATCCATCCCATAGGATGGGTAGATTCCCCTTATTAGCTGTCTTGGGAAATTACTCTGGCTCCATTCCTGTTCTGCATCTCCTGAAAACAACAATTATGCCTCTAGATATGTGTTTCGCTGGTCGGTTTGTTTGTTTTGTGCGACGAAATCCTGAGTTTCTGAGTTTCTCGACTACTACATGAGATTGGCATTTGAGTTAAAAGCCTTGATAAAAGTTCGTCAGGTCATAGATGGTATTCGAACCAGAGTCTTTCAAACCAAAGGGCTATAACAAGTGAGCGAAGGACCACCAAAGTTATAAAATATAATGTTACAAATAACACAATATTAATTTAATTAATCCAGCTCCAAAACAATACTCCAATCTCTCTCTCTCTCTCTCTGAGACAGCGGTAGCTAAGCAAAGTGTAAGCTAAACACTGAAGGAAACAGAATAGAATTCTTATTCTTCTGCAGCTTGTCCCACTTAAGTAGGGTCGCTGTTTTTAGTGAGTGCCCTACACATCTTCCTGTCTTGAGCTGCAACCACATCCAAGTTCTTCATCCTCATTCCTCCTCCACCAGCTCCCTCCATCTCCTCTTTGGCAGCCCTGCTTTCTCCTCCTCTGCACATCCATCTGTATGACGTTTCTTCCCACATATTCCTCCTCCATCCTCATCACATGACAAACCCTCTCAACCTTGCCTCCTGTATCTTCACTCCTAAGCTCGTAGCTTTCCTCGTTCCCCTTACATAGTCATTTCTCAGACGATCCTTTCTGGTCACACTGCACATCCACCTAAGCATTCTCATCCTTGCTACCTCCATCCTGCTGATGCTATTTTTCCTCAGGCACACAGTTTCCATAGCATTCACCATAGCTGATCTCACTACTGTCCTGTAGATTTTGTCTTTTAGATTGATCGCCACTCTCTTATCACATAGCACTCCAGCCATCTCTCTCCAGTTTCTCCATCCAACTTGTAACCTGCATCCTACTTCCTTATGCCTCTCCATTCTCTTTCACTGTTGAACCTGAGTATCTAAGTATCTAAAGTATCTAACCTTCCCGATGACATTTCCTTCAAGTTCCAGATCTGTCACCTGGCTGCCATCCACTTAGCAACACATATACTCCGTCTTACTTCTGCTCAGTCTCATACCTCTCTCTTCCAGTACTTTCCTCCATCTTTCCAGTTTAACTGCCACTTCTCTTGATTCTGAACATAGCACGATGTCATCCGCTTACAGCATCTTCCAAGGTGAATCTTCTCTCACCCCTTCTTTTACCACCTCCATCACAATATTAAACAGGAACGGACTTAATGCTGATCCTTGATGCAAACTATCTGTCACTTGAAAACTTTCTGCCTTTCCCATGCAGGTCCAAACCCTTGTCTTCACATTTCTGTACATCTCCTTCACCAAACTGATATATTTCTCCGGTACCTTCTTCTCCTTCAGACACCTCCAGACTACTTGCCTTGGCATTGTATCGTACGCTTTCTCCAGAACAATAAACATCAGATGTAGCTCCAATTGTTTCTCTCGAATCTTTTCTATCTACCGTAACCCAATGATAGCATCTGTCGTCCATCGACCAGGCATGAAGTCAACTTGCTCCTTTGCAATCTCCACCTCCTTCCTCAGTCTTACATCAACAACTCGTTCTAGGATTTTCATTATGTGGGACATCTACTTTATTCCTCCGTAAATCTTACAGTTTTGTGCATCCCCTTTATCCTTGTAGATCAGAACAAGAGTACTTCTCGGATATATTTTCCTGTTGGCAAACGTTTATGAACAGGTCTCACAACAGGTCAATTCCCTCTTTTCCCAGTGCCTTCCACGTCTCCACTTCGATTCTGTCAGGGGCCCACCGATTTTCTATTCTTCTTCCTCTTTATGGCCGCCTTCATTTTTCACTCTACTGATGTTCTGCACCATCCCCTGATAAAGCTGCCCATCTTTTCTGTGAGCCCTCGCATTTCCATCATTCAAAAGCTCTTCAAATTATATTCTCCATCTCTTTCTTATATCCATATCCCTCCTTAATACTCATCCTCCAGAGTCTTTGATCTGCCTCATATGTAAAATGTCCTTTGATATCTTATTTCTACATTTTGCAACTCGATAAATTTTTCTCTGTCCTTCCTTTGTTTCTAATTGATCATAAAGATCTTGATATGTATTTTGCCTTCGCTTGCGCAACAACTCTTGGCTTTTTTGCATTCTCTCTCTGTACTTCTGTCTGTCCTTTTCCACTCTTTAATCCTTGATTTCTTCTATCAGGATTGCACAGTCAGGATTGCTTTTGAATTATGTTTCCACCAGTCTTGTACACGTTTTAGTCAATGCAAAATCCTTTCTAACACCCTCTCCTTAAAAAGGAAACAGAATAAAATCAAAAATTAAATTTCTGTTTCCTTCATATATCCTAATAACAATTGTGTATCATTCAATTATTAAAATATTCTTTCTGAGAGATAATTAAAGGAAGTTTTATTTTGCGCTTATTTATCATCATCATCTGTTCCTTGGTCATCCACAGATGTCATATGTTCACCCCAATGCTCGGTGATGTGCCTCACCCATCCTCGCCATGTGGTCCTGTTGTATGCTTTTCTTTGGCTTCAACTCTCTGAGGATCAGTCACCCCATACACCATGGATCCATCTCATTGACGGTCTACTGCCCCTCCTCTTTTCCCAGCAACTTTATCTTCTATTACTGTTTTAAGAAGAGTCCTCCTTCTGTCCTCTCAGTGTGTCCAATATATTGAAAATTTCATCTGTCAATATCCTTAAGGCGCCTTAAAATTCTACTGATATTTTCTAACACCCATTGATCTGTATGCCTTTCAGTATGTGATATGCTAAACGGCTTTCTGTAACACCACATCTCAAAAGCAGCTATCTTTTTCTTATCTTGTTCCAAATCTCATATCCATAAGTCACTGTTGGAAAAACAACTGAATTCAAAATCCTAAACTTTGTTCCCACTGAGATAGATCCATCCTTCCAGATTTTAGACAAGTCTCTGACTACGTTTTACCATTCCTAATCTTCTTCTGACGTCTTCTGAACAGTAATTCTTAACATTAATAATGGATCCCCGGTACTCAAAATTGTTGACTTCCTCAATTCTATTTACACTAAGGTATTCTTGTTTCTCAAGATCTTTTTTGTTTGTACTTCCTTTGTAAACAATAATCTTTATTTGGCTGTGATTGAGTTCAAGTCCTCCACTATTACTAATATTGTGAACTTTGTCAAGAATTAGTCCTAATAATGCCATGGCATTACAAAGGGGTAATGTATCATCAGCATACCTCAGATCACTGATCATAATTCCTTTTTAAAGTTCATCTAATGCTTCACATATGATGTCCTCAGTATATATACTAAACAAGTGAGGAGAAAGTAAATATCCATGCCTAACTCCATTTCTAACCTAAACAATGATATAATCCAACACCTGTTCTTCCTGTGGTTTCTTTTTCCCTCTACAAGTTGGTTATCAAACTGATAGTGTGTTGAGGAAATAGCATTGTTTTCATTACTTCCCACAGTTTTTTCACATGCTGAACAGAGTCAAAAGCTTTACGAGGATGGTCTGAACAGTTCTCGACCTCGACCATAGATGGCAACACTATCAGCAAGATTTTATTTTTTTTCCACATTGGTACATCTGACATAAGCATCCCTGTAAAAAATTGCAAGTCATTCTATCAAGTAGTTTGTTTTATACAGCTGTCTGAAGCAGGAGTGTTGTCTGTATCCCTTAAAATGAATAAAATTGAGTTTTGTGCAGTTATGAAATTCTTTGTAAAAGAAGGTTTAACACCAAAAGAAATTTATTCGAAGTTCATAAAAGTTTGTGGGCACTCTTTTCCTTCATTTTCAATTAAGAAATGGGCTGCAGAGTTTAAACGTGGCCATACCAGTCTCGAAGATGGTCCACGCGAAGGACATCCAAAAAGTAACATCAGAAATCATTGATCAAGTGCACGATATGGTACTGGATGACCGGTGAGTCAAAGTGCGTGAAATTGCTGAGACTATAGGCATTTCAAAAGAACATGTAGGATATACAGGGTAGCCATAAAATAATTTTCCCTTTTTGGAGGCATCTGTAGCTAAAACCATTAAACCGAATGAGACCAAATTTTACATTGAGACTTTTGAAGGCATGGGGAGATGATTTCGGCAAAAAAAAAAAGATTTAGTACCAAAAATTTCCGATAGGGGAAATCTTGGCGCTGTGGAGCCGAAAACAAGAGGATAATTACATTAAAGGCAGTAAAATGGAATAATAACATTTCTACGGTGTAAACGACAGCTGCGTCACTCATTCCAGCTGAATATATGGCACATTACAATGATAATAAGAATAATAATAATTAAACTAAAATAACAACTTGCGAGAGACACAGAAATTAATGTAGTGATTGAACTCACAGGAAATAATGTTTTATTCATCAGAATCAGGGTCCCCTGGACCACATACACGATTTTCAATGTACTGACCTTTCTTGTGTACAACAAATTGCATCCGGTGTGCGACATGCTCTACAGCTGAGCGTAAGGAATCGGATTGGATGTTCATAACAGCCAGTTTTATGTTCTCTTTCAAGACATGCAAGTTGGGAATGCCACAAACATACACAACGGATTTCAAATACCCACACCAAAAGTCACATGGAGTGATGTCCGGGGATCGAGGCTGCCATGTCGTCGGAAAGAACTGACTGATAACCCTTTCATTACTGAAATTCTGGGGTTAAAGGCGCTGTACTGAACGTTCAATGTGTGGTCGTGCTCCATCCTGCATAAAAATTATGGAGTCCAAACGCTGTCTTTGCTGCAATGCAGGAATGACAAAATTTTCCGGCACTCGTCAATAAATCTCTCCAGTAATGGAGCAGGTTACAGGACCTGTAGGGGTAAGACGCTCAAAAAAGTATGGTCCTATAATGAAATCGGCTGTGGAGCCACACCACATGGTTAGTTACTTTTGGAGAATGCAGTGGTACTTGCTGGATCGCTTGGGGATGTTCAGATGCCCAAATTTTGCAGTTGTGAGTGTTGACCTACCCATTCAGATAAAAAATGAGCCTCATCACCCCACAATATTCTCCAACGCCAGTCATTGTCGACCTCCATTCGGACAAGAAACGTTAGCGCGAAGGTCATGCGCTTATCATAATCTGCGGTAGTAAATGCTTGCACACGACTGAACTTATACGGATATAAGTGAAGCATTTTTCGTAAGATTTTCCAGACTGTACCATAAGCCATATCAAGTTTGCGAGCTATGGCACGTGCGCTTGGACCAGTACTGGTCCCTGTGTCGTCGAACACGGCAGTATTAACGTCTGTTACTGTCTCTTCTTGCACTGCTTTTCGTCCTCTTCCAGGTCCAGCTCCTAGTGATCCAGTTTCTTTAAACTTCTTAATCATAGCTCTCAGTGCTACAGCTGACACAGAACCTGTATGCAGGTTATGAAGCCTTCTAAACTCCCGAAGGGCCGCTACAGCATTGCACTGCTTAAGGTAAAACAGCTTAACAAGTAAAGCATTGAGACGAGATGCATATTGAGCACAATTCGTTAATCATTCGAATAACTACCTGAACATTCCCAATCAATTTTTAAGTGGAATTGGTGGCGTTGCTGTCACGTACGCACAGTAAAATTTGCATAATCCTTTTTACCTGCGTTTACTGCAAATATTTAACTGCTTTCGGCTCAGCCAGCGCCAAAATTTCCCCTATCGGCGAATTTTCGTACTAAATCTTTTTTTTTCGCGGAATTCATCTCCCCATGCCTTCGAGAGTCTCAATATAAAATGTAGTCTCATTCCGTGTATTAGTTTTAGCTACAGATACCTCCAAAGGAGTGAAGTTAATTTATAGCTACTCTGTATTTTGAAAGAAGAATTGAATGAAAAAACTTTGCACAAGATGGGTGCTGCACTTGCTCACAGCAGATCAAAAACACACTCGCAGGAAAATCTCTGAACAATGCTTGGAGCGTTTTAACAAGAATAAAACTGATTTTATGTGTCGATTTATTACTATGGATGAGACTTGGATTCACCATTACACACACATCAGAATCCGAACAGCAGTCAAAACAGTGGACAGAACCGGGTTGTTCAGCGCCAAAGAAGATAAATCTTTTCCATCAGCAGGAAAGGTCAGGGCATCGGTGTTTTGGGATGCTAAAGGCATTTTGTTTATTAATTATCTTGAAAAGGTTAAAACAATAACAGGGGAATATTATTACGATCTTTTAACCAGATAGATGAAAAAATTCATGAGAAAAGACTCTGTTTGCAGAAGAAAAAATCATCTTTCATCAGGACAATGCACCTGCCCACAAAAGTGTTTTGGCTATGGGAAAATTAAGGGATCTGCACTATGAATTGTTGGAACATCCACCCAATTCCTCTGATTTGGGACCCTTTGACTGCTGTCTCTTTCAAAAACTAAAACTCTTCCTCGCTGGTCAGCATTTTTCTTCGAATCAAGAGGTGATTGCAGCTGTAGAGGGGTATTTTGCAGATCTTACTGAGAACCACTACAGGGACAGGATAATGGGGTTGGAGCATCGCAGGAATAAATGTATTAGTCTTAAGGGAGATTATGTTGAAAAATAAAAATAATTTTGAAATTATAAATTCGGTTTTTCATTGTTAGGCCGAGAACTTTTCAGACAACCCTCGTAGAGTAGTCTGAGAAACAATTACAAGAGGGAATCTAAGGTCTTTATTCTGAGATTAATTACAAAGAAAATTATATTGATACAAGATTGTATTCTTGATTTTATGTTAAACATAAGTTTACATATGACAAATTGACAACAATGAAACACTATGTAGAAGCAGATCACTGTATATACAACTATAGTTGGTAACTTACTTCATATTAATTTTTTTATGAAAGATAAAAACAAGAATATAAGTTATTTTCGAAGAAAGAAAATTCGCTATAAAGTAGGTATTCTTTAAAATCTTATGATTATGGTAGTTACAAAAATACTGCATATGCATCTATATAGGTGGGAAGAGGATTTAAATGAAAGAATAACATAAATAGATCCCATACTGTCATTTATTTCCAAAAGGAGTACTCAGAGCTCCTTTCGTTTTTGACCAAGTTTTTGAAGACGTGAGGTGAACATTCTCCATCCTTTAAATCTTGATTGTCGGCAAAAAAAGCTTTCTTGGGGAAAAAAGGTTCCTCGGACAGACACCTGGCGTCATCTCGTGACGGTAAACAGTAACTCCTAATACTATGATATTATTATTCTACAGTCGATTTTGTGATATTATTACCGTAATTCTCACTTATCCGCGGTGAACCCATTTCTGAAAATATTAAATGGAAAATTCCAGAAATAAGCAATTTATAATTACATCGCAAAGTGGATATTATATCCAACATTATTTCAAAGCCGAATGTTTGGAGAAACTATGAACGTTTCGTAAGCTCTCAGGTCATATTACGAAACTTTCATAGTTTCTACAAACATTCGGTTTTGAAATAATGTTAGATCTCATATCCACTTTGTCTATGTAGTTTTACATCGCAGAAATGAAGCCGTACGGCTTTTTCTTTTAGTAATAGAGATTTCATAAGTTTTAAATTGCTCGCCGTTCTAACACAGATCGACTGCCGCGGTAGCACAGTGATTGTGTTCAAGTAACCCGTATTGTACTTAAAAAGGGCCCCCAAAGAGCAAAAGTAATGATGCTGGCAAATCGGATATGCCAAAGAGAAGCCGTGAAGTGCTTTCTTTTAAGTGAAATAAGTGAACGTTCTCGAATTCATAAAATAATAAATAAATAATAAATAAACGCATGATGAGGTTACTAAGATTCCATTCACATTCAGATAGCTTTTATTACAGTATGCCGTTATAATTGTTCTATTTTATTATTAGTTTATGTTCTTAATCTCTTACTGTGCCTAATTTTTAAATTAAACTTCGAATTAAATCATATGAAGAAACATTGTATATATATAAGATTCGGTACCAGCGGCGGTTTGTGGTATCAGGGTGTCTTGGAAAGACATATCCCCCCCCCCGGATACGGGGGAACTACTGAATTATTATTTTTACGGCATTTACATGGAGTCCGAAGACTCATCAAGGAACCCAAATCAGCCATCTCTCTCACACACACACACACACACACACACACACACACACACACACACACACACACACACACACACACACACACACACACACACACACACACACACACACACACACACACACACACACACACACACACACACACACACACACACACACACACACACACACACACACACACACACACACACACAAATCCTATCATACCACTCCTTGAATTCATTTACTGTCAGGGAACTCACAACCAATTCTAGTAATCCATTTCACTCACCCACCACTCTCCATGAAAAAAAATTGGTCTGCACACCCATACTAACCACATTCGAAACGTTCACGATGGCCCTAGTTCTCTGACTGTCATATATCGAAATTTTCACTTGCATTCAATTTCATAAAACCCCTTTATTATCTTAATCTCTATCATGTCCTCTCATTGCCGGCTATCAACTGAACTTTATAACCCAAAATTCTTAAACCTATCCTCATGAGGAGTATTCCACAGACCTGTCACAATCTTGGTCACTCATTCTCGGAATCTTCTGGTCCCAGGAAACCCAGGTGACTGAATCTGTGTGCAGTAGTCAAGATGTGACTGAATCATAGTCTTATAAAGAGGGATAATAACTTCATTATCTTTACGTGTTAATGTGTTTTTCGAGATCCAAGCAATTCGTTTAGCTGTTTTACCAACATTTGCAAAATGCCCTCTGCAATTTAACTCTTTTTCCACCATTATGACCAAATCTCTAGTTTTATCAGTTTCCTGCAAACTATTACATTAATATGATACACCATATACAACCTTTCAATACGAAGTGCATAACCTTACATTTGCAACATTAACAATGTGTAACATATTATGGCAATCCATTCCACTCACCCACCACTCTCGATGCAAAAAATCTGGTTCGCACAACACTACCAACCATACTCTTACACAACTTCCAAGGATGGCCATAGTTCTCTTAAGATAAGGAAGACAATCATAGATAAGAATTTATCTATAGGGAAAGATAGAATGTAAACCCATTTGCTAAAGAAATATTCAGTAGAATTGGCTAGGCCTTTCTCATGCTTATATAACTTGAGTCTCAGCTCAGGAATGACACCACAGGAATGTATGATAGTTCCCTTGTAGAAGGGTAGTGTAAAAAACTGATGTGCATAACTACCGACGCATCAATATCTTTAGTTTGGTAGTGAAGATTTTAGAGAAGTAGGTAAGAACTCACATTCAAAAATGGGTAGAAAAACATGCTATACCCTGAAAGGAGCAGCATCGGTTTAATAATGGAAGGTCATGTTTTAACAAATTGCTTATATTTTATAACAATGTTACGGCCGAGTTGGATAAAGGGAATGGTTACATTATGATAATGTTTGATTTTTCTAAGCCAATTGATAGGAAACCACACAAAAGGCAGTTGCATAAACTGGAGAATATGGGTGTGGAATATAACCTCTTGAGTTGGATCAGGGGATGGTTGACAGACATATATCAAAACGTGGTATACAGTGTGTGTCAATCTGCCAGATTCAAAATGATCAGTGGTGTACCTTGGACCATTGTTGCAGTCTATACATTAATGACATCAGGAAGGGTCCAAAATCAGATGTGAAAATTATTTTGCTGATGATGCGAAGATACGAAGGGAAATCAGGGATGCTAGTGAATATTCAGCACTTTCAAAATGATTTGAATAGGCTGGAAATTTGGGCAAACGAAATGGCTACCAATTCGCGTGATGATATTTCAGCAGCATAACATATTAGCAGAGTTATGCTGCAAGAAAATGATGAGGCTAGGGATCTTGGCTTGATGGTGAAAAGGAAGTTGAAGTTCAAATCACACATCAAAAGTTGCAAATACAACTCAGAGGATAATTGTGTGAACTTAACCTTGACATATAAGGATAAGAAAGTTATTTTGCTTCTTTATAAGGCTTTGATAAGACCAAACCTGGATTATTGTGAGAAAATGTGGTCTCCCAGGTTCCAAGGGGATGAAGAAACTGTGGAAAAGGTGCAAGATGGATTGCGAGTACAGTATATGGATTGAAGACTCTGGTTAACAGGAGAAAGAGGGGATGATATGATAGAGGTTTATAAACTTTTGAATAGATGTCATAGGTTATCATCTGCTGAAATTTTTCGTTATATGGAAGGTGGAGAGAGAACACCGGGTCATCCATGGAAGTTGAGTTTGTTTAGTTTGTTCACAGTCAAGAAAGGGGGTAAGAGCTAGGTTTTTCTCCCAGAGAGTAGTGAGTGAGTGGAATAGTTTGCCCTTAGGGGTAGTGAGTGCATTTAGTGTGAATGAATTTAAGGGAAGGAGGTATGAGAGCTGGTTTGAATGATTTATAGTCTCCCTCGACGAGTTGTTGACTCCCTGATGGTCTGAGATAATAATAATAATAATTATTATTATTATCATTAATCACAATGCCATTTTATCTAAATCATCATTCAGGATATCTACATCACCTTTATCAACTATTGCTCTCCCCAGCTTGGCATCACCATCATCATCAAATAACTGAATATCCCTCTTAAATATTTCTCTGTCATGGATACAAATTAAATATTAGTGGCCCTTGTACTGAACGCCGAGGTACTCTACTAGTCCCGTGATTCTGCTAGACTCTACTCCGCCATGTACTATTATCTGGTGTATGTCTATGAGCCACATGTCTCTATCTATGCTGCTAGCCTCAATATCCATTCCCATCCTCTGCAGTTTTTTTAATAGTTTTTCATGTGGGATTCTGTCAAATGCCTTTGGAAAGTCGAGCAGTATCACAGTGAAGCTATTAACTTTATCCAATTCTGCTGTCAGTTTATTATAAAATGTGGATAAGTTACTAAGAGAGGACCTCCTCTTTACGGATCCCTGCTGCCCACTATGGAGTATCACATCCCTAAAATGGGATTAAAAACTTGAGATTTCAGAAAGACAAAATTACTTACTTTGCTAAAGGTGCTAGAGAAGAAAGACCTGGAAAAACTTCTTCTTGTGTGGAACCAAGAATAAAACCTCTAAAAGACTCTTCGGACAGCCTAGTGCTATTCCTGACAGTGCTTTGTGGTAAATTCCATTCACGAATACAAAAACTTAATGATCCAATTAAATGATATTAGTGAATGGAATTTAGCATAAGCCAACTGGTGATGAGATATTTGCTTGGATATTGCTTAAAATGTGAAATGACACCATGGCTGCATAGTTTGCTCATCTTTTGTGATATTTATAATTAGAAGCTGCTGTACACTATCATGATACTGTTTTTTTTTTTGTTTTTTTTTTTAAAGAAAGGGTGCTCAACTAAACTCTTTCAATACGCCTTAGCTTTTATAGTAGATAGGTTTTTAATGATATGTATAACAGTTTCATTTTTCTGAGGCAGTGTGATTTCAAAATACTTCTGAAAAACGTTTTATTTCTTCTTTTAAAGAAACTATACCGTGTTTAGGGTGGGTGCAAGTGAAATTTTCTCGATTAGGTGTGGTCTATTCCAATTTGTTTCGTAATTGCCAGTGAAGCTATGGATCCGTAGTTCCATTTCTGTGTTTGTATTAGAAATGTTTATTGCAATCTATAACCTATTTATTTTAAACCTTGTATTTATTAATTATAGTATGATAGTCCGTAATTTAATTGAGTTTTATTCAGTATTTTTGTATCTGATGCTGTGATACCTGTACCATTATTTGAATTAATTTTAAGAACTGAAAATTACTGATCCTTTAAAAACTGAAGTATTTCAATTGTGTCTCCCAGTGGTAGTCTTGCTTTTTGAATGGAAAGCCCTGTTTCTATAGTGATAGAATGGTATTCAAAATGTCCTCCTTAAAATCATTCACTAGCTGGTTAAATGTTTCATCTCATTAATGTATACATTTCTCCCTTCAGCTTTGTGGCTGGTGGGGCAGCGATACGCTACACACCTGGGAGATGATTATGAGCAAGTTACAGGTTTCCCGTCGCCTTGCAAAAACCATATTTATGACAATAGCCCGTGTATGTTCTCGGGACCAGTTTCCTGATTTGAGGAATTAAAAACCAGAGTTACCGAAAGATAAAACCCACCACTGTCGACCGGACATGAGACCAGCCAACTCACCCTTAGTCGAAAGAGACCAGATAGTTTCCTCAAATCATGGACGGGAATCGAACACAGGTTTTTGCGACCAAAGGGTTTCGTCTATACCAACTGAGCTAAGGAAGCTCCCATTACATCTCATTCACACTACTTATTATATTTTTATATTTCAGAGGTTATTGTAAATCGAATCCATCACGTCATTAATCAGGTTACAGGTATCTTTATGGTGAGAAATTCTACAGTAGTTTCTATTTGCATACATTTATGCATGGTGAAGTGATTTCTGATTCTGATGTATTCAGAATTTGAAGTTCTATCTATTTGAATATCTTTATTAAATTTTTTTGTACAGTATCCTATTATATTTGAAATTATGGTTTATGTTATCCAATGATTGTGGTTTGTTTGATGAAGTATTTTACATTTCTGTGTTGATTTCTTATAAATTTTCTCCAGTGTCACTTTAATAACATCAAGAGCATAAATGGACTAATTTTAGAGACATTTAAATATATTAGCTGCAAACAGATTGCAGTGGAAAGCTATTGTTCATGGTAGTCTCAACCCGCTTTAAGCAGATGGAAAATATGATGATGAAAGTATGTATGCACTGTATATTATAAAGCATTTCCAGTCACAATTTCCGAATGCTAGTTAAATTTTAATTAATTCTTCTTCATTATATATATATATATATATTTTGTGTACTCATGAAGTTTGTTATATATGTAGAAAGTATATATATATATATATATATGTATAACAAACTTCATGAGTATAAAAAAATGAATAAACAAACTTCATGATATTTTATATATTATATATATTATATATTTTATATCAGGCGCGAATATCTGGGTGTGCTAGGTGTGCGATGCTCATCCACGAAATATCAATATCACCGATATTATATTTTTGCATTTATTCCCATTTAAAACTCCCACAATTGTTTGCAGACTTCGCGCGATTCCTAAAATTGAACACAATATAGTGTACTAATGCTTCATTGTCCTCTTCACGAGGGTAATAAAGCATTAGTACTTCATGAAGAAGGCACTTTTCGCAGCGTAAACATTGCATCACATTCGTGTTATTAGCCCAGGTGTGCTTTTGAAATACATACACCTATGCACCCTTTGACCTTCTTTACATCTTTTTAAGATGTAAAGAAGGTCAAATTCTTAGCTTTCTAATATTTTTATACCACTGAGAAGGCAGCGGGGCTGGGTGAGCTAAACTTTTGAGCTCACCCAGCACCTGGTGGCTGTGATTGGTTATTGTGTCAACCATTTCAATTGAATGTTGTCACTTGTCATGAGTTGAGCAATTACTATATCTGATGGCTTTATTACAAACAACTCTTACACATGTTTTCTAGAACTGAAAATTTGAAAGTGGATGTTAGGAGAAAAAAAACTAAATGTTTTGCTTGGTATGCAGTGCATCTGTTGAGGTTGAGAAGATTTTTAACGGTATATAGACATTTTTATTCTGGTCTTCGGAAACAATAGACAGTAAAAAATGTCTATTCCTGAATAGAAATGAGTATTCTGTGTATTATAAGACGTTGTTGATCTACAACAAAATACCAGCATATGTGAGATTGGTAAGACAGAAGACCTGCTGATACTAAAAAAAAAATAAAAAATTAAAAAAAAAAAAACCTGATGAATACCTATATTCATCAGGTTTTTTTTTTTTTTTTCTCGAAAGTGTGGATAATTCCGATGATGATCGGATGTTATGTATACTGAGTGTCAGTAATCAAAAGAAATTTCTTGGAAAAATGGAACAAAATATACTAAAACCAGAGAAATTCACATAACCTGGGGAACAAATTTTATGAGATTATTTGATGCTCCATCAAACGATATTTATTCCTGCCATTCTTTGTCTCCTTAAGTTTTTTTTTAATTATGCCATCATAAATTTACTTATTCATGTCTAGACTTTATAGGATCATGCTATTTGCTCTACACAGCAACTTATAGGACACACATATCAAAAATGTTAATTATTAATAATTCGTTTACCATTAATGAAAGTATTTATACTCAGACTTATTCTTTCTTTTCATTTCCTATTCTAGCATGTCTTATAAATGATGGTTCACATATTTTCATCTTTGAGTATTTCAAATATACCAACCAACTATAGCATTCTCCTTCATTGTTGTTTTCTAATAAATCTTAAAACAAACAGATTGTTCCCCCACTCTGTGCAGAAGTATTCAAAGTTATCCTGCAATTAATTGCATTGAACCAATTAAGATGAGCCCTAGTGTGCTATGCACTTTGAAAACTTTCATACATCGATAAAAATGCAATCATATGGTCATGGGTGGCTGCAGAGGAAGGGGGAAAAACGGGGAACTCCCCCGGCTCAAGTAAAAAATTCCACAAATTATAATCTAAAAGTGATTGAGATATGTAACCTTATGTCTCATAACTTTATATGTAAGCTTTGTCTGTCTTAAAATTTTATTGAGTTTGCCTGTTTTGGCCGATGGCAGGGTAGCCATAGAATACGTGTGTTTTATTGCAGTAACAAAACACGTGTTCCTGTTTTTGGTTCATCTTTTTGTGATTTGTGAACAGCTCGACAACAGTTCGTTTGACCACTGTGTCTAGGGAGTCACTGATTGAAGTGTAAATTGTAAATTTATAGTGAAACAAGTTTAAACAGACAAACACATTTTTAAAAGGTAAGTGTAGGTAATTTAATATTATTTTACTTGTTAGTTTTATAATTTTTTTGCTTCTAAACTGAAATAATTTAATTTAGGATTTTGGGATTAATTAATTAGTTGATTTTTAATAAAATATGCCAGTCAATATTTTTATATATGAAATTGTGCTAAAACTATATTAATTCTGAATACTTTTTTCCCCAAGAATTAAAGATAATTAAAATCGATGTAAAATGAAAATAATGTACTGTATTTATAGTTTACATCGATAAATAATTACATCAAAAAATGCTAAAAGACGTTTGTTGATGTAATTGTTTAATAAATCAATAATTATAAAAATTTATTAATGTAATTATTTGTCTCCAAGCTTTTTTTAGAAACTTTTCTGTGAATGCACATCCATGCATACAGTCAAATTGATGTGAAATTTGTAGCGCATGTTGTATAACCCACATGACAGCACACGCATCCGAAATGAGCACGCGACTTCACTGATATATATATATATGTTAAGAATACCAAGCAATTTTTAAACCTGGTTTTACTCCATTTCCCTAGTAAGCAAACAGACAAATAAGTCAAGTTTGCGCCTGCAAGTGATGCAAGTCTAGCTGATCCAACAGGTAGTGCAAGACCTGGTTGAACGAGTGGCTAATGCCAACCAAAAAAAGCTGCGGGTACGAAAAACAAACTTCATATATATAAACAAACTTTCTACATATATATATATATATATATATATATATATGTAGAAAGTATTTTACCTTGGGTATAATAAATGTTAAGAATACCAAGCAATTTTTAAACCTGGTTTTACTCCATTTCCCAAGTAAGCAAACAGACAAATAAGTCACATAAGTGGTCTTGCACTACCTGTAGGCTCAGCTAGACATGCATCACTTGCAGGCGCAAACTTGACTTATTTGTCTGTTTGCTTACTTGGGAAATGGAGTAAAACCAGGTTTAAAAATTGCTTGGTATTCTTAACATTTATTATACCCAAGGTAAAATACTTTCTACATTTATATCTCCTCCAGAGATTTTTATTTAATAAGGTTAAAACACCTTATGGCGACTTGTTCTGGTAAAATACTTATGAGCTCTGTATTATTAAATCTTGGTATTTCTAGTCTAGCTCCCACTGATGAGGCCTCAATAAAGGTCGAAACCGGTCTGGGTAGTGGCCTCCTGCCTTTAATACAAAACATCATGCATCTCCTTCTTGGAGATGTGTTTTGGCATTAAGGGTAAATATAAAGATTAGTGATCAGAGCTCATGCCACCTTTACCACGAGTTGCCTTGGTCTTGCACTACCTGTAGGATCAGCTTGACTTGCATCACTTGCAGGCGCAAACTTGACTTATTTGTCTGTTTGCTTACTTGGGAAATGGAGTAAAACCAGGTTTAAAAATTGCTTGGTATTCTTAACATTTATTATACCCAAGGTAAAATACTTTCTACATATATATATATATATATATATATATATATATAATATATATATATATATATATATATATATATATATATATATATATATATATATATATACATACATACATATATACATACATATTCATGAAGTTTGTTTTTCGTACCCGCAACTTTTTTGGTTGGCATTAGCCACTCGTTCAACCAGGCTGGCAACAAGAAATGAACTTGTGAATTACTTCCGAGGTAATTCACAAGTTCATTTCTTGTTGTTGTTGTTGAAGGATTAAAGCATTTAGAAAAGTCTAAAATTGAATAGCTAATCGCCTTTTCCTTCTATGCACCTTTTCCCTCTATGCGCCTTTTCCCTCTATGCATGGTAGATATATCACATAAAACAAACAAATTGATATATATTTTATTGCTGACTATGAACAGCCGTGTTCTTACGGAATTGACAATTCTCACTTTCAGCAAGACAATGTGCCATGTCATATCTGCTGCTGTGACTGCGTAGTTTGTGGACATGAACATCACGACACTTGACTGGCCTAAACAGAACCCTGATCTCAACACTATTGAACATCCGTGGAATGTATTAGAGTGTTAGTACTAGGTGAGGTCAAGTGATGTCTGCCCCAAATAGTCCAGGACCTCATCACATGCCTCTAGGAAGAATAGTCCAAAATTCCTAATAATCGCTATCGTATGCTTGTGAAAAGTATGCCCGAAGGATTGCTGCAGTCATCACAGCAAAAGAAGATCTAACATCTTATTAAGGTTGGTGTTATGGAAGTTTGTTCCTCACATGATGCTGTTCGTTGTCTTCTCTCCAGGTACATATCATTATCATTATATATTTTCCCATATGCACAATCAAGTGGTGTTCAGGCTGCTATGACACAACATGATCAAGTTTACATTATTGTTAACCTTCTCTCCACAATTTCCCTTCAAATCAGTCTATTACTTGAAAACACTCCGATATTGTCATGTCTAACATTTTTTGCTTCTAAGGCACTTCTGACCGAATCAATTCCCCTAGACCTTGTCCTTCCCCTCCTCTGGGGCTGTCTTTCCTGCCATATTACCCATTTCAAACAACTGTTTTACTAACCTTTCCTTACTTAGTCTGTTTAAGAGATTTCATACCATCTTACTTTAGCTCTAATAACACGTTCTTGAATGCACAAAATATCAAATTCCTTTCAAATATGTTAATTTTTAATATTATTCTACCATTGATGGCATCTGTTCAAACCCCTAATTATTTTCAGAACCCTCATATTTGTGGCCTTTATTAATTGATCAAGTGCTTTATTTCTAACCCAACACTTAGATGCATAACTTAAAACTGTGTTGTTTACTTCTAGTTTGGTATTTATGCTATTTTCTTTCATATTCCAAAAAAATTTATTTATCTGGTTTCCCACCTTTCCAGATTTGCTTATTGTGTTGTCTATTTCCATATTTCACTTTCCATCTTAACTGAAAACTGTGCCTATAGAGCTGAAATATTTCACTTCTTCTCTAGGCTCTCCATTCAGAATGCAGTTTATGTTTTGAATGTTTCTACCTATTTTCATACTTTTGGTATTTAATATTACTGATTTTCAATCCTATTATTATTATTATTATTGTGTAGACATACGAACGAGCACATGGTGATATCGCTGCTCCTGTTTCTTATAGTTTTAAAGTGGTTAAAACTCCTGTTTTTAATTTGAATATGTTCCCAAGTAACTCTACTTGTCACGCCGAAAACAATGACATAAAATTCACCAAAATCGGCTGAGAAGAAACCAAATTTTGAAGTGCTGAAAAGTGAATGAGAGGTCCGCGGTCAACAACGAGCGAAGAACAAAGGACGTCAACATCTTTACAATCACGCCACAGTTGTTTATGGGAAGAAAAGTGAGTCATGAAGTGTGTCAAATGCCTGGAGGATTTATCGTCCTACGAAAATAATATAACCTGTACGAAATGCAGCAGGATTCTACACTTAAAACGTGCCTGCTTTTTAGAAAAAATCTGGCAACGTAAATCCAATGCAACACGCGAGTAATGGAAATGCCTACTCTGCAGGAAGAACAAAGAAACGCACCTAAGGCAGCCTAGGATGCAGTCGCTTATACCAGAGGCAATATAAGACGACGAACTGAACAGACAAAAAAACGCAGGTGAGTCCTATAATTTCAACTCTAGGGTTAGGGACCACAAGACGGCGGCACTTGTTGAACCATCACTCTTCACTGCGTGCAGCTTAATTAGTGATTGCCTTGGGCCAGCTATCTCTGATTGGCTTCCAGTGGAGATTGAACTGCCCACTCAGTCTCCAAAAGTTAGATAGTGCTAAATTCCTCGCCTACTCCCTATACGGGAATAAAAAGCCGTTAGCTGATTTTGCTTTAAATATACTAATAGAAAACGGCCTATAGATTATAAAAGCCAGCTTAGTAGATCTTGTGCAAGAACTCTTTGACAAACAGAACGAACAAATCGCAAAAAAAATCTAGCGAATATGAAGTTTGGTCAAACATAATAATTTAGCAGTGATAGAAGTGTTGCAAATGTTAAAGTCATTAAAATCAGCACTAACGCACTAAAAGACAGGCAACACAATTTGATGAAAGAGACATCCGAACTCCGTGAAGAATTTCATTCTCTAAAACTACAATATGAACGTTTAAATCAGCAACAACATAAAGAAGATCTTGTCATAAACGGTCTTCCTGAAACTGCACCTACAGAAAAACTCAGAGACGTAGTTTTAAAATTAGGCCATATAATTGATATCCCCTACAGCTTAACGACATTCAGACCATAAATCGGATTCCTAAGAAGAGCAAAAAACAACAAACTGCAGCAGTCATAGTTCATCTTACAAGCAAGTCCACAAGAGACAATCCCATAAAAGCCAGCAGACAGAAAAACCCAGTTGCCAAGGACTTGAACGCATTGCAAGACAATACACCAATCTTCCTATCCGAATATTTAACACCATTCAACCATAATCTGTTGTACCAAGCAAGAAAAGCAAAAACAGAACGAAATTACCAATTTTTGTGGATCAGAGATGCCAAGATATTCTTGAGGAAGTCACAAACTTCAAACCGATACAAATGAAAAGCTCAGAAGACACAGAAAGGCTGCCACAGTGAAAAAAAGTCTCCTAATTAGTTCAAAAAGAAGACCACTTTAAAAATGAATGTGAATCATCAAGACAGATGCAATAACACCAGAATATATCACCAATTTCACTTTGATCGGACCTTTCAGATCATTTATTTGACCTCCCAAACATCAGCCTGCTTCCTTCACAGCAATCAAATCAATCAATCAATAAATATATATATATATATATATTTATAACCGGCGTCATCCTCATATAAGCTTATTAAAAAGCTTCGAGGATGCAAGCAGAGACATTACATCTCAACCAAGATCGACAGAAAAAAAAGTATTTATTACATTGAAGTGGTGTAGTTACAGCGCTTAAATACATTAAAAGCAAAAATTGCAAAATATATATAACTTATTGTTATCCTATAAATGCTGTTAAAAATGTAATCTTATCCAATTGCAAACTGTAAATTACCATCTGTAATAACTATTGTTAACACATTGTACAAAAAAACGGAAAAATTTGTATGAAACTCACTTAAAAAAAACAAGTAAATGCATAATATGCAATCATAACTTTAATAACAAATCATTGAATTAAAAAATACTATTATTATTATTATTATATGTATGTAATTTTGAAATTTTCTAATTTCTATAATTTTATAATGTAATTGTTATATGTATGCAAGACCATCATCATACGTATCAAGGATTTAGGCCTAGCATGGCCTGTTCCGGCCTCAGAAGTCATCGTTTAAGAGGACGTCCTGGTTTCCTTTTTCCTAATGGCTTGTACTTTAAGCTTGTTTTGTTAATCTTTCTGTTTTCATTCTTTGAACGTGTTCCATCCATTTATGTTTATATTTTTTAATTTTTTCTATTACTGGTTCTTGGTTTAATTCTTTCATAATATCTTCGTTATTTTTGTGATCAAATAGGGTATACTTTGCAGTTTTTCTCATAAACTTAATTACTGCTGTTGTTAATCTTTGTTTGTCTTTTTGTTTTATTGTCCAGATTTCGCTTCCATACATTAAGACCAATAAGGCTAATGTATTGTATACTTTTAGCCTGGTTTGTTTTTGAACTAGGATTGGTTTAAATATAGAGTTAATTACACCTGTTATTTTTAAATATTTTGCAATTTTTACGTTTATATCTTTTTTTTTTCATTTTCATATGTGATCATACATCCTAGGTAGTTAAATGAATTCACCTGTTCTAAGATCTTGTTATCTATTACTATTTTAGTTCTTGCTGGATCTTGTCCTTTAAAGGTCATAGTTTTTGATTTTTCTGTTGATATCATACCATAATCTTTGGATATCTCATTTAGATTTAAAATAGCTTTCTGTAAGTTATCTTCAGAATTTGTAATTATTATTTGGTCGTCGGCAAAAAGGAGAGTGTCTAAGTTCACAGTAGGAGAAAGTTTATGGAAATAAACTGTTTATGGAAAAAAACCTGGATGGAAATTTTTATTCCATTTTATTATTATTTCATTTAGGTAAATATTAAAAAGAGTTGCTCAGAGGGGACATCCCTGTCGGACCCCTTGGTTTATCTCGCTTGTATATGATAGCTCGTGATTTAATCTTATTTGTATTTGATTATTTTCATATATATATTGATAGCTTTTAGGATATTATTTGGTATTTGTCTTTCTTTTAACGTGTTAAATAATATGTTTCTTTTAACTTTGTCAAATTCTTTTTCAAAGTCAATAAATGCAATATGTGTTTCCAAAATTCTTTTCTCTGCTATTAATTTTAGGCAAAAGGCTGGGTCTATACATGATCGTCCTTTCTAAATCCATTCTGTACCTCTAGAATAAAGTTTTCGGAATATTTTATTAGTTTGTTATTTAAGATTCTGCTATATATTTTGTAACAGGAATTTAGTATGCTGGTATCTCTATAGTTTTTAGGGTCATCTCTATTACCTTTCTTAAATATGCAAGACATAAAGTAAAAAATTATTATTATTATTATTATTATCTGACCTCCTGGAACTTAAGTACTCATCGAGGGAGACTATCACTCACCCAAAACAGCTGTCATAGCTTCATTTAAATTCATTCACAATAGATGTACTAACTACCACCTAAAACTAAACTATTCCACTCAGTGCCCAGTGGAAGAAAAACCTAGCCCTTACCCGTTTCTTGACTATTGACCCTGGTGTTCTATCCCCACCTTCCACATAACGAAAAATTTCATCAGACGATATCCGATAACATCCATTCAAAAGTTCGTAGACTTCTATCATATCATTCCTCTTTCTCCTGTTAACCAGACTCTGCAATCCTCATGTTTACAAGCTGTCCTCATAATCTAAATCCCATAATCCCGAAACATGATTTTTGTAACTCTTCTTTGCATCCTCTCCACAGCTTCCTTTTCCCCTTGGAACCCAGAAGACCAAATCTGTGGACCAAATCTTTGAACTTCAACTTCCTTTTCACCCATCACTCCAAGATCCCGCCTCATCATTTTCTTGTATCATAACTCCCTAATATAATATGCTGCTGAAAATCTCATCACTCGAATTTGCCTAACTTTACACTTATTAACATTAAAGTAGTAGCCATTTCGGTTGCCCAAATTTCAAGCCTATTCAGATCATTTTGTAAGTGCTGAATATCACTAGCATCTCTGATTGCCCTGCCAATCTTCGAATCAATCGCAAACAATTGCACATCTATAGTTAGACTCTGCCTCGTGTGTACAGATTGAACAATAATAGCCCAAGGATGGAACCCTGAGATATACCGCTGGTCACTTTAAATCTGGCAGATTCACACCCTCTACACCACTTTTTGATATGTCTTTCAACCATCTCCTGATCCAAATCAAGAGTTTATATTCCAATCCCTTTATGCAACTGCCTTTCGTGTGTTATCCGATCAAATGCTTTAGAAAAATCCAACACTATCATAGTGTAACCGTTCCTTTTAACGATAACGAACTCGGCCGTATCATTGTTATAAAATATGAGCAAATTGCTAAAAGATGACCTTCGGTTAATAAACGAAGGTCATGCTGCTCCTTGCAGAATATAGCTTGTTTGTCTAATCATTTCTGTATATGAGTTCTTACCGACTTCTCTAAAATATTCACTACGACACCAGAGATACCGAATTGGAGTATGAAAAGAAATTGCCCATGAGAGCTAAAGGACAAACAAAAGAATATCATCGTTATGCCGCAATCAAAAGAAAGAAAAAACGTAAAAGAATGAATGCAGATAGTACTTTATTGTCAGAAGATAATGAGATTATTCAATTAATGAGGGCTCACTTTCCTAAAATAAATCAGCCAGGTATATGTAAGATGGTGCACAGTGCTACTGCTACATTACATGAAGAGTTAGAGGTGCATGAAAATGAGACTGAAGAGTTTTTGCATAACCTGGATATGAATTTATCAATAGGGAGAGATGGAATATCAACCCATTTGCTAAAGGAATGTTCAACTGAATTGTCTATTTTAGCACCACTCTTATACAATAGAACTGTCATACATTCTTACCATTCCTGTGGTATTATTCCTGGGCTGAGTTATAAAAACAAGTGCAAGGCATAGACATGAGATAAACTAGACAACAACTTCAAACCTTCATATATGCCGTGACGAGGTGGAGCGCCGCATAGTCGAGTGTAAGGAAATTGTTATGAACCCTCATCATATAAAAAATAACCTTAGCTATAATCTACCGGACACTTTCAGCTCTGCTATTCGATATTGGCACACTCATGAAATCAGAAGCACGCAGCTGCCTAACAATAGAACTTCAACAGGGACTGTAGCTACAGTTCAAAGCTAACTGAATTTTATAATAGTCGTTTTTATAGTGATACGATGTTTCTTATAGTATTTATTTACTTTCTATGTTCCCACGCCTGAAGAAGTCGGATAATCCGATGAAGCATGTTGCGTTTTGAATAAATTTAATTGTTATTCTAGTCTCGGTTATCGGGATTTTTTCCCCGTAAATTCAAGAAAATCGACCGTAGAACCCACATTATTTCAGACATTAAATACGAATGTTAGGGTTAGGGTTAGGGGCAACGAGATCGCGGCACTTGTTGAGTCGTCACTCTTCACTGTGTGCCGCTTAATTAGTGATAGCCTTGGGCCAGCTATCTCTGATTGGGTACCAGAGGAGATTGAACTGCCCACTCAGTCTCCAAAAGTTAGATTGGGCTAAAAACAGCCTCGCCTACTCCCTATATATACGGGAATAAAAAGGCGTTAGCTGATTTATATATATATATAAATATCAAAAAACGTTTCTTAATGTATCAGTTATGTGTGGCAAATTTTACCTGTAATTTCCAGTTTGTTTTGATACTTCAATGTTTTTTACCATTCTTGTCCTTTAAGAATACCTGAGGAAGGCTTATAAGCCGAAACTAGTCATATTATTCTTATTAAAATCTTTATAAGTTATCTCGGTTTTTAGTCATTAAATCTATATTAAAAAAAAAATATAATATATATATATATACTGTATATATATATATATATATATATATTTAAAATTCCAAGCAATTTTATAAGCTAGGTTTTTATCCTTCCTCCCAAGTAAGCAAACAGACAAGTAAAGTCAAGTTTGCGCCTGCACGTAGTGCAAGTCTGAGGCAACTCGTGGTAAAGGTGGAGTAAGCTCCGATCATTTTCCTTAGTATTTTCCCCTAATGCAAAGCACATCCCCTTTGCAGATATGTATGATGCTATGCATTAAAGGCAACAGTCACTACCCAGACCGGTTTCGACCTTTATTGAGGACTCGTCAATGGGAGTCAGACCTAAAAATGCCAAAGTTGAAGTAATGCAGCGCTTATAAATTTTATCTAAACAAGTTACCACAAGGTGCTTTGACCTTATTAAATAAAAATCTCAGGATGAGAGTAAGATGTAGTAAGTTTTTTACCTTGGGCATATACTATGTTTAAGATACCAAGTAATTTTATTAGCTAGGTTTTAATCCTTTTTCCCAAGTAAGCAAACAGCAAGTAAGTCAAGTTTGCACCTGCACGTAGTGCAAGTCTGAGGGAACTCGTGTTAAAGGTGAAGTAAGCTCCGATCACTTTCCTTAGTATTTTCCCCTAATGCAAAGCACACCCCCTTGCCTCAGACTTGCACTACATGCAGGCGCAAACTTGACTCACTTGTCTGTTTGCTTTCTTGGGAAAAAGGATTAAAAACCTAGCTTATAAAATCGCTTGATATCTTAAACATAGTATATATCCAAGGTAAAAAACTTACTACATCTTACTCTCATCCTGAGATTTTTTTTAATAAGGTCAAAGCACCTTGTGGCAACTTGGTTAGGAAAAATTTTAAACCTCTATATTACTTCAACCTTTCATTTTTAGGGTCTGGCTCCCACTGACGAGACCTCAGTAAATGTCGATACCGGTCTGGGTAGTGATCGTTGCCTTTAATGCATGGCATCATACATCTCCGCAAGGGGATGTGCTTTGCATTAGGGGAAAATACTAGGAAAGGGATCGGAGCTTACCCCACTTTTATCAGGAGTTGCCTCTGACTTGCACTACCTGCGGGCACAAACTTGTCTTACTTGTCTGTTTGCTTACTTGGGAAAAGGATTAAAACTTAGCATATAAAATTGCTTGGTATCTTAAACATAGTATATTTTATTTACTTACTTTAATCCTCTTCACTCCACCTGGGAGCATAGGTCTTCCACCACCATTTTCCACTGGAAACTGTTTTTTGCTTCTGCTTTTATTTGATTCCAGTTTTTATTAATATTTGTTATTTCTTTCAGTATTGTTCTTTTCCGTGTTTTTCTTAGCCTTCATCGTTTTATTTTACCCTGTGGGTTCCAATCTAGAGCCTGTTTTACTATTATTTTATCTTCTTTCCTCAACACATGCCCCAAATATCTTCTTTCCTTTCACGTATCTGTTGCAACATGGGTTTCTAGTTTGTTCTCTGCCATAGTTCTTCGTTTGATATTTGTTTTGGCAAATAAATTCCCAGTATCATTCTTAAACACTTGTTTAGGAAGTCCTAGCACTCTTTATCTTTTTGTTTCACATCCGAGTTTCTGATCCATACATTAATATTGCCTTTACATTTGAGTTAAATATTCTCATTTTAGTTTTTATAGACAAATTCTTGTTTTTGCAAATATTTCTAAGTTGGTTGAAAGTTGAGTAAGCCAGCTGTTTCCTTCTATTTATATCTTCAGTAGTTCCTACTTTTATTGATACTACAGAACCAAGGTATATGAATTGTTCTACTTCTTTAAGCGGTGTTTCTTCCATTGTTATTTGTTTATTTTGCTTTGCATTTATTTTCGTCAACATTGTTTTATTTTTATTTATCCTAAGACCAACTTTTTCGCCGTTTTTACAAGTGTTGTTATTTTTTGTTCTATATGTTGGTGCTTCTGTGAAAGTAAGCAGATATTATCTGCAAATTCTAGATCGTGGAGTTGGTTTTGAAATAGCCATTATAGTCCTGTATTTCCACGAGATACTTTTCTCATCATCCAGTCTATGACAATTAAAAACATAATAGGGAGAGTATACAACCTTGCCTTACTCCTATCTTTGTTTTAAATGGTTTCTAGAGGGTATTTCCATGTGTGTAGCTCAGTAGAAGTGGCGCTTGCGTCCTCTGCGCTTTGTTGCTTGAAGTCAGACTCAAGTTCAAGTCTAGTCGCCGACGTGAGGAACTTTTTCTAAGTCTTTCTACGACCGATTCCTGAGTTAGTCGATCTCTGGCACGGGCAAGCGGGTTTTTCCTCTCGGAAACTCGGGTTTTTTATCCCGTAAACTCAAGAAAATCGACCGTAGTATCCAAATTATTTCAGACAGTAACATATCTCGTTAGGGTCAGGTACCAAGAGATGGCAGCACTTGTTTGTCAGTCTCTTCCTCGGTGGCTGCTATAATTAGTGATAGACACGGGCCAGCTATCTCTGATTGGCTATCGGTGGAGATTGAACTGCCCACTCAATCTCCAAAAGCTATATAGGGTATAAAGGCCGCGCCTATTCCCTATAAGGGAATAAAATGCGTTAGCTGATTTATTTTACTTTAATTTCAAAATCTTCCTACACTTTTTTAATGCTTCTCATTCATTTTTCTGGGAGTCCATAATTTCTAAGTAATTTCAATAGGCAAGATCTGTTTATACTGTCGAAAGCTTGTTCAAAATCGATAAAATTTAAATATAAGCTTGCCTGCCATTCCAATGATTGTTCTATGATAATTCGTAAATTAGCAATCTGGTCGGTGAATGATCGATATACTATAGATCATGCACCGACCTATATATGTTTATGATCATAAACTAAGTTAATATCAGATTATGTTTATGATCATGTCATAAACATAGCATATACCCAAGGTAAAAAACTTACTATATATATATATATATATATTCACACACACACACATACCGTATATGTCAGCGTAGAAGACGACTCTCAAATACTACAGAAAACCCTTCGAAATCATGGTTCGTCTTATATGGCGAGTATAAAAAGGAAAACTTAATTTCTTGGATGAACACTTAGGTAGTTACAATACATCGTTTTATAAGATAATCGAAAGTGTGTATAAACAAATCAGATTAATTTTTTGTTGCGTAAATTTATTTAAAATATTACAATAGATGTAAGTCTTAAAAAACAAATAATTATTAACCTCAATTTTCATGTTAATTTTCTTCATCATATGTTGAAAATAGTTCTTCAGATTCATTGTTTAAATGATCGTCATATGAATTCGAATCCGCTGAATTGATTTCGTTTTCATCGTCTTCAGTGTCCCACAACCGATCATCATCCGTACCATTCATAAGATAAGAGATACCACACTTTTTAAATTTAAATGATTTTATTACAGTCTCTACTTTTACTTTATTCCATGCTTTAATCACAAAATTGCACAACATATCAAGCGATGCAGCCCGCATAGATCTACCGTTTGTAAATGTTTTTCACCAGTCAACATCCAATTATTCCACTCTTCTCGATGTGATCTTTAAATGGTTTATTCAAGCAGACGCGTAGTGGTTGCAATGTAGAAGTTAAACCACCTGAATATAACAGCAATTTTTGTGTTATTGTTTTCTAGAAGACTTTTAGTAAAATAACAAAATCAGCTAACGCCTTTTTGTTCCCATATAGTGAGTAGGCAAGGCCGTTTTTTAGCCCTATCTAACTTTTGGAGACTGAATGGGCAGTTCAATCTCCACTAGTAGCCAATCAGAGATAGCTGGCCCAAGGGTATCACTAATTAATCGGCACGCAGTGAAGAAAGCGGCTGGTAAGTGCCGCTATCTGGTGGTCCCTAACCCTAACACAATATATTTAAGGTCTGATAATAGTGTGGGTTCAACTGCCGATTTTCTTGAGTTTCCAGGAGGAAAAACCCGCTAGCCCGAGCCAGAGATCGACTAACTCTGCAACCGGTCGAGAAAAGACTTTTAGTATTCTCAGTTTAATGACTCTGAAACATATCCCATACTAGTAAACCGCGTTTCTTCATTATACCGCCTGGTCGCGTGTTCCACACATTATTTATAGATAATTTCAAGCCATTTTCGTCCATCCATCCCTTTTCGTGAAAATGTACAAAAAGACCTGAAAGAAATTTTATCTTAGGTTTAGTTTTATTGAAGATGGTTTTAACTTGGTTCCGTCAGCCAAACATGACAACACAACCGTAATCCTTGTTTTTTTCATGACCTGTACTTTGAACTAGCCCACTCTTACTACTTTTAAATTCCAATGTTTTATTGCTTATCATAGCAAAGCTCATAGGAGATTCATCCATATTTCCAATATTTGACAATAGAAATTCATGTTGTTGGCTCAACTGAATAATAAATTTATGGAAACTGGTAAGTTTGTGGTCAAGATCTGCTGGTAGTATTTGAGCAATTTTCATTATTTGTCATATTACCAGATTTTGTCTGTTCATAAAACGATTACACCATCCTGAAGTAGCTGGAAATTCTAAACTTTATCCGGATTCAATCTTGACCATTTTAGTGCATATGCTCTAATAATATATCTTGTAACAAGATAGGCATTCTGCCTTTGTTCGAATACCCATTCTGCAACGTGATTTTCCAGTTGCTGCCTTCGAGTGATCCCCGTTCTCATCGCACATTATTTCTTTGGCAATGTTTTTAAAATATCTTCTTTCTTCCTTCATTCTCTTACGATCTTCTGGGTTATATCAAACTTTCTTGCAGCAATTATTAAAGAGTTATTAATTTGCTTTGCCATTTCAATTACCCGTATTTTAAATCGAGCTTCATACTTTCTTCGTTTTGTTGCTGGTTCCATGATTTTAAATGATAACAATTTTAATAATCCTGAAATTAAAAAAAATGCAAAATTAATAATTAATTAAAACTGGGGCTAATTAGGGTAATTCGTAAATACTAAATCTATGCTATGTAAAAAAATAATAAAAATAAAAATACGGATATGCATAAATATCAAAATAACGGATATAACAATTCCAAACATTGCATTAACACAAGAAAGAAGAATTGTGGAGTCGTCTTATACAACCGACATATGCTTAAAACCTAAAAATACCCTAAAACTTAGGTCTCGTCTTATATGCCAGTACATAAAATTTTCATACTTTTGTACAAAAAAAAATAGTTACCACTTTAAACACTAGAATTTTCATAAAAGAAAAGCTCCTTAAATTCCTTCTTTATTCAGGTCAAGATAAACTACACTATATCTACCAAGCGGCCCATTCTTGCTGGTGTTCTGCAAAGATCATTACTGGCCCCAATTCTGTTCTCGATATTTATGGCAGATATTCCACATAATCCAATGTCATCTACCTTGGTCCTCTATGCTGATGACACAGCGATGCTAATCAGATCTCTTCGTCCACACCTAGTTACCAAAAAACTTTAAGAAAACTTATAAATATTAGAAAAATGGTTCTCCTGGAGATTACAAGTAAACCCCTTGAAGAGCATAGCCATACTCTTCTCCAGAACAGTATCTCATACAGGGGACATCTTCCTGTTTAACACCAAAATTCCTTGGAAAACAGAAGTCAGATATCTTGGTGTACTGCTGGACAAAAGACTAATCTTCAAATCAAGGACTCATGTGCAAAGGCATCAAAAGCCATCTCCCAGCTCCATCCCCTAATAAACAGAAACAGTAAACCAGGATTAAACTGCTCATCTACAAACTGATGATTCATCCTATAATCACATATGCTTCGCCAGCATGGAGCCACACTGCTGATACTAATATCCTCAAACTGCAACGAGTGCAAAACAAGTGCCTTCGTATGATTCTGAACGCCAGATTCAATTACGTAGCTAGTGGGCATGGAGGGGGCAGCCCACCCCGGGCTGCACTTTGAACCTTTTTGAAATTTTGCTGTTAATTCTAAAATACAGTCTCGAGAACTCATTTTCAAATATTGTAATATTACTGCGAATTTCCTCACAATTGCTGTAACTGTTGCTAGTTGTGAGAGGAGTTTTTCTAAATAAAATGATTAAGAATTACCTACATTATTATGAAATAGACTTCGCCAATGTCATCGACGATTTTGCTACAGAAAAGCAAGAAAAATAACATTTTAGAATGTTGAAATTAAAGTTTTACGTCAAAAATAAATATAGCGTTTTATTTTATTTCCCTATACGTCGTTTTGACTTTTTGTAGTATTTTTGGTGTCTATTGAGAGGGGCGCCAAACTCAGGGATCGCTCCGGGCGGCAAAATCTCTAGCTACACCACTGGCCCATGGTTTGTCAGAGTTGTTCGACTTCATCGAGACACAGACATCCCCCATATATACTCTTTCCTCCAGTCTCTTGCAGCAAAGTATTTCCTAAAAACGCCTACACATCCCAACCCAGTGGTGCAACAAGCTTCTGACTATGATGAAGCGGATTTGTACAAACACAAAATACCTAAAGCCATTATGATTTCAAGAAATGATCTATAATCCCCTTGCCCTCTCAGGGTGAGCATATTGCTCATAAACGTTTTTCTTCATTGTATCCATTCAGACAACGGGGAATATGAAAATCATCTTGCTTCACCATTGGAGTCAGTAAAGTTGAAGTTTTTCTCACAGTTATTTGGCTTTAACCCTTAAGCGACTCCGTACGTGGTGTCATCCAAATAAGGAAGAAAATCCCTGTACTGTATATTTAAAATGTTCCCTAGTTTTAAACTTTTAAATTCCATTAATCTTTTTCCCCCGCAGATCTTTACTTTTTTATTTTCTTTTATTCATTAAATGAATAAATACCCTATTTTATTTTTGAAATTCCTTTAACAATTAATATAAATAATATTTATGCAGAAATAATAGAAGCTTTCTTTTCTTTTGAATGTCAAATGAAAAGGGAAGCGCGTGTGTGTTTTACGTAGATGTTGTTTCGTGATTGGCACAATTTGAGTCTGGTTGGTTTCTAGCCTAGGTTCGGAGTTCAAATAACTTTATCATGCCTATAGAAAATCTTGAAGAGGAGAGTTTGGAAAAGAATCCAAATCTTGAATTAGCCCAACTAAAGTTTCTTTTGTCGTTGGATGAACTGAAGGCCGATATTCAAATAAAGGAGAAATTGTTATTGGCAATTCGTGAACAGAGTGAGTACTCAAATTGTAATATATGTATTTGCTATTCTTTTATTTTTATTCTGGTTACAATATCCTTACTCTAGGTCAATGACTAGCATACATCAACCACATGCACACACATATACTGTGCATATCGTTTATACATACTTTACAAATATATGTGGAAGCTTAGTCAGCACCTTCCCTAGGTATCCTGTTCGTCATTCGCTGATATATATCCTCCATGCGATCATTATTCCTTTAAGTGCTCAAAGGGAAAGTATTTTGATGAAAATAATAGTGAACTATTTGAAAGACATCTGCATGTTTAGAGAAGGGTAGGCAATTATTTGATTCTTTTCTATAGTGAAGTGTATTTTTGTATCTGTGTGTGTGTGTGTGGGGGGGGGGAAACAATCAAATGAGAAACACCAGCAGTAAAGAGAACGTACAGACTATGGATGAGTGTAACTATCTTGAGGGCTTTGCATTCAGTATTGATTGGCTATAAAGCGTTTACATATAGAAATCTTCAGAGTGTATTTCTGCTGAATTACTACACTACTTTTGAGCATGTAGATATCACTAAAAAAAAAAAAAATGCATATTTTTCTGACTACAGGTATCCCTTGATTAACGCGATTAATTAATCCCCAGATGTTACCGCGTATATCAAAATCGCGTTAATCAAATCAATGGTAACAATTGCATTTCGTCCATAATCGATTACTGTATTAATAATTCGTTTTATATGGTACTCTTTTAGGAAAGATAAAAAATGAATGCAAAGTAAATGCTTAATAAATGCTTGTACCTACATTAGTTACTGCACTTTTTTATCAAAAAAGTTATCAAGAGTAGTTTTAGTTTTTTCTTATAATCATATATTCTACGATAACAAGCAAAATGACTCTCTAGACCTCAGCAAACAAGCATTCTTAGATTAACATCTCCACATCCATTACTTGCTGCTTAAGCGATTCTAAACTGCGAAATGTTCCATCCAGTTCTTTGATTGTTATCTCCTTTGGAACCACATCTTCACATTCCATTTGTTCATTATCTTCATATGTGGATTGTTGTTCAATTTCAAGAAGATCGTTATCACTGAAATCTTTTGAATTTGAATCCAATAATTTTTTAACATTTTGAAAGTTTTTTCCCACTTGATTAGACTATAATAGATTTAGTTTAATTCTTTATCCAAGTGTAAGCAAACAAAGTTTGCATCTTAAGTATCTTCAGGACTGAGGCAACTCGTGGTAAAGGTGGACCAAGCTCTCATCACTACTTGTTTTAGTATCTCCCATAATGCAAAGCACATCTCCTTGCAGACATGTATAATGCTATGCATTAAGGGAATGACCATTACCCAGACCGGTTTCGACCTTTATTGAGGTCTCGTATCACCACCTCTCTCGTATCTTGGGTCTGGTTCCAAGGTGGAAGCAATGGAGAAGTCATATTTACCTATATGAGTTGCCAAAAGGTGTCTCACCTTATTATTAAATTACTCTGGATTTAGAGAAAGATGGTGAAAGTTGTTTTTTATATTATACACTAGTGGCCAAAATTGTGGAAACCTTTTGGAAAAGTGTATTTGTGAGATTTGATGGCTCATAACACAAAATTATATATCAATGGAAAGATAATTTAATCAAGAATGTAATGCAATAACTTTTATGAAGGATTTTTTTACTAGAACAGCAGTTATAAAGAAGAAAAGTGAAACACAGATAAAATGAGATATACAAAAATTCTCACAATGTGAGTTAATACTTAGTTGGGTAACCTTTAGCATTAATTACGGCCTTACAATGCCTTCCCATGGAGTGAACCAAGTTTTTTAGTTCTGCAGCTGTTATAATGTGAAACCAAGATTGAATTATTGCTTCTATTAATTGGGTTTTATTGGTGGGTTGCTTCTGATTAACAAGTTTCTTTAGTCTGCTCCATAGATTTTCGATTGGGTTCAGGTCTGGGTTTTTTCGAGGCCATGCCAGCAGTGCTATATGATTATCTTGAAACCACTTTTTGCACACAGCAGCAACATGACATGGAGCTGAATCCTGTTGAAATATAAATGCTTCATTAACTTGGAAAAGATCAAGTGTGGAGGCTTCAGTTTGGGCTCAAGTATTTCATTTATGTATTTCTGGGCATTTATATTCCCATTAATCATGCAAATTCTGCCCACACCTTTTGATGTCATACAACCCCAGATCATAACACCAAGTGGGTGTATCACGGTAGGTGTAATGCAATCAGGATGCAAATCTTCTCCGATTCTTCTCCTTACGTATTTTATGCCATCACTACCAAACAGGGAGATTTTGGTCTCATCATTCCAAATAACACTGTCCCCTTGTTCTGCTGTCCAGTTAACATGGGTTTTTGCCCAGTTTAATCTTTTCAACCTTTATTTGAGAGATAAAAATGGCTTTTTTCATGAAATTCTAGCATTTAGACCAAATTCCTGCAGTCTGCACCGAACAGTCCGTGCACTCAACTTCACTAATTTTTCTTCTAATTTCTTCATAACTGTAGCCTTGTTCACTTAATAGTACTATTTTGCATCACTTTCTGGGTGACCAGTCAACTCTTTGCACCATTTCTTTAATTTTATTACTTTTTACAAGCTCACTAAATGAAAGAACACAAAAAAAAAACCCAACTTGATAGCAATCACATAACACACTGACAAATGTCCTCCTCTCAGCTCCAATACATAACATCAATAGCTGAATCCTACTGTGACCTTATTGGCTCATTGCCAAAACAAGATGACACCTGATTGGCTCTCTAAACACTCATGCTCATTAGCTACATTCAAATGAAGGAAAGCTACTTCATATCAACCTAAGCAAGTTGTGCTTCTTTTTTCTCGTTACTTGGCTATAACTTTTCATAGAATGCAGATAATTGAACAAACTTTGTTGCATTACATTCTTGATTAAATTAACTTTCCATTGATATATAATTTTATGGTATTACACCAAAAAAAAGTGGTGTTATGAGCCATCAAACCTCAAAAATACACTCTTTCCAAAAGGTTTCCAGAATTTTGGCCACTAGTGTATTATACTAAGATATTATACTAAGACAAAGAGTGATGAGAGCTTGGTCCACCTTTACCACGAGTTGCCTCAGTCGTGAAGATACTTCAGGTGCAAACTTTGTTTGTTTACACTTGGATAAAGGATTAAACTGAATTTATTATAGTCTAACCAAGTAGAAAAAACTTTCAACATCTTTCTCTAAATCCAGAGTAATTTAATAATAAGGTGAGACACCTTTTGGGCAACTCATATGGGTAAATATGATTTCTCCATTGCTTCTGCCTTAGTATCACCACCTCTGGGTCTGGCTCCCACTGACGAGACTCAATAAAGATCAAAACCTGTCTGAGTAGTGACCCTTCCCTTAATGCATTGCATTATGGGAGATACTAAGACAAGGAATGATGAGAACTTGGTCCACCTTTACCACAAGTTGCCTCAGTCCTGAAGATACTTCAGGTGCAATCTTTGTTTGCTTACACTTGGATAAAGGATTAAACTAAATTTATAATTCTTTAACATCTTCTGCATGAACACCATCAAAACCAAGGTCATCACTAGACTTGCTCCCACTCGTCATGAATATTTTCAGTTGCGTGTTTAATGTTAAAATTTTTCCAAAATTCTTGGAGCCTAATCGAATTTTCTCCCATTGTTGTTTCTACTGCCTTTGAGAATGTCTTTTTAAGAAAATAGGCTTTGGAAGTTGCAGTGATGCCCATGTCCGTGGTTTGTAGCAATGATGTCGTATTTGGTATGGAATTTTGGTAAATTTAAAGGCGTGCTAATTAAAACTCTTGCCGTGTATATAAAGGGATTGTCACAATTAATTTCGCCGCGTTAATCAAATCCTGCATTAAGCAAAACTACATTAAGCAACGGATACCTGTATATTTCTCTCCACTCTCTTAAGTATGATGATGGATTGCTGTTGTGCATATATTCTATACATGGGAATTACTTTTACAAGTGATATGTTTCCTTTTATCACCTAAAAAAAATTATTATATGGTACTATTTGAAATTTCATGTTTATATTCTTGTTATTTTTTAAGATATGACTCCATTGTATGAAGAAGTTTGTAGAGATCTTCATTGGCCTGTGGATGATTCTTTACTTCAACAGATGAAGTCATCGAATGTAACACAACTAAAAAAGTTAGATGAGGCTATAGAAGATGCAGAAAAAAATTTAGGAGAAATGGAAGTTAGGGAAGCCCATTTGACTAAAGCCGAATATCTGAGTCGTATTGGGGATAAGGTATGCTTTTTGAGGAAAAGCTTAGTTGTATTGTTTGCTGTACTTATTTTCTTTATGTGCGCATGTTTTTTTTTTTTTTTTTTTTTTTTTTTTTTTTTTTTTTTTTTTTTCAGTATAAAATTAACTGTATATAAAGATCCACTGCATATCAGGTCTGCCTGGGAGATGTCCATTCATTTTCTAGCTTTCGCTACAAACTTTATCCTACACATTTGTCATGCAGTTAGTCGAGCAGAGATAATTGGTTTGTAGCAATGAGCACTCCAATATTTTATGTAGAACCATATATTGTATGTGTTTTGTATTATTCTGCAATCTGAAATTCATTATGATAGAAATACACGTTTCTTGTTGCATATAATAATGGACTCAAGTAACCATAAGTTTTTTAAATGCAAAAAAATTCATGACATTAAACTTCTTCCTCATTTATACAAGTGAAATTTAATTGATTAATCATATAGAGATGGATGGATTTCTTCCAAGAGCAACATCAACCAGGGAAACTGCATCGCATTTGTCATTTTTCCCCCTCATGATTACCTGAAAATATATAATTCCTTCAAGCCAGAATGGACAAGTTGTGTGAAAAATGTACCATCGTATATAATGTGACAGAGGATGGCTCTCAGAGATATGAGATTTCCAAACTACATATTTCCTGATTATTATGCAGGAATCTCCATGGAGTCAGAAGACTCATTGTCAGTGAGCCATCATTCACACAATATCATCTAACATACTCTCCTTTAACTCATTCACTGATGAAGCACCCTCGCTCACCTTTGGCAGCCCATTCCACCCATTTACCACTATCCAAACAAAAAATCTAGTCCTTAACACCCTTGCTAACCACTCTAACATAATTTCCACTGATGACCTCTTGTTCTCTCCCTTCCTGCCATATACTGAAATAAGTCTTCAGTGTCAATCCTATAAATCCCATTAAAAACTTATATGCTTCTATCATATCTTCTCTCTTACACCTACAGCTAGTTTTTGAAGCCCACAGACCAGTCTATTCTCATTGGGAGCATTCCACAGACTTGCCACAATCTTTGTCATTTGCCTCTGGATACTCTTCACACTTCTTCATCCCCCCATAGAATCTGGGTGTCCAGATCTTGTGCAGTAGCCCAGATGTGGCTTTATTAAAGTCTTATATAGAGGAAAAAATAACATCTCTATCCCTACTTGTTACTGTATTCTTCAACAACCACTTAACCTTATGTGCTGTTTTGGTTACCTTTTCAATGTGCCCTCTGAACTTCAAGTGCCTGGCATCATCAATTTCTTGCAGTTCATTTCCATCAGTATAGTACACAGCTTCTGATCTCTTCTCAATGTGCATTACTTTACACTTAGCCACATAAATGCAGCTATTTACTTATGCCCATACTGCTAGGCTGTTTAAGTCTTCCGCAGGATCTCTGCACCGTTTTAATTTACCATTACTCTTCCCAGTTTAACATCGTCAGCAAACAACTGAATATTTCCTGGCAAATTTATTCCCTGTATCACTGATATACAAATTAAGCAACAGAATATATTTGGTCCTCAACAGAGGACCAAATACTTAGCCCTGTGGTACACCACAAGTCACTTGCCTTCTCCTGGACTCAGCTCTCCATAAATCACTCTTTGATATGTGTACATCAGCCACCCTCTAATTCAAATCAACAGATTAGATTCGTATCCATCACCATTTGCTCTAATTTATGCAATTAAGATTCTATGTGGATTCTTGTCAAATGTTTTGTTTAGCACTATCACCGATTAGTTATTTCCTTTATCCAACTCCATTGTCACTTCATTATAAGAAGTAAGCAAATTACT